>NC_141698.1:68163471-68763471 GCF_964263255.1 Lissotriton vulgaris
GGCATTTAGGTCTTCACTTCGGGGCCCACCGGAGTGAAGGACAGGTGGGGGGTGCACACGGGGGGGGTTGGAGCATTTAGCACCGGGGAGGAAGTGCTGGCAATCGACTCGGGGCGGCGCGGGTGCTTCGCGCTTTGTTAATGTAAATGCAAATGTGCATTTTTATCATTGTGGCGGGCGATGCTGAGAGCACCGCCCGCCACAATGATAAAAAATGCAGTATGTGCCCGCCACTGTGGCGGGCACATCCTAATACCCCCCATGGGACCCCCGCCCTTATGGCGGGCGGTCCCGATTTCCGATAGGATGGCCGGCGGACTAAATCCGCCCGTCATCCTAATGACCACAGAGACTCGAAATTGGTTCCCCAGTTACAAAGTCGGCAGCTCCGGCCATAATGCCATATCCTCTCCCTTCTCCCTACATGACTCACATTAAACCTGAGATTTCTGCACTGGGCTTAATGTGCTAACAGCCTGAACAATGTAATACAGTTTATTGCAAAACATCAAAGTTAGTCACACATGGAATCATTGTTGCTCCCCTTTCAATTTGCTACCTTTAATGGATCTGCGTTAAAATTGCCAAACCCACAGTAAACTAAACATAATAAATGCCTGCCAGATTTCACGTGGCTCAGTCAAATGAGGCCATTGTTATTAGCAAATGAACACTTTTTTGGCGTCCACATTTAAATGTAATTGACGAAAATGCACAAATTTAAAAAATACCAAGAGTAAGCTGAACATGCTATCATCTGCAAATTTTATACAAGTTCGTTAGATAGTGATTAAGTTGTAGGCAAATGAAAAATATCTTTTTCCAACTGTCAAGGTATCTCTAAAATTAACCTCTTCATGCCCAAACCAGAACACTTTTTAAATGATAATATCTGGAAAACTACTTCAGTTATTTACACCAAATTGAGCAAATGCACTTTCTTGAATAAGGCTCTACTTACATGCCAAGTTTAGAATAATTATTTTCTGTATTGAGAAGGAAAGAATCCTATGTGAGGTAAAATGAGACTCCCTTCCATTTATTTGGCCCATGCTTCATGGATCTAAAGAAAAATTGCCACAAGAAACCCAATATTGAAATACTTTTTTTTTATTTTTAGAAAGTGTTATTTAGAATCGGCATACTGCACCAAAGTTATTAAGAAAACAGAAATGTCTTTCCATTTGGCACTCTGACTTAACCATAACTAAGCCGGCAGTAAAAATGAACATGGCCCAATAGCACATTATTTAGAGCAACTGTACTAATAAATACACATTCACACATGCATTACTAACAATGTAACTTTTTTTTTACCACAGTAGAGCAAATGTGGCATTAGCAAACCACAGTTTACTGCCTCGCCTATTGCATACTACAATTATTTTACACATGGAAACAATATGATAATATGATATGATTTGATCGTATTGCCAAATCTAACCTCGAGTATCCTGATTTTGGCTAAATATCTCATTTTAAAACAATTTTTTTTTTAAAAATGCCATTGCATAACTCAAATGAAAGATTCACAGAGTATACTATACTGTCTAATAACATTGTTGAACGAGGAGAAATTGAAATTGAAATTAAAATATTTATAAAGCGCACATACACCGAGCGATTTCTTGGCGCTAAGAGGAGAAGAGCATCATAACCCACTCAATCCTCACCTCTCGTGAATCATGGCCCCTCCCACACTCAACAATGGTAATAAATAGCATATTACACTTTGCACATCTGCAAATATGCTATTTATATATATATATACTTGTATAAATATGTGAAATACAAAACAGTACAAATATCACAGTTAGTGTCATGGATTAATTAACAGGTACATATTTACAGGTAATGAAAACATGAAATATCAATAGGAAAAGAAGCGTTAGGAGAACTGAACCTGAGATGATGGGACTTGGTATGACCAATCAAGTTGATGTGCACAATATATAAAAATAGATACTAAGAAGTGTACTCATCACAGAGAATGTTAATACAAATCACTGTAAATTCCAGGCAGTCATTTGTTTGCCACAGAACCTTCTCTTCGTCAGATAGGTTCTTTCAAGCAGTCCCATTTTCTCAGGAGGGGGTCACTGAATTTGGTAGCAACATCCTCTCCTCTTTTTAAATTACTCCCTTCAGTGGACTGGTGTAAATCCATGAACCCAGCTTCCACCAGTGGTAGTACATAAGGTAATCTGCTGCCGGCTCCAGGCCAATGGAGTTATAGGGCAAGTCCCGGCCTGTTAGTTCTTTGCACTGCCTTCTTGGTGACCGTGGTGCACTTCTGCAGGATTTCATGTGCTTTGGGCCTTGGTGGCATCACTGGAGCCTTCGATAAGGAGTCCTGGTTTGAGGAGTTGAGGAATGGATCCGAGCCACTCATCGAAGAGGTTTCTTCATCAGAATCCTTACTTGGCTGATTAGGCAGATGAGACGGCTTCCTTACAGCTGGTGTACGCTTTATGAGTGAGCTATGGCCCACTATTGTCAGGTCGCGTTCTCCCATTTCTGCTACTCGCACTTTCCTCGGGCGAGGGATGGGCTTGGAGATAGCGTCTGGGTTATAGCTCATTGCCTCTCCTTGCATCCTGCTCAATTCTAGATTGAAGAGTGGTTGGTCTGATGACCCCTCCGTGGTGGGTAATCCACTAAGAGATCTGGATTTCCTTTTGCTCAACGCCTTCCGGCGGTCTTCGAGCCGCACATTGACGGAACTGTCTTGCGATGGGTCATCAACCGAGGCTCTTTGGTTTCGCATGGCTTCAACATTCAACGTGCTGCTGGCTTGGTGCAGATCAGGGGTGGAGGCATGAATGCCTTTGTTGAGGATAATGTGGAATTTCTGGTGTGGATTTGTGTACGGCTGAAGAAACATTGAAGGAATATATCCTGTACGCCCATTGTACCTGCAGGAAAGAGCCAAAACACAATGAGATAAGAGACTAGTGCAAAAGGACACATCCTATACCTATGATACTTTGATACTAGGATTAAATTGGGTTAGAACCATAGCGGGACTGACCACCCAGCACTGCCCTGCGGTGCTTTTGGAGGAAGCAGATGAAAGAGCAGTCACTACTGGGGGATTTTTGAAGAATAATTCAGTTCACAGCAGCTTTTACTTTTCCCTCAGGCCAGATCATTTAGAATTTACCCATCCGAAGCCTCTGATAACCCTCTAGTCCACTAAAGCTGTATTTTGACTATTAATAAATGAGTGGACCCAGGGGAAGGGGATGATGTGTTAAAAAATTATCAACAGCTACTTTTCTCTAATTTCCTGCAAGCTCAGCCTCCCCGCTCCAGTTTCATACAGACATGGAAATGGTTCCAAAGGAAAGAGACAAAATAAAAATTATTTTGCAAGGAATTTAGGAGGCCTTAAATATTACAACTGCAGCAGAGGAGGTAATAAGAAAACATCCCAGAAATATTATGGGCAGGCTTTCAAATCCGCATTCATAGATATATAATACATCTTGTTTAACATCTTTTTTTTATTTCTTTTGGAATAAGTGGGTTTATGAAACCTACCTATTGAAGAACCACTGTCCCAGTCAACGCTGTCTGGCATAGACCCCAGAGTTTCAGCCCTAAACATAGTCAGTGACTACCATGTGTGGAGATCCATAAAAATGTATCAAAGTTATTAACAATTACATGAGTTTTTGAGCACCATTTACCTTTCCACCCTTTTTTTGCAGTTTTATATAGCACAAACTTGACCCAAAGGTATTGGAGAGCTTTACATGTGCGCCAGTTACATTACACAAGGACACACATATTTTATTTCTTTTTTTAGACAAGGGGAAATCAAGCGATTTGTGCAGAATCACAGGATGTTGAGTCGACACCGAGACTCAAACTTGCTTCCCCAGTTACAAAGTCAGCAGCTCTGGCCGTAACGCCACATCCTCTCCCCTTCTGCTTCTTCGATCCACATTAAACTTGATATTCCTATACTGCGCTTAATGTGCTAACAGCCTGATAAATTCTGCAGCACACATAGAAAAAGGAAAACACATCTTGTGATTGTTTTTGCGCGGGAAGGATTCCCTTCTGAACAAAAATATTCATCCCCGTAACACAGGCACCCTTGCACCATGGTGCAAAGGTGCCTGCGTTGGCGCACGGCAGCCCATTGTACACCGGTGCAGGGGAAAAGAACAGGAATGCACCGTATCTAATGGATACTGTGTATTCGGGAAACGGCCACTACAACACGGCCGTTTCCACAGAAACATTAACCACGCATGCATTACAACGCATGTGTGGTTACCACGAAAGCCTTTACCACGCATACCATTACTACGAGGTACGTAGTAAAGGCATGCGTGGTAAAGGGTAACAAAAAAAGGGGAGCTTGGGGGGCGGTCTCCCCCCCCCAAAAAAAGAAACTCACCTCAAAAAACGTCTAGATGTGCAGGCAAACGGCGTCCTTTAAGAGGAAACGGAAAGAAACTTCCGCTTCCTCTTAACGACGTACAACGTCACCACGGAAGTATTAGAGGAAAAAGCTATGCAAAGAAAACCCATTCCGTTGGAAGGCATGCGTGGTAAAGGCATGCGTTGCAACGGAAGTCGTTGTAAGAACACATGTTCGTGTATTCCTGCCCTTTTCGTTTGCCATTATGCGAACTAATGCAAAGCACTTCTTTGTGTTACTTTCAGGCAACTATCTCTGCCTTTTTTGTTTTGGAAGATAAATTTTAGAAAAACATTTTGCGCTGGTTTGATTCACTTTTGTGATGCAAACCCAATGCAAAATGTGAGTAGATCTGCCTGCTGGTGGTCTAAATGCCTTTACCTGGGGACAGCCCCAGGGTGAAGGCTGCACTTTCCCAAAGTGAAGAAGTTTTGGTAAACAACAGTGGACGTCAGAGGCCTCTCAGCCATAAATACCCATTCCGTACAAAGGTGATTTGAGAAATCGCTCACTGAAAAATTAAGTACAAACATAATAAGTGTCCATTGGAAATGTAGCACAGTCCAAGGTGCGAAGAGACATATTCAGGAAGATTCATTTCAAGAAGTGAAAACATGTAGATCCCTCACCAGGCCAGCCACCAGCCGTTGTCTGACTTTTCAACAACTTCAACAACCACGCCAACCTCCACGGTCAGCTCGTCTGGACTTTTTGCCTCATAAGCCTTCGATGCATAGTACAACACACCTAGAAGAGAAGAGGGAATAATGTGATGGTTGGAAGCAGGAGGGCAACGTCAGCTGAGCACCACTGGGAGCCGAAGCAGATTGGCCAAAAGCAAAATCTGAAGATGTCGCAACTGGCCTGGACCAATCAAAGACATGGAGGGCCTTGGACACAGTCAAGAGCTGATCTGCCTTTAGTCAAGCACTCCAGGCCTTTCTATTGGCCAATCCATATCCGACCAAGGTGGAGTTAAAAAGTAGATGTAAGAGGTGTTGTGTCAAAAACAGAAAAGGGAAGAAATTAGACTTTGATTGGGTTGCCAGGAACCTGGGCATTTGCCCAGTGCTGAGCCAGTTGGCATCTGCATCCCAAGTGTAAACCCAGCATTGCATCATCTGTTCATTGAAAGAGGTATGAACTACATGTGTCTCCTGGTAATAAGAGGTTTTGTCAAGGTGGATGGCCTGAGGGCTACTTACCGCCATAGAGTGAATCTCTTCCAGGCTGCAGCTCCTTGGAGGATCCGGGTTTCTTCAAATAGGGAGCAGGAAACCAGGCCAGGTGTTTTTCTTCATTCTCCACTAACCACCAGCCTGTAGAAAAGAACAACAAAACATCCTCAGTGATGGGCCTTCTTCCCAGGATGCACTTGTGCAGTGGGGAGTGCCACTGGAGACAATCTGAAATTTCAGATTGCTTCATCCAATGGCCTTTAAGGTATCAGATGGTGGTATAAGGCAGACAGTGTAGCCAGAGAAATGTTAGGATTTATAGGGACAAAAAACAGCAGAAGGAAGAACAAATGGTAACTAGTGCACCAAACACTGGTGAAACCACATGTAGGGCTGTGCAAAGTATTCTTTATACTGCCAACGTTTTGCAAAAGTCCTGATTTCAGCAATTAAACTTTTGTCACTTTATTTATATCATTTGTAGAGCACTTGAACCACCCTGGATGGGGTATCTCCGCGCTATGGACATGAAGAGGTATTGACTAGGAACTAGAAGAGTGATGTTTTGAGTTTTTTCCTGAAGGGCAGATAGTTAGTGCATTGTCGGATGTCCAAGGGTAGCTGTTTCCAGATTTGAGGGGCTAGGTAGGAGAACTCTTTGCCTCCCAATCTGGTTTGTTTTATGCGTGGAACGGTAAGAAGACCTTTCCCTTTTGAGTGAAGGGAACGTGAAAGGGTGTGTCTGACCAGCTTGTTTGCCAAGTATGCTGGTCCCATCTGATTTAGGCCTTTGAACACCAAACAGCATATTTTGAATTTAATTATTTTATGTATGGGCAACCAGTGTAGTTTGTGGGGAAGGGGAGTGAGGGGGTGCGGTCGGGAGCACTGGTTACTAGGCGGTATGCTGTGTTCTGGACCACTTGTAAACTTTTCAGGGAGATTTCCTTAGCAGAGATCAGCAGGGCATTTCTTAAATCTAGTCGGCTGAGTACCAGGGCGTGTACCAGGGTTTTGCATGTGGGGAGAGGGGAGGAAGTGGAAGACTTTGCGGAGCAAGCTGAGTGCATGGAAGCAAGCCAGTTTGGTTGCGATCATGTGCTCATCTAGGTTGAGTTTGCTATCTATTAGGACCCTACTGACTTTGGGGAAGGAGCAGAGCGTAGTTCCTCTGGCCACCAGCTGGGTGACCAGCTGATTGTTGTGTTTTTGAATAGCATTATTTCAGTTTTTTCTGCGTTTAACTGCAGGAAGTTGCTACTCATCCATGATCTTATGGTTTTCATTCCCTCTGCGAAGATACTTTCGATATTAGGGTTGTTTTTGTCAAAGGTGAGGAGGAGTTGATGATGATGCATTGTGTGGCAAATACGGCAGAGCCATAATTATGAGGAAAACATTTGCAAACTAGGATATTTAGCCATTCATGTTTGAACTGTTCTTTAAAGGGAGGAGAAGGGCAGATGACAGAAACTGCATGGCTCTGAGACGTCTGACTTGTGAGTCCACTTTTAAACGTATTTGGAACAGTCTGTGATTGGAAACATATCCCACTTTTTTAATGTATTTTAGTGTCACTAACTCATATTATACCTTAAAAAAACATGTGTATTCATTGGTTGAATTAAATAACGTAATAAGCTGTATGTAACTGGTCAGTGAAATGGCAAACAAATACTAAAAATTGGGATGTTTTGCTCTTTCTGACCACACCTCTGACTCCGCCCACTGAACCAATCCTCTGGTTATTCCTGCCTTCTGATTCTCGCCCACAGTTCCCCTACTTTTTTTCCTCCACTTCGACCACCGATTCTACTCCACTGTGGTTTTTGCATTTCGCAGTCCCGTTTTACCCCCTGCCGAGGCAGCGGGCCTGCTATCAGAGCTTGCTGGACATTCCGAATGTACTCTACCTGTGGTGTCTTTGAGCAGCGCCTCCAGGGTGTCCCCCTTCTGCGCCTTGAAGGGTCGGCCTTTGGTGTCTTTGGTCTCGAAGGCCTCCACGCACTGGTAGCGGTCAGAAGTGATGCGCCCTGTGATGGCGGCCTCGGGCTGTAGTCTGCCGGTCTCCTTCCGGCCGTCTCTGGCGTCCGAGGGCATGATCACGACGCTGCAAGGTACAAAGAATGGATGCTGGATAAGATGGACAGTCAGGAGGGCAGTCAAAGATGAAAGACAGATAACAAGTAGGGCAGGGTGTTCCAAAACAGGCACGGCCGAGCGCGTGTGTACTGAGACAGGCAATGCGGGACATGTTTGTACTGAGACAGGCAATGCAGGGCATACGTGTACTGAGACAGGGAAAGGAGTGCAACTATTCCAGACCCTTCCCTCTTCCTTCTCAATACAAAAAACTGACTAACATATCCACCACTCAAATTACTTTCATATTTGACTATACTTATTCACCTCTAATCCTTTATGGGTTCCTGAGTAGTGTGAAAAAACGCTTCGAGGCCTCGTTAGGTGTAGTAAGCGCTGTATAAATTCAACAACAATACAATATAATACATACTGAAACAGGCAAAGTTGTGCATGCGTGTGCCGAGCCCGGTAATGCGGTGAATGTACATACTGAAACAAGCAAAGTAGTGCATGTGTGTGCCGAGACAGGTAATGCAGTGAAAGTGAATGTCCATACAGAAACAGGCAAAGCAGGGCACACGTGTGCAGAGACAGACAAGGTGGTGCATGTGTGTACTAAAAGAAGCAAAGCAGTGCATGCGTGTGCTGAGACAGGTAATGCAGTGAATCTACAATTTAATTTGAATTGTGTTTATATAGGGCTGACTACTACTGGCAAGGTACATACTGAAACAGGCAAGTAGTGCACGTGTGTGCTGAGACAGGCAAGCCAGTGCATGTGTGTACTGATACATGCAGGAAAAGCAGTGCATGAGTGTATTGAGACAAACAGGGCAGTGCGGGTGTATACAGAGGGCAGCTGGTCACCAGGTATGCACTGAAGGCAACCGAGCTGTGCACATGGATAGGCGAGACAGTCCAGCTGCCCTCAGATGAGCAGGCCCGGGTCGGTGTGCACTGCAGTGGGCGCGGAAGTGCGGGTGGCTGAGGTTATGACTGACAGAGACCACCTGATCTCATTAACTTTGACTTGGGCTTTGGATACTGGGCCTTCATGTTTACATCTGCTAAATCATGGGTACTCACAAACATTTTCCCAGGGGCCACAGAGTAAGGCCTGTGGTGTGCCCGAGGGCCGTACTTATGCCAGCAGGGTAGCAGGTGGGCTTTTCTTTTTTTTATTTCAGAAATGTTTTATTGAAAAGAAGAATTTGTATATACCAGGTACAGTATACAGGGGTACAGACAAAGGACCGCCTGGGGGGGGGGGGGGGGGGGGGGGGGGTTGGAGACCTGGCGAGAGTTTGTAGTGGCATTTCGGCCCGGTTACATAGTTACATATTGCTCGTATAATCGTGATAGTTCTTGTCTCGGCCTCCTGGCCGTCTCCCCCGCCCTTACCGATTCAATTGGGCTGCGTATAGTTCGTATGGCCGGTTGTTGATCATGTCTGCGGCCCCTTAACTGTCTGTCCCCCCGGCTGCGAGAAAGGAAAGAAAGAAGGTAGAGGAGGAGAATTGTATGGTTGTGATGTTGAGTGGAGCACAGTGCTCGTGTGCACCCGGGGGTATGCCTTCTGTACTCCGTATCACTACCTTGGAAGAGTCAAGTGTAACCAGGAAGTGACTTAATTATTGAACTGGAATGAAATAGATTTGCACAATGTGAAACCATAAAATCTGGGATTAATCAGGGCTTCCCCTCTTGACCAAATGATGCCATCCTAGGCAATTGTCTAATTTCACTTTGTGTCAATCTTCATTTTAATATATAAGAGCACCTTGAAATACATGTGGTCACGATATACGCTGTATAAAATATCTCTTGTGCTTGATTGATTAAACTATAATCTAGAGCAGCCCAGACCACCCAGAGGGTTCCTCGTGAAAACTGAGTTGCCTCTTAGTTCAATGTTGGCATAGTTGCCAGGTTGGTAGGCGGCATGACTGCTTCTATGTTCATTTTGAAAACTGCCACTTTAACAAAATCTCAACGCACTGATATAATCTGATGCACGAAGGTGAAACACATTAATGAAATACACTTTTTTATTTTGAAGAAATTTAGTTTTTATGCATTGGATGAAAGATGTCTCAAAAATATGTTCCTAAAGTTAAATGGTGCAGGACACCTTATCTGCTTCTTTTCTTTTATTTCAGTTAGTGTAAATAACCGCTTGCAGGTTTAATTGGCATCTTTATGAATTGCTATTGCTCTCAGCCGCTCAACTGGGGGGTGCATGTGAAGCTCAGGGGGGAGCATATGCCCCCCCAGGCCTCACTTTGAGTATCACTGTCAGATGAATGCTTTGCACACAATGGTGAATGCCTCTCCCTGTTATGGATAGCCTTTCAATAACATGCTCCAAGCCACAGGAGGCGGGGCTGATCTTTTCAAAAGGGTCTGTTCTGATGCCAAAATCACAGCTAAAAACCTAGTAATACAAGGATGTCTTACAAACCTTTGAGGAACGGCACACACTAAAGAGTTAATTGTAGTAATTAGGGGATGGTAATGCCAGAGCTCGGGCAGCAGTAATTACAGCCTGTCTGGATTAGTGGCATTATAGCGTGCTTAGTGTTTCACTGAAATATTTCACACTGCCCTCTAGACAACTGAAGCAGGAAGTGGAACCATTTATTACGGGATTCCAAAAGAATGCACATTGAAAGCGTCGCTGGGGCTGTGACGTGCCACTGGGCTGGCTGGCACTAGTGATGAGATGGCTGAGATGCCTGGGGTCATGTCCTGCTCCACCAATAGAGAGGCTGCCAGGGCCACTTCCACCTGAGTGACTCACGTCACTTCCTTGCTTTGCACAATTCTGCATCTATTTTCATCAGGCATGAGATGTGTGATCGAGGAACTAGGCCAGATGTAGGTAAGTAACATTTACCGAATCTTAATTACCGAAAATTACCGAATTTTACCGATTCGGTAATTAAGATTCGGTAAATGTGAGGGGTTGGTATGTAGGGAATCCAGATGTTCCCTTTTACCGAATCGGTAAAATTCGGTATTTACCGATTCGGTAAATACCGAATCGGTAAAGCCTATTGATTCCTATGGGCTTCAAAGCCCATAGGAATCAATAGGCTTTACCGATTCGGTATTTACCGAATCGGTAAATACAGAATTTCACAAGGGTGCAGGGGGAGTCACTTTGACACCCCCTGGCACCCCCTAAACAGGCGTGGGTGCCATGTGGCAGGCAGACCTGCCCTAAGGGCAGGTCTGCCTGTCACATAGCATAGGTGTGCATGCACACATGTGCATGCACACCGGAATCGGTATTTTACCATGGATTTATATTCCATGGTAAAATACCGATTCTGTAAGCCATATGCAGAAGGTACATTGCCTACCTACATTGCATTTTCGGTAATTTTACCGAATCGGTAAATATTACCGAATCGGTAATTATTTTACCGATTCGGTACATATTACCGAATCGGTAAATTTACCGATTCGGTAATGATACCGATTCGGTAAAATTACCGAAAATGTGCCCCTACATCTCAATAGCCCTTTACCGATCGGAAACGGCCGAAAATCGGTATTTTCGGCCGATTCCGATCGGTAAAGGGCTACCTACATCTGGCCCGCCACACATTATGAGTGGGCCGGGGTGTAAAGAGATATTTATTGCAAAATCAAACTGTGCTGGAGTCCGAATTTATCAGGAGCGATACATAACATATCACCTACTCCGAGTTCTTGGGGAATAACGTGGATTGGGGCACATGCATCATTGTAGGATTTTGCATTTCCTAAATAGCGAAAATTAAGGAATCGCTATTTAGGAAATGCAAAATGCTATGCATCATTTTTTTCGGTATTTCTTTGTGATTCGGTAAAAATCGCATTTTTTACCGAATCCCAAAGAAATACCGAATTCTTAAGTTAATTTTCGCAATTTCCATTGATTCCTATGGGCCAAAAGGCCCATAGGAGTCAATGCAAATTGCGAGTGGCACTTAGAAAATTTCATGGGTGCAGGGGGGGGTCCAAAGGACCCCCCCATGCACCCCTGAAATGTATTTTTCGCATCATGTTGCACACACACATGTCCTAAGGACATGTGTGTCCGTAACATGAATGTTGAAAAAATAACATTTTAAGCATTTTAAACACTTTTTCCAAATTTACCGAGTGGTTCAACCACTCGGTAAATTTGGAACCCTAAGTGCGAATTTTCACTTGTCAAAAGTGATGATGCATTGCTTTTAAGAAGTCGCACATCTGCGACTTCTTAAAAGCACCCGCAATTTTAGAACTCGCAACAATGTTGCAAATTCTAAAATTGCTTCATGCATCCCAAAAAGCACTTTTGCATTCGCAAACGGCCGATTTTAAGGAATCGCACCGTTTGCGAATGAAAAAGTGCTTGATGCATGTGGGCCATTGTGCTTGCCGCACCAAAATTCACATCTTCATTAATTACCAGGTGTTTAACCAATTTTAATGTATGCTAGTATTGGCCTACTGGAATGTTAACTGCAGAGGTTGGATTTCATCAAGCAATAAAGTCTGTTCATCTTACAATTCAGATCAAGCCAGAGCGAAACACGTGTCGGATGAACACAGGTTTTTTTACAAGGTTCCGAATTTTATGGCCCAGTCACAATGAGGACCTTAGTTGCAATCTTGAAACCGACTGGACTGGGACTAGTTTCCGCTATTTCTCTAAGATTGTGTGATTCTGGACACATCATTGCATCACCATGTGCTTCAATATGTGTAATGCTGAAACCCGTTAATGTTCCTTCCTTCCTCCCCATCACGTCCTGGCTTCTTTCTGTCACCTGTGTTTACCTCTAGCCCCTCCCCCCGGACGCCCTCCACACACCGGGCCTCATTTATGAGAAATTACGCATCGCTGTGTGAAAGCAGTGATTTGTCACTTCTCAGTGCGCACTCCTTGCGACATTCCTGATGCGTCATATTTAATGTATGACGCATCATGTCGCAAGGAGTTACAGATACGTCAGTATTTTTGACGTATCTGTAAGCGCAAAAGTGACGCATTGCTGGAGTGTGTCACAAAAGTGACGCAACTCCAGCAATGCGTCCTTTCACATGGGGCAAGCCCCATGTGAAAGGGCCTGCGTCAGTCTTACGCCTGCTGTGAGGCAGGCGC
This sequence comes from Lissotriton vulgaris, assembly GCF_964263255.1. NCBI lineage: Eukaryota > Metazoa > Chordata > Amphibia > Caudata > Salamandridae > Lissotriton > Lissotriton vulgaris. The sequence goes on from NC_141698.1 coordinate 68,176,310, forward strand.
AAGATTTTGACGCAACGGTGTCCTAAAAGTGACGCAGTGAAATATCATAGATTTCACTGCGTCACTTCTACGACCCTTCTTTGCGTCAATACGCCCTCGTTGCATACATTATACCTGGCGCAGGTATAATGTGGAGCAGGGGTTTACAAAGTGACGCATCTACTTAGATGCGTCACTTTGTAAATATGGCGCAACAAGGTGCATTTTTTACGCCACTGGTCCGTCACAAAAAGTGACGCACCGGCGGCGTAAAAGTGACGCACAGCCTCATAAATGAGGCCCACTGTTCTGTGTACATCACCTTGTGCTCGAGATACCCCTGCTACAGTAATGTCTGCTATAAAGCTGACCCTTAAAGCTAAATTAGCAGAACTTTAAACATTTCAATGAATTAATCTAGGTTGATATGACTGAAAGTTTTCAAAGACAGATCAACGTCTCAATCTGGAACGCCTGGACCACAAAATATGACCAGGGATGCATGAACACTGGGGGACCACACAGGTGAGGGCTGTTAACTGTGGACCAAACACACTAAAGGGGCCACTGGGTGTACTGAGTCCTACATTTCTAATAATCACCAACAATGGGCATTCTAGAACGTTGCTTTTTTGATGTCATCAGCTGAGATTTTGAGATCTATTGTGACATCCTTCACTGGATGAGCTGAGATTTTGAGATCTATTGCGACATATTTCACTGGATGAGCTGAGGTTTTGAGATCTATTGCGACATCATTCACTGGATGAGCTGAGATTTTGAGATCTATTGTGACATCATTCACTGGATGAGCTGAGATTTTGAGATCTATTGTGACATCCTTCACTGGATGAGCTGAGATTTTGAGATCTATTGCGACATCATTCACTGGATGAGCTGAGATTTTGAGATGTATTGTGACATCATTCACTGGATCAGCTGAGATTTTGATATCTATTGCGACATCATTCACTGGATGAGCTGAGATTTGAGATCTATTGTGACATCATTCACTGGATGAGCTGAGATTTTGAGATCTATTGTGACATCATTCACTGGATGAGCTGAGATTTTGAGATCTATTGTGACATCATTCACTGGATGAGCTGAGATTTTGAGATCTATTGTGACATCATTCACCGGATGAGGTGAGATTTTGAGATCTATTGTGACATCATTCACCGGATGAGCTGAGATTTTGAGTTCTATTGTGACATCATTCACTGGATGAGCTTAGATTTTGAGATCTATTGTGACATCATTCACTGTATGAGCTGAGATTTTGAGATCTACTGTGACATCATTCACTGGATGAGCTGAGATTTTGAGATCTATTGCGACATATTTCACTGGATGAGCTGAGGTTTTGAGATCTATTGCGACATCATTCACTGGATGAGCTGAGATTTTGAGATCTATTGTGACATCATTCACTGGATGAGCTGAGATTTTGAGATCTATTGTGACATCCTTCACTGGATGAGCTGAGATTTTGAGATCTATTGCGACATCATTCACTGGATGAGCTGAGATTTTGAGATCTATTGCGACATCGTTCACTGGATGAGCTGAGATTTTGAGATCTATTGCGACATCATTCACTGGATGAGCTGAGATTTTGAGATGTATTGTGACATCATTCACTGGATCAGCTGAGATTTTGATATCTATTGCGACATCATTCACTGGATGAGCTGAGATTTGAGATCTATTGTGACATCATTCACTGGATGAGCTGAGATTTTGAGATCTATTGTGACATCATTCACTGGATGAGCTGAGATTTTGAGATCTATTGTGACATCATTCACTGGATGAGCTGAGATTTTGAGATCTATTGTGACATCATTCACCGGATGAGGTGAGATTTTGAGATCTATTGTGACATCATTCACCGGATGAGCTGAGATTTTGAGTTCTATTGTGACATCATTCACTGGATGAGCTTAGATTTTGAGATCTATTGTGACATCATTCACTGTATGAGCTGAGATTTTGAGATCTACTGTGACATCATTCACTGGATGAGCTGAGATTTTGAGATCTATTGTGACATCATTCACTGGATGAGCTGAGATTTTGAGATCTATTGTGACATCATTCACTGGATGAGCTGAGATTTGAGATCTATTGTGACATCATTCACCTGATGGCCCTTTTAAGGCTTCCACTCCATTTGGTGCGCACATATTGGGCAGAATTACTAACATTTTGTGCTCGGGTTATGTCACAAAAGTGATGAAAACTGGCACAAAAAGTTTATTTGGAATTTACTTCCCAGTACAAAACTTCTTTTTAGCTATAAATGTGCCTGAAAGTAACACAGAGTAGGGCTTAGCACTGATTTGCATTACTTTGCACCAAGTGGGCCATTCCATGGTTGGTACATGAGCATCTAGGGGGGCCGTTACATGCACCGTAGATGGATGTAGAACATCGTACAGATTAGTAATAATTCAGAGCGAGACCCGTCCGACTTGTTCTACTTCGAGAGTGGTGAATCTGTTACAGCCCATAGGGAGTCACAAGAATTCTCAAAAACCGATGATTTATTGGAGTGGTTTAACTTGGATGGTACAAGTGAAAAGTGTTTTTGAAGGAGGGGATTTAATTACCAACCGAGATACTGAGCCGGACAACTTGGTCCTGAGGAGACCCTTCCACTCATAAGGGGTCAAAACCTCAACATATATCTCTCTCGGTTCCCTGATCATTTGTAATCCACACTGTGCTATATGGTACGCACATATATGTTAATACAAGTTGGTGATGAACCATGGAGAATATATGGTGTCTATTCTATAGATTTTATGTATTTCTGCACACACTGAAGCCCTGTGTCATCTGCACTTTTTGGTATTAGTTGTACTGTCAATTGTATATATATTGAAAGAGAATATATAACAGCAACAGAACAGAAACCTTCTCAGTCCGATTGTTGTTTTTGCATATGCAACCCAAGTGAGAACTAACCAGTAGGTTGTCATGATAATACATTGATTGTTGGTCTCCCAAGACTAGCATAAGAGGGATACATTCTTTGTGGAAAGAGACCCACGCTTGGCTCTGTATATATAGCTAGCTCTGACTCGGGTACCCGTGGGCATATAGGGTTGTCCTTGTGACATAACACATACTTTGGTTAGCTGCATCAAAAGGATCTTGATGCTTTACGAGGGCACGTGCTGGCATTGCATCTGACTGCGAGATCGGCGGCGGTGGCTTGTCTACGAAGGTTGTCCTTATATTACCCTACAGTCCTCAGTGTAAAAGGGTGTTTGGGGCTAAAGAGGGATTTTTTGTTTGGAGCAGACGGTCACAAACCTCTCCGATAACTTTTACATGGATGGGAAGTTGGATGTTGGTCCACTGGTTGCTCAGGGGCCGAAAGCTATACTACTACGAATCCCAACATAAGAGACTTCAAATACATGTGTGTCAAGGTCTTGGTGTTGTATGGTTCCCTAGCACACAGAAGTCAAATTAATGAATTAAAAAAGACAGATTAGCTTGTTTGCATGAAGAAATGAATACGCATGTTGAGGTGGTGTGCCTGAGAATACTGGTAAACATACAGAGTAAATAATATATAGAAAATTAAATGGATCGTTTTTCTCTAGTTCGACATTTCTAAGTTGAGAGGAGTGGTGGGTCTGGTCCTTTCTCCTCTGGACACAGGACTTTGGAATCTAATCTTATCACCGCCCATGTTATATGCTGTGGTTTTTCTTGAAGCCTATGAGCTTACCTGAGACAGTATGTGGGAGACAAAAGGGGATGAGATACGCCAAATAGGTGGTACAGAAGGTCCTGTGAACCCACAATTCCCAAGACCTTGCTGAGCCTGAGTGCTTGAGGACAACACAGAGCCTGCAAGGGAAGCGGGCACCAGTTCCTAGTTGGGAGAAGCCTGCTACATTCACATGGACGTAAAAGGCTCAAACATTGAAGGTACATTTGATGACATCAGTAAAGTGGTCAGAAGTTAGGTTTGAGTTTAATCCTTTCTCCCTGTAAACTCCTTTTTACTTGAATGCTGTTTTTATTGATTATTGTACCGTCCTTTATGTGTTTCCCAATCTTTAGTTTTTAATTGATGTAATGTAAGTTTAATAAATTGTTTTAATACTTGAATTACTTACAGAGTGTTTTCACATATATTGTAAGTTTCACCTGTTTACATTGCTTCCTTGTGATATGTGAGGTGTTTGGTAGTTTTTTGTATGTCTGTGAGTACCTATGCACTACTGTAAATTCGCCCAAAGGGAATTTCTTTCTGACTAACGTCAATTGTGGAACCCTATCCCTTTGGTTTTGGGGTCCCTCTCTCTTTTATTAGAGACAGAAGTTAGGTGTGGCCAGGGGAAGACATTGGGCCCAGTTTTCAAGAGGAAGTGGGGTTCTACTTTCAACATGAAGTAAAGTTCAGGTTCTAAACAGAGCTCATAAATGTGTACGGAGTGTTAAACGAGAACGACGCGCAGGCAGGGGTCCTTAGATCAAAGGCACAACGCCTATGATGAAATGTCACATAAGTACATGCGTGCTCTGTATTCCTCTCAATAGGAGTATCTTTAAAGACTATTCAATTTATTTAAATATATTTGTTGAAATTTTACCTTCAATTGGAACAATAATAGAAACATTAAAGGGAAGACTTTTGCCTCCAATACCCCTTTGGATGCCTCTCAAAAACTGCCAGTTTTAAATCCAGTGAAGAGAAAAAATAGTTCTCTTTGCCTAGCGCTGCATCTCCAACGACCAGCAACAACAGGCCTTCGAGAGCGCTACTCTGTGGGATTATGCCAACTGGGATTTGGAAATCCATTGTGGCATCATTACCTATAAATTGATGTTTCTAAAAGCGCGACTTGGCATGATAACAAAATAATACTGGTGCAAAATGATACCTCTTTCTTCTGGTGAATGGATATGGGGTTTTGCAAAAGATATATTTGTTGTACCGCCTGATCCAAAAGCTTCCTACCCACATTTCATTCAAGTATTTCTGCTATGAGTCTTAGATTAGAATAATCCAGCCCACGCCCTCTTATGACACGGCCATGTCTTCATGCTCAGAAAGAGATGCTTAAATTGTGGAACGCCCTACCGCCCTCCATCCAATCTGCTACGACAGAATCTGGATTTAAGAAGCAATTAAAGACCTGGCTCTTTATGCAGAAAATCTAAGCCTCCCTTCTGCTATTCGCTCTGCTTAACTGCTCACATAGCGCCGGAACACCTCCTCGTGAGGTAGCTGTTCGCGCTTTACAAATATCAGTATTATTATTATTAGGTGCCAAGCGGCCAAACCTGTTCTCGTGGAATGATGGCTCCAGGTCGCTCAGCTGGGGCGTGTAGAACTGGGTCACGTCTTCGCACTGCGAGACTTTGGCGTCGGTCTGGAGCAGGTCTCTGGAGTACTCCGCCAGCAGCTTCAGCTGCTCCATGTCTCTGTTGGAATCGTGAGACCTCCAGAACACAAAGGGCACTTCTGAAAAGAATTGACCCAACATTCACCCATCATTTGCAATGAATGCTTGAATTAACTCAATTTCCTACACACACTAACAAATGAATAGTACAACACCTTGTATAGAAAGTATGGGGACCAGAAACAATAAAACACACTTTACACAGAACATTGATGCTGTTTTATGGATGATGAATGAGCAGTTCCAAAAATCCCTGTTTCATTTGATTTCTGGACAATTGAGTGTGTTTAATTTGAAATATAAACATACTGTGCAGAGCAAAAAGAGGGTGTTGTTATATGAAACTAGACAAAATATAATCAGTCGATGCATTCGATGATCTACATATACATGATCATTTTCACATGTGCGATGTTCTGCAGTATAAGGGTTTATCCAATTCACACTTTGAGTTTTAGTTGATTAATCGGTTTACGCCTACAATCCAGACATCTTCTTAGGCAAGGGAACAAATGAAAGACGTAGGCGGTGAGTGGATCTTAAGTTAAGTGGACTAACCTTTGCCTTATTGGGTGATAACTGAGCATTTTGATCGTACATGACATATTATAATATAATACATTATTTATACACATCTAGGTTCAGTTTAGATGTGCAAGTTCATTTGTGAATGCCCCGCGAGGGCTCTAAAATCTTATCTAGGGGTTTTCATCGCTTAAAACTGGCAATAGGCCAGTCAGAGTAGGTGGGAGTGCATGTGATGAACATACAGACTGTTGGTAAATGGTTGTTGACCAACCTACTCAATGCAGAGAGACGAGAGCTGGGCAAAACACGGAAATACAGGAATTGCTGGCAGAGGACTGAGGGCCTGGTTTAGACTGTGGTGTGGGTACCTCTTTGCACACGTGACAGATAGCCTGCCTGCCTCATTGCAAGCACAATATGTCCTAATCAGCGGTCGAAGTGCATTAAAAATAAGTATGGGAACTGTGAGGCTGCAGGAAACGGGGGCGGGGTCAGTGAGCGTGGGGGCGGGGTCAAAGGTGTGGCTAAAAAAACAAAATATTCTGTAAGTGTTTTTGGTCTTTCGCCATCAGATAGAAACATATCAAATAACACGCAGATTAAATTAAAAAAAATGACAAAAGATGCCACTATGTGGGAAATGCACAATAGTACATTATGAAAGCTCTATTAGTAATGCACTTCAGAGGTCTGTGTGTAGCCAGAGAGCCACAGAATTCAATCTTAGTTGATGCAGTGGAGAATAGTGACTTGTGTATTTTTAGTGCTATGAGGCCACAGTGAAAGAAAGCTCTGTGAATTTGTTAGTCATTATTTTAAACATGCATTACTCACAGTGTAAGATAGATTACTACAATTTGCGTAAAAAGGAGTAAGATAAAATGGTGCTTTCAAAATATAGGTTTTAGTAATACCCAGACAGTATGCAATGCAGTTTTTTTACATAACTGTCTCTTCAACACCTCGTGAGGGGTGGTACGCACTATATAAATACAATTACACTTAAAAGCATGTGCTTCACAGCTCAATTGTTAGCTTTTGCACTACCGCTCACAAATAATAAATGTTTGTCATCACAAAGCTTTGAGTAACTTGATCAATTAATGCCAGTACCCGCTCCCAAGCATCCTTTACATTTGCATATCACCCTTTACATTTGGAGAATTAACTTATTGCACACATTTGCATATCTTTTAGGCAAGCAAGCACCCTGGCAGGAAAGCGACACTTGTTTATCTGTCTGCCCTGCTTCGGTTTCACGGCACAGGCGACGCACTGAATGACGCTTCAGCGGAATCATTTAAACTATCGGAATTAACCATCACTGGAGGGTTGTCTTTTTACAAAAAGTAGGGAAGTGGTCTTTTCATAAGCGCTGGGATGCCCGAGGGTAACTGCGCGCTATATAAAATTTTAAATAATAAAAATCAAAAAAGTATGGGCACATCGTGTGCCTTCGATCCCGCCCACTTCGACCTCTGGGACTAATGCACTTGTAATAAGGCAGACGGGATACCAGCCAAGGTTGTGACCGAGGACCTGTCCAACCAAATCTACATCAGGCAGGCCCGAAAGGTTTATCAACCCCACCCAGCTTTTGATAAGCAATCACAATGAAACGCTAACATGCCAACACCCAAAATGTATCTTTAGTCTGTAAATACTAGCGGAAGCCATGAAAATGTGGAGAAACCACACGTACGCTACGGAAACACAATATCTACTTTATTGATGGATACGATATGGTTGACTCTTAACGTCCACAGAGGTTACTTTTTGACCAATGTTGGGGAAAGAGAGGGAGGTTATGGGGGAAGTGACATCACACAGGAAGTGGTCGCTTTCCGCTTTGTCACAATGTTTACATTCTAAGAAAACAGTGGTGTGGAACTGACTGTGTGAAGCAACCGCCTACAAACCAAAATTTGCCGTGTGGGTTTTGTCTCTTTGCCAATGTGTAAAAGAGATCACCATGTGACCATATCTGTTGCTTAACTCCAGGGCGGTGAGAACTCCACAGGCTATAATTAAATATACTAGTCACATTTAATGACCAGAAAAAATGGAGTTAGTTATAGCAGCTACTCTTATCTTAATTTTTCTTCCATAAATAATCAATGTAGACCAGGGGTCTCCAAACCGGTCCTGGAGGGCCGGATCCATGCCAGATTTTTAAAATAATTACATGTATCTCAACGGGGATATCCCAAAAATCTGGCATGGATCCGGCCATCCAGGACCGGTTTGGAGACCCCTGATGTAGACCCTTGAAAAACCCCCTGACACATCTTACCAAGGGCAAAACATATATTGGTTGAATTATTTTTCAACAAGAATGCAACCTATACATGTCAATGCTACCATGAGTTTTTATGAAAATGCCAACTGTCAGTAAAGGGTATTTGTTCAAAACGAAAGACAATGTGCGTCGTCTCTTTTACAACTCTAACCAATACTATACGAGGACTGAAATCCATGGACATAGGATGGTGTCTTTGGCTTATATGCCACACTGTTTTAGTACCCATAGACGTTCACCCCCGCCTTGATGCCTGCCATCTTTTAGCTCTGCGCACAGCCATGTATAAAACAATATACGATCTCAAAGCATCAGCACTGTAATGCAAATACTTGCACATTTACAGCTTTTTTAGCAAATCTCTTCCTTTAAAGAAAAAAAAAGAATGCCTCTTGGTGTCAAGCTACACATACATTGACCTCGCAGTCATGATTAACAGCATGGGAAGTCACTCGCAGAAGACCTCTTTTGTCTATTTTTAAAAAATGTTAAATGCATGGTGAGGGAAATGTTGGCTTCCGTCTTTAATTAGGGGCAGAAATCAGTAAAAATGGAAAACTGGAAGCCTTAACTATACTAACTGTTCATTGAAACTCATTGCTTAATTTGTGCCGGTGGATTCCGGCACTTCATCATCAACACCGGCACTTTTCATGAGCGCCATTTAAGGACACATTCATTTACAGGGAGATTAAGTGATTTGTCCAGAATCACAGGATGTTGAGCCGATGCCGAAACTCAAACCTGAGTCCCCAGCTCCGAAGTCGGCAGCTCTGGTTGTTATGCCACATCATTTCCCCACTTTCATGGCTTGTCGTTGGTCCTGTTTTAGGAGGTGTGATAAGATTGTGCAATTTTAATAGCTTGACAAAATGTCTTGGCACATTGCCAAATGTCTGACACTCATATTTTCAGGCCTGCTTTTCTATAATTAAAATAGACAGAATTTTTTTACGTTTATATGGTTTTTAAATAGAAGTCCTTTAAGGCGCTTTTTTGCAGAGAAGAGATATCAACAGGAGTATGACCTCTCACATTAATATGTATGTGATAGCAAGGCAGGCAGTCTTGACTTTGTGAATCACAGTGATGTCACTGGGGGAAATCTGCCTTTTTGAAATTGTGGCTTAAGGAAGGTGAAAATTGAGGGGCCTTTCCAAAGTTGCTTTTAAAACTCCGAACGGAGGCCCTTTGATCATGCTGGGGCAAATTTACAACCCCTTGCTATACTTTTGGGCGTTGTTGCGTCACTTTCTGTGACATAGCGGTGGAGTAAACATTGCGCCATGTTGTGGGAGATGCGTCACCTTGTAAAGCCCTGCGCCACATTATACCTGCGTCAGGTATAATGTACGCAGGGTGGGCGTTTCCATGCTGGAAAGCCTCGTGGAAGTGAAGCAGTGAAATATACAAGATTTCACTGCGCCACTTCTAGGATGCGACTACGTCAAAACCCTACTCGGAGCAGACGTAAGGAGTGACGCTGTGAATTAGGAATAGGCCTCACCATACATTGCTGGAGTTGCGCCATGGTGCTCCATATTGTAAATACGGCGCATCCATGGTGGCGCAAGGATTCTGCACGCAGGCAAAGAGAAACTGACGCTTCTATACAGATGTGTCAGTCTCTTGTAAATAAGCCCTGCAATGTTTACATCATAAAAAATGTCAGTGGATTCCAACATCCCTTTAAGATGCTCATAAATTCTGCAAACTGCTCATTGAAAGTTTATGTCACTATATGAGACCATGCAGTGGAGCTTTGCGTGTAACATTCCTATACAGACTTAAAAAGAGCAACCTCTGTACCGAGGCTTCAAATTTCCGACCCCTTACCTTTGAACTTGGGAAGCACTCGTTCAGCCTTCTTTAGGAAACCGGCTTCGATTGGGAATCGCTTCTTCAGATCTTTCTGAGAAAGAAAAAATGGTGACTGAGTGACGCAGTTACCACATATGTCAAAACCAAGTGTCATTTTCACGTCATAATATTAGCCATTGCAGGTCTGTCTCATAAGCACTGTCCTTTACATCACATCAAAATTCTGGGCTTTCCCATCCTTTTTTCTACTAGACAGGATTTTGGCAACCAAGTCCCTCCACCAAACATTTTCCAGATTTAGCATTTTGGGCTCTCCCCAAAAGACCTGTGGCTAGCATAACTTCAAACATAGGGGCATGTTAGCAAGAACCTCGTTAAAATTATCACAGTTTTAGCGGCAGGAAACTGCGCTAAAACGTCGATAATGGGCTTGCTAATATCCGTTACAGAATTCCAATAAAAGCCCAGGTTAGATGTACAGGAAATCTAACCTGGGCTTCTATTGGAATTCTATAACGCATATTAGCAAGCCCATTTTCGCCGTTTTAGCGGCAGCTTCCTGCTGCTAAAACTGCAATAATTTTAACGAGGTTCTTGCTAAAAAGCCCCATAGTGAATTTATCACAGAGGGTGATAAGTATTCCCTATTGTCCGTTGATCAAGGCAAACAGAAAAACTATAACTGGTGTTCTTTAACTACAAAAAGAAATGAAATAGAGAAAATATTTATTTGGAGATTGTTAGTCTCTGCTCACTTCGACCACTTGCCTACCTACTTTAGCTCTGGAACACAAATACCTTAAAACACCAGCAAAGCTAAGGAGGCTTGGCGTAGCTTGCCCCTTCATGAGGTCTTTCTTCTAATGACAGCCTCGCGTTCTATGGATTGTCCCATGATGCGCTCACCCACATGGTTCTCTGCGCCTACTTTTTATTTTTTGTCCACTGTGGATACTCACATTCAATTTCTTGAAGTCTTCGAATGTCCTGTATATGAGGATATTGTTGCTGTCGGACCAGAGCACTGACATCATGTATGTCTGCGGAGCAAAGAAGAGACAGGTTGCGTCAACCGGTTGCACGTAACACCTCCGACGTTACTCATCATTTTTCCTGGGAACGAGCACCTTTGAGCTATTGTAGTTAGCGATTTGGATTATATTTTCAAACAGAACTAACAATGTATGACCATGGACTGAAATGTCTGATCATTTTATATTGAGGAATCACCATATTAGCTACCCGTGTACTATTATAGAATTCCTAACTTCATAGCTTCTCCAACTAAGTTGGTGCTAGAGGAGGCTATACTATACATGCAACCTGATTCACGAATATACTTACACGTACTAAAGTTCCGAGTGTGGAGTTTCCGCACTCTGGGCAGAATCTCTGCACCGCGCACTCTCTGCAGTGCACTGTGCGGATACTCTGATACAAGTGCAGAGACTCCACCACGTAACATTACCACACGTAGTTATCTTTGTGAATTGGGTCAATGGTGTATGGTCATATTGAAGTCCTTCCTAGTGCAAAAACAGTTTGTGGTCTTGTTCATGAAAATGGCTTGAATCTTTTGTGAGCATCCCTGGTACGACATATTGAACAAGCATTTGCAATGCAATGGTCTCGGCATCATTAAAGGTAGAGCAATTGGCATTGCTCATGACATTTCTTTTTTTTCTTTAAATCATAAATAAATGGCATTGTCATTTACATTGCCAATACACAGCACTCTGCACTAAACAGCACACACCACTCTGCACCTGCACTCACTGCTCTGCACACTCACTCTGCACACTCACTACTCTGCACACTCACTACTCTGCACACTCACTACTCTGCACACTCACTACTCTGCACTCACTACTCTGCACTCACTACTCTGCACTCACTACTCTGCACTCTGCACTCACTACTCTGCACTCTGCACTCACTACTCTGCACTCTGCACTCACTACTCTGCACTCTGCACTCACTACTCTGCACTCTGCACTCTGCACTCACTACTCTGCACTCTGCACTCAATACTCTGCACTCTGCACTCACTACTCTGCACTCTGCACTCACTACTCTGCACTCACTACTCTGCACTCACTACTCACCACTCACCACTCACTACTCTGCACTCACTACTCACCACTCACTACTCACTACTCTGCACTCACTACTCACTACTCTGCACTCACTACTCTGCACTCACTACTCTGCACTCTGCACTCACTACTCTGCACTCTGCACTCACTACTCTGCACTCTGCACTCACTACTCTGCACTCTGCACTCACTACTCTGCACTCTGCACTCACTACTCTGCACTCTGCACTCACTACTCTGCACTCTGCACTCTGCACTCACTACTCTGCACTCTGCACTCACTACTCTGCACTCTGCACTCACTACTCTGCACTCTGCACTCACTACTCTGCACTCACTACTCTGCACTCACTACTCACCACTCACCACTCACTACTCTGCACTCACTACTCACCACTCACTACTCTGCACTCACTACTCACTACTCTGCACTCACTACTCTGCACTCACTACTCTGCACTCTGCACTCACTACTCTGCACTCTGCACTCACTACTCTGCACTCTGCACTCACTACTCTGCACTCTGCACTCACTACTCTGCACTCTGCACTCACTACTCTGCACTCTGCACTCACTACTCTGCACTCTGCACTCACTACTCTGCACTCACTACTCTGCACTCACTACTCACCACTCACCACTCACTACTCTGCACTCACTACTCACCACTCACTACTCACTACTCTGCACTCACTACTCACTACTCTGCACTCACTACTCTGCACTCACTACTCACTACTCTGCACTCACTACTCACTACTCACTTCTCTGCACTCACTACTCACTACTCACTTCTCTGCACTCACTACTCACTACTCACTACTCTGCACTCACTACTCTCTACTCTGCACTCACTACTCACTACTCTGCACTCACTACCCACTACTCTGCACTCACTACTCTGCACTCACTACTCTGCACTCACTACTCTGCACTCACTACTCTGCACTCTGCACTCACTACTCTGCACTCACTACTCTGCACTCACTACTCACTACTCTGCACTCACTACTCACTACTCTGCACTCACTACTCACTACTCTGCACTCACTACTCTGCACTCACTACTCTGCACTCACTACTCTGCACTCACTACTCTGCACTCACTACTCTGCACTCACTACTCTGCACTCTGCACTCACTACTCTGCACTCACTACTCTGCACTCACTAATCTGCACTCACTACTCTGCACTCTGCACTCACTACTCTGCACTCACTACGCTGCACTCACTACTCTGCACTCTGCACTCACTACTCTGCACTCACTACTCTGCACTCTGCACTCACTACTCTGCACTCACTACTCTGCACTCACTACTCTGCACTCACTACTCTGCACTCTGCACTCACTACTCTGCACTCACTACTCTGCACTCTGCACTCACTACTCTGCACTCACTACTCACTACTCTGCACTCACTACTCTGCACTCACTACTCTGCACTCACTACTCTGCACTCACTACTCTGCACTCACTACTCTGCACTCACTACTCTGCACTCTGCACTCACTACTCTGCACTCTGCACTCACTACTCTGCACTCTGCACTCACTACTCTGCACTCACTACTCTGCACTCACTACTCTGCACTCACTACTCTGCACTCTGCACTCACTACTCTGCATTCACTACTCTGCACTCACTACTCTGCACTCACTACTCTGCACTCTGCACTCACTACTCTGCATTCACTACTCTGCACTCACTACTCTGCACTCACTACTCTGCACTCTGCACTCACTACTCTGCACTCACTACTCTGCACTCACTACTCTGCACTCACTACTCACACTCACTACTCACACTCACTACTCTGCACTCACTACAGCTTCCTTCCACAGCTAGAACTAGTGCATAATGTCAAAACAGAGAAAACAAGGAAACACACTGAAGCTGTCTGTACCACGCCAAGTTCACATTTCGAGCAGCATGTGTTAAATCACGCTTTAGACTACTTCTCTACTCAAAAGTAGTACATTTCCTTCAAAAAGATAAAATTATGACATGCAAACAGTAATGCCGAAACAAACTGTTCAGCATGGGTTCTGATTTACATGAAAACATTAATTTCACTTAAAATAATAATAGTTTTTAGCTAAATTAAATTTACATTTGGATTTAGGGCATATTCACATATTTTTAGTAAATTTAAATGTCAGTGGCAGATGGACACGCTTTCATTTAGCAGCCAAATATACAATAACTCTTACTGCCCCCGGAATTCCGCCGCGGCCGCACCGGAAGTCAGGCAAGGTCGCCTGTGACGGGGGCGGAGCCGCGTCCGGACCGGAAGAGGAGGCAGGCGGAGGAAATGCACTCACTACTCTGCACTCACTACTCACTACTCTGCACTCACTACTCACTACTCTGCACTCACTACTCACTACTCTGCACTCACTACTCTGCACTCACTACTCTGCACTCACTACTCTGCACTCACTACTCTGCACTCACTACTCTGCACTCTGCACTCACTACTCTGCACTCACTACTCTGCACTCACTAATCTGCACTCACTACTCTGCACTCTGCACTCACTACTCTGCACTCACTACGCTGCACTCACTACTCTGCACTCTGCACTCACTACTCTGCACTCACTACTCTGCACTCACTACTCTGCACTCACTACTCTGCACTCTGCACTCACTACTCTGCACTCACTACTCTGCACTCTGCACTCACTACTCTGCACTCACTACTCACTACTCTGCACTCACTACTCTGCACTCACTACTCTGCACTCACTACTCTGCACTCACTACTCTGCACTCACTACTCTGCACTCTGCACTCACTACTCTGCACTCTGCACTCACTACTCTGCACTCACTACTCTGCACTCACTACTCTGCACTCACTACTCTGCACTCACTACTCTGCACTCACTACTCTGCACTCTGCACTCACTACTCTGCATTCACTACTCTGCACTCACTACTCTGCACTCACTACTCTGCACTCTGCACTCACTACTCTGCATTCACTACTCTGCACTCACTACTCTGCACTCACTACTCTGCACTCTGCACTCACTACTCTGCACTCACTACTCTGCACTCACTACTCTGCACTCACTACTCACACTCACTACTCACACTCACTACTCACACTCACTACTCTGCACTCACTACAGCTTCCTTCCACAGCTAGAACTAGTGCATAATGTCAAAACAGAGAAAACAAGGAAACACACTGAAGCTGTCTGTACCACGCCAAGTTCACATTTCGAGCAGCATGTGTTAAATCACGCTTTAGACTACTTCTCTACTCAAAAGTAGTACATTTCCTTCAAAAAGATAAAATTATGACATGCAAACAGTAATGCCGAAACAAACTGTTCAGCATGGGTTCTGATTTACATGAAAACATTAATTTCACTTAAAATAATAATAGTTTTTAGCTAAATTAAATTTACATTTGGATTTAGGGCATATTCACATATTTTTAGTAAATTTAAATGTCAGTGGCAGATGGACACGCTTTCATTTAGCAGCCAAATATACAATAACTCTTACTGCCCCCGGAATTCCGCCGCGGCCGCACCGGAAGTCAGCCAAGGTCGCCTGTGACGGGGGCGGAGCCGCGTCCGGACCGGAAGAGGAGGCAGGCGGAGGAAATGCGTGGAGCGGCCCGGGGCTCCTGCGAGCGTGGAGAGCCCCCGGGGCCGACAACAGGACGTTGCACGCGTGTTGCGGGGCTCCCTTGACCAAGAGGGAGTCCCGGGATAGGAGCCGCAGCGTCAACTCTCCCTGCCGGTGCGGAGAGCGGAGTCCCCCAGATTGCCACAGTAAGTTAAAGGGGAGAGGGGGGGCCGGTGCGCGCGCGCGTGTGTGTGTGTGTGTGTGTGTGTGTGTGTGTGTATGAGTGGGGGGTTCTGTATGTATGTGCGTGCGTGAGCGCTTCTGTTTCTATGTATGCGTGTGTTGTGTGGGAGCCTCGCGCAGCGCTCGTACTAATCCGCGTGCCAGTTTAGAATCGCCTGCGCGCGGCCAGGAGTGTCTCCTGGGAAGCACGCTCGGTGACATAAGATCTCGGCGGAGACGCGCTTCCGCGCGTCTTTAGCCGAGACCTAAAAAAAGGTGCCATGGTGACAGCAGATAGGAATTTTTAAAGAGAGATTGGTCTTAATCAGTATTTGTTCTGTGCAATGTTTGGAACTCCATCGAAGACAACAGAGCAGCCGAGGGCCAAGAATGGCAGGCACAGACTTTCTGCTCCAATGATGGTGTTTCTACTTCTCCCTGTTTAACGCTCCACCATCCCTAGGCTGGATGATCTAATAGCTTTCTAGCTCTTCTGCCTCGGTCTCCTCTGCTTGTTAAAGGTATAGCCAACAGAGCTGGGCTGGGAACAGCAACCAGCCCTGGCGAATTGCTGTTCAACCGACCTCAGGGGGACGGGGGGTCTTAGTAAGAAGCATCGCTCCCACCTCTGTTGAGAATGGTCTCAGGCAGGGCTGCGTACTGGCCCCCTTGCTCTTTGCCATCTTTTTGGCGGATTTACCTGTGATCCTAGAAGTTGATAGAAGCGCTAGCCCGAGAATGGACGGTAAGAAAGTTTCTTGTCTAATGTATGCAGACGATCTGGTGATACTGGACCAGACCGAAATTGGCCTCCAAAGGAAGCTAGATGCCTTCAGAGAGTACTGTGAAGGGACATTTTTAACCATAAATATGGACAAAACAAAACTTTTATGTTTTGGGAAAAAGGATACAATTTTTACTTGGTCTTTAGGAGACTTGCAATTGGAAACAGTCAAGGAATATCGGTACCTTGGACTGTGGTTTGATAGAACTCTCAAGTGGTACACTCATCTTGAAGCACAGAAAGCTAAAGCCTTTGCATCAATCTGTGGGCTGAAAAAATGTAACCGAGACTATGGAGACATGTCCCATAAACCGGTAATAAAAGCTTTTATGGTGATGATACCTCCACAAGTTCTCTAAGGAGCAGAAATCCTTATCCTAAGTGGCAAACGAGACTGGGATTTAGAGGAAGGGAAGTGTTTGAAAACATTGCTGTCCCTACCACGCTCATCGATGATCCAGCAATAAGAACCAAGATAGGTTCAACTGCCTGAAGCATACAGACTCAAATGCTTTTAATTAGATTTTGGAAACGGCTAGACACAGAATCAGTCCAGAAGGTATCTCAATGGTGCAGCAAGGAGATAGAATCTAGTAGCCTAAAGTGGGCTAGGGAGGTAAGAAAGAAAGTTCTATTGGCTAGTGAGAATATAAAGGTGCCAATCTGTCAGTAATCATTAAATGTAGACATTACCAAGAGTGATCTTAGAAACCAAGGACAAGAAGCGCCCAAAAGAGCTGATATAGAATACCTGAATAAGAAAAAATCTGTCCAATTCATGAGAGAATCATCGTTAAAGGAAAAATCGTTCCCTTATTTGGATATTCTACCTAACCTAAGGTTCAGACAGGAGATTTTAAGATTAAGAATTTGCATTAATCCTTGGTTGATCAATGAAGACGTAAAAGCTGAAATGTTACTTTGTGATGGATCATGTAAATGTACGCTGGGCACTAAAGGAGACATAATGCACATCTTGTTAGACTGCCAAACATTATTAGACCAGCGTAAACGATTCCTTCGCCCAATATTTTTAAAATATGATACAAGGCTACGGTCTCAAGCGGCAGCTTTACTTACAGAATTGCCCAATCTCGAGATAGCAATTGCATTGGGTAATTACATGAAAGCAATTAAAAGTTTTCCCAGGGAGGTTTAGCTAGCTTTTTAACCCCTTCGATGCTTATGACGAGCTCAGCTCGTCATGAGGCACGGTTGAGCTGTGCTGATGACGAGCTGAGCTCGTCATGAACAATGGTATTCATAAAATGTCAGCACATGAGGAAAATATCAATAGCAGCCAAGGTGTTAAAGAGTTTTATAATCTGTTTTGTTTTTTATGTTAGGTTTTATGAATTTTAGATACATGAACTGATTGTGTTTTTCGAGAATGTATTAAGCTAGGTACAAATTTTATGAGGAGTTGGACTGCTTGCCTCATAATTGGTATTTTATTTCTCTGTTGATAGTGTATCAATTTCCTTGGTGTGTTGAGAATGTATAATCTGTGCTGTTTTAATAATTGTAATGGGCTTTGTTATTGTTTGAAGACCATGGTCTAAATAAACTTTGTTTTGACTATACAGGGGGCCGAAATTGCAGCACGACTGAAAAAACAGCCCCAATGACAAAACCCAACCCCATCCCTCCAGCCCACTGGGGAAATGCCCGGTGCCAACTACGGCCAGTCCTGCAGGCCTTGGTTTTTGTGGCCTCGGGAAGAAAGTGGAAAGATCAGGCTCTCCTACTCAGCATATCTCACAACAACAGAGGAAGTGACATCAATAAACCTTTCATCCTCTTAGTATGAATGACACAGCTTTACAAGAAGTGACTCCCCTGGTAGGGATATCCAGAAAGTAACTAGAAATATAAATAAGTAGGAACTTTACTAAATATATATGTCTATATTATAAAGCCAACGTCCACGAAATGTTGTGATAACGGCTGGCCATTTACCCATATTTTAAAGTTCAGACCTGTACTATAAATGTTAAATTAATATAATATTTTCACATGCAGAAATTTAACTCTATGGTATGTGTATGTTTTCTTCATAAGCAGTAAGCTTAGGATTTCTTTCCACCTAACTATTCCAAGACAGAAAAGGAATCCTTTACTCTTATCTTATTCCCCCTCTACTGATTAACAGGCTTAATGACCCAGTTTAAGCTAAAACACTTTATATCTTCTACAGACCGTCCAAAGCGAGCTTGGATCCTTCAAGCTCTGTGCTGCACGTTCAAGTAGACTGACGGCCCTGGGGCTTTGAACACCTTGCCTGCGGCCCCGATTTTACCCCGGTGCTGAACATTCCATTCGCGAGTGTGGTCGTGACGGAACCATTCCGTCATCGGCACAGCCCAACCGTGAGGCATGACGGAATGGTTCCGTCACAAGCATCGAAGGGGTTGGGACAGTGTTGATGCAGGAGCTGTTACATGTATTTACATATGGAGTTCTGCTCTTTCCCTCTTCTGTTTAATGTCTACATGTCTCTTAGCATGAGCGACTCTATCACATGTTCTCTAGTTCAAAATACAAGCCCCTACTCTGTCACTGTGTACATCATCCATAGCAGCCCTACTTTTGTCACACACCCTACATCATCTCTAGCGCCCCTACTCTTTCCAACTGCCCTACATCATTCCTTGTAGAACATTTCTTTCCAACTATCCTACATCATCCCGTGTATTTCTCCTTATCTCCAGGACTCTGCATCATACTTTCTGCCCCTACTCTTTTCCTGTATTCCACATCAACATTTCTGTTCTTATCGGTTACCAGTTCTCTATATCATCGCATATGTATCTACTCGACTTAGAATTCTTGATCACTCCTTGCTTTGTCTCTGTACCCACATTACCCCGTGTGCCCATATTCTTTCCTAGCATCTTATATCATTCCATGTACTTCTCCAGTACCCTAGATTATCATTTCTGTTCTTATTGGTTATCAGTTTTCTACATCATCCCATAGGTCCCTGCTCAGAATTTGTGATGACCCCTTGCCTTATGCAGTGTCTTTGATTACCCTTGTGCCCCTACTCTTTTCCTGTATTCCACATCAACATTTCTGTTCTTATCGGTTACCAGTTCCCTATATCATCGCATATGTATCTACTCCACTCAGAATTCTTGATCACCCCTTGCCACATCTCTGTACCCACATTACCCTGTGTGTCCCTATTCTTTTCTAGCATCGTATTAAATTCTGTGTACTTCTTCAATAACCTACATCATCATTTCTGTTCTTATTGGTTATCAGTTTTCTACATCATCCCATAGGTCCCTGCTCAGAATTTGTGATGACCCCTTGCCTTATGCAGTGTCTTTGATTACCCTTGTGCCCCTGTTCTTTCACGGTATCCTACGTCATCCTTTGCATCCCTAATATTTTCTTGCATCCCTTAATAGACCTTCTGACCATATCTGTTTATTGCATCTTACGTCATCCTTGTCTCTTTTCTTTCTCTGTACACATCAGATATGATGTACCTCCTTTTATCCTGTGTGTACAATATCCTTTGCATCCTGACTTTTTCCACATACTCTACAAGGTCCCGCGTGCCAATGCTTGTTCTCAGGGTCAGTGTTGAGCGGAAGCTGTGGTTCAGGTCTCCACGGGTGCAAGTCCCTGTACAACTACACAGGCAGCCCATGATAGCACGGCGACCCACTCCATCCTTATATAGCTCTGGTGCAGGGCCTTTAACACTCATAATAGCCCTCGGCTGAAGGCTATTATGCAATATCATATACTAATACAGAAAGTCTGTTTTGTATAAATTACATATTTTAGGTAAGGATTGCCCTCCAAATGATATTTATACTTGAACAATGTTTCATTATTTGCCAATAATGTTTTTATTCTTTTACCTTCATTAAAGCGTGTCCTGTGATGTAGGTGTTAGGTACAACAAAGTAAGGTTCGGCCCATCGTAAACCCATGGTAGTACCCTACCTTCACTAAAAATAACTGGACTTTCTCTTCACAGGAAAAAGCCAAATTAGGCAGTCATTGATTTATCTAAACTAGGCCTGGTGGTGAACTTCGCTCCGCTTCGCGATGTGCAGCGGAGTTTTTAAACCGCTCGCGATCGCGAACGGTAAGTTGGCGAGCGCAACCTGCCGCTCGGGTAAAATTTCTACCCGAGTGGCAGGAATACCAACACAAACTGCAGTTCGCACTGCACTCCGCCACTCGCTGAACTTCGCAGTGTTATTTTTAACTTCATGGAGGTCCGCGTAGCAAAACTACGCAAACTACGCCCAGGCCTAATTTTTAAACACCGTGGGTGTGCACAGCAGTGAAGTATGTAGTACATTAAAATGTTCCTATTTTTATATAGTGGTTGTTACTTTGGTAAGTCTGCCTCCAAGAGCTTTCAGTTAAGAAACAAGACAAGGGAGCTGAGGGGCGGAGAAACCCTGTGCTTGGACAGTCTTGAATGCTGTGATTAGATTAGCTACTTTATGGAAGTTTGTTCACAACTGACATCTTACCCACTGGAGCACATGTCCTCCAGGAGAGAAGGTCTGCTGGACGGGTCTACATATCCTCCAATAGACCACATCCGCACCACTCACTGGACCACATCCGCACAACTCACAGGACCACATCCATACCACTCACTGGACCACTCACTGAACCACATCTGCACCACTTACCGGACCACTTACACACCACATAAACACCACTCACTGGACCACATCGCACAACTCACTGAACCACATCGCACCACTCACTGGGCCACATACACACCACTCACTGGGCCACATCCACACCACTCACTGGACCTCATCCACACCACTCACTGAACCAACATCCATAACACTCACTGGACCACATCCATACCACTCACTGCACCACTCACTGGACCACATCTGTTCCACTCACTGGACCACATGTGCACCACTCACTGGACCACATCTGCTCCACTCACTGGACCACATGTGCACCACTCACTGGACCACATCTGCTCCACTCACTGGACCACTCACTGGACCACATCCGCTCCACACACTGGACCACTCATTGGACCACATCCGTACCACTCACTGGACCACATCCGTACCACTCACTGGACCACATCCGCACCACTCACTGGACCACATCCGTACCACTCACTGGACCACATGCACATCACTCACAGGACCACATCCGCACAACTCACAGGACCACATCCATACCACTCACTGGACCACTCACTGAACCACATCTGCACCACTTACCGGACCACTTACACACCACATAAACACCACTCACTGGACCACATCGCACAACTCACTGGGCCACATTGCACCACTCACTGGGCCACATTGCACCACTCACTGGACCACATCCACACCACTCACTGAACCAACATCCATAAAACTCACTTGACCACATCCACTCCACTCACTGGACCACATCAGCTCCAGTCACTGGACCACTCACTGGACCACATGTGCACCACTCACTGGACCACATTTGTACCACTCATTGGACCACATCCGCTCCACTCACTGGACCACATCAGCTCCACTCACTGGACCGCTCACTGGACCACATGTGCACCACTCACTGGACCACATCCATACCACTCACTGGACCACATGTGCACCACTCACTGGACCACATCCGGACCACTCACTGGACCACATCCGTACCACTCACTGGACCACATGTGCACCACTCACTGGACCACATTCGCTCCTCTCACTGGACCACTCACTGGACCACATCCGGACCACATCCGGACCACTCACTGGACCACATGTGCATCACTCACTGGACCACATCCATACCACTCACTGGACCACATCCGCTCCTCTCACTGGACCACTCACTGGACCACATCCGCTCCTCTCACTGGACCACTCACTGGACCACATCTGGACCACTCACTGGACCACATCCGGACCACTCACTGGACCACATCCGTACCACTCACTGGACCACATCCGCTCCTCTCACTGGACCACTCACTGGACCACATCTGGACCACTCACTGGACCACATCCGGACCACTCACTGGACCACATCCGCTCCACTCACTGGACCACTCACTGGACTACATCTCCTTCACTAGAGCACATCTCCTCCACTAGACCACATCTCCTCCACTAGAGCACATCTCCTCCACTAGAGCACATCTCCTCCACTAGAGCACATCTCCTCCACTAGAGCACATCTCCTCCACTAGAGCACGTCTCCACTAAAGCACATCTCCACAACTAGAGCACATCCTCCCCTGCTCCTCCTCGATTATTTTCGTATTATTTACATGCACTTCCGTCTGGGGTCTACCCAAAGGCTGAAGAAACACACGTACATACTTTGAGGACAAAAATATATTATTTTTCAAATATCTCTATAAGGGCTACCAATAGTTTACAATTTAACATTCCAGTAAAGTTTGTTTTCGAGGCGTTACTTAGCCTGGGAAAGCCCAGCTTTAATAACAGCAGCGCCAGTGTACTCTTGATTCAATACTTAGTATTCGGTTTCCCATGATGCGGCGGCCGCGCCCACAAAAACCTGTCCAACTAGAAACGAAGAAAGGTCAGCTGTCCTTGAACCTAGCAAGCCAGGGTCGGTCATTTCAGACTCGGGGCTCACTCACACCTGGCAGCTTCTGAGAAATCCCAGGAGGGACAGTGCAGGAAGAGGGAGGGAGCGAAGTCGCTCAGTCATAGAATGAATGACTCATGTTCAAGAGAGAGAGAGATTTTTTTTTAGAACATTGGGAAATTTTGTGGCATGCACATGGGATGGAAGGAGAATGACAGCGCTTGTCAAATTGTACCCGAAAAGTCTATTCTGTGGCGATTTCCCTGCCATTTAGTGCAGTAGTTAGTGTCTCGAAAGATGGACTTCTGAACTGGGAGCTGTGGAAAACTTCTGTTTCACTTACTGGGCCAATAGAAGGGCGGTACAACAAGGCTTTTACAATAAACGCCTTACATAAATCAGTAATATAGTACAGTGTCCTGGTCAAGTCCCATATTGACAGAATAGCAGCAAATGGAAAATAACTCGGATTTGAGGCACATATGTTCAAATCTTCAAATATGTGTCTCAGTTCAATGCAAGACTCAGAACTCTTTTAAAAATGACATTATAGGGCCACTGACCAGAAGAGAACATGAGACGGGGTTTACAGTGGCACTAGAACGGCGGTGAAGGCCCCAGTACAAGACGGACCCAGAAAACTACACAACACCGCTGTGACTGAACACAGAACAGACCAATAATAAAAAAAAAGGTGTTCAATCGTGACAATCAGTGATTCGATTCGTTACCCCATACTCAGCAAGCCTTTGTCCCATGCTCAGGCTTCCTAATCTCAAATCCAGTCCCAACCCCATTGTCAATGCCTGTCACACTCCAGCAGGGCTTTACATCTGCCGGTACTGTCCGGTACGGGTATCGGCACTTTTTCTTATTCTGTTTTATTCTCAAGAGCGACGCAGCACTTCTCAGAAACAAGTACAGAGTATCTGCACTTCAATTTTTCCATTCAAGCACTGCACTCCATCCCCATCACCTGCACACTTCACTTTATGCACAGACCCCATGACCGTCTCGTTAATCCCATGATTTGCCCCAATCCTGTTCTCTGACCCCAAGGCTCCTAATCCCGAGTCTTGTTTTCAGCACCTCTTTACAATTACTTCCTGGGCTCTTTTCTCTCTAGTTTCAATGACTGGCCCATCCATAGCGCTTTCCTCGGCGTCCTCTAGTTTCAGGCGCTATGCCCTGTCCCATTTCGCACCGTTCCAACCCCCCTGTGCCCCAGTTGCTGTGCGGGTGCTCCAGACGGGCCTTCGCACCCGTTGTGTGTACTGTACCTTCAGTCTGCCGTGCTGTATCAGCCCGATGCCTTTGGCATCCACCGGGTACCGGCTGCGGCCACTGCTGGGGTTCGCGGCCTCCGGGGGTGCGCCATTCCGGCCCATGGGGATAACGCGGAAGTTGGACCCCGAGACGTCCGCGCAGACAGACTATGTGTTCAAAGTCTGGCGTCCCTGCGCCTTGAAGCGTCCTCACAGTGTCTGTCCTCGGGGTTTGCGTGGTCCAGCGGGTTGAGGTGCCTTCGCGGAGACTTCTAGGCGCGGTGGTTCCTGGTGTCCTCAGAGTCGAACCTCTCTCTGAGACAGTCCTCACAGGGCGTACCGAGAAGAGATACTTTGAAGTCTATCCACTGAGACCGTCCTCACAGCGCCTCAAGAGTCTTCGAGGAGCTATCCTCACAGAGTCTATCGGGTGCAGCGCCTTGAAGCGTCCCACAGAGTCTGCCAGGTGCTGCGCTTTGAGGCGTCCTTACAGAATATGTCTAATGATGCGCCTTGACGCGTTCTGGCAGAGTATATCGTCGCAGAATCACTCCAGAGGTTGTGGCGTGTGGTGTTCTCACAACGCCTGTCAGTTCCGGCTCCTTGACGCGTCCGCTGGGAGCTGTGGTGCACGCAGGATGTATCCAAAGTGTACAGAGCCTTCGTCCTCTCCGGGTTCGCAGTGCACACTGGGAGTACCTAGGAGTTTCCACAGGAGTCTACAAAAGGCACCTGTCCTGCCCAGGATCACAGTGCGCGCAGGGAGTACACAAGGCGCCCTCCTCCTGTGCACCGGGTTATGAACGAGCAGGCGGAGCACCTGTCGGGAGGACTCCACCAATCAGAGCCCCGCCCGCTCTCTTCCCCGTCCCGTGATCGGTTCAAGGGAGACACTCCGAGAGTTTCCAAATTCTCGTCATTAAAATGACACGTGTGACGTGTTGTGCAACTGCTGTTCCCAGAGTGGAGGCTGTGGTGAGAGGAGGGAGCGGAGTAGGACAGCGGTGCGAGAGCAGGAGGAGCTGCGTCAGATTTACGAGTCCCCAGCGCCACATTTCCCATGTTAAAATGACACAAAAGTGGCGCAAGGGCCTTGTAAATAAGCCCCGCAGAGTTCATCCTTCACGCCTCACAGCATCCTGCCCTGGCCGGTGCACTTCGAGGCGCGAGCTCTTGACGCATCTTGTTACTTGTGCTGGTAGAAGACGTACGTGTGCACGTGGCCAAGGAGCGCGAGAAAAAACACAGTCGGGATAAGTTGTTACATTTAATTTAAAAAAAAAAATCAAATAATAGCTTTTTGACCTCACTTGAGGTCTACAATCTTCATCACAACAACATAAAACCATCCACGCTCATATGGAGAAAAGAAAAAGGAATAGTACATTGTGAAAATAACACAATTTTGCACACATTCTCCTTTCCTTAAAATATGGTTAAAAAACATCATTCAAAAACGTGTAGACTCTGAAACACTTGTTTTTTCGGTAGATTTCTAGGCTGAGCATCCAGGCTTGGGGCGTGTCCGCATGGCATCTGCCTATTATTGGGGGGGAGTGTAGACATTTAGGGGCTGCTTATATACAAGCTCCTTGCGCCGACAGTGTGTCACTTTTCCCCATATTAAAGTGACGCAGCAGCGGCGCAAGGGGCTTTAAATCAGCCCCTTAGTTCTAGCCTCGTTCAGTGCAGCACCTGGAACATATTTTGAGTACTTTTCTGGCAAAGGTGGGAGAGAGAAGATTTTTGGGGATTATAACTTCATCTCGCCTTAGCGGAAGATTCCCTGAACAAAGGGACCCAATAAACCATCTGACCCTATGCAAAACTTTAACAAGCAATTCCAATGCAATAGGTCTCGCAGTATTAAAGTTTGAGTTTCTGGCATTGTAAATGACAATGTTTTGCATTCATTTTTTTCTTTAATTTGCAATTGGTATATAAACATTGTTTGTGAATGGTTAGCTGTTGCTAATTAATTAATGGGTCCTTTGGTCTTTGTGGATTTATACCAGTGGATTGGGTGTTTTTGGTAGTGTGGCATTTCAGTCCTGTAACAGATCACATGACCTAGTGTGGTGGTGCTGAGTGGTGCTGTGGTGGTGCTGAGTGGTGCTGAGTGGTGCTGTGGTGGTGCGGAGTGGTGCTGTGGTGGTGCGGAGTGGTGCTGTGGTGGTTTTTAGATACTCAAGGGGGCGCACCAAAATGAGAGTCCAAATAGAATAAGTAGAGAAATGTTCTTTATTTATCTTTGTTCAGCAAAAAAGGGCACATCAATAAAATATGTAGTGAGATCAGCCAACGCGTTTCACTCCCTACCAAGGAGTTTCTTCAGGGCTGAAAAAACAAATAAAAGACAAAATATTCCCATCAATTTCCTGCATAGCCAAGCATGTACATATTATCCCATTTGACATTACCTCAATGGGCATTCCTTGTAGGATACGTATTTCCCTGGGGACCAGGGAAAACAAAGAAAAGACACAGTAGCCTATTGCAAAGGAAAGACTGATCAGCGAATATCTGTTAACTTAAAAATTTTAAAAAACATCCTTTTCTTAAACGGTTACCACCACGGAAGGGGGAAGGTTTACGTGGAAGAACAGCAAGAAAGGTTCAAAACATCCTAAATACAATGTATGTCTCTCAGTTGAGATTCTACTCTAATGTTGAGCATCCCCTGCATAGAGAGGTGAGTATATCGCTATTAGTGGAAGAAAGCATATATCTCGCTTTATCTTAACACATTTACATCTATCATCACTATTTCACAGTCATGAATAAGTAACACGTACATAATTTTATCATAGGTTGGAGAGATCACACCAAAAATACACAAATAAAGTCTGCAAGTTTTAGTCTTGTTGTATCATGTGCTATGATAACTTAGTAGTATGTGTATATATGCATGGCACATATCAACATCATATTCACTCTCTTTCCGATATTTACATCACAAAAAAGCCTACCCATATTCAAGATAGACCGTCCTCCTTTCCATCTACTAGGTTATATTTCATTATCAAATTGGGTTATGTTTCATTATCAAAGGGGCATGGAGAGGAGAAGGTAATAATAGTATTGGACACAAATTATTTAGCAGTGAAGAGTGTGCTAACAAGGCTATGGTTCTTACCGCTGCGAGTATTTTCGGTAAGTTGTCTTTTGTAAGATCCCTCTGTGATCGCACTGGTATTTTTTCGGTCGTTTCTTTATTCCAGCCTATTTCTAATCAGTAAAAGAGACATTGTTTTACATCAAATCTATATTGTTATGTTACGCCTGCGGTGTCTTATATATCTTCCTATTATGCATACCTTTAAAAACCTTTGGAGTATCTCTCTTCCCTTATCTTTTCTTTATATCGTGGACTTTGTAGGTCTTGTCCGAAAAAGTAGTTCTGGTATTTCAAAGAGCTACCCGTCCCTGGTTGTATTTGTTCTAGGTGGGTACAGTGCTAGACGGGAGGAAAAAATGTAAATCTGTTCAGAATTCGACACCCAATCCCTCATGTATTCCTACATCAACAGACTGCTGTATGTTTACATTTTTGTTGTTAGGTCTCCCCAACCCAATATTCCAGAGTCTTGGTAGTACAACTTCACAAAAGGAGAAACTGTTATTGCAGTAAAATCAGGAGTGGGTTGTATCTACATGCTTCTCAAGCCCCTAGTGCTATATCCTATTCTCATTGCAGACTATTAGCCCGACCTGATGTCACATATGGTCATTGCCATGGGACATCTTGCCCAATAACAGAATATCCCAGAACGGTAATACGTCTCAACCCATGCTCCTAAACAGGATCCCTGCTGTACAGGCTAAAGAGCCGTTACTATTCTAAACAGCATAACAAATTTCTCCATGGGTTTAGAGTAATAGCCTTCTATTTGGACAGTTAGAATAGTTGTACACTCTGAAATAACCTTCTGTGTGGGCAGTTAAGATAGTTAGATACTCTCAAATTAAAGAGAGGAAACCATAAAGTTTACACAAAAAGTAGCAAAAAAGTTACTTAATTGTGTGACAAAAGTATATTAGTACTACCATTTCTCTCACATCCCTGGGATATTGACTCTTAAAAAACCCAGTACATGTATTTGCTAAGCTCCTAGCCCTGTCTCTCACCTGTGATGACCGTCGTCAGTTTCGGCGTCTCGGCATGGCTGGTTCCAGGCTGACTTCGCCATTTATTGGAACCCCCTTATATACAGATAGGAGTTAGCCCATTGGTCGATTTATTTTTGCTCCTGTAGTTGGTTGCAGAGAATACGTATTTTCGGGCGCCATCTTGGACTAGTCAAATTTGCATAGCGTTGCTAGTGTGGCGCGTGAAATATGCATTTTATTGAGTCTTACATACAGTTTAGTTTCTATAAGAAACGTGACCTCGTTTCTGTGTATTTTAGCGCTCGGTATGCACAAAACACTCAAGTTACCGATCGCGATGACAATCCAGTTTGCCTGGTGTCATAGTGCCGAGCTGATGCCAATTGGCCCCTCAGTAATATCATAATCCTGAATACCAAGTCCTTTCTTATGTTTATTCGTTATTTGATCAAGTTTAAAGGCTAATTGCAACTCGTAGTTGCATTGAATAGACTTGTTTCCCGGGCGCCATCTTAGACTAGTCAATTTTGCATAACGTTAGTAATATAGCGCGTCAGAAGTACAATTCGGCGGACCCTACGTGCAATCCTGTTTCTATGAGAAATGTACACTCCTTTCTGTATATTTTATCGCTATTTATGGAAAAACATTAATGTTGTCGATCGTGATGTCTTCCTAATTAGTCTGGCGTCGTATTCACATTTGTGTGTCCAGCTGTGTCCAAAAAAGGTCCCTCAGTGGTGTCATAGTCCTGAATAACAAGACCTTTCTTTTGTATACTCATATATCGATCGCCTTTATATTTGGTTGCAACTCGCGTATTTCGCGGGTGCCATCTTGGAACGGATAGCTGCCCTATAGTAAACCCTTTTATCGGGTTTGGGTTGTATAATCTCGAGGTTATATCAATCCAATATGATTGTGTTGGTTCTCTATCAGAAACTTTCGCCAGTCTACGTCCTTAGTTCGGTTTTAGGCATGATGGATGGGTGGGCCATTGTGCATGGGGCTGTCTCCTAAGACATAGGGGTACACTCTAAGTTTAGGCAAACTGAGTGTTGAGCTTCGCAATATTTGTTTTTACATTTACATTTTTGTATTGTCCAGATTTAAAAGGTAAGTGGGAAGGTGGCATTAGGGGAGCAGAATATTTTGTTAGTAGAACTTAATACTGTTCTATGAGGGAGGATATAAAAAAGGAGGATGTGTCTATATTGAATTCATATCTGGTCACATCGTTGACACACTCTTATTACATTGTTGGTACTCCTCATGACAGACAAGAATAGTTTTTCAAGGATATATGAATTGTACAGTTTTGATACAGTATTGACTCAGAGCTTTACACAGTTCTTCACACAGTTTTGGCAAAGTATTGATTCTAAGCAATACAACTTATCATATCTTCATAAGAAGTGGTACATTTCACTGTCCAAGTTCATACCGTATTTTATGCTTTGTAGTTTACATATCCATCTTGCCTCCCGCTGTCTAAGAAGTACCTCCCGATTACCTCCTCTTAAGGGCAGTTGTACATGTTCCAAACCATGGAACCAAAAATCAGGTTTCCCACTATGTTTTTTCCAAAAGTGTTTTGTATGGACGTATCTAGCATCTTTGTTCAAAATTGCTCTCCTGTGTTCTTGGATTCTTATCCTGAGGTTGCGTTTCGAGCTGCCCACGTATATTAATCCGCAATTACAGCCCAAAACATATACTACAAAAGTAGTCGCACAGTTTATAAAGGATAGAATTTCAAAATTTGGTGAGCCATTGAATGTAAACTGTTTGGTTTTATCTTTGCCATATTCACAGATATTACACTCCCTGCATGTAAAGAAGCCTTTCGGTTTCTGTGGCAGCCAGTTGGTATTGGTATCTTTGTTCGATTTAAGATAGCTAGGGCATAGTTGGTTGCGTAGTGTTCTACCTCTGCGATATGTCACTGAGGGATTGTTTCTCACATGTAGTTGTAGTCCTGGGACCTCTTTTAAAAGATGCCAGTTATTTTTTAGGATTTTGAATATGCTGTTGTTATGCCTGGTATATTTTGTTATGAATCTGACATCTGTGCTTGTTTTGAATTTCTTACGTGATTTAATTTTAAGAGTTTCGTCCCTGGGGATCTTGCGTGTCCTGTTCTCTGCTCTATGGATGACCTCTTTACTGTATCCCCTAGCTTCAAAACGACTCTTGAGTGCTTGAAGATTGATGTCAAAAGATTCTGTTTCGGTGCAATTCCGCTTAAGGCGTACCATTTCTCCAAATGGTATATTCTTGATTGTGGAACTGGCATGCGCACTACTTGCATGCAAAACCGCATTGCAGGCAGTGTCCTTACGGAAAAGGGTACTTTGGATTTTGTTGTTCCTGATATAGAACTTCAGATCCAAAAAGTTTATGCTCTCTCTACTGTAATCCATCGTGAGTTTCACGTTCATGTAGTTCTTATTTAGGTAATCAAAATAGTCTATAAGATCAACCTCAGATCCGGACCAGAGACAGATGATATCGTCAATGTACCTCCCCCAGAACACGATGTTGTTGGTCCAGGGGGAGGCACTCTGGTTCCATGCATGCTCCCTTTCAAATTGTCCCATAAAAAGACAGGCATACGATGGATACCATCAAATCCAATTTGATGGTAAAATACCGATTCCGGTGTGCATGCACATGTGTGCATGCACACCTATGCCATGTGACAGGCAGACCTGCCCTTAGGGCAGGTATGCCTGCCACATGGCACCCGTGCCTGTTTTGGGGGTGCCAGAGGGTGTCAAAGTGACACCCCCTGCACCCTTGTGAAATTCGGTATTTACCGATTCGGTAAATACCGAATCGGTAATGCCCATTCTTTCCTATGGGCTTCAAAGCCCATAGGAATGAATGGGCATTACCGATTTGGTATTTACCGAATCGGTAAATACCGAATTCATCCGATTCGGTATTCCAGCACATCTGGAATACCTACATGTCGGACCCATTGATTTACCGATTTTAAATTACCCAATCGGTAAAATTCGGTAATTTAAAATCGGTAAATCTTTCCTACCTACATCTAGCCCTTGATCTTTTAGATACTTAGGGCCCGATGTAGGTAAATCTTTTTTACCACTTCTTAAATACCGATTCATACCGAATCGGTATTTAAGAAGTGGTAAAAAAGAGGAGGGCAGATTCTGAATATTAGAGAATGAAACATCATAAGGTAATCAGACCTGTTCTCGTTTTGTCTATCTGAAATTTAATATTACATCTATATTACATCTGTCATACTGTGCATTATGTTCTAAAATTTATAAAAGATTGATAACTGATGCAAGTGATGAATACTCCCTTTATTTGACACGTAGGCCGATGCATTTTCTGTTACAGATTATTATGTGTCAGAAATGATTTATTGTAAAATAATGGTGATCAACCCTTGAAGAATGAAACAATGAGATTAGTAACCCACAAGTCATCACATCAAGAGACTGTGGCAATAAACTATACAAAATAGTAGCAGGCTACAAGAGAGGTTATGATATATGTAGGCTGTTCGGAATTCGGTTAAAACCGACTCTACTCGAAAATACCCTACAGGATGAAAATCAGCTGACCTGGTTTAAACCGAGTGTCACTGATTTTCATCGTTGTTGCAGGTTTTGGCCACTTGAGGGAGCCAAAGCATAATAAACTGTGGTGCCTGGCGCGGAGGTGTGAGGCGAAAACAGTGCTTCTGGGCCGGTCCAGCACATGCACATGGGGAGACGTGGTGTGAATGGCCCAAGGGCCATAGCAACACCAGGCCCCCTGTCTGGCTCACATGGGGGGTGAGGAGCTGTTGTGCTCCGCTGTCTTACTGCCGCAGGCCGTTCCCAAGTACTTGACAGGTCTTTAAAAAGACCGTTTCCTTAATAAGGCTTTGATGTTGTTAACACAGGCACTGCGGGGGGCTACAGGGCTCTGCTTCACCCCTTTGGTGTGAGGAGAGAGTTGCCGCAGTGTTGGGGGTCACGGAGAGCACCGAGGTGTCACAGAGCAGACCCTAATGCTAATGCTTCATCTGTAATGGGGTATCAACTCGTAATAACCTGCCTCGTATACGGCAAGAGTTTATGCCTTCCAATGAACCTCACTTGCGTAATTTGAGGATTACGACTGAAAATTGTTAAAAAAAATAATTGCCTTCCGTAAGTATGGTAGCAGAGCACCAGCAGGACCACACAGAATAATGAATCGTCCTAGCAAGGGGGGTCTGCTGAGCCCAGAGAATGATGCCACACAGTGACAGGGAGCAGCCTAAAGCGGACTTGCGGCGCCTTTCGTCTTCAATGTATCAGCCCCCCTCCCACCCCCCACACCCCCACACCCCCGTCGTGTGTGTCAGCCCGGGCTGACACAGCTTTGGTGCCTGGCGACCGTCTGATTGCAGCCGCACCCGAGTTGTTAACAGGTCTTTGAAAGACCATTTACTTGTAATGTAGGCTTTTGTTATGTTTTCACCCCTTCTTACAGCTGTCTATAGTTGTTAGAATTAGCCCCCCCCCCCGCCCCCGAAATTTGTCTCTAGATGCCCGCCTGATCAGGAGCCATAGAACTCTGCTACAGCAGCACCCCTGTTCAAACCGTGACCCCAACTGATTGTCCAGCGCCCCTTGCTATTCCAGCAGTGGAGCCCCACCTCCTCCCCTTCCTGAGTTCTCTTGCCACTGCCTGCAGTTCCGAGTGATAGCCATGGCCGGGACCCAAGAACCGAGCTCTAATAAATAAATATAAATAAATCTTGCTCGTGACCTAGTGCTCTCTGTCGTGCTTCTGCGCAGAGTGCACATGTAAACACCCACTGCTCGTGGTGGGGGTACAAACTACGAGGGATGTATCACCCTTCAACCAGATTTTTGAGTGGGGAGTTTAGGGGCAATTCCCACCACCAGAATTTTAAAGTGGCAAATGAAGAATAAAGAAATCTTCTTCAGTTCTTTGGGGACTGCACGACATCTTCGTTTAATTTTTTTTTCTTCTTTTAATTGTGGTACGTAAGGTATTGAACTTCTACCAATATCGTTCAGTTATGTAAGCCAAGGGACCCAGCGATGGGGAATGAAGGTGCTATTTTATGTTAAAGCTACAGCTGGAATGCCTGTTTTGAAAACAAAGTGTTTTTAGGAAAGTTTAGCTCCTGATCGCAATTAGATACAAGCATTGGCAAAGCTTCCTGCCATGTGTTGCAGTGTAACGGAAGGCCCATTGTAAAGGTTGACTGGTCATCTTTCTGTTGCTTATGGCTATGTTTAACTGTTAAACTTGGTACTAATGAGGTACAACCTATTCCCAGACAGTGTTAACAAGTGTTGAAATAGTGAAGCAATACTATCAGCAAATGTGCCGCATTAGGCAGCATAGTTTACATTTTCTTACTGCATAATTTCGTCAACCCTGCCACGTAATTTGGCCCTCTTCTGCAGCATAATTGGCCCTCTTGTGCCGCATAATTCCAGTGCCCCACAACTACGTATCATTTTCCTTAGCTATTCACTTTGCGAGCACATTGAAATAATTTGGTAAAGGATCTGTGTTCTAAAAACCAAACTTCTCTGTGTGTAACATATAACAATCTTGCTTTACATTTAATAGTAATATAGGCTGTATAAACAATTAGAGAAAGCAAACCAGCATTTTGGGTAACTCGTGGGAAGGTAGTCAGGTCATGGGAATATGTATGTGTTCTTGACTATTTCATGTTTAAAAAAGTAAAAATGCCTTGATGTAAATCTTATGTACCCGAGACACTGGTACATTTATTTTTTTAATTTTAAAACCGTGATCATATTGTTTCATGACGTATTGTCGGATTTACATCATTTGATGACTCCTGCTTTGGCTCTTGGGGCCGAGCCAGAGCCCCTGGCTTAGCTCTCCCAGGCTGTGCGTTCTCCCCAGAAATGGGATGTCTCCTACACCCTTGCTGCTCGTGCTCGGAAAGCTCAGAGTAAGTTTGTTGTAGGACTACACTTGCTGTGGAGGCAGGGCAATACAGATTAGTGGAATGGCGCCAAATTCCGATAGCCAGTTAAACAAAAGGGTAGGGCACCAGGGTAACCTGGGAGCACAAGCAAATGGCTCCTTTATCTACTCTTCATTTAACAAGCTTGTTAAGGCTTGAGTGCTTTGATGCCGTCATGCGAGCCCATACTCTCAGGTGAATAGAACCAAAGCGCATTGTTTCAACAAAACAAAAAACAACTTTCTTTGTGTACATCCTCTGCCTGGCCTCCTCACTAAAATTCTTCGAAGTCTGCGCTGAGCACACAGAATGTGCAAGCTCACAAAGCCAAAGAAGCATTGGCATAGGCAATAGGTCTCGCCTTTGGGACCTTATAAGTGTTAAGCCATGCAACAGTTGATGTTGTTGCACGAAGGATATTGTGCTGGATAACTAAACACTTGTAAGGTCCCAAAGGCGAGACCTTATGGCTATGCCAATGCTTGTTTGACTTGCATATGCCCCTTCAGCCACATTGCAATTTTTATAATAGCATTAAAAAAAGTTCTCTACGTATATTTGACAAACACTTGCTGAGTGACCAATGCATGCTTCCATTTAAAACAAGCATTTACAATGCAATAGGTCTTGCATTTAAGCAGTTTGAGCTATTCACATTGCGAATAACAATGCCTTTTATTTTTGTTTTTAAAACATAAATAAAAGTCTTTGTCATTTACAATGCCAATAGCTGAAACTCGCATAAATGCGAGAACTATTGCATTGCAAATGCTTGTTAAATCTGAGCTGCAGAATCAAAGAACAATAGAAAGTATTTCATGACTTTATTAAGCTTCTGAACTGTAGAGCAGTATACAATTTATGAATAAAAATTGAAAAAGCAATCATAAAAGCAAAGCGTTCCATAAACACCGGCAAAACACCGTTTCAGTTGTTTTTTATGGCGCGAAAATGAGTAAACACTGAAAAGCACTGTTTTTTTGAGGTATGGAAATCACTGGAAAACACTGAAAAAACACCACCAGAATTTACCAAAAATAGAAACTGAAAACAGGAAAGCCTAGATATATGATTTATGCTTTACAATTTTTCTAATTATCAGCTGTGTTTCGATTAACTTAGGACCTGAGTTTTTGAATAGTGTTTCCGTAATTTTTATAAAATATGTAAAGAATAAAATATTATTGTAATAACTGGGAATGAAAAATTAAACTATACATCATTTTATTTTCAGAAAGTTGTAAATTGTCTTGAGAAAGGCGCTGGCCGCCGAAACGCGTCGACACACAACTTACTCTTCTATGTTCAAGAATTTTTATGTTATGATTGATGTAAATTTAACTTTTTATGAAATGTATTTTTTAGCTATTGTTTATGTGACTGTAATAAACGTATGTATTTAATTGGAAGCTGTTCATTATCAGTGTTGGTCCTTTTCGTATTGTGTTTTTAAATTTAGAATTACTGCCTAGGTAGTTTTCTCCATTGGCTCAGTGAACTAATGCATCCAATTCAGGGGCTTGTGTTTGACCTCATGGTCACAGGTGCACATCCTGGCGGGTCCACTCAGCCTTTCATCCATCTGAGGTTGATAAAAGGAGTACCATTGAGTTGGCTAACAATAAAAATCTATTTTTCAGTACCAAGATACCCCATTAGGGGTGAATGTGAGCTTTACAAATACACGTTATGTTACTGGGTACTCAGAAGCACACACATTTCAGAGTAAAAGAGAGTCAACAATAGACTGCAGTAAGTTTGGGAGAGAGATCTTCAGACATTGAATGCAGTTGGTATTAAGAAAATGTTTTGAGTCTTCCAATTGAACTCCGTGGAGAGTATTATTGCCAGATCCCCTTTAGCGTGACCTCTATTTGTTGGGACTGTAGGGCAATTAAACGCATAATAAAAATCAACAATTTGGTCTTCTGTTTTCTAGGTATCTTTGAAACAAATTAAGGCCGGTCTATAGGATTTGAGAAAACTTATTTTACTTTCTTCAATCCCTGCCACATTCCAAGAGAGAATAAGAATATCCCTGCTAAGCAAACTGTGAATTCAATGCGCCAGTGGTGTTGTTGTTCACTGTTCCCGGTTGCCAGCTAGTTTGCTGTAATTTATGTGTTTTTACAATTCTTCCAGTATTTTTGACTTCCACTTTGACTGATCGCGCAAGACTGTGAAAGGCACATGGTTGGTTTAAAAGATGAGGACTTACATAGAGAGGGCCTCATTTAAAAGGAACTGACGCATCTGCATAGATGCGTCAGTTTCCTTGCCCCAATGACAAATGTTCTTGCGCCACCATGAATGCGCTGTATTTACAATACGATAAAGGATTAACAGATGCGACCGAGATTCTGACGCATCTGTTGGCACAAAAGTGACGCATTGCTGGAGTTGCTCATGAAAGTGACGCAATTCCAGCAATGCGCCACAATAGATGGGTGAGTCCCATTCAAAAAGCCCTGTGTCATTCCTTACGCCTGGTCTTAGCAGGCATAGGGATTTTGACACAGTGAAGGGTTAAAGTGACGCAGTGAAATGTTGTAAATTTCACTGCGTCAGTTCTACATAGCTTTTTGCGTGGTAACGCCCACCCTGCATACATTATACCGAACGCAGGTATAATGGGGCATCGGGGTTTACGATGTGATGCACGACCTAGATGCAACAAGTTGTAAATGGGCCACAATGTGGCGCATTGTTTACGCCGCCACTGCGTCACAAAAAGTGACGCAACAGCAGCACAAAAGTGTCACAAGGGGCTTGTAAATCTACCCCGGAGAGTTTTTCGGAGTTTTGTAGATCACACTGTCACGCTCTTTATCGACAGCCATCAGTTGGCTAGAAACAGGATATCTATCACATCCATTTTTCCTAAAAAAAGTCGACATTCTTGTGAATGATATCAGGAGCCAAATTAGACCAGAACTCAGTTCTTGCTAAAGTCAGTCTATTTTTATCCGGGAATAATAACCTTTTTATTTCCGCTAAAGAGATATGTTTCAATGGAGGAAGCAGGCGTGAAAGGATTAAAATCTTTTCTCTATTTCAAGGCGCCTCTTCGCCAACAATTAATGAGTCAGAACCTATTGTGATGCAGGTTGTCTGAGGGTTTCAAAATATGATCTCTTCTGTCACTGGGATTCCCTGTATCCTGGGATTTCTTAGTTCACTATTTTGGAGAAAATTTAGTTGTGAACGTTCCAACAGCTGTAAATTTGGATCCAGTAGATTAAGAGTGAGGCTCCCAAAAGACTTGATCTCTCTGGATTTAAGTTTCACCTCTGTGACTCTTGCAAAGTGGTATGGAGTTGTTTACACCATGAAGGCTTGCTAAGATTGCAGTTTCCGCAGAATCTCCAGCCTCCACCTCCATTTAACTGCTTGTTCTAACAATGGAGTCTTTTAAGTTCATATGGGGGCTCTGGACAGGGGCCTCTTCTACTTAAGCTTCTTCTGCTGCACGAGGTACCCCTTGCATTTTCGTGGTGAAAACAGCTGGGTCTATTTGAACCTCCATGCCAAGAGGAGATACTTCGCCCCTACGCAAGATTGGACTGTGGAGTTGTCCATTAAACCTTATTTTCCACCTGCCTTTTTTTTTTGGGAACTTCCTGTTTTTTTAATTGCCTTTTATTTCTCCCCTTATTTTTTGCTCTATCCTTAGTTAGGGAGGCAGACGTCTCATCCTCTGCATTTTTCCAGTCACTCTGATTTTCCACAGGTGCAGGAACAGCTCTTTTTTTTCAAATTTGGGGAATCCTGCCCTGGACACCACCGCCTTGAAGAATAGCGACAAAGCTTGCTCCCCTTCAGGCCCTTGCGGTTGTTCTATTTAATTTGATTTAGACAAGTTTCGAAGAGGATAAACTACATCCCATTGAATTTTCACCTTTTTAAATGTTTTATTCCGCTATGGGAACCCAGTCTGAGCAGCCACCTCTGGTCTAGTTTGCAGATTTCAGTTATATGGTGAGTTGTGGATATTGCAAGAAAAAGAGAGTCTTGATGAGCATATTTTAAGAAGCCCATCCAATCCGCATTCTTTGCAAGTGTTAAAATAATGGGTGATAAAAAATCCAGGATATGATCAGAATTTGAGGCGGTTTACTCCAGGAGATTTAATATTGAGTCCAATATTCCCTGGAGAACAAGGAGGGCTTCAAAGATAATGACATAGTCTCCAGGTTGTTGAACAGTAGCGTCCATTGGGAGCTCTGAGATGTTTGAGAGGTTTTCCAGTGGAAGCGGACTGCTTTCGAAAAGAGCCAGTGGCTCTCTAGGGGGATGAGTGTTGTGGATACTACTGATTGTCTCTGTATTGATTTGAACGTTGGACGTTGGATAGTGACTTCATGGAATCAATATCCACTTCTGAGAGGGTATAGTCAATCACCTGTTTTGGGAACCGCGAGGCCGAGGTCTCTCCTATGGGTATTGTTTTTCGGTGTTGATTTTGGGGTGTTCTTGGAGTTGTGGTACGTCGATCCAAGTGAATACAATCAGTTGTTCAGAGTTTTGTGAAGCACGCTACTCACCTATGAGGGTCTCAAGGTGCTGGGGGGGGAGGGGTGACCAGCTCCATTGGGGTCATCTGAAGAGCCAGGTCTTGGGGTCCTTTCTGAACTGGTGCAGTGTTGGGCTTCGTCTGGCTTCGTCGGAGGTGAAGGGGGGGTTCGTTCCAGGTCTTGGATGTGAAGTAGGAGAAGGATCTTCCACCTGCTCTGGTCCTGTAGAAACGAGGGACTTGAGGTAAATTTGGCATTGGCAGGGCTTATCCTCTTCAAGTAGTCAGATAATGCTGGTGAGATAAGAGGTGAAGGAGAAGTATATTGTGTTGTCTTAGTAAAGAAAGTTGGAATCTGTGGCACGTTGAATAGAGCACCAATATGAACGTCTCTTCGCCGCACTTTAGCTGTACTTTTGTATTTAAGTGTGGCTCGCGGAGATCTCATAATGTGCCTGCTCCTTGAATGTTTGATGGACACAGTCAGTAAATTAAAGATTTTGACTATCCACGGAAAAGCCGATGAGACAAGAAAATGGCAGCTAAATTCCTCTGCAAACTGAGATATTGCTGCTTAAGCTCGCACTTATGGGTGGCAACAGAATCTGCCTATTGGCTTGTTTGTTGACTTGAAGTAGTCCTTTGAACTTAGACTTAACAATCACAAACTTGCTGCATAAGGTATGCTGAAATATAATTAGAGCCAAAGCGAACGAGTTACCATTAAGTTACTGGTGCACTGTAAGCTGCATCATACACCGTCACCGCCGCCTCGCTCCCTGTGCACGCGCTGTCCAAGCCACTTATCCTGCTAGCGAAGCGTTCACTGTTCTACCAGGAAGCTGCAGGCCCGGCTCTCACCTGAGAAAGGCCAACCACACTCCCCCCCCAAGAATCAGGAGGCAAGAGAAAATGAGGAGAGAGGAGTTGGCCTAACGGCTAGGGCAGTCGACCTCAAATCTGGGGATCTGGGTTCGAGTTTCGGCAATGACGCTCAACATCCTGTGGTTCTGATCAAATCACTTACAGGTAGATTCATCAAGCATTTTTGTGAGCGCAAACGGTGCGAATCGCAAAAATGGCATTTGGAATTCATCAATGGGTCATGAACTCGCAATTTGAAAAATCGCAAATAATTGCGATTTCTCAAATTGCAATCACATTTAAGGAATCTCAATTAGAGATTCCTTAAATGCTATTCATGAACCTTTGAAAAATTGCGAATTCGCTATTTTTTACCGCTATTTACCGTGAAGTCTGACTTCGTGGTAAATAGCGAAAACTTAGAAAAATGCACATTAGTGCATTTTTCTAAGTGGTATGTTACACACACACATGTCCTTTGGACATGTGTGTGCGCAACATCAGTCTACATTGACATTTCAGGGGTGCTACAGGGTGTCCTTTGGACACCCCTGGCACCCTTTAAATCGCTATCCTATTTGCGATTAGCAAATTGCTAATCGCAAATAAGGATTGACTCCCCATTCATTCCTATGGGCCTTTAGGCCCATAGGAATGAATGGGGAGTTATTCCTTATTTGCGATTAGCAATTTGCTAATCGCAAATAAGGAGGCTGTAGGAATCGCAATTTATTTTGCGATTTCTACATGAATCCCGATTTGCAAGTCCTTAATAGCGATTCCTTAATAATCGCTATTAAGGACTCGCAAATCGGGACATTGATGAATGTGTGTGAAAATCTCCCTGTGCCTAACAAAAAATGAATGTGTCCTCATGTAATGCAACCGGCGTTCTGATACCCGATTCCGGTCAAGTTTGCGCTATATAAAACTCTGTAAATAAAATAAAAGATTTGTAAATTAAAGCACAGGTGAGGATCAGCCTGCTGCGCGACTACACGTGCTGCCAGGCTGACCACATGTTTGGACTCACCGTCTGATTCCTTCTTGCTCCTTCTGTAGGACCCGTCTCTCACCCGAGACTGCAGCTGGGCACAGTGTGGGGCTATAGCAGGCCACCGGAGGTATTGGAGGTATCGGAGTACCCCAGCTCAAGCAGGGTCAAGCAGCCCGAAAAACTTCTACCTGTGCCATCCCTTTCTTTTTCTCCAATAAGTAAATTCAGTTTTGGGATTTTGTTTTGGAAAATAAAAAATATTCAAGGTTTACGGCTCCGTCATGTTGAAGGAGCTATCCCTCAAACTTTCAATGCATTGACAGGAATTGCTATATCGGCAGTTCCTGCCAAAGCAAGAGATGTCTGCTGGGCTGGCGGACCACTCAAAATTCAGCGGGAAGCTAATATTTATCATTTACACATGAATAAGTAAAGTGTATTTATTGTACTAAAATCGATGTTTCTATCACCCTGCGGAATTACAAAAATGTGCTTAGCTAATTGGTGATATATTTTAAAATATGTGTACTGTTCATTAGCAGGTATTTAAATTTTGTTGAGTGTTAGTAAAAAACAGACACCCTCCAGCCTTTCCCTTCACACTCCCCATATCCCAGCAAGATTGTCAAATAGTTCACATAGTTCACTTCACCAAATCCTCTCACTTTGCAGTTAGAGAAAGAAAAGTTAACACCAATCTCATTGTTAAAAAGATTAAACCACCAATTCGCCAGAAGACATTCTTTGACATTTAAACTCTGTCTTTGAACGTAAAGCAAATATGACAAGATAAACACAAAATTGAAAGGCATCTTTACTGTTCCTTCACCTTTAGAACTCCAGCATTGTTATTTTGTGGGTGCTGCAGCACCCCTACTCCAGCACCTACGGATGGATGGTTTGTTTGGAGGGCAAGCATATCAGAGGTGCAGGACCCAAGAATAACCACAGACATCTCAGTAGAGGGTGTTTGGGATCTTCCCTGAAATGGTGAAAATCTGCCCAAGGGAATCCAAAGCCCCCTCGGTTTAGTAATAATTCAGCACAATGTAATTTAGCAGTCGCTGAATGCACTATTTATGCTAATTGCACATTCATACATAGAATCCAGCATCAAGTGTACCTTTGTAAAATGAAGGCTCATGTAGCAAGAATAGGGTACCATTAAAAATACATTTCACCTCAATAAATATAAAGAATTTGAAATGATCCCAGCACGATCGTATATGCCGTGCAAGGTAAACACCCTCCTTATAAGACATCACCATCACAATACCATGATATCCCAGCCACATCAATATAGGGTCTGTGATGCCCACCCAGAAGAAGAGAAGGAGTAACTGACAGACATCTCTGTTCTAGGTCTAAGAATTCTGCTGAGAGTCCCTGGAATTATGCACCAGAGTAACAGCGATGTATATGCCCGGGTTGCCTAAATTATGCGTCAAGAAAAAAGCAACTTATGTTGCATAATGCTGCACATTCTAGTATTACTTAATTATTTTGACATTTTTACTCATAGTATACTGTCTGGCAAATATTTCACCTCAGGAGTGACCGTGTAACACCCAAATACAGAAATAAGCAACTGAAAGATGACAAGTCAACCTTTGCGAAGGGGCTTCCACTGCCGGCGAACACGTGTCCCAACAATTATAGTAACTTTTGATCAGTTTGTGCCAGAAAAAAAAATGTGTTTTGTTAAAATCTGCAGATTATCAAGCAGACAATGGATTGTGTAGCAAATGCAGCAAATCAACAATTATACAGAAGAAAAAAAATGCAGCCGCACAATCGCATAGCGGCAGGGCCCAACCCAAGAAAGTTCACTTACGGTAAAGACGCAAT
Source organism: Lissotriton vulgaris (assembly GCF_964263255.1). Classification (NCBI taxonomy): domain Eukaryota; kingdom Metazoa; phylum Chordata; class Amphibia; order Caudata; family Salamandridae; genus Lissotriton; species Lissotriton vulgaris. The sequence goes on from NC_141698.1 coordinate 68,219,202, forward strand.
CCAGGGAATTCATAAGCACCTCAGACGTTGTTGTATGTATGTTGTATAGGAATGTATATAGATTATAGAAAAATGAATACTACAGTCACCACAGCAGTGGATCTATGGTGGTGTGTGGAGCCCATCCATGAGCTGAGGAGATGGGACCAATGGTGTGAGAGTAGTGGGTGTGGGTAGTTCAAGGTGGAACACAAATACATCAGTAAGCGGTCTAAACGGATCACCCGTAAGTGTTGAATCTACATCCCAAGGAATTCTCAGACACTTAAGTAGAGAGTTGAAGGTGGATGCACAGCCCATGACACCTAGAGTAACTGGTCCACAGGGCACACCCAAGTGTATTGAAAGTGCAATCCAAATAACTTCACACTTATATATGGGTGGAGGGTTTCTGCTGTACTATTTTGGGCGAGACGGACCCCGAAATCTCAGACGCCCCAAAATGTATCTCAATCAGGAGGCCCACAATTTGATGAATCAGAGACTGTGTTAAATCCCAATTTCATGAGGGGACGGTTCTTCGCATTAAGGCACCTCCCAACACATCAAAATATCAGAAAGACGGTCAATTAGTCAAACAGTCCCACTCAATAACTGAGTTCTAGATCAGTGGAATAGTTGAAGGGTTTTATTACAAAATTCAAAAGTAAGGCAACACAGAGTCAATGCCATGAAGGCTCTGAATAAATAGGGTAATACAGGGAAATGCAAAATTAGAAATTAGTCTAAGTCCCAAGTGGGCAGCAAAATCAGAAGAGAAATGAACAGCATTCCTTGAAGAATAGGAAAGTCTCTCCCTCGCCCCCAAAATCCAAGGGATTTATACATTATTTTCGCATATGAAATTAGCAGAACTGCAGAAAAATCATGGTCCGATTAAAAATGTCACATTCATAGCAAATCAAAGCAGTCTTATTTGTCATATTGCCTAAGAGCTTTCACATTACATGAATATTTATTCCGGAGATGGTGGAACAAACTACATACATGAGCAACAGCGTGTTATATGAATGTATCGGGCTCAGCGATGGAGCAGAAAGACCTTGGAGTAATAGTTGCAGTTTTGTGACTGAGTCGGGAAAAGTCCATCAAAAACAGAACGAACAATGAAATGGAAATAAATAATATTCTGATTGACTTCATGCTGCAGAAATGACAGACAGTGAGATGGGCAGGGGAGAGAGCAGAAGTGACACGATTGACACCCATTTTGAATAACATGCCTACTCCCCCCAAATTGAGGCCTAGCTGACCATATTCAGCAAAACACACTTATACATCATCATCGAACATTTGTTTCAAATGCTACAGTCCTTTATCACTATGTACACGTGTAATCAAGTGAGAAATCACACTTTGCACATTATCAATATTGTGCAAAACATAAATGCACAAAAAATCTTCGACACTATCCAGAGATAGAGGGGTTCTATTGAGAATCTGTGGTGTACCACCCAAAGTGATGGAGGCTTAACCCAAGAAAATTCACTGACACTCCTGTAGAGAGTCTATGGGGCACATGCATCAAAGCTTTTTGTGATCGCAAACGGTGCGAATCGCAAAAATCGTCCGTTTGCGAACGCAAAATCAGCTTTTGGTATGCATGAAGGGTGAAGGCCCTCGCAATTTGAGAATTCGCAAATATTTGCGAATTCTCAAATTGCGATTGCATTTAAGGAATCACCTTTTGCGATTTCTTAAAGGCAATGCATGAAACTTTTAAAAATAGCGACTTCGCACATAGGGGGAGCAAATTACCATGAGGTTGAACCTCATGGTAATTTGCGAAAACTTTGAAAAATGCACTTTTGTGCATTTCTCAAAGTTTCATGTTGTGCACACACATGCCCTTAGGGCATGTGTGTGCACAACATATGTGCACAGATTGATTTCAGGGATGCAACAGGGTGTCCTTTGGACACCCCTGCACCCTTGAAATCGCATTCTCAATTTGCGATTCGCTAATTGCTAATCGCAAATTGAGAATGTCTTCTCATTTATTCCTATGGGCCTCTAGGCCCCTAGGAATGAATGGGGAGGTATTCCTTAATTGCGATTCGCAATTTGCGAGTCGCAATTAAGGGATTTTAAGAAATCGCACATTTTTCAGCGATTTCTTCATGCATAGGCTTTTTTGATTTCTTAATTGCGATTCCTTAAAAATTGCAATGATGCATGTGCCTGTATGATCTTTAATCAAGAGTTGTAGGTAAAACCCACCGCCAACTCAGTAAGAAGTCTATAGGCCGCCATCGAGATGTGGTGAAGGCCCAGTGTATGGATTTCACAGACACCTCAGCAGAGAGTCTATGATGTGTGTGTGCACCTGAACCTTTTCACAAATGTCAGATAAAGTCTCCCATGTCTTTGTGGAATTCCAACATGTAGGTGCAAGTGAAGCCAGCATTAGCCCAGAAAACAATAATTAAAACAAGGCAGGTGATGTCAGTGCTTAAACTGAAAAAGAAGTACAGAAACATATATTGAGAGCCTCAGAACTCTAGTGAAATAGAATAAACTTCAAATGATCAAATCAGGGAACACACAGCACATTAAGTACGTTTATAGGCACTCTACAATATATCATTCCACATCTTGACTGAGTCTGAGACGAGTGATGCATAGAACTTGACTGAGCCTGTGCCCAGTGCTCCCCCAAACCAGAATTGTTTGGCTTGGTTTAGTGCTTACATAAATTGATCTAATTTCATCTCTGGGGCATTTCCTCTAATTTGCCATGAACTAAGGGGTACATTCTGTCCGCTGTCTTACCTTCCGAATGAGGGATATCAGATTTACTATCTCCTAGTGGCACAATTATTTTTGGTAAATCCCCTGTGCCAAAAATAGCTGTGCAGAAAGCACCTCTTAAGCATCTGAGGGTTGTCATGTGTGTGATTTAGTTGCCCATCCCAAAGCTTAGAAGGTATTTAAAATCACCAAGTAGTTTCGTGAGCATTTTTTTTATAAAGTTGCACAGTTCGGTTTAACCTCATGGATGCGCATGACGAGCTCAGCTCGTCATGAGCCGTGGAACGCTCGCATGCGGGGATAATTCACCTGCTGTGCTGAGCGTTCCACGGGAACGGGTGGGCTCATGACAAGCTCAGCAAGTCATGAGCATGGGGGTGCTGCACGCCCCCCGCCCCCCAGCACAGCGGGGGAGTTACCCCCGCACGGAAGGGGTTAATAACTTAGGTGGTATTTTATTCTTTATAATGAGTCCATTGAAAATGGGCAATTGTGTGGCTGCAGCATTTTGAGTACATCAGAGGTTAGATTATGTGGCAAATGCGGTCAGCAAGTTATTGCTGCTGCCGGCCCGAGACGTTATTCTGCCCTCCTGATGCTGAGCCAAGCTCAAGCAGGGGAAGGTAGGACAATAGATTTCCTGTCACAGGGAGGTATGACCACCTCCCAGACAGGACTTAGTGTATTGTGCTGGGGCGGGAGCGCTTGCCAGCACCGCAAGACTGCTTTGAAGGGCACATTTGGTGCCCTCCTTACATACTTCAGCTGGAACCAGTTCAGGAAGCCGTTGGCTCCCACTCTGGTGTGAAAGTGGACAAAGGACATGGGAGTATCCTCCTGAATGTCCAACCGATCCTCTGGGAGGGACCCCGGAGTTGTCCAAACCCTTTCCTAGGGTATTTAAGGGCTTACCTGTGAGTGGCTCTTCAGATTCATTGTGGGATTAGATTCAGAACCAAAACCACTTCATCTTCAACAGTCTGGGCACTTTGGACTTCGTTGGACTTCGCTTTCGGAACTGAGACTGCATCTGTGAAGACTTCTGTTGTTACTGGTCTTGTTGTCCTGCCAGTATTCTGCATCATCTTTGCCTGTGCTCCATATATGTTCTTCTCCAGGCCTGTGGACATCCAAGCCACCTGAAGGAATCTCCCTTGGAGTGAAGGAGTCACTCCCCTGCATCTCACCGGTCTGCTGTTCCGGAGTTCCCACAGACTCCAAAAGGTTCAGCAACACAGGTGATGGTTCTGCAACTCCCTCGAGGCCTGCATTGTCTTCACAGCAAGTTTGAAGCCAGTATCCTTCGTTGGAACCGCTGGAGCAGTACGGTTTTGAACTGCGTCAACTTGCCGTTGCCAAGGCTTGTTGACTATCTCCTCCAGAGATCTTCGGGATCCATGAACCTCCTGCCTCCAGCATCTCTTATTACCAAGATCTTCACCCTCACCGCATCCTCTGCACAGTGGACCTGCATCATTGGTGAGCTGTTTGAGGTACTCTTGTGACTACTGTCCCTTTGGCCTGTGGGTCCTCTTGGGGGTCTTATTTGGCTCCAGTGGGCTCCCCTGTTGTGCTCGGGCCTACTCTGCATCTGCTCATGGTGAGTCCCTTGCTGGTCCTAACACTGCACCTTTTTTCTGCCACGTTTTTTGCCTCTGCTAAGGCTTGTTGGTGCTCACACAGGACACCGACTCCCTGGCTCTTGATATCCGATGTGGGATAGCTCGTGAATGGCTCCTGATCTTCCACAACATTGCCTGGTCCGCACAGCTGCAGAGACAAGGTCACCGTCAACTTTCCTGCATCATCCGACATCAGTGGGCATTGGTCTCCCGTGCATCCTGGTCACTCCTGAGTCAATCAATCAATCAATCAATCAATCAATCATAGGCATTTATATCGCGCACTACTTACCCGGAGGGTCTCAAGGCGCTTGGGGGAGGGGGGGTTCGCTACTGCTAGAACAGCCAGGTCTTGAGCTTCTTCCTGAAGGAGAGGTGGTCTTGGGTCAGGCGTAGGTCGGTCGGGAGGGAGTTCCAAGTCTTGGCGGCCAGGTGGGAGAAGGACCTTCCTCCTGTTGTCGCTCTGCGGATGTGGGGGACGGCGGCGAGGGCGTGACTGGTCGAGCGGAGGTGGCGTTTGGGAGCGTAGAAGTTGAGGCGGCTGTTGAGGTAGGTCGGGCCTTGGTTGTGTAGGGCTTTGTGTGCGTGGGTGAGGAGCCGCAAGGTGATTCTTTTGTTGATCGGGAGCCAGTGCAGGTCTCTTAGGTGTCTGGAGATGTGGCTTCGTCTGGGGACGTCGAGGATGAGTCTCGCCGAGGCGTTCTGGATCCGCTGGAGTCTCTTCTGGAGCTTGGCGGTGGTTCCGGCATAGAGGGCGTTGCCGTAGTCCAGTCGGCTGGTGACGAGGGCCTGGGTGACCGTCTTCCTGGTCTCGGTGGGGATCCACCGGAAGATCTTACGTAGCATGCGCAGGATGTTGAAACAGGACGAGGAGACGGCGTTGACTTGTCTGGTCATGGAGAGGGAGGAGTCCAGGATGAAGCCCAGGTTGCGTGCGTGGTCTGTCGGTTTGGGTGCGTTGCCCAGGGCGGGGGGCCACCAGGAGTCGTCCCAGGCGGAGGGTGAGGAGCCCAGGATGAGGACTTCCGTCTGGTCTGTGTTCAGTTTCAGGCGGCTGGTTGTCATCCACTCGGCCACGTCTTTCATCCCTTCGTGTAGGTTGGCTCTGGCGGTGGCGGGGTCGTTGGTCAGGGAGAGGATCAGCTGGGTGTCATCGGCGTAGGAGATGATGTTCAGGTTGTGTTGGCGTACGATGGCTGCAAGGGGGCTCATGTAGACATTGAAGAGGGTGGGGCTGAGTGAGGATCCTTGTGGTACGCCGCAGATGACTTCCGTGGCTTCTGATCTGAATGGGGGCAGGCGGACTCTCTGTGTCCTTCCGGCGAGGAAGGAGATGATCCATTCCAGTGCTTTCTCCTCGATTCCGACGTTGCTGAGGCGCTGCACTAGGGTGCGGTGGCAGACAGTGTCGAATGCCGCGGAGAGGTCCAGGAGGATGAGGGCCGCTGTTTCTCCGTTGTCCAGCAGGGTTCGGATGTCGTGGGTGGCAGCGATGAGGGCGGTCTCGGTGCTGTGGTTGGCCCGGAAGCCTGACTGGGATGGGTGGCATAGACTCTTGTCTCTTCTGCTCACAGGTAACTCTCTTCCTGAATTCACCTTTGGGTTCCACCAGACTCTTTCACCTTCTTCGCCAGTGGCATCTTCACTGAAGTCCTCCATTGTGGTCTACGGCGGCTTCCAACGTCACTTCGCACCTATGCACCCGGTTTCCCTGTTGCAGGTATCCTGGTTCCCGGGGTATCGATGGGTGGGGTGACTCTCCAACCTTCCATCTTCCATCTTCCACAGGGTTTCTTCAGAATCCTCTGGGAAGGGTCCTTCTTCTTAAAAACTCCAACCACGACTCACCCTGATGGCTTGTATTGAGCACGCGGTCGTGTTCCCACTCTGCACACGTCCTACGTGGGGTTCCTGGTTACTTACCTTGGGTGATTCCTTGGGTCCCCCGCTCTTCTACATCTTCTGGGTCCACTCTCGACTTAGGTCTCCCCCTGGAGACCATTGTGTATTGTGCTACTTACGTGTTCTATTACTGAAGTATTGTGATTATATCTCTGGGGAGGAGATATTACAATGTGTTAGTGAGTGTTTGTAATAAATACATATCTTTATAACTACACTGTGTGGTTCTTTTTCACTTAACCTACACTATATGATTAGTACTGATAAAACAAGCTGCTTTTCACTCAAACTGGGCTAAGCCTGAAGGCTGCTTTCCACATCTACCATTTAGAGAGCTTTCTATAGTTGCCCAAGACCACTAAAATCACCAAAAGGATTGTCTGGATTAGTGCAAGGTGCTTCACTTACATAAGTGTGTACCATATACTAAGACAGCCTCCTATACTATGGATTGTAGTCCCACGCGTCCATTATTGTCCCACAGACTTCAGTATCACATACGTTTCAGCATTCCAAAAACGCTTCAGTCCGTACAGACTTTAACACTGCAAAGGCTAATCCGGCACAGGTTTTACCATCCCTCAGACTTCAGTTAAACAACATGAAGACTTCAGTCCATACAGACTTAAGCACCCCATAGACTGCAATCCCACCCGACTTTAGGCTTCAGCAACACATAAGGTTCAGCATCCCACAGACTTTAATTCCACACAGAGTTTAGTTTCCTGCAGCCCTCAGGCCCACACATAGAATAGCGTCACATATACTTCAGTTCCTTATAGACTTCAACATCCCACAGACTTATGTCCCTTATAGACTTCAGCATCCCTCAGACTTATGTCCCTTATAGACTTCAGCATCCCACACTTATGTCCCTTATAGACTTCAGCATCCCACAGACTTATGTCCCTTATAGACTTTACCATCCCACAGACTTATGTCGCTTATAGACTTCAGCATCCCACAGACTTATGTCCCTTATAGACTTTACCATCCCACAGACTTATGTCGCTTATAGACTTCAGCATCCCACACGTATGTCCCTTATAGACTTCAGCATCCCACAGACTTATGTCCCTTATAGACTTCAGCATCCCACAGACTTATGTCCCTTATAGACTTCACCATCCCACAGACTTATGTCCCTTCAGCATCCCACAAACGTATGTCCCTTATAGACTTCAGCATCCCACAGACTTATGTCCCTTATAGACTTCAGCATCCCACAGACTTATGTCCCTTATAGACTTTAGCATCCCACAAACTTATGTCTCTTATAGACGTCAGCATCCCACAGACTTATGTCCCTTATAGACTTCAGCATCCCACAAACTTATGTCTCTTATAGACTTCAGCATCCCAAAAACGTATGTCCCTTATAGACTTCAGCATCCCACAAACTTATGTCTCTTATAGACTTCAGCATCCCACAGACTTATGTCCCGTATAGACTTCAGCATCCCACAGACTTATGTCCCTTATAGACTTCAGCATCCCACAGACTTATGTCCCTTATAGACTTCACCATCCCACAGACTTATGTCCCTTCAGCATCCCACAAACGTATGTCCCTTATAGACTTCAGCATCCCACAGACTTATGTCCCTTATAGACTTCAGCATCCCACAGACTTATGTCCCTTATAGACTTTAGCATCCCACAAACTTATGTCTCTTATAGACGTCAGCATCCCACAGACTTATGTCCCTTATAGACTTCAGCATCCCACAAACTTATGTCTCTTATAGACTTCAGCATCCCAAAAACGTATGTCCCTTATAGACTTCAGCATCCCACAAACTTATGTCTCTTATAGACTTCAGCATCCCACAGACTTATGTCCCGTATAGACTTCAGCATCCCACAGACTTATGTCCCTTATAAACTTCAGCATCCCACAAACTTATGTCTCTTATAGACTTCAGCATCCCAAAAACGTATGTCCCTTATAGACTTCAGCATCCCACAAACTTATGTCTCTTATAGACTTCAGCATCCCACAGACTTATGTCCCTTATAGACTTCACCATCCCACAGACTTATGTCCCTTCAGCATCCCACAAACGTATGTCCCTTATAGACTTCAGCATCCCACAGACTTATGTCCCGTATAGACTTCAGCATCCCACAGACTTATGTCCCTTATAGACTTCAGCATCCCACAGACTTATGTCCCTTATAGACTTCACCATCCCACAGACTTATGTCCCTTCAGCATCCCACAAACGTATGTCCCTTATAGACTTCAGCATCAAACAGACTTATGTCCCTTATAGACTTCAGCATCCCACAGACTTATGTCCCTTATAGACTTTAGCATCCCACAAACTTATGTCTCTTATAGACGTCAGCATCCCACAGACTTATGTCCCTTATAGACTTCAGCATCCCACAAACTTATGTCTCTTATAGACTTCAGCATCCCAAAAACGTATGTCCCTTATAGACTTCAGCATCCCACAAACTTATGTCTCTTATAGACTTCAGCATCCCACAGACTTATGTCCCGTATAGACTTCAGCATCCCACAGACTTATGTCCCTTATAAACTTCAGCATCCCACAAACTTATGCCTCTTATAGACTTCAGCATCCCAAAAACGTATGTCCCTTATAGACTTCAGCATCCCACAAACTTATGTCTCTTATAGACTTCAGCATCCCACAGACTTATGTCCCTTATAGACTTCACCATCCCACAGACTTATGTCCCTTCAGCATCCCACAAACGTATGTCCCTTATAGACTTCAGCATCCCACAGACTTATGTCCCGTATAGACTTCAGCATCCCACAGACTTATGTCCCTTATAGACTTCAGCATCCCACAAACGTATGTCCCTTATAGACTTCAGCATCCCACAGACTTATGTCCCGTATAGACTTCAGCATCCCACAGACTTATGTCCCTTATAGACTTCAGCATCCCACAAACGTATGTCCCTTATAGACTTCAGCATCCCACAGACTTATGTCCCGTATAGACTTCAGCATCCCACAGACTTATGTCCCTTATAGACTTCAGCATCCCACAAACGTATGTCCCTTATAGACTTCTGCATCCCACAAACGTATGTCCCTTATAGACTTCAGCATCCCACAGACTTATGTCCCGTATAGACTTCAGCATCCCACAGACTTATGTCCCTTATAGACTTCAGCATCCCACAAACTTATGTCCCTTATAGACTTCAGCATCCCACAGACTTATGTCCCGTATAGACTTCAGCATCCCACAGACTTATGTCCCTTATAGACTTCAGCATCCCACAAACGTATGTCCCTTATAGACTTCAGCATCCCACAAACTTATGTCTCTTATAGACTTCAGCATCCCACAGACTTATGTCCCGTATAGACTTCAGCATCCCACAGACTTATGTCCCTTATAGACTTCAGCATCCCACAAACGTATGTCCCTTATAGACTTCAGCATCCCACAGACTTTCTCACACTCTTTAGTCAGTGGACCGCAACTCCACCTCCAAACCGGAAATGACTAGGACTGGGTCGGAACTCGTTCAATTCCGTGTAATGTAATCACATGCAATGACCTTAGAATTCCACAAGTTTATGCTTGAATTATGTGAAAAGAGTCATCCTGCGTTTTGCACTGCTTTTAGCGCCAAATGTCCCCATGGACCCAAAATGGACGTGAGGATGCATTTTGTGCTGAGAAACAGCTGTAAATGCAGCAGAACACAAATAGCGAGTGCATGCGGCTGCTCATGCTCACTATATGCCCTCTCGTAGTAGTTTTTTTTTCTTCTATGATTTGTTACTTTTAATTAGCCAATAAGGCGGGATTGCATAATTATCAGTAAATCCATGTCAAAGCATAACGTAGAATTATGGAAATTACTCCAATTACTCTGGTGTAATCGAAATTCTGCAGAGGCCTAGAAATCACCACATAAGTACCACAGTCTTCCATGCAACTTACAGATTTCCATTCTTTTGGTAACATTATAGCTTTGCAAGGGTGCAGCTTCAGGGGGGGTGCCTGGGGTGTGACACCAACAAAATAAATTCATTTTTGGATTGGTAATTGTGCCTGGTGGCCCTGAGTCGGTTATGTTGTGTATGTGTCAGTTTTTGTTGTTCTCATTTGACAGAGGGGTTTTAACTTTTTAATTTTTTGGATCGGGAGCTTGAATAAATATAAGGCCAGATGTACAAAGACATTTAGCATTTTTTAACGGGCCGCATCGCTATTTCGTCTCATTAAGAAATGCTACCTGGTAGAAATTACAAATCGCAACCGTGATTTAGAAATCGCAAATAGGGATTGCCTATTTGCAATTCTTAAGCACATGTACATAGCATGTCCTAAGTGCGCATTGGGTGATAGAGGTTTCAAAAAACTTTCAAACAATAGTTGCAATTGTCGTTTTATTCGTAAATTTCCTTGTTATGAATCATTGACATTTTTCATTTTTCATTTTTGATTTGCATAATATGATACCATCCTTATGTACATCCAATGCATTTCGGGGTTATAGTACACCCCTTCATCAGGGAAAGGACACTGTAAACAAAAAACATACGAATCATAAATGATGTCTAAATAGGGCGTAGGTGCAACCTAAATTGGCGCATGCACGGTGATGGGACCTAGATCGTGGTCGATATTTAAATGGAGGTGAAAAAGGTGAGGGTAGTTTATAGGGTACACCTATCTGTGACCCAAGTATTCCCATGTGTAAAAGAATAGTGTGCAGGTTCAGTGAAATTTTGCTTACGTGTATCATTCAACAGGTATACGCATAGTCCTGTGAATGGAAATGTAGGGAGATACGTTAGTTACCATTTAATAGTGCGTCATATTAGACAAAGCACATGAAATGGGAACAATCAATGCTAAAACTAAGAACTTTCTCACCAAATCCAATCCTAGGAGCCCGATTTTGAGAATGGTCCCCAAGATCCATAAAAACCTAAGGGACCCCCCCATGAGACCCATTGTCTCAACATGCGGGAGTCTACACGAACCCATTGGGCAACTATTGGATAAATACCTTCAACCAATGGTACAAGCAATGAACACATATACCAAAGACACCACACACTTCATTTCGAAATTAATGAACCTCAAGCTGGAAACAAACCAGGAACTGATCTTATGCACAGCCGATGTACGTTCCTTGTACACGTCAATACCCCACTCCTTGGGGATTGAAGCAATAGAACAGTTTCTACTCAAATCTGATATGGAAAGACCCTTTCAGACGTTCCTAATGGAACTCATGCTATTCACGTTGTACCAAAGCTATTTTAAACACCAAGATACATGGTACCAGCAACTCGTGGGAATGGCTATGGGCAATTCAGCGGCTCCCGCGTATGCGAACCTTTTTATGGAACATTTTGAAGAAAACCATATACTCAACAACAAAAAATGGACGGATCACCTAATGCTCTTCACAAGATACATAGATGATATCTTTATCGTTTGGAAAAGTACACAAGAAGAACTTCAAAACAGACTGTTGGAATTCAACAACATCGACAAAAGAATACAACTAACCTGGGAAATTTCAAATGTTTGTGTCAACTTTCTGGATGTCAAGGTCTCTATCAAAGGACAAGAAATCGAGACAGATCTCTATACCAAGCCCACCGACAGGAATAACATGCTACACCATAGCAGCTTCCACGAATCCAATTTAAAAACACATCTACCATTTTCACAAATGGCACGAGCAAAACGGATTACATCAAATCCCCATAATGCCACACAACGGATCAAAGAAATTGCATGCAAATTTCGCAGATGAGGTTACCCAGAAAACATCATTGAAGATTCTATACAGAGGATTAACAACCTAGATAGACAGAAACTTCTGCAACCTAGTGCCAAAAAACAACAGACACGTTTAGTGGTCGTCTCTAAATTTTCTACCACTACCAACAAATTCAAAAAGATCATTCACCAACATTGGCCATTATTGAATCTGGAACCAGACTTCAACCAGATCTTCCAGGAACCTCCACTATTCGCATATACCAGATCACGCAACCTAGGTGAACTAGTGCGACATAAACCAAGCAAACCAGTCAGCTACTCAGGAACCAAACCATGTTTCAATTGTGGGAACTGTAACTGTATCATCCGAGGTAACACAATCAATCACCCAATGAAAGGCAATAAGATCAAGCTCCAAGTTAACGCCACATGTGACACCAGTAATGTCATCTACGCTTTAAAATGCCCGTGTGGAAAACTATACATCGGAAAGACAGAACGGAAAATTAAAACCAGGCTCATAGAACATAAATCCAACATTCGTCTAAAAAGTACCAAGTCAACACTAGCAGTACATTTCCATGAAGAGAAACATAACATTTCTCAACTGAAATTCACGATATTGGAAACCATTGTCAAACAGGAGGGTAGAGACAACACCAAATTTCTCCTCCAAAGAGAAAATGCATGGATCCAAAGACTGTCCACACAGAAGCCACTGGGGCTTAATGAAAGAATTGAACTCTCTTGCTATCTGTAAAGTTGCTCACGGACCGAGTCAGTGACTCCTGAATGATTTAAGGATCACTTGTTAAGTTCTTGTTCATTTCTTGTTTCATTTTAGTTAATTTTCTTGTTAATCTGTTGTTTTTATTTTAGTCACTGCACACCATATCGTTAGCTTGACTTATCATATAGAATTGTCACCTTACACTCCCTCTAACCACTTGCGCAATCCTCGCCACACCGGATTACCCGATCTACCCATTCTCTGCAACATCACTACCATGCCCAAACTGCACCGCGCTTCCAACTCCATTCGAACGCACGATTATATTACACTGCCCCTTTAAACCGATAGGAACACTCCCACCTTCCTCCAGCCGATCCACGTGACCGTGTCCCTTTAACAATACGAAACGCGGTCAATGGCGTTCCGCCTGAACCAGCGTCCAAGACAGGAGGACCCTACTAACAAACACCAGGTCAGTCCGAGCTCGTAACCCATCGGGAATCATGCTAGCATTGCTAAACCCGACGCACTATTAAATGGTAACTAACGTATCTCCCTACATTTCCATTCACAGGACTATGCGTATACCTGTTGAATGATACACGTAAGCAAAATTTCACTGAACCTGCACACTATTCTTTTACACATGGGAATACTTGGGTCACAGATAGGTGTACCCTATAAACTACCCTCACCTTTTTCACCTCCATTTAAATATCGACCACGATCTAGGTCCCATCACCGTGCATGCGCCAATTTAGGTTGCACCTACGCCCTATTTAGACATCATTTATGATTCGTATGTTTTTTGTTTACAGTGTCCTTTCCCTGATGAAGGGGTGTACTATAACCCCGAAATGCATTGGATGTACATAAGGATGGTATCATATTATGCAAATCAAAAATGAAAAATGAAAAATGTCAATGATTCATAACAAGGAAATTTACGAATAAAACGACAATTGCAACTATTGTTTGAAAGTTTTTTGAAACCTCTATCACTCATAGAGGAACTCCAGTGTGCATACAAGGATGGGACCAGTGACCCACTGACCCCACACCATAGACTGTTAAATGAGATGTTGAGGGACGCCTGACATCACTTGTATAGCACCTTAATATTAAGGAATAATCTCTCACGAAAACTGCTGTGCGCCAGCCCTACCTACACTGCTAAGTGCGCATTGGGCATTTGGGAAATGCTATTACCATCGAATTGAGGTTGATGGTAACCATGTGCAAAATTAAAAATGCAGTTTTTTAATGTGACATGAAATGCACATATGCTCTTAGGGCATATGTGCACTTCCATGTGCACAACACATTTCGGGGTGCCTCCAGGAGGGCCTTAATGTCAGAGGTACCCTTGGGTTTGGATTTTCTAAATTGCGATTTCCTATTTGGAAATCGAAATTTAAGAAATGTAAACCATTTCCTATTTTTCCCATAGGTTGGAATACAATGGCATTTCCTATTTGCGATTTCTACTTTGTAGGAATTGCTATTAGGAAATCGCATAATTAGTACATATCATTTTGCATTTTCTAAATAGTGATTCCTATGAAATCAGTATTTAAGAAATGCAAAATACAATTTTTTGTACATCTGGCTCGTAGAGACTGTTTTATCAAAAAAGTAGTACATCTGCAACCATAGAAGTATTTACTGAATGGTTGCAAATGTACTTCTTTTTGGAATTCACAACTTTTTGCAATAATAAGCATGGCATGCCGCACCCTTCTCAGGTTTCCAGGCATACTACTGCCAATCAGACACCCACAAGGCAATGGGATGAATGCTTGGAAATTGTTTAAACACTGGTAATCGCTTGGGGTTATATTCCTACTAGGCCTGGGTGAAATTGATATTATGCCCACGTAATTCGGGAATTTTGCAACACTCTTGTTACACAAAATTCCCAAACTGACACTATTATGCCTCTTTGTGTAATTTTGCGCTATTCGCATTAAAAAGTTAAAGTGAATGGTGTAATTTGCAGTAAAAACTTTCTGCGAACGCGCAGAACAACAGAATGTGAGTGGCTGTTGCTGGCGGTGTTGTTGTTTAAATGCATTCGGGCACCAAAAATGTATGCGAGGATGATGCACTTCAAGTTAAAATATAGCGCGAAATGAAAGATACGCATTTGGCATAATTGCACGTAATTTCACTGTAATCTGCCGCAATTAGGCAAATGCAAATTATGTGAATTTCGACACCTAATTCCAATCCATTGTTTTTCACTCACTATGCCACTTCAGACAGAGGTGCACCCAATGCACACCAGTACTGACCCTGCTCCTCATGTGAATAGTCCATCCTGAACCTTGGTCATCTCACCCTTCCACCCTGTGGCTCATCACTTGTTTGATTGGAAAATGTGAGTTTCGCACCCCCTGAAGCTCACAAACTAAGCTGGTCCTAGCAGCCCAGAGAGAAGTGGTTGAAATCGAAGATAATACGAGGAAGCAGAGGGCGTGAGGTTGCTGTTTTATGGAAAACAAGGCTGGGGCAGAAGGAGGCTGCTGTTCCTCGAGCGCCAGGGTAGTTTGTACATCAGTTCTTCCCGTTCGACAGGTTTCTACCACTTTGACTTCTGTTCTTGCAGTGATTGTGATCTCGTACATATTTCTGCTTCTTGCAGACACGCACAGGAAGGGCCTTTCCAGACAACTCACCTGACCTCAGTTCAGGAAAGAAACCTGTGGAATCCCCCCCCTCTCGACTGATGTTATTTTAAAAGGCCGGATCTCTGCTGTCTGAGTCACCAGGGAAGAGAGTAGGCCGTTTAGATAGCTCACTGCCGCAGAAAGGACCCGGTGTCGCAGCGCCATCCTACGAAGATACTACGAAGATGCCGTGGCGTAGCAAGGTCAGGTGGTACCCGGTGCGGAAAATTTCTTGTCACCCTTTAAAACATATATTTTTGTCGTTTTGTCATCCATCCCTCGCCCCCACTTTCGTTTTATGGCAATACTGGTAATAGGTCCCATGGGTGGAGTCACCAGTCCACTCCTCGGCATTCAATGTAATGTGTAGCGTTGAGTGGGATGATACTGAGAACTTGGATTAAAAAACAGCCCTAGTTTATGGGGCCCCCAGGTCCCAATACGGCTCGGGAAGGGTTGTGCACTCAACCCTCTTCCCTTAATAACAAGCATTGGCATAGCCAATAGATCTCGCCTTTGGGACCTTTAAGTATTTAGTCATGCAGCACAATATCCTTGTTGCAACAACATCAAGTGTTGCATGGCTAAACACTTATAAGGTCCCAAAGGTGGTAGAGAGAGGTAGACAGAGAGGTAGAGAGGTAGACAGAGAGGTAGACAGAGATGTAGAGAGGTAGGTAGAGATGTAGACAGAGAGGTAGAGAGGTAGGTAGAGATGTAGACAGAGAGGTAGAGAGAGAGAGGTAGACTTAAAAGCTTGAAATGTGACTTGGGAGATGGCATCCATGGTCCTGTGCAGCTGCACGCAAAGGTTGCTCATTCAGGGTGCACTAGTGAAGAGAGGACAGCTAGTTGGGCAGAGAGGCTTTGATGGCAACTGCATAAAGAAGGATGCGGAGGCTGGGATATCTGGTGAGATGCACGTGGCTCAACAATGTGACAATCTGGTTTTACGGTGCATTGTGATAAGTGTCGTCTGAAATAGAAGATGGCTGTTCAACTATTGCCCACATTAGGGGAGAGGTGACGTGGAGAATTGTGTAGGCATCCAGGCTTCACACGCGCAAAGTGATAAAGGCAGATTGCAAAGCCCTACAAGAGGAGCTTGCATGGAGAACCAGAGTTTAGGTGTACGTGACGGGCCGCGCGAGAAGACGTGAGAATCTCAGCATGTTTATTAAGGAAGCAGACATATTATAGAAGCATTCAAACACCGAAAAAACTAGATATGGTTGAAAAAGCTACCAGTTGTTGGTGAAGAGGCCAGAAACAGGAAAAAAAACTTCATAAGAACCTGAGGACACATTTTTATACAATGCATGCCCCAGCGGGGATGCTCGGGGATAAGGGTGGATAGGCCTCTAGCTTAAGAGAATTGGGACGGAGGGTTGCATAAGAGACACTGTTCTTTGCTTGGGGGAATCGGGTGGAAAGGCAAACCGTGAATTCACAAACAATGATTGGATACACAGGGGCAGACTGGGTTGTAGACAACTTGAGGACTGGTCTACTGTGTATTTTGGGGAAAGGACCGTTGTACTGCATCTATGCATCTACCAGGGGTGTGCCTGGAAGTATGTATTCATGTGTCCACCTTGTATGAATGGATGGATGAGGGCGAAGGTTGAATATGTGCCGTGAGTACCTTGAGGGGTGAGCATGCGGCTGGTGTCCAGGTGCAGCTGTGTGAGTAAACCCTAAAAGTGCTTTGACAGTTTATGGGTGAGTGTGCGCCTTTGTACACGTGTATGCTGACATTCTAAAGGTGTTGTGTGCATTGAAAGTGCCAGCGGTGTGCTCCTTCAAGCGTTGTGCGTGCGCCTCTGAATGGTGTGTGCACGCCTTGAAAGTGTCTTTGTGCTCACTGAACTGCTGTATGTGTGTTTAAGTGCACGGCCACGAGCTTTGGGCATAAGATGTGTGTGCTTGTCTAGAAATGTACATGTGTGCTCCTCGCAGGTGGGTGTTTGTCTGTGAGCCCAGAATGTGTGAGTTTTGTGCAACAGGAAAGTGTTGATGCACCCTGAATAGCAATGTATGTCTGTGCGTGCCCATAACCTTGTGCGTGTGGACGTGAACACACATTAACTTTCCTACCTGACACAAACACGAATTATGCTGGTGTCTAGACGCTCTTCTTAGCTTCACTGTAAACATTAATGTACAGCAAAACCCAAAAAATGAGGCCATCAATATGAACATGAAATATCTCATGCAATTCCAGTAATGGTTTCATAAAAAAAAATTTAAAAACGCCAATTATATTATTTTATCAACTTTACTGTTAAGTATTCAGACTAAACATATTTTTAGACTACGAGTGCATACAACCCGCACGCTACTGCCTGCTGTAGTATAGAGAGGGGAGGGGGAGTGGGGGGGGGGGCACGAGTGGAGGACATCAGAGTGACGCAATCTGTGGTGAGGGAGGGGGAAGGAATTGAAGCGTGGGGAGAGGCACCCAAGGCTTAATGAGCCTTGCGAGAAACCCACATGGAGGCTGCAAACGTGCACGTGCACACAAGCTTGAGGCCAGGAAAAGCCTGTGGTAGCAGCACTTTCAAAAGCCACTCACTAAATTGCTTGCAGAGCAGCACATGGGCTTGCTCAGCGAGACCTAAAAAAGGGCCCTGCATGATGGTGTCCCTAAGGCCAAGTATGGCTTGCATGAGGGAGGTCACAAAGCCCCCTCCCCCTTTTTTTAAGAAGTGTCCAGGGGGGGGGGGGGGTCTTTACTGCTTAATGAGGCTTGGGTGGGGTGCACAGAGCCCCCATTCCCTTAAAAATAAGGCCCTGTGGGATAGGGTCCCGATGGCCTAATGAGGCTCAGGGAGGGGGCTTTGCGCCCCAGCCGTGCACTGCTAATTACCCACATATTATATCACTCATGACATCTTCTATGACATCATTGATAATATCTCTGCAACATTTGCAGTGAAATTATTGATGAGAAAACTGTGCACGGCAGGGGTGAGAGTTATAGTTACCTTAGATAACTATAACTGGTGAATTTTTGTTATTTTTAAAATTGTTACAGAACATTTCACCTGACTAACGTTACTTTAACCTTTGTGTTTTTCAGTGAATATATATTCACTGAAAAAACAACAATCCAAATATTAAGGGGACGTTAGGTATGGTAAGAAGATCTTAGCTCACATTAAAAAAAACTAGAAATTCACTGCAAAAAACAAAGAGAAAGTGAGGTTATATTTAGGTTTTGAAATAACAAAAGAAGTAATGGTTAAAAACCAAAATAAAACATTATCATAAGTTATAGTTTATTGACTTACATATAACTTGTACAACCCCATGCACTGCTTATCATCTCATATATTACATCACTGATGACATATTAAACTATAACAATGATGACATCACTCATTACATCTCACATGACATCACTGATGACATAATTCGGTCGAATGAGGCGGTGGGTTAGCAACAGGGCCCGCTTCACCTCCTTGGTATTGTAGTAGCATGCAAGCTTCCCCCGTCGAAGCTTGCAGGGTACCACACTACCATGGTGTAGAAGCTTGATCGGTTGCTCCTGCAGGAGTACTGTGGTACCTCACAGGAGTGCAGCGCTGCATCCCACAGGAGTACCACTATACCCGAGACAGCTGATGGCTACTGTGGGGGCAGGGTGGGTCCTGCTGCGTCTCCCTTACATGTACCTGGGGGTCAGGGGGCCTCTACCCTGCACCGTTTTACTATTTAAAAAAAATTAAATTAGGTTTCAAGACCAGAGTCCTGTAATGGCTGCCACAAAATATTCTTCCAAGGAGCGGAGACAATAAGAATGCTCTGAAATGCAGTATCCATACGGGTCCTGCTGTATCAAAGGGACCGACGTGAGAAAAATCTCCAATTAGCCAATCAGATGGTACTATTTTTAAAATGTATGGTACTGCAGGACTCCCGCAGGACCCGGTGGTCTGCTGTCCACACCATCGCGGTCATGGCCTCCAAAGGTAGCGAGTTGTCAATTGATATCCAACTCATTAATCTTCATGAGAGATAGGCCAGATTC
Source organism: Lissotriton vulgaris (assembly GCF_964263255.1). Classification (NCBI taxonomy): domain Eukaryota; kingdom Metazoa; phylum Chordata; class Amphibia; order Caudata; family Salamandridae; genus Lissotriton; species Lissotriton vulgaris. The sequence continues at coordinate 68,238,656 of NC_141698.1, forward strand.
CAACCGACTACAATTCCGAACTTTAAGAATCGACTTATTAGTACATACTCTGAAATTTTATTGAATTATTTTGTAAATTTTTAGGTCTGGTTTTTGACAGCACTACTAACAATAATCTTCTTACAATGTTAAATAGTGGTCTTTGGGTCTAAGCCTTTCTTCAACTAGTCTCTTCCCGCTATTGGTTGGAGACTCTGCCAATCATGTCTTGGCTGAAACCAGTGGAGTATTCTTCTCAACTAATGCGGTGTATCGTTCTGCCTCCTCTGGAGTGCTTGTATTGAACTGTATATAGAAATGTTTCCTAACAAAGCCCTCCCGGCCGGTTTGCTTCTGCCTGGGTGCAGGCCAGAAAAAGATGTCCTCCGCACCTCAAAGAACTACAAAACATCTTCATATTGTGAGAGGGCGCGCCGATTCAGCAGATACTGAGCTGGCCCTGCTAGTATACAGCACGCTGGCTCAGTGAGCTGAATGGCCATCAAAGAGGTGTGCGGTGATCTGCGGACTCAGCCTTCCATTATTTCATGGGCGGTAAATTAAGTACCATTAAATGTACAAATTTTAGATATTCCGAAATATTTATGATGCACTTTATAATAAAATGTTATTTTTTTTGCACCTCCACAGTATCCACGAGCAGATTTTCATGCACAACCCTGGAAGTGGCGTAACAATAGCCCCCGCAGCCCCCTTGGTGTGGGGGCCCGAGCTCCAAGGGAGACCCCTCTGGCACTGTGCACAGGCGGGCCTAAGAACTCCTGACTACGTCCGGTGCATAGGGGGGCCCCCCTCCATGAACTTTGCAGGGGGGGCCCCCCTCAAAGTTTTGTCACGCCACCTGGGAAGTCCCACGTTTGTGGGAAATACTAAGAGCGTGCAAACTCAGGGGCATATTTAAAAGGACTTATCACTATCAGAACGTCATTTTTTTTGCGTTCTGGTGGCGATAAGCCCTTCACCTTATTTACAAGGCGGCGTTAAGCTACTTAACATGGCTAAATGCTGCGTTGTAAACAATGCCCCTTTTCACGTTGTACTTAGCGTGAAAGATGTGGGGAATGGGTGTTGCAGTGGGCGTTCCGCCACAACACCCATTGCTTTTGACGCTGCCCCCCCCCCCATTTACAAGGCAGGTGTAAATATGGGGAAGCCCCAAAAATAAGACCAGGGAAATCCTAGTCTTAACCTGGCGAAACGAGGAGAAATGATTAATTTCTCCTAGTTTTTGCTGTTTCTATGTGTGCTGCATTAAGCAGTACACATAGAAAGAGCAAATCACTACTAGTGATTGTTCATGTGCAGGGAGGGGTCCCTTCCTGCACATAAACATACATTAAATAGTGACGAGTTACAACTTCCATATGTGCTGCACAAAGCAGCACATCTAGAACTTACAATTTGCCATTAGTGGTTGTTTACATGCAGGAAGGGACACCTTCCTGAACATAAACAATCATTCCCTGCAACGCAAAGACTCTTGCACTAAGGTGCAAGGGTGCCTGTGTTGGCGCTAGGCAGCTAGATTTAGCGCCAGCGCTAGAGGAAATGCAGGAGTGAGCCACATTCTTTTGAATAGGGCACATCCCTGCGTTTTTAAACTGGAGAGTGTGGAATTTGCAATTTTGGAGCTGCACCCAGCTCTGCCAGGTAATTGTAACTATGCCCCTCAGTTTACATAACGCGCCTCGCAGAGTACAGGTTCACTTTCAAGCACTGTTGAACACACACTAAAGAGAAGCTATTTTGACAGTGGAAAATGGAGCAATTTTTCTCATTTTCTTCATCCAGTTTGTGGAAACGGCCTACGTGGTCACCAACCCCTCCAACTGACTGTTGATCCTAATTTTGAAATCCGCTTGTTTTACTTTCTGCTCTTCACACTATGTATAGCCACCCATTTGATGCATATTTTTCCTAGACATTGAGGATATGTGGCATAGTCAGCAGATCTGCTGACTTTGGAACTGAGGAACCATGTTTGAGTTTTGGCATCGGTTCTACAACCTTTGATTCTGGGCAGATTGCTCACTCCAGTGCCTGAAAAACAAGCATTTACAATGCAATGGTCTCGGCATCATTAAAGGTAGAGCTATTGGCATTGCTCATGACATTTCTATTTTTTTCTTTAAATCATAAATACATGGCATTGTCATTTACATTGCCAATACACACCACTCTGCACTCAACAGCACACACCACTCTGCACTCAACAGCACACACCACTCTGCACTCAACAGCACACACCACTCTGCACTCAACAGCACACACCACTCTGCACTGCACTCACTCACAGCTCTGCACTGCACTCACTCACAGCTCTGCACTGCACTCACTCACAGCTCTGCACTGCACTCACTCACAGCTCTGCACTGCACTCACTCACAGCTCTGCACTGCACTCACTCACAGCTCTGCACTGCACTCACAGCTCTGCACTGCACTCACAGCTCTGCACTGCACTCACAGCTCTGCACTGCACTCACAGCTCTGCACTGCACTGCACTCACTGCTCTGCACTGCACTCACTGCTCTGCACTGCACTCACTGCTCTGCTCTGCACTCACTGCTCTGCTCTGCACTGCACTCACTCACTCACTCACTGCTCTGCACTCACACTCTGAATTAACGCCTCCCTGCAGGTAATGTACGTTTTCCCCATTTTGTTGCAAACAAAACCCTTCAAATGTCCTAGGAGGCAGCGCACTACAAAAATAATAATGGCGTGATTACAAGTGCGCATGCTTCTAAGGCACCCTACCAGCAGTGTGTTGCCCTGTCCGGCCCGGGGAGAGCCCTGCTATCTTATCGAGCCACTCACTGTCAGGTCTGTAAGAATGGACCTGGAGGTGAGACATGCACACAGACGTTTTAAGGCATGGGCCAAGTGGGCTCTGGCCCAGTGCCCCTGCCTTTTAGGGGCCTCCCTGATAGATGCAACCCAACCCTGTTCTACAGAGTCTTTCCTTGAGGACCTTGAATAATTCTTAAACAGATTGTTTTAAATAAAGTTTTCCTTTATTTTTAATGTGGTGTGCGATGTAAGAGTATATTAAAGACATTTTGCAGAGAAATGTGTTTGTTTTATGCTACATGCATAAAAAAAAGTTTAGATCAAAACAGGACCTCTCCTAAGAGAAATAGGAGGGTGTCAGATTATTTGCAATAATATTAGTGAGCTGATGCGGTGTTACAATATGGTCTCTATCCCTGAATATTAGATGCAAGCACGTTTACAATGTGGATGTATGTGCACTCAGTGACCTGGCCAAGGAGGGCACAAAAAAGCTGAAATTAGATAATAAATTAAAGGTTGTTCGAACAGGGGGCTCCAAAATATGTCTAGCCCTGGGCCCCAAAAATCCTTAAAATGTCCCTGCATGCACACCCTGTAATCTGGGGGGCACACCTAGCAGGTCCTGTAGGAAGTGTGCTGGCACATTGGCTGGCGGAAGCAAGCCCTTGGAGGAAATGGACGACCCATGGGCTTTAACGGGTCTTAATATCAACGTGCACTTAATAGACTAACAGCATAAAATCATCATTCTGGAAGGCAGCAGTATGTGTTCAGAGGATCGTGTGGCAAGAGATAAGTGTTCCATCTGGAAAGTACATTTGTTCTGTCCTTGAATGATATATTAATGATACACATATTTCATCTTTTTTCACATATAGATATATTACGGACCGGTGTGCAGAACCTTGGGGCATGCATCTCGAGTAAAATAACCCCGCCCCTCACCACCACCCATCCACCAGGCGCTTCAATGGAGCACATACACGGTATGAATGGAACGAGGAAAAGGCTGGAATACACCATTGTCATAGCTAGTATTTCCTCAAACCATTCATTAAAGTGTTGCAGAAAATTGGAACGTAATTAGGGATTAATGCAAGACATTCGTGTGTGCAATTATTGCGCAGAACAGCCAAACTGACTTGGAGGGGGAAAAGTGTTCAAGCCTCAACAAAATATGTTTGAATCTTAACAGAATATAGCTGAGCTTCCCCCAATTCGCCTGTTCACTGTCAGAGACATCTTATCTCCCAAGACCCTTAACTCTCCTTGAGGTAGTTCAGAATTTGCCCAATTTAGGGCACTTGAGTCTATTTTCTTTAGAGAATAGCCCAGTGCTAAAGTTGATCTCTTCAGTTCAGGCACCGCATCCACCATATCGCAGCGGACACTTTACATCTCAATCGGAGATTGCAACTAATACAATGAGTTGATTATGCTTAACAAAGTGCTGTGAAGTGGTGGTAGAGGGGCGCGTAGGCGCTATAGAAAACAAAATAAACAAGCACACAAATAAATACATAAATAAAGATTTAGAAATGATATTTGAGGCATCCCTCACGATGCTGTAGCTGTTAGTGAAGCGTGCTAGGCTACCCCTTTACCCCCAACCCCCCACTGAGTAGCCCGAATATGCTGCAGGTGACTCGGGGTGTACTGTAAGCGTATTTCCCAGTCGGTGGTCGGCATTACATATGTGGATGCGGGATGCCTCCTCAGGGCAGCTGCCCAGCACTGCAGTCCACGGCTGTCGAACACAGAGCCTGACGGACGGTACCGGCCACGCGGACACACAGGTACACGACCTGGGGCTTCCGTGAAGAGGCGCTCTGGGAGCCCAGGGCAGGTGTCGCGAGCGGCAGGCAGAAGGCGCGGGACCCGGCGCGTGCGGGCTGTACCTGTGCTCGGTGAGGTGCTGGCGGGGTTTCACAGTCGCAGCTGGCGGGGCTGCTAGAGCGCCAGGTGACGAGGAGCATCCCGCTTGCAGGCCGGCGTCCCCATCCTCTTCCAGGGCTCTACCGAGAAAGGCGACGTGTGGGACCGGCCAAGTCTCCGAAGGGAAATAAACAAGAAAAAAAAAAAAAGAAAAAAAAAAGGAAAATGGCCGCCGCAAAGCCCCATCTCTTTCGGATTCGGGGGCGTGTATTTGTGGTTGAGTGACGGATGACGTCACTGGCGAAAGAACAGCAAAATGTACGCCCCCGAATCCGAAAGAGACGGAGCTAAATTGGAGTGATGGCTCTCTCCTCCAATGGCTGGCCTCCGTTTAGGAAGCCAGCCAATGGAGGAGAGACGAAAAGAGGCGGGATAAAGCAGCTACTCTAGGAAACAATAATTCTCCGGACTTCCGGCTTGGCCTACGGGCAAGCCTACGGTCCCTCGACCCAAAAATGAATCTGTTCTTGTGTAATGTAATCTCATGCCCATGAAAAGTGCTTTAATGCCATTGGGCCCGAAAGATCAACTCTGTCTCTTTCACGAGTTTCAACACCCTCTGCATCCTTTGCAAGTACTTCAAGTGGATCCTCCCCGTATCCCGAAAGACCATCACCCACGCACTCATAACAAGCAGACTGGACTACGGAAACACACTATGCCAGAATCAACCAATCCCTACTCTGAAAACTCCAGACCATCCAGAACACCGCTGCCAGACTCATCCTCGGCATCCCACTACATGAACACATTACCCTCCACCTACAAGACATCCACTGGCTCCTCGTCGAGAAGAGAGTTACCTTCAAGCTACTCATGTACGCCTACAAATCCCTCCACAAAACCGGACCGCAATACCTCAACGAAAGAGTCTCCTTCCACGTACCCAATAGAAACCTCCACTCCGCCGACCTCGCCCTCACCGACACCCAGCGGATACGCAGAGCCAGAGTGGGCAGAAGATCCTAGTCCTACATCGCTGCAAAGACCTGGGAATAACTCCCGCTCAACAACAGACGTTCCCCCACGGTGAACACCTTCAGGAAGAGCCTCAAGACCTGGCTCTGGCTGAATCAGAGCTGCACCCTCCCCCCAACCTCCCTGCGACCCTCACAGGTGAGTAGCTCGCTTCACAAATCCCCGATTGATTTGGCCAAACTAGTGCTATATAAAACTGCAGAAAATAAAAACATAAAACAAAAACACGCTTGTCCTTTGCAGATTTGAGCTCGTTTTTAGAAGCTGAAAGGTGTGGTTACGAGGGAACAACCACTTGACTATTCCTTTACTTCTCATTAGCTGATGGTCTGCATTGGATAGCCAAATATCATCAAATATGCCTGAACACAGAAGGGCATCCAGATTTTCATGTCCTCTCTCCAATATCCTTTTCAATCCAACTAAGAGACTCATATGTCCACCACTCAATTGAACTCATATTTCCCCATGCTAATTCACCACTAATCCTTATTGGGTTAGTGAGTAGGTTGCTACTCGCTGAAAAGCGCTTTGATGCCTCATTAGGGGTAGTAAACGTTATATAAATACCATTACAATTTGTGTTGTCGTATCTCTCCTATGTATCAGTAGAATCCTGAAATGCTCATAGTGCTTCCCAGAGTTGTGCTGTCTGTAGAAACCCCTGTGTAGGAAAGCAGAATCTGCTTTTATGTTTACCCCCCACTTTTTGCCTTGTGCTATGCCGTTTGACTACTCTGACAGGGATCCTGCTAACCAGGACCCCAGTCTCTGTGGTTTCTCCCTTAAATGGACTATGGTGAGTACTTGGGTACATCCCAGATTGGCTACTGGTGTACTATTTTAAGTCCCTAGTATAGGATACTAAGGTACCCAGGGTGTAGGTACACTGGGGTCTCCCATGGGATGCAGCATGTACTATGCCACATATGAGAGACCACTTAAATTGTGGCTACAGGTCGGCCATTGCAGCCTCTTAAGCTGGGCTAACTCCACTTACGACAGATATTGTTTTCCCTATATCTGCCGTCACTGCACTTAAACCCTATAAGTCCCCTCTAAGACAGGCCTATCAATACTGAAGGCAGGGTGCTTGGTATTTAGTGTGAGGGTGCCTCTGCATAAGCAGTGTAAAAAGAACAATTGATGGACAGAATGCAGAACAATGCTATACATTCACCCCAGTACAGAGATCTGGGCCTAAATCCATAGTTTTTTTGCTCACCATGCCATTCCAGTTTGGACCAGCCATATGCAAATCAGTATTGACCCCACGCCCAATGGGAACAGTCAGTCTAGCCCAGGAAGAACCAAACTGCCAGTCCAGGTCCTCCCTGGATTGGAAACAAGCATCCTAGAACCGGTTTCGGGTTTTTAGCCCTCATCAGCCAGGATAGCTCAACTCCAGTGGCATGGGGAGCATGGACCCATGGCTGGGCACTTGTTCCACTCCGGATGACAAATGTTAAAAGAACAATTGTGGACAGAATGCAGAACAATGTCATACATTCACCACAGTACAGAGTTTCGGGCCTAAATGCAGTTAGGACTATGGTCAGTGAATATGCTCTGCCACGACCAGGACAGTGGATAGACAAACTGCTGCTGTCAGCTGTGCAGCAAGGAACTACTTTTCTATCTCACCAATGCCATAATGTGAAGCCAGCGGTACAGTGTAACCATCCACACAATACCACTGCTATTGAGCGGATACAGCAAACCACACTACAACATGACGGATAAATAATTGGTATTTACCACAGAGACAGCGCAGTCCTCTCTATTGCCCTCAATAATCTTCCAATGGGAACAATTTAAAAACTCCAAGTATATATATATATATATATATATATATATATATATATATATACACACACACACACACACACAGATTACATAAAAAAGTTATGATGCATCAAGGTTGCAGCATTCCTGTTATTCACCTTTCTTATGGAATGCAAAATAGTAGTAAAATGCCACTCATCAGAAAAGGATTTTTTTAATTTTAAGTAAAAAGTGAATAAAAACAGATACATAAATACCTACCAATTACATGTTATATGTATCACATAAGTTATTAAAATACATTACATATTAAGCAGTACATAGTTACAAAAAGGATATATGTATTTGACATTTCTAGGAAGGATGTGATTTCCATATGCAAGAGCCATGCTATTGAAACATCACAAGGCTGACACTAGGAAAAGAGATGAAATGTAATAACTGGAAGCACATTGTGGAAGAGACGCAGCAACATTCATGTGGGTGCTTTAGCCCTAAAAATGCAGTTTGTTTCACTGAACCTTCACAACACAAGTTGGGGGAGATTGGCTGAGGGTCCAAAAATCAAGAACTTTTCATACCTGGACCAGCTTGCAACAGGTCCAGGACCTCTAGGATGGAAAGTTAGCGCCCATCAGCATGTGGTCTTTGCGCGTAGGATGGGAAGCCCATGCGTGGTTTGCCACCAGACCTCGATTTGCTATTTCCACAAAGAAAAATCGCTTTCAAAGACCCTGGGGCGATTGAAGCAATAGGAAGCCTATAGTTTTGTAGGAAGCTTTGATTCTGCCTTATCTGCCCCCATAAATACAACTGGAATCTATGGGTGTAGAGCTGCACTCCAGCATGTGATTGCCACTTTCAGCCACCCAGCAAGGAATATAAGTCGAAATCCCGCATACCATCATCCCGCATATACTATAAGGCCGCAAACTAAAAGAACTAAAACTTTTAGAACGAATATGCCTTTACAACGTAAAAGCATGCATGTTAAAGGTATACTCATTGTAAAAGTTTAAAAGGTAAGTGAAAGTACACTACCCTACCAAACACTACAGTCCTTTTACTACATTTACACTACCCAGCATGACCCACCAACACTACCATTAAGCACTTAACTTCCCTACACAAACACTACAACCGTACCTTAATACACTACCCCCAGCATGACCCTAAACACTACAATACTACACTAAACCACTACACCCCAGCATTACCCTACACTACTACCCTAAACCCTAAAACACAACCCCCAGCATGACCCTACACTACAACACTACCCTAAACCACTACCCCCAGCATGACCCTACACTATGCAAACACTACAACACTATCCTAAACCACTACCCCCAGCATGATCCTACACTACAACACAACCCTAAACCCTAAAACACTACCCCCAGCATGACCCTACACTACGCAAACACTACAACACTACCCTAAACCACTACCCCCAGCATGACCCTACACTACAACACTACCCCCAGCATGACCCTACACTACAACACTACCCCCAGCATGACCCTACATTACGCAAACACTACAACACTACCCTAAAACACTACCCCCAGCATGACTCCACACTACCCAAACACTACAACACTACCCTAAACCCTAAAACACTACCCCAGCATGACCCTACACTACGCAAACACTACCCTAAACCACTACCCCCAGCATGACCCTACATTACGCAAACACTACCCTAAAACACTACCCCCAGCATGACCCTACACTACAACACTACCCTAAACCCTAAAACGCTACCCCCAGCATGACCCTACATTACGCAAACACTACAACACTACCCCCAGCATGACCCTACACTATGCAAACACTACAACACTACCCTAAACCCTAAAACACTACCCCCAGCATGACCCTACACTACAACACTACCCTAAACCACTACCCCCAGCATGACCCTACATTACGCAAACACTACCCTAACACACTACCCCCAGCATGACCCTACACTACAACACTACCCCCAGCATGACCCTACATTACGCAAACACTACCATAAACCCTAAAACACTACCCCCAGCATGACCCTACATTAAGCAAACACTACCCTACTACCCTAAACCCTAAAATACTACCCCCAGCATGAACCTACACTACGCAAACACTACAACACTACCCCCAAACCCTATTACACTTTCCCCAGCACGACCCTACACTAAACCACCACCACAACTCAACACTGCACTAACACAACACTACACAACCACTACCCCAGCACGACCCCCCACCCTTAAAAATGAACCCAAACCCACTTACCTCTCTCATCGTCGTGGTTTACAACGCAAACACATTTACCATACATGCCTTTACAACGTAATTTGTTGTAAAGGCATGCGTGATAAAAGCACACGAGTTATAAAAAAAATGCAGTATAATGGTATGCGGGCTGAAAGCAATTGCGGGATTATAGTATGCGGGCTAATGGTATGCGGGATAAAAATGCGGGATAAGGGTTGATTACCCCCAGCAAGTCTTCCTACACCCAAGAACTGGAGGGACTGCATTCTGTGAAGCACCCTTTTAATTATGCGAATGTCAGGTTTGTGTTGTGGCTAAGCTGGTAGATGCATTTTATGGAGTGCGAGCAACTATCTGTAGTCTTGACTTGAGGGACCAAGGACCAGAGTCAACCCAATCAGCATTTGATGTTAGTATGGTTAGTAAGGAGCAAGTAACTATCAAATGTTGGGTTTCGCAGTCGAGAACCACTATTCTGTACCAGCTCTACTGGACTTATCTGCAGTGCTCAGTACAGTCGATCACCAAGCCCTTGTTGAGTGTTTGCACCCGGGGATCTCTGCATCCAACACAAACGTCAATGCACTGAATTCTTTATGGGTGAGACAAATCCCAGGCAAATGCAGGAATTGCTGCATAGTTCTACAGGTTTAGCCGCCACTTGGCACTTCAAGCTCAGATATCGTCTGCTGACCACTGTAACAGATTACCTCAAGCCAGTTCACGTGACGGACTGTTGAATGCAGAGATCTGGAACGATTATCCCAGTAAATAACATCCTTCATTTGTACAACTGTCGCATGGATTATCTCAAAATAGATTCTCCTGTGGTCCCTCATCTGCTTCACAGCTTTGTGTATGTTCAGGATGTGGCCACAGACTCTGGTTCGATACTACCAACATTAGAAATGACAGACCTCTTACACTATAAAGCGATCAAAAAATGTCTTGCCTATAGTTAGGCACTTGACTTTCCAAACATCAAATATACACTTCTGAAAATGGTTATAGCCAATGGTGTCCATGCTTTGAACACCTAGAAACAGTTCAATTCGCCGTCTGCTGCATACAAACATATCAAGTAGAGAAAATTCTACTACAGTTTAGCCTACTGGCAGGTTATTTGCATTAAGGCATACTTAACTCTCGCATTGCTCGGTGCCTCTATACATAACACCTGCTTGTTCTTGAGATGCATCAGCAAAACATGTGACGCTGCAGGAGGCTACTCTTAACATAACAGCAAGAAAGGACTTCAGACCACTGACATCAAGTTATGGGTTACGATGTGACTTCTTATCTCAGCAACCATATTCCTGCGATTAAGGAAGTAATCTACTACCTTCCTGACAATGCTCGCTTCAGACGCTCTCAGGTGTCAAAGATATGCTCGTAGTGTCAAGGGTGGCTGCAGACCTCTGTAAGGCTTTCTTGGTGACGGTGGTGCACCTCTGCATGATCTCATGAGCTCCTGGCTTCTGTGGGATCTTAGGAATTTTAGATCTGGAGTCTGAGCTAGAAGAAGACAGCGATCCGTCTGAACCACTTGTCGAGAAGCTCTCCCCAAGCCCAGCATCCCTGCTAAGATGGATTCTTGGCATTGGCTTTCTGAGCCCTTGTCCATGGCCCTCTACCGCATCACTGTTCATGTAGAGAAGCTCCATGTTCGCTGGTGAAAAGTTGACGTTCCTTGGTGATGGGGTGGGCTTCCACTTCACGCCACTTGCAGCCGGCTCTGGAAAGACATCCAGCTCTAGAGGTAGTGGGGACCTGGCCTTCTTCGAAGATGAGGTGGGAAGGCTGCTGAGCGATCTAGATCGCCTTCTCTGCAGAGATCGCCCCATTCCGCCGGTCCCATCTCCGTAGTTATTCTGTGACAGCACGTCCTCAAGGGATGCCCGGCGAGGTGGAGTTGGAGTTGGGCTGGCAGCTTCTTGAAGGTCTGGCGTGGATGCATACAAAGCATTCTTTGTAACAGCCTGGAACTTCTGATGCAGATTTCTGTATGGCCTCAGGAACATTGATGGGACGTACCCAACCTGTTCATTGTACCTAGAAAGAGAGGTAGAGCATCATTGCAAACAATACATCTAAATAAATCAGACATTGATGCATTGGTATTGTAGATGCATGGTCTGGGTAAGAATGGACCAACTAAGCTTAATCTTATGCTCAATTTTTAAAGTATGCATCTCTAACATTTTGGTAATACCACAATAAGGTAGTAGCTGTAAGGGATTTTTTTTTAAAGAAAATAGATTCAGCTCTACAAAAAAAAAAAAGAGAAGAAATTGAAATGTGGAAACTATGAAGTAAACACATAAATTAATATCTCAAACCAAGATTTGCTTTGTGACATAATAAGACTGACATCTCAGAGCATTCATAAGGGGCTAGAGCCAGAAATAGGAATTATGGTAGAGCCATGCACCCACACAATAATAAAGTGAGGAGCTTCCAGCAGGCAGTGAGTGCCCACTCCAATGCAGACAGGCCAAGTGCTGAAAAACCTGATTAAGCAGGGCCAATTTACACGTGGATTATACACTCATGCAAATTATGCACACCTTTTCACTCTTTAATTATAGTTGATTATATATGTCTCAGGTGTAGCCCCTACCACCAGTCAGACACCCCCAGCAGTCCTGAAAGTCAAGGTGTCTTCCTTGAACCTATAAAAATTTCCCTAAAATCACCTTGTTATGGAATAAAAAATTGCCAACACTATCAAAACATAGTTTAAAAAACATGACACGCGACCAAAGAAATAAACACAGTCACCGCCATATTGATCCAACCCAATCAGGACTGTACTTCTAAAAATCATCTAGGCATGACAGTGACTATCAAATGTTAATGTCCACTGAGTCTGAACCCAGCCAGCTAACGCTTGTATATTTCGCTATCTGGTGCGACGTGCAAGAAACCAATGCTTTCTACCATCGCGTGCATACAAGACACGCAGCTAAAAGATGGACATCTTTAAGACCCCAATTTTAGGAAGAGAGTACGTAAAAGCAAGCAGGGGAACTGATTGCAAACCTAGTACTATCTTGCTGGCTAGGACTTTTTGGGCATCTCTGGCAATGGGCTCACCCCCTCGTGCTGAATAGCCGTATGACTGAGGGGAGCCACAGAATTCTGTATGGATACTTTTTTTAGTGTGCATTATGGAAGGGGTGAGAAATAACAGTATTCAACCTAACAGCATTAGTCCAAGTCACCAAGTGCCCAGAATAAGGCTCTAGTCTAGTCCTGGTTCCACAGCTTCAAGTTGTCTGGTAAGGGGTATTTACGAGCCAGGTCGTGCATCACACCAAAAGGACTCCCAGTATTGGAATGCATTGCAATGGCAGCCTGAAAACTATTCATGGCTTGAAATCTACCCGTTTAGAAGGGCTACTTTAGAGTTATTTACAGGTCCTGTGTCCACACATTGGACTCTGTGATCACAGCAATGAAAGCAAATTGTTAGAGACCAAACAGTAACCATCCACAAGATGTCAGTGACATCTGGGGTCGAAAGCCAGACTTTTTTACCAAATCAGTGCATTCTGGGAATTGTAGTCTGCTTTCACTTCATTTGATCCTTACAACCTAGCACAGCTGAAAACAGTGATTTATAAAGGGAAATTCCTGGACTACAAACAATGGCGTCCCATGAGATTGAGACATCTGATAACCCTAAGCCTGTGTATGATAAGGAAAGTGAAGGTGACACCAACACGTAAAGCCAAACACAAAAGAAACTCACCAGACCAGCCACCAGCCATTGTCAGATGTTTCAAGAACTTCAACCACCACACCAATGTTCATGGACAATTCGTCGGAGTCTATGGCCTCGTACGATTTTATTGCAAAGTAAAGCTCTCCTAAAAAAAACGAGAACATTATTACAGAATGCAACTCCCTCATTTTGGGTATCTGGTTCAGCCGCTTTTAAACAGTTACAAATGATATCTTTAAAAGAAAAGTGACCTATGGTCTTAACTGTCCATACAATAAAGTAAGGGGCCTCCTGCAGGCAGTGAGTGCCAACTCAAAAACAGACAGACCGTGAGCTGAGAAACTGAATCAGGAAAACCCCTGAAAGCAGGACCACCTTCATTTGGATTCTACACTCATTAAAATCGGATTGCTTGGAATTAAATTTTTAAAAAAAAGGTGTTTCTGGTGTGGCCCATACCATCAGTTAGACACCCAAAGCAGTCCTGAGTGTCAAGGTGGCCTCCCCAGATTGTCGATCACAGACAGCGCCCTGAAGCACCTTGCTATGAAAGACGACTATCAAAAGATGGTTAAAAATATAAAGCATGAGCAGATGGTCCAACACCCAGGGGACCAGGTTGTTGTTTTGGTGTCAAAGCCAATTGCATGCATTGACAATTCTCTGGTATTTGAGGGTGCCCAGGAGTAACCAGTTCAGATTCAGGGTTGAGGACATTAATGCAGGAAGGAGGGCACTATGATTGGTCGGTGCGAAAGTTGGTGGTTACACTGGTTTAGAAAAAGAACACAGACTTACCAGTGTCTGAAGACTGGCGCCTTGGAGAAGCTTCTTTGCTGGTTGAAAGTTTGGACAGATAGGGAGCAGGAAACCAGGCCAGGTGTTTCTCCTCATTCTCCACCAACCACCAGCCTGCAGAAAAGAGCACAGAAGGAAGGGCATGAGCGACAATCAAAAAGGGACCCCCAACCATAGCATGCTGTCTGCTCACAATCATGTAGAAGCCATATCTGACTAGTATGTGTTCATGCAAGGAAATCAAGAAGATCTGAAGCACAGGAAGTCCTTTCTCTCAGGGGCTGTGTGCATATGTTATTTGTGAGGGACCCTTAAGCACAGCTACGTCATGGGTCACGAGCACACGTATCATGACCAGCATCAATACAAGTCACCTTTATAGGGTGGACAGGAATAAGCACAGGCACATTATGGGGACAGCAGAGCCAGCTGCTGACAGATGCAGCATATGGGCACGCGTCTTCTTCAGAGATAATGTGCCCCCCTTCAACCCAAATAATTCAAAGTTTGTCATCCTGTTCAATGGGATTCAGCGGGCACCTTAAAACTTGTAGAGGAAGGTGTATCCAGGAGGGTGCGAGGGGATGGCCGGTGCATAGGAACCTCTGCTGTTCAGAAACTCCTTCAAAGCCCACTGCCTGCATGAATAACTTCATGAACAGATAAAGCTGCTCCCAGTTTCTTTGGGGAAGGTGGTCTATGTATTGATTTAGCCTGTTTGGGAAAGGGCCAGGGTGGGGGTAGGTTTAAACAGAGGTCTGCATTCTAGTGGCATCAGACGGGTGAGGGGCTGGCTGGGAGATCTACCCCTCAAAGGATCAACCTGCGCCTGTTGATCCTTTGATCACATTTGAAGCAGAGGCCTGATCTGGAAAGATGCTTGTCAGTAGGAGTGGTCTCTCTACTCGCCTGCTGGGCAGAAGCAGTGCAAGCTTCCATCACGCGCAAGTCAATCATGAGAAACAACAGCACAAGCTTCCATCACAGGACGGGTGGACCACAAGTGTAGTGAAGTTTCCAACACACACAAGGACAGCCTGGGAAGTAGCATTTAAAGCACCCCATGCACACAGCAGCAGGGGCAGATGTGGCATTCAGTAGCAAGCTTCTGGCATCCAAAGTAACAATAGTGTGCAGCGAATCATCACAGGACAGAGGTCATGTAAGCAGCCTCAACATGCTATCCGGTGAGCCCTCTGTGGGGAGCAGTTGGGCAAACGGCATGGCAGCCAAATGGAAAGGGGTGGCCATGGCCAGTGACATGATTCACGAGCTAAATCAGCTGAAGGGTGAAGGGAAGCGTGCCACAGTGTCTGCGCAGGGATCGGAAGAGCTGACCATTGTTTGCAGAGGGCACCTCTGCCCCTGGTGGTCTGCATGGAAAACTATAAAGTAGTCCTACCACCACTGAGGGCAGTGCCAGCACAAGAGTTTATTTACCACCCTAGGCAGAGCGCCATTTTAGAGATGGCCCCTGCACTCTCAAGGGGGCTCCACTTGGTGCTTCTAGAAGCAGTGTGGTGCCATCCTTTTGCTTATGCCCTAGCTGAGTGTCTGGAATTCCTGAAAGTAATACTAGCCCTAATTGTTGGACTGTGTGGGTACTGGTGTGAAGAGTACAGAGGCCTCAGACACCCACAAAATGTACATCTTTATGTACCTTTGTCGATGGCTGGAAACATGTCAGACATTATCAGTTGGACAACACCAAACATTAATAGGTTTTCTGGGCACCTCTATGGGTGCCTGGTTGTATTTGGGGCATTAGCACACGTATGGGTACATTCAACATTAACAGGTATCTTGGCCCCTAATGGGAGCATTGGTCACCAGTGTGCAAACACCTGACATTAATTAGTGTTGGGTTCCTCTACGGGTACCTGTGTGACATTAATGGGTGTTTGGGTACTTCTAGGGGTGTATGTGGGACATTGACACATGTAGGATTGCAGCTTTAGAAAACACAAATCAAATGCCTATTATGGGTACACTGAAATGTAACATGTTTTGGGCTCTTCTACTCTACTTGCTAGTAAGTGAACATATTTGTGAATACCTGTGGTGTCTTTCAGTAACACGTCCACGAGCTCTCCACGACAGACCTTGAAGGGGCGGTTCTTGGTATCTGCGGCTTCGTACGTCTCCAAGCAACAGTACTGCTCAGCTCTTATTGGTTGAATGACTGCGTTACTGGCCTGTTGCCTCGACGTCTCCCTGCTTCCGTCTCGTGCTTCTGAGGGCATGATGACGATGCTGGAGAATAGACATGGACACTATTTAGTACAAAGCATAATGTCACAGCAAGAGTTTGGTGTCCTAAGCTTAGTGTGTAGTGGGATTGTGGTGAGTGGAATGTTCAGAGTGTGCTGTTGCGTTGGGAGACGAGGCCTTGGCAGTCGGACCAACTGCTGGAAGTGAAGCGGGGAAGGTGTTATCATCAATGTAGTGATTAACTGGGATGATAACTAATAAACAACTTGCTCCTGAAATCAAATTTGTGGACTCATAGTCACAAGACCACCAACTTTGATGCATCCAAGGAGACCAAAACAGAGAAGAAAACAAACCTCTGCTAAGTCCTTTTCAAAACAAACATTTCATTGAACCCCAGTACTACTATTGTCAAGGCCAAGTCTGATTTTTATTCCACAAACCCACAAACACCCTCAATCCCTCTTTCCCGTCAAGCAACCCATGGATCTATAGTGAGATTGGGGCACTGCATTGTGGGTTCCAAACTCCTAATGACTCAATTATGACTGGAGCATTCTTTTCTAACTTTAATGGTACATTGAAAACTAGCTCATGAAATATAAGCCAGACTTCGGATTGAATACAAAGTGCATTAAAATCTCAGATGCGAGATACCACAGAAGTCACATGTGAACGGGTATAGTATCACTCTGGTGCCTGATCTTAGATCTCACACTTGAAGCTTCTCCAAAGCTAGCTAGATAGATCCTGCAGGATGACTGGCTCTGCTGATCTAGCCTGTCCACTAAGCAACATCACCAGGTTTCCCAAAGCAATATCTAACGCACTGTATCTGCCCCCGGGCTTTCATATTCTCTGTTACGAGGTGTGCCGGACTCCTCGCTGAAGGCAGGATCCATACCACTCAGGCCAAGGTGTACTTCCCTGTGCGATTCCTGAATCCTATCTGAGTGATACCCCCACCTGGCCTTGTTTCATGAACAAGTGTTCCACACTGTGGTTGGCATTTGTTCTACACTGTGGTTGGCATAAGCTCTCCTCTTTTATATCCACACTTCTGGGAGTATTGAAGTGTCCTTGCCCTCCTCCCTATTGGACAGATTTAAGTACCTTTGTGCACCATTGTCCCTTTGTGAACATGGCTTCCAGATTTGGATACACTAGTCTGGGTGACGCCCCAGTGTTGGCTTGTGAAGTGGTACCACGCTGCAGCGATCTAAGGATCGAACTCTGGACCCCAACACTGCCCAGGTTCTTGGACATACTAGGATGTTAGTGGATCTTGTAAATAACACATCACACATTTGTTTCCACTTCAGAGACCTCCAATGCTCTTCGCCTGTTTACTACACCTGGGTTTCCCAGATCCCAAAATATTTATAATTTAAATATGGTACAGGAGCGAGCTCCACGTTGAGACCCAGAATACAGAAAGACAGTGAACAGCAGCAAAAGCAACCTCATCCAGGAAGCTACATTTGCTGCATCTGACACCCATCTACGTTACCATAACTCTTCCTTTTCATTCCCCAGATATCAAAAAATCCAAAATACTTTTGTATGGTACCAAAACCTAAGAGGACAACTACATGATACCATGAACAAAAGTGTGATCCAACTCAATAAAAGTAAATCTTTAAATATTCTCTAAAGAAAAGGAGTTGATCTATGTTTCTGATGAGCCTTGACAGGTAATTCCTTAGAGAACTAGCAATATTGTTGTATTTAGTGTCATCTACACAGAGGCATGACTTCCCTACTCTCCTATAGATGTGGTCATGTGTTTTGGGTCACTGCTCGTTGGGTCCTCCACGCTATGCCTCCCAGTCCAAATGCTTCCCAAATTCCCTGCCCCAGCTCAAGGAGGGAAGTCATGATTTTCAAGCGTGGGGTAGGTGGATCCTCTAAGCCTGCATCTACGAGGATAGTCCAACTGCTGAAGGATGAGGCTCTAACGCACATTATTCCTCCATCTTCCACTCTTCCCTCAGAGTGAAAATGGTTAACGGTATGCCCAGACATGGGTTTTGTGCTCACTGTACCACTGGAACCAAGATACACCCGACTGAAGAGTCCCAATCAGGAAGAAACCAGTCTTCGGTTGCTTGTTTTCCAGTTTGGAGAGGACCTGGCCGGGCAGTTAGGGCTTGACTGTTACCATTGGAGCAGGGCCAAGATTGATTTGCTTTTGGCTGGGTCTAATTTGAGGTAGCAAGGTAGGCAAAGAACGATGGGTTGGAATGCTACCCAGAATGACTGCCACTGGTTAGACTTATTGCAAGCATCCCCTCATCACCTTTTGTGCGTTTGGTGTAAAGCACTAAGTGGCCAAGTGTATGCCCAGACTTGGGTCCTTTCCTCACTGTGCCACTGGAATCAAGGTACACCTGACTGAAGAGCCCCAATCAGGGGGAAACCGGCCCTAGGGTGCTTGTTTTCCAGTTCGGAGGACCGGGCCGGGCAGTTCGGGCTGGACTGTTCCCATTGGAGCAGGGTCAAGAGGGATTTGCATATAGCTGTGTCTAATCCGAGGTGAAATAGTGGGCAAAAGAACGATGGGTTGGGATGGTACCCCGAGCGATTGCCAGTGTTTAGACTTCTATCTAGCATCCTCCCATCATGCTTTGTGGAACATGCTTTATAGTTCTACGTTACCGACAGCTTTGCCTGCAGGAAGTTGCTCTGATTCCTTGCTCAAGGGTAGGCGCCAGTCGTGCATGCAGGGCTGGGTTTTGATTTCAAGCGAATACATTGAGCACACAACATACACAACGTAACATTTTGATTGAAAGTAAAGTATCTGTGGGCACCAGACCTGTTTTTGGTGAAGACGGGGTCAAAATCCCTGGTCTGCGGTGTGAAGAAATCAGTGACATCCTGGCCCTGAGAGATCTTGGCGTCGGTTTTCAGCAGCTCCTGGACGTAACTCTCCAGCAGCTTGAGGCGCGCCAGGAACCTTCTGGACTCCTTCCTGAACGTGAAGGCAGGAGCATCTGTGAGGTAAATAAGGAAATAAAAAAAGTCAGGAAAACTCTACTTAAATTTAAAGTGCACCCAGCTCTGTTTAAAGAGGGTGTAGTGTTTTTGTGTGTTTTAGGTTTGACGTAAGATGCATTAATGGCAAACAATCTATAGGTGGCTTCCTTGAAAAGGCTGGCTAGCTGAACAGCTGATCCAAGTCGTTGCCAGGGAATGGGATCTACCCTGTCCAAAAAGGATTAGCCAGTTGTTAATTTGTAAAAAAAATTAGTGCTGGTGCTTTCGTCAGGAGGCAGCTTGACCAGTCCATTTCTCTTGTTAGCGCCGCCCAAAACAGAACCAACTACTAACAATGAAACACTACAAGTGGTGAGAGGATGTGGCAGGGTGTGGCATAGTGGCTAGAGCGGATGACGTCGGAGCTGGGGAACCAGGTTTGAGTCTCGGCATCAGCTCAACATACTGTGATTTTGGGCGAATCACTTAATCTCCCTGTGCCTCCCAAAGATTAATGTGTCCTTAACTGGTGCTCAAGCGCCAGTGTTGATGATTAAGTGCTGGTGCTGAGAACCAGAAACCACCGGCTCAAATTAATCACTGCACTAGACCCCACATGAAGTGCTCTCACTTTGCTCCACTGATTTCGACGTTTAAACCTGGGTTGCGCACATGTATTCGTGTTACCTTTGAACTTAGGGATGCTGCGCTCAGACTTCTTCATATGTCCGGCTTCAATGGGAAACTTCTTCTTCAGACTCACCTGGAAGATAAAAGAGAGCATGTCTGAGTACGCGGGTCCCTTTAATGTTATTCCCGCCAAAGACAAAGAACTACTTCCGGGTTGGCCTTTGTGTACTCACGTGGAATTTCCTGAACTCCTCATAGGTCCTGTAGATGAGGATGTTGTTGCGATCAGACCAGAGCACCAAGAACATGTAGGTCTGCAGAGTAAGAAAGGAAAGAACTATTAGGGGGGCACAGGAAATGTGGGTTTGAAGACCGCGGGCAGGTGTGGGGCTCCATCGAATGTCCCACCTGCTGTGTTAATGAGTGCTTTGGTATTGATAGCGCCCTGAATACAGAGGACACACGACATCCGCCACTTTTTGGCCCTCACTCATTCCGAGGTACTGAGCAAAACCTTGTGTTTTTTGCCCAAAATAAAAATGTGAAAAACTTTTTAAGCGGTAAAATGCCAAGTTTGTGACTATGTGCACAAACGTTTGTCACTAATGATCAAATAATAAAAGTACATACAATACTGTTTACTTTCAGCATAACTAAATATTTATCATTCAAACAAGTTCACATATGCACATCTCTCACCCACATCACCACCCTTTTCCGCATTCTGGGCTCAAGGATTCTGCCTACACACATACCCCAGGGAGGACCTGGCTTGGCAGTTCGGCTGGACTGTTCCCACAAGGAACAGGGTCAAGACTGATTTGCATATGGCTGGGTCCAAGCTGGGGTGGTGTGGTGAGCAAAAGAATGATGGATTAAACCCAGATCCTTGTGACTGGGGCTGAATGTTTGCATTGTCCAGCATTGCGTCCATCAATTGTTTCTTTTGCATACACACACACCATCACAGAGGTTGTCTTTTGGTTCCAGGATCCATGCACCGGTAGACACCGACTGCCAGCGGCCTCGCCCTATGTGTGTCTGGTCACCCAAGAGCGCACACGAGTACCACAAACAGCCACTTTGGGGTGTCCCCAAGGATGACCTTCACACCAGCTGCCCTCGATGGCAACATTGCTCCATCATTCCTGCACCCACTCAACTACCACACGTCCCTGGCAACTACTTGTGGTCCCACTGACCCCATGATCTGAGAAGTTCACCTATGACCAGTGAATCACAGGATGAGCCTGTGAAGGTTGGAACCCCACGGTGACCTGCTGTGGCTTCTAGTTCCTTTCCCAGCGCCTGTAGGTCCCATTACAATGTTGCTCTTGAAGGCCAGCTGGAGCTGGAATTGGTCTCTCCTAGGGGTGCAAGTGATTTTCTTTCTGCAAAAATTATACACAAAGTGACCCATTTTACGGAGTGGGAAAATTGAATGCTAGGGAATGAATACCTTCTGTTCGAGAGTCATACAAGGTACCAGTAGGCAATTGCATTCAGGACAAAACGTCTGGCAGGAACCTTAAAACTGCTCTAAGCAGTGCCCTCTGGGTAAAAAAGCGTGCACAATGGCATGCTCTTAAAATGTCACGAAATTCGCGTAATGCGAAGCTGGCCTTTTACGGGTACAAGGGATTGAATCAACCACGGCTTTAATGGCCTTTCGAATGCAGTAAACTGCCTGTGAATTACTTTAAACTGGCCCCGAGGCCTTTTAAATGAATCAGACTTGTGAATGACTATTCCAGCACTAGGGCCTTTCATAGCCACTGACCTGGTCTGTAAGTGTTTCCATCTCCGTACCGAATGTCTGTCAGTTTGAAATGTGACTTAATCCACCCTTTCCGCAATGGCTGTCGGGAATCACCAACCTGATCGGTAAGTAACTGTCCCGGTTCTACAGGCCTTTCTAAGGCATTAGTCAGGCGAGTGACTGACTCCTTCCCAGCTCTATCTACCTTCCAGAATCACTAACCTGACATGTGAATGGCTCAGCCCTAACCTACCGACCTTTCAGTACTATTTTGACACGTCACTGACGTCACAGCAGCCCACCCGTCCTTTCACGTGTTAAGAGTTCAACATGCGACTGACTCCACACACAGCCAAACCTATTCCACAATATTTTTTCTGTTTATTCAGACAGCTTTCTAAAGTGCTGCAGCGCCCCCTTATGGTCACTGCAGAGTACTGCAAACGAGAATTAGTAAACCCTAAAACGGTCAATCAGGTTGGGGAGGCAAATAAATGATTTCCAGCTGAGATATAGCGAGGGACATTTATTTTAAACTACCCTTTCTTGTTCTATTCCCCGTAGGTCTTGTGAATAATTGACACCCCTTCGGATTTCTTTCTTGCCGCCACCGAGACTCAGACTAATGAGGGATTTCAAGTACTGGCCTCACATGTGCTCCTGTTCTGAGGTTTGATAGAGAGATCCCTCATACGGGTAGTGAGTGATACATGAATGCTGCAAAGCAGCACAAACATATAGAATGAACCCCTTCCCTAGATTGGAAGATGCTCTGTAGATGAGAGAGTGGCCCGGAGGCACCTACCTTCTTCCGGTGATGCTGCACCACACCCACAGCCTTGGCCTCCAAGGGGTACCGCTGGGTGCTGCCATGCCGAGTCATGCTGTTCTCTTGGGGGCGCTGTCCTTGTGCTCGGCTTCAGCCCTTGCTAGCAATGTCTGCCTCCACCGTTCGCTCTCACCGGCCTCCTTATGAAGGGGCGAGGGGAGGGGCCTGGAGGGGGAGCGGCATCCTGATAAGGTCTGTTTGGCTTTCTCAGCTTGTTTCTTTTCTTCTCACCGGCTCTTTCCTGGACGCTGCAGGCGCTCGATGCAAATAAATCCATCCCCGGTGCACGCGACGCCTGAGGAGCTGTCAATCAAAGGCGAAGCAATGCCGGGAAGGCCTGCGAGGGAGGGGCGTGCCGGCCGGAAGAGCAGACAGGGACTTGTCACAGAGGACTCTGACCATGGCCATCACAGACTTGTCTAATTAAAGCGCTCCGCGCCGCTTTCGAGGCGCTGTGAAGCACATACAGTACAAACGTAGTGATCACGAGCGCCTGCTACTACAGTCTTGCCCAGTTACATTACACAAGGCCACTTTTTTCAGTTTTATTTTTCCTATTTTTGCCACTTGGAGATTGATGGTTTTGCCCAGAATCGCAGGATGTTGAGCCGTCGCTGGGATTGGTAATTGTGAGGCGGGCGCTCGGGAAATGCCCGAAGAGCCGATAGCCGAGTTCCAGCTGTGAGCTGCTATTTTGGGCAGCCTGGGGCTGTGCGGCCCAGCGGGTGCCTGGGTGGCCTCTCTAGAGACAGATTGGCGAGGTATCACTCCCTTTCTCTCGCTGGGCGGCCCATTAATGTATGTTGATTGAGGGGGCAGGGGGCCTGAGGAGACATGGTCTCACTTGCATTCATGTGTGGCTCAGCAGTGTGAACTCATCTGGGCATTTTTAGGTCTCGCCTGTCGATGCGCATGCGCATCGAGCAAGCGAGACTATTGCGAGTTATCCACACTTTATCCACACTGCAAGGAATCGTGGCGATTCCTTGCAGTGCCCGTGACTTTTAAGGTCAATGCGCATGCGCATTAAGCTTATGCGCATGCGCATTGACCTTAAAAGTCACGGGCGCGTGCACGTCCGTGTTTGTTTACCCTTGCCTACTCTCTCTCTCCCCTCTCCGCCCCCGTTCCGCCCCCTCCCCTCCCCGCCGTGTCGCATTTCTCCTCCCCCCTCCCCTCTCTTCCGTCCGTCCGTCTTTCCCACTCTACAAATTTTTGTTTACCCGTGTCGCATTTCTCCTCCCCCTCCCCTCCCTTCCTTCGTCTCACCTCTCCCCTCTCCGCCCCCTCCCCGCTGATCCTGTCTGCAACAGAGGCTTCTCCGAGGCCCCATCTCCTGGCGCCGGTCCTGTCTGCCGTCTCTCTCAAAGGCCCCCCTTCCCTCGCTGTTTGCGTCAGCCTTAGCGCTTCCCCAATCACCCGCTGTCCCCCCATTGGCCTCTGCCCTCGCCATCGACATGCAGTACACACGGTTGTTGTTTATTTATTTCCTTCGTGGTTATTGACCTAAGCAGCCATGTGACACGCATCTCATTAGCACGTTGCCAAGGAAACCCCGAAACATGAGGGGGCGGTAGGACGCCGGCAGCTTTCCTGGATTCTGCGACCTCCTCACACGGCAGAGGATGAAGAGAGCGCAGGGTGGCACGGCGCTCGCTATGCCCAGATGGGTGCCCAGGGCTGCGCGCACAGGGAGGTTGGCATGTTTTATTCCATGCTCTCAGGATCTGGCCGGAGTGCGTACACGGATCATGTCTCAGACGCTAAAAGTGTTCATCCGAAATAGTGAAACCATCTCAGCTTTTATTATATCCAAAGTGAATATGCATGGCCCATTTTTACATAATCTCAACTTCTGTGGTGGTTATTTGCATATGCGTTGGTCATTCGGAAAGCAGGACTAGATTTTGGGTTCGTTGGCGATTAATAAACGCTCCATTAATGCAATTACAGTATATAACCCTCCTCGCCCACAATAATACCACAACACTCAGCTGCCAGGTAGTAGATTGTAACTCTAACAGGCTGCATAATAATGCCCTTATACCGCTTGTTTTCTTAACCTCCGAGTTCCTGCAGCCCAGCTCTGCCATGAGAGCGGAAGTGCCGTGAGAGAACAGCTGTTATTTATTTTTCGTCTCCTGTGACATAACTGGTTGGCTTCTCGTCACTGAAATGTCCTTACCTCCCAATATTGTGTAATTTATGAAAGCAATTGATAACATGCGAGGGAACAGTGAAATATACGTTTGCCACAGGCTGGGATACGTTTTTAATACAGATGGATCATTCATTGCCTCGTAGTCATTGGTTAACAGTTGCAGTTTCGTCCTTTACAATGGCATGGATGTACACGGTCCTGAAATCGCAGCGACCTTGTTTTTAAATTCTCTCAGATGACTCTGGCTTATCGGGCAGCATGGATATTGCCCCTTTAGATCTGTGGCAGTCACACATCAGGGTCTGCCAGGCACGTGACTGATTTTGCCATACCTACTTTGTGATCGCGAACCAGTGGTGTGCTGGAGGACCTCATAATTTCCTTGCATGCCAAAGTACTTTTGAGTACCTCACAGTGGTAATGGTGTAATGTATTTACACTGCTAAGAGTAGCTACATCAAGCGTATAACACAGTTGGAAGCTTTTTTTCTGTATAGGTATGTTGTTTTAGTCTATTTCTCCTCCCCCCTCCCCTCTCTTCCCTCCAGCTTGTTTTTTGTTTATTTGACCCGCTCCGCCCCCTCCCCTTCCCGCCGTGTCGCATTTCTCCTCCCCCCTCCCCTCTCTTCCCTCCGGCTTCTTTTTTCTTAACCTCCGAGTTCCTGCAGCCCAGCTCTGCCATGAGAGCGGAAGTGCCGTGAGAGAACAGCTGTTATTTATTTTTCGTCTCCTGTGACATAACTGGTTGGCTTCTCGTCACTGAAATGTCCTTACCTCCCAATATTGTGTAATTTATGAAAGCAATTGATAACATGCGAGGGAACAGTGAAATATACGTTTGCCACAGGCTGGGATACGTTTTGAATACAGATGGATCATTCATTGCCTCGTAGTCATTGGTTAACAGTTGCAGTTTCGTCCTTTACAATGGCATGGATGTACACGGTCCTGAAATCGCAGCGACCTTGTTTTTAAATTCTCTCAGATGACTCTGGCTTATCGGGCAGCATGGATATTGCCCCTTTAGATCTGTGGCAGTCACACATCAGGGTCTGCCAGGCACGTAACTGATTTTGCCATACCTACTTTGTGATCGCGAACCAGTGGTGTGCTGGAGGACCTCATAATTTCCTTGCATGCCAGTGTACTTTTGAGTACCTCACAGTGGTAATGGTGTAATGTATTTACACTGCTAAGAGTAGCTACATCAAGCGTATAACACAGTTGGAAGCTTTTTTTCTGTATAGGTATGTTGTTTTAGTCTGATGTGACAGCTAAAGTTGCCCCCGACAGTTCAACTTGACGGCCATATGATAAGTGCCAAACTGCCACTTTAATCAAATGTTATGATTTCTTGTTTCTTCACTGGCCAGAAATCAACCATAATCTATAGCTACATTCCGTTTAGATGGTTTGGTTTGGCAACAGCACAGCAATGATTACCAAGTAGTCTGTATACGTAGCATTATTTTACTTTATAGGACCTTCTTAGAGCTCTTGGTTTATATTTATCAGAACTTAGAGCAAATTAATTACATCATATGTGCATAACCGTACGTTAGATTTATTAGTCAAGCATCTGAACTCAGTGCATGAAATAAAAAGATCTGCTCTCAGCATCTTGCTAAAACTAACCCTTGCATGTGTTCAGTGCCTTGCAAGCAATTGTATTCATACGATTTGAGTGGGAAGTGAGCTGTTAAAAATATCTCTGGGTTACACATTGTCTGTTTAATGCCAAAAGCACGGAAACCCGAGCAATACTGTTTTCTTTTTTTTTTTAAATTACAGGTAATTTATACACATTTAACTTCATAGAGGTTAATATTTATTTTCAAGAATGCAATTGAAGAGGTATTTACATGGCAATAACATTTTTTACAGCAAAAGTACGCAAAATCAAAGTAAATTTCGAATTTAATATTCTGAAAGCATATCTATGGTAGCACGTTAAATTGAATGCCTACCAGTGCAAGGTTCAACTACATTTTACAACTACGAAGACATAGCTGGGTATATACCCTCACTCACCCTCACTCATCCTCACCCTCACTCACCCTCACCCTCACTCACCCTCACCCTCACTCACCCTCACTCACCCTCAACCCCTCACCCTCACTCACCCTCAACCCCTCACCCTCACCCTCACCACTCACCCTCACTCATCCTCACCCTCACTCACCCTCACCCTCACTCACCCTCACCCTCCCTCACTCACCCTCAACCCCTCACCCTCACTCACTCACCCTCACTCACCCTCACTCACTCACCCTCACTCACCCTCAACCTCTCACCCTCACTCACCCTCACTCACTCACCCTCAACCCCTCACCCTCACTCACCCTCAACCCCTCACTCACACTCACTCACTCACCTTTAGCATTGGCTACAGGAAACAAAAATGCTAAAGATTTACAAAAAAAACCCATAAACAATTCTAAAAGCACTAACTCTAATGCTGCGAGACCTATTGCATTTCCAATGCTTGTTTTGTATCTAAGTGAAGTTGAAAGTACCTGCCCCCACCCACTTTTCTTTCATAAAACTTCACTGAAGCAGTGTTTTGTGGAAAGGCAATACGCAAATGAGGCCCACTTTTTAGGGCTCGCCTGCTGTGCGCATGCACACAGCTGGAAGCTCTATAGGGGCTTATCCAGTGTTCAACCACCACTGGCGATTCCACTGGCGATTCCTTTGAGTGCATGTGCTTTTTAGGTCATTGCGCAAGCGCAAGCCCTAAAAAGCGCGTGCACAATGCCACCAGCCATCTGCCTGCCTGCCTCGCATTACCACATCAAAGGCAGCCGTCCCAGGTCATTTGTCACCTCCTAATTATTCACTGCCTGCCGGCCGTATTTCCAGTTTCGTCTCCTAATCTTCCCGCCCCTTGCTGCAACAACTGTTTATGCTCTGCTTGAAAAGAAACATGGAATGCATGCTGTATCCAGGACCACGAATTCCATGCTTCTTAAGAGGGCTTTTCGGAGTTTTGGTTTAAGTACTGAGTGCACTGTGTAGTAGCTAGCTAAGGCGCAGTTATGTTGCCATGTGCTGTTGCCGTGCCCAGACAACATTCATATATATTTTCTTTCCTTTCTGCACACATTGTTGCGATTTATTTTGCCCTGCTACTTATCATTTTTTAAGCAGACCTTTAAAATTCGTCATTCCTTAAAATATAGTGTAGCTTCGGTATTAATTAAACACCGACAGGTTTAACAAAACCTTCTCCCGATGCAGATGTTAACAAACAAACCTCTCTCATTTACGGTTCGTACTCTTTTCTTTTCTGTGATTTAGTTTTCCTTCCAGAATAACGTCCTACATATTTTTCTGCATGTATCTGTTGGAACAGTAGCAAGCACTTGTCATAATTTATCCAGCATCGTTAAAGGATAGATTTTTTTTGTTTTGAGAGTTGTAATTTCCGTTAAGGCTCCCACCACACAGCTTCACCTACACAGCTCCACCAAGGCACCCACCACACAGCTCCTCCGAGGCACTCACCACACAGCTCCTCCGAGGCACCCACCACACAGCTCCACTGATGCACCCACCACACAGCTCCACCGACACAGCTCCACCGATGCACCCACCACCCAACTCCACCTACACAGCTCCACCGATGCACCCACCACACAGCTCCACCGATGCACCCACCACACAGCTCCACCGAGGCACCCACCACACAGCTCCACCGAGGCACCCACCACACAGCTCCACCGAGGCACCCACCACACAGCTCCACCGATGCACCCACCACACAGCTCCACCGATGCACCCACCACACAGCTCCACCGATGCACCCACCTCACAGCTCCACCGATGCACCCCCCACACACCTCCACCGATGCACCCACCACACACCTCCACCGATGCACCCACCACACAGCTCCACCGAGGCACCCACCACACAGCTCCACCGAGGCACCCACCACACAGCTCCACCGATGCACCCACCACACAGCTCCACCGATGCACCCACCACACAGCTCCACCGATGCACCCACCTCACAGCTCCACCGATGCACCCCCCACACACCTCCACCGATGCACCCACCACACACCTCCACCGATGCACCCACCACACACCTCCACCGAAGCACCCACCACACATGCCCCCACTACACATGCCCCAACCACACAGCTCCACAGATGCCCCCACCACACATCTCCACCGATGCACCCACCACACAGCTCCACCGATGCACCCACCACACAGCTCCACTTATACAGCTCCACCGATGCACCCACCACACAGCTCCACTGATGCACCCACCACACAGCTCCACCGACACAGCTCCACCGATGCACCCACCACACAGCTCCACCGACACAGCTCCACCGATGCACCCACCACACAGCTCCACCGATGCACCCACCACACAGCTACACCGATGCACCCACCACACAGCTCCACCTACACAGCTGCAGCGATGCACCCATCACACAGCTCCAGCGATGCAGCCACCACACAGCTCCACCGACACAGCTCCACCGATGCACCCACCATACAGCTCCACCGTTGCACCCACCATACAGCTCCACCGTTGCACCCACCATACAGCTCCACCGATGCACCCACCACACAGCTCCGCCGAGGCAACCACCACACAGCTCCGCCGAGGCACCCACCACACAGCTCCGCCGATGCACCCACCACACAGCTCCGCCGATGCACCCACCACACAGGTCCGCCGATGCACCCACCACACAGCTCCACCAATGCACCCACCACACAGCTCCACCGATGCACCCACCTCCACAGATGCACCCACCACCCAGCTCCACAGATGCACCCACCACCCAGCTCCACAGATGCACCCACCACCCAGCTCCATCGATGCTCCAACTAAGCTCCACCAATGCACCCACCACACAGCTCCACCAATGCATCCACTAAGCTTCACCGATGCACCCACCACACAGCTCCACCGATGCACCCACCACACAGCTCCACCGATGCACCCACCTCCACAGATGCACCCACCACCCAGCTCCACAGATGCACCCACCACCCAGCTCCACAGATGCACCCACCACCCAGCTCCATCAATGCTCCAACTAAGCTCCACCAATGCACCCACCACACAGCTCCACCAATGCATCCACTAAGCTTCACCGATGCACCCACCACACAGCTCCACCGATGCACCCACCACACAGCTCCACCGATGCACCCACCACACAGCTCCACCGATGCATCCACCACACAGCTCCACCGATGCATCCACCACACAGCTCCACCGATGCACCCACCACCCAACTCCACCGATGCACACCCACCACACAGCTCCACCGATGCACCCACCACACAGCTCCACCGATGCATCCACCACACAGCTCCACCGATGCATCCACCACACAGCTCCACCGATGCACCCACCACCCAACTCCACCGATGCACCCACCACACAGCTCCACCGACACAGCTCCACCGACGCACCCACCACACAGCTCCACGACACAGCTCCACCGATGCACCCACCACACAGCTCCACCGATGCACCCACCACACAGCTCCACCGATGCACCCACCACACAGCTCCACCTACACAGCTGCAGCAATGCACCCATCACACAGCTCCAGCGATGCAGCCACCACACAGCTCCACCGATGCACCCACCATACAGCTCCACCGATGCACCCACCACACAGCTCCGCCGAGGCAACCACCACACAGCTCCGCCGAGGCACCCACACAGCTCCACCGATGCACCCACCACACAGCTCCGCCGAGGCAACCACCACACAGCTCCGCCGAGGCACCCACACAGCTCCGCCGATGCACCCACCACACAGCTTCGCCGAGGCACCCACCACACAGCTCCGCCGACACAGCTCCACCGATGCACCCACCACACAGCTCCACCTACACAGCTCCACCGATGCACCCACCACCCAACTCCACCGATGCACACACCACACAGCTCCACCGACACAGCTCCACTGATGCACCCACCACACAGATCTACCTACACAGCTCCACTGATGCAACCACCACACAGCTCCACTGATGCAACCACCACACAGCTCCACCGATGCAACCACCACACAGCTCCACTCATGCAACCACCACACAGCTCCACCGAGGCACCCACCACACAGCTCTACCGAGGCACCCACCACACAGCTCTACCGAGGCACCCACTACACAGCTCCACAGATGCACCCACCACACAGCTCCACAGCTGCACCCACCACACAGCTCCACCGATGCACCCACCACACAGCTCCACAGATGCACCCACCACACAGCTCCACCGATGCACCCACCACACAGCTCCACCAATGCACCCACCACACACCTCCACCGATGCACCCACCACACACCTCCACTGATGCACCCACCACACACCTCCACCGATGCACCCACCACACATGCCCCCACCACACATGCCCCAACCACACAGCTCCACAGATGCCCCACCACACAGCTCCACCAATGCACCCACCACACAGCTCCACCGATGCACCCACCACACAGCTCCACCGATGCACCCACCACACAGCTCCACCGATGCTCCCACCACACAGCTCCACCGATGCACCCACCACACAGCTCCACCGATGCACCCTCCACACAGCTCCACCTACACAGCTCCACCGATGCACCCACCACACAGCTCCACCGATGCACCCACCATAAAGCTCCAACTACACAGCTCCACCGATGCACCCACCACACAGCTCCACCAGTGCACCCACCACACAGCTCCACCTACACAGCTCCAGCGATGCACCCACCACACAGCTCCACCTACACAGCTCCACCGATGCACCCTCCACCCAACTCCACCGATGCACCCACCACACAGCTCCACCGACACAGCTCCACCGATGCACCCACCACACAGCTCCACCTACACAGCTCCACGATGCACCCACCACACAGCTCCACTGATGCACCCGCCACACAGCTCCACCGACACAGCTCCACCGATACACCCACCACACAGCTCCACCTACACAGCTTCAGCGATGCACCCATCACACAGCTCCAGCGATGCAGCCACCACACAGCTCCACCGACACAGCTCCACCGATGCACCCACCACACAGCTCCGCCGATGCACCCACCACACAGCTCCGCCGAGGCACCCACCACACAGCTCCGCCGAGGCACCCACCACACAGCTCCGCCGAGGCACCCACCACACAGCTCCGCCGAGGCACCCACCACACAGCTCCGCCGAGGCACCCACCACACAGCTCAGCCGTGGCACCCACCACGCATCTCCGCCGTGGCACCCACCACACAGCTCCGCCGTGGCACCCACCATACAGCTCCACCGATGCTCCAACTAAGCTCCACCAATGCACCCACCAAACAGCTACACCGATGCACACACCACTCAGCGCAACCACAGCATCACTGGTTCAAATATGTTCTTTCAATTTTTCAAGCTTTCACGCTTTATTACAAATCACAAAAAGATGTTAATATTTCACTTCTGTTCTTGGATTTTCGTCACAATAAAAAACACTGAACATAATCTTCACAAATGTTATTTACAAAAGTTTAAGCTATTGTCATCACAAATTAAATAAATAATTAAGTATTAATTATTTAAAAAAATAAAAGCCATTGTTATTTGTAATATCAATACATCTAAGTCACGTAAATACAAAACATGTTGCATTGCAAATGCTATAGGTGTCACATTTGCGAAAGTTATAACTATTGGCATTGTAAATGATAAAGCTATTAATTTAGCTATTTTAAAAAAAAACACATAAACAAAAATAATTCATTTATAACACCAATAGCTCAAACTTTCCTAATGCGAGCCCTATTGCATTTCCAATGCTTGTTTGGGGGGTGCCCAGTCCGATTTTTGATCCCAATCCAACCCTCGCCCACTTCCATTGTCAGCAGCTGTGGCTGTGAGGTCACAACCTCTCTCCAAGAAGAGAGTATT
Source organism: Lissotriton vulgaris (assembly GCF_964263255.1). Taxonomy (NCBI): domain Eukaryota; kingdom Metazoa; phylum Chordata; class Amphibia; order Caudata; family Salamandridae; genus Lissotriton; species Lissotriton vulgaris. Next base: position 68,271,432 of record NC_141698.1, read on the forward strand.
TACATGTAATAGTTTGTTCCCATAAACAGAGAAGTGTGGCTCACCGGTTAGAGGAGGCAGTCCCTGATGCAAAGGTCAGACCCAGACCCAGGCCCAGGGTTCAATCCCCGACGCGGCAGGGCCCTGAGCTCAAAAATGTCCACAGACTCGATAATTCTCGCCACGGTGCCTACTCGAATCGTGGGTTCACACTCTGCAACTCTGGGCAATAACTTGCTTAATCTCCACTACGGCCCCACCGCGATGGGAATGCCTGGTCTTCACCCTGGGGATGCCCAGTAGGGGTAATCTCGCAGGGAAAGGCCAGGACGGGTTCCCAAAGCAAGCGCCTTGAGACCTTACGGTGAAAGGTGCCATATAAGAACGTATGAATTATAAAAATTGCGAAAAACACCCACTATTATGATGGAGCCATTCAACCATGATGTGTGTGTATTAGAAGAGCGTCTATATTGTTATCACACAGTGCTTGTTGCTACTTTTTATTAACAATCAATAAAATGTGGTAAAAAAATCATGTTTTTTGTAAAGATGCATTTATTGCCACCATGTTCTCTGGAAAATATTTTGTGGCAAAATGGTGAGGAGCTTACAATGTGCTGCAAAGCGAAAATGTGTTTGAATTCCACTGAACGCGCTTGAGGGTACCTCCATGCGTTCATGTCATATTTTTGGTATATATTTAGAGCTACACACCTTCGAACCTATGCCATCACCTCATCTACACGCAGTTGCTCATTTTTATAATACAATTCCTTCCTGTTCGAGCAGTAGCGGACCCCCCCTCCCCCAGCGCCTTGAGACCCTCCGGGTGAGTAGTGCCCTATATAAATGCATTGATTGATTGATTGATTGATTGATTCCTTCCAATGTCCAGTCCCACAGAGATTCACTTATTTACTTATGTAAAAGTGTATTATAGCGCACCGCCACTAAAAAGCACATAAGCGCGATAGAAGAAACTAACAGTTAAGTGCAACCCTAGTGCGCCAAGAAGAGCATGTGTCAGGACCTCAGGCACTTCATCCGATACAGGTCCTACACTTAACAACACACTTCTTCAACCAAACATAGCAGGGCGGCCTGTAATCACTCCAGACAGTTAAAGTGCTATAATGATAACGTCTGTAGCCCTATATACAATCATCACTTAATATAACGTCATATTTTTGCCTTGTCGTTGTAGTACAAATATTGTGGTGCAAGAATATCGAGATCAGAACATTGTGGGGTAATATATCTAAAGGTAAGTGCATATAGGGAAGTATGGAATTACTATTTATAAATCGATATCTACGTACCTTGGAGATGTATAACACATAGGAACATGTATGTGGAGCTAGGTATCGGAAATTTATACATATAAGTCAATATTTTGGATTCAATATTTTGTGCTCAATATTCAGTAGTGTTTAACTCACTGTGCTATACTGCAGGTAATCACAACTATATAACGTCAGTAGTGTTTAACTCACTGTGCTATACTGCGAGTAATTAAAATTATTTAGCGTCAATAGTGTTTAAGTCACTGTTCTGTACTGCGCAAGATTACAACTATTAAACGTCAGTAGTGTTTAACTCACTGTGCTATACGGGGAACATCCTTTTCAACGCAACTTTTAAAACGCATGCCTTTACATCGCAAGCCTTACAACGCATGCCATTACAATGCATTGCACTGGGGGGCGCTCTAGAATAGGGAATAGATTTAATTTACTATCCAACACCTTCCCTACTATCCACGGGAACTGGAGTTGGAATAGTAAATTAAACTATTCACTATCCAGCACCCCTCAACACTATGCGTTGTAACAGCATGCGTTGTAAAACCTGCGATGTAAAAGCATGCGATGTAAAAGCATGCGTTGTAATGTCATACATCCGTGCTATACTGCAAGCGATCGCAACTATTAAACGTCAGTAGTGTTTAACTCACTGTGCTATACTGCAAGTGATCACAATTATTTCTGAATTGAAGGCTTTCTGTGGTGGCTGGAATGTCAATAAAAACACTGCTTCGGCTGATTCCATGTGGCCCAGTCACCCTGCAGCGGACAGTCCAGGGTGTGGGGAATGCCGAGCCTGGTATTACTGCAGCAGAAACAGACTTAGTAAAACCACCTTGGACTCTGGAGTCGTGGCTGCTGCCACAGGTGCACCACTGCCTTCCACCCAACACCTTCGTTCACCTTCCTTCATAGTGAAGCATGGAGTTCTCCTGACTGCATGGCCTCAGCGGGGAACCAAAAGCAGCCACAGCCAAAATGCTAAAACCAGCCTGCTCCCTTCTGCTCCTCGCACTTCTTCCTCTCTCTATATACATTACCTCCTCGTCCGTCTTCCTCGCCACAGTATTCACTCATGAGCCTCCGGCTCCACACAGAACTCCAAGTATAAAACAAAAAAACGCTCTAGTCTCCCTCTCCGTCTTCCTAGATGGCCCCCAGTGGCTCCAGCCAATCCCATAAAGGGATACAGATACACCCAAGCGACTTGTTCTGTTTTTTCTGCACTACTCCGATTGCTGTGTTCCCTGCTGGTCAGGTGAGTGGGGCTGGGGTCTTACTTGAGCAACCCCTTGTTGACTTTAGTATTTAGTTGGGGGGAAGTTAGATGTTGTGTTGTACTTTGTTTTTTATTGTTAACTTGTGTTTGTTCCCCCCTTCTTTTGCCAGGCGCCTTGTCCTGCTTTAGCAGACTTGTGGTGCCTTTTGATGCGGGTTCGCTCAGTGTTCCCGCTCCGTGAGGGCTGCGCCTGCGCTTCCTGCTTAGCGGGGAGTTGTTTCTGGTGTGCGCCCCTTGCCGACTGCGCATTCTAATTCACGGACTTTGCAAGGTTCGGTGTTTTATTTATTGCAGGTTTTCAGACACTTACCATGGGGCTGTTCTGTGTGTTGACGGAGGCGGGAAGCGTCCTTGTTTCCCGCTTTTGTGTTCATTGGTCTGGGGCCTCATTAGTGGTTGCGCGCATTTTTCCTGCATTTTTAAGCTTACTTTGGGGGCGTGTCAATGGGTGTTTTCTATGGTTGCTTAGCGACCTTCGGGATATTTTACAAGCTCAGGTGTTTCTGGCCCTTGCTAGTGTTGTTTCATTCGTGGCTGGTGACATGGAGGGTGGCTCTTCAAGTTTGTCTGCTCCTAACTCCTTGGAGGCTTCTGGTTCTGGAATGTCTGTTCCTTCCATGGAATTATTGCAGAAAATGATTAATTCTGTGGTGGCTGCTGCCTTGCAAGATAGAGTTCCTGTTGATGGCGTTCCGGCTGTTGACTCTGACGCTGAGGAAAATGTTGATGTCAAGGGTCGTTTTGTGCAGGGTGCCGACCTTAAGGAGGTGCTATGTCACATACGCAAATACTTGGTTTTCCCTGACTCTGTTGTGCCTTTGGAGGATGATTTATTTTCTCAGTATAAGCGTCCTGAACCTGTTTCATTGCCCCTTCATTCTTCGAAGTTGAAGGTGTTGGAAACTGAATGGAAAGATGTGGACAAGGGCTCTCTTCCTCGTTTCCTGAATAAGCGCTATCCTCTGCAGGATTTTGCGGTGACATTTCCTTCCTCGGTCAAGGTGGATTCCTTGATGGCCAGTATGACGTCTCATGGGACTGTGGTCTCTGAAGATTCTTCTCCTGCTGACCCTGTAGATCGGAAGGTGGATGGTGCAGTGAAGCGCACTTTTGCGGCTGCTAACTTTTCCATTCGGGCGGCGGCCTACTCCTCTTACACTATCCAGTCCTTGCTTAAGGATTTTCAGTCTCTGTCGGAATTGTTGGACCAGGGGGAGGATGTATCTTCTACCCTGGCGATGATGGAGCAGCAAGTTCGCCTGCTTTCAGATGTATCTTTTGATTCTTTAGGGGCGGCGGCTTCTGCGGCTGGGTCTTCTGTGGCTGCGAGGCGTCAGCTGTGGCTTCGCTCCTGGAAGGCTGATGCTGCGCAGAAAGGTCTCCTGATGAAGATCCCCTTTTCTGGGGTTAAGCTTTTTGGTTCCCCTTTGGATGAGATGGTGAAGAAGGCGGCGGAGGACCGTAAACTCCTCGCTCCTGAAAGGGCTGGTCGCTTCCGTGCCTTTGGTTCTCAGAGGGCTTTTCGTCCTTCTAGGAGGGGTCGGGCTGGTCAGCCCTTTCGTGGAAGGGAGCGTGGCCAGGGTGCTCCTTCCTTTGGTAAATCCCGGTTCTCCGGGGCTTTTGCCGCCTCCTCTCCTGCTTCCAAATCGTGACTGAATCACTCCTGGTGTGGGTCCGGTTGGAGGTCGCCTCACTTGCTTCATGGACTCTTGGCAAGAGACTGTGTCAGACCAGTGGGTTCTTCAAGTGGTTTCAGAGGGTCTACATCTTGGGTTTACCCAGCCTTCCCCAGACTGTTTCAGATCCACGCCTTGTCCCGGAGACCCTCTAAGATGGTTGGCCCTTTTGGAAGGCATCGATTCCCTGGTGGTAAACAATGTGGTGATTCCTGTGCCCAGCGATCAGTTGGGGTTGGGCGTGTATTCCATCCTGTTTCTGGTGTCCAAGCGCACCGGAGATCTTCGGCCTGTGATGGATCTGAAGTGGGTCAATACTTTCATCCCTCGCCAGAAATTCAAAATGGTTTCGCTACAGTTGATCCTTCCTCTGGTGTCTCAGGGCGATTTCCTGGCGTCCATAGACTTGAGAGATGCTTATTTGCATGTGCCTGTTCATCCCGACTCTCAGCGGTTATTCCGGTTTTGCGTCCTGGGTCGTCATTACCAGTTCCAGGTATTACCTTTTTGGACTCTGCTCTTCTCCCAGGATCTTTACTAAGATTCTGGCTCCTCTTATTGGACATTTGCATGGGGAGGGCATTAGTGTTTTTCCTTATCTGGACGACATTTTAATTTCTGCTTCTTTTCTTTCTATGGCAGAGTTGCATGTCCAGAGAGTGTGCCATGTCCTGGAGCATCATGGTTTCCTCGTGAATGTGCCGAAGTCCTTTCTGGTTCCTGTGCAGGAATTGACTATCATTGGGGCTCTGTTCAAGACTCGTTTGGGGATGGTGTTCCTGCCCCCTCCCCGGATTCTGTTCCTGATGTCTGCAGTTCGTTCCCTGTTGTTGGGGCATGCTCATCCTGTGAGCCTGTGTTTGAGGGTTCAGGGTCTGATGTCGGCATCTTTGTTGATGGCGCCATGGGCTCGCCTCCACATGTACCTGGTGGTGTCCCACATTTTGTCTCATTGGGACCCCTGTTCCCTCGATATGAGTGTTTTGGTTCCTATGTCCGAGGCTGTTCGGGTGGTCCTGGGTTGGTGGTTGGACGAGGGTCATCTGTCCTTTGCCCGCCCCTTTCTCATTGTCCCCACCCGAGTTCTCACTACAGATGCCAGCCTGCTGGGTTAGGGTGCTACTCTGGGGGATTCGGCGACTCAGGGGGTTTGGCCTCAGTCGGTATTGTCTTGTTCTTCCAACTACAAAGAGCTCAAGGCCGTCCTTTTGGGTCTGCTGGATTTCTCGGATCTTCTTCAGGGTCACCATGTGCAAGTCTGGACGGACAATCAGGTGGTGATGTCTTATGTGAACCATCAAGGGGGTGCAGGGTTCGTTCCCTCTGCCATCGGATTTGTTGTTGGGCGGAGGTGAACCTGGCGTCCCTGTCTGCCATTTACCTGCCGGGTCCGGAGAACACTGTGGCGGATTGTCTGAGCCGGGTGTTTCCTTCCATGGGGTCTTTGTCCCTCACACATTTGATGTTCAGGAGGTTACGGAGGAGGTTTGGCTCTCCGATTGTGGACCTGTTCGATTCCCAGTACGATGCCAAGATCCGCTGCTTTTGCACGATTATGCCTTGCCGGGATGCCTGGAGAGTGGACGCTCTGTCGTTCCTTTGGCCGGAGGGTCTGTTGTATGCCTTTCCCCCTGTTCCCCTGATTTCGGCGGTCTTGCAAAAGATCAAGAGGGAGGGGTCCTTTGTACTTCTGATTGCTCCGGGTTGGAAACGTCACCCTTGGTATCTCCTGCTGTTGGAATTGGCTGTGTCTCCGGGGTGGGCCTTGCCATTCGTGCCTTATCCTCTGATGGGTCCTCTTCTTCCTCTGCCTGTGTTCCGTTCCCAGGGTCTGCGGGCCTGGCTCTTGAGAGGGATTCTCTGATGCGTGACGGTTGTTCTATGACTGTGGCTGGGGTCATTCAGCAGTCCCGGAGGCCTTCTACACTGAAGTACTACGCAAAACATTGGGATCATTTTGCTTCTTGGTGTGTCGGTCGCGGGCTGTCGGTGGCTTCTTTGGACCCGGCTCGCATTCTGGATTTTTTAAATGATGGATTTGTGTTGGGCTTGGCTATTTCGACTCTTCGAGCTCAGTGGGCCGCCATTCGGGCATTTCATGTCCTACCTTTGGTTTCTATATCCCCTTTGGTGACACGTCTTTTTAAATCTCTGTCCTTCCAGCGTCCCCGTCCTATCCTGTGTCCTCCTCCTTGGGACCTTCCGTTGGTGTTGCGTTCCTTGTAGTTGGCTCCTTTCGAACCATTGGAATCAGTGGACTTGAAGTTTTTGACGCTCAAGGTCGTGTTTCTTGTGGCCATTGCTTCTTCCAGGCGTATTGGGGAATTGGGGGCGTTCCTGCGGTCTGCCCCGTTTTTGGTCATTCTGTCGGATCGTGTGGTCTTGCGCCCTCATCCTACATTTGTGCCTAAGGTGGTTTCTTATTTTCACCGGTCTGCGGAGGTGGTTCTTCCGGTTCTTTGCCCTGATCCTTCCTTGGATGAGGATTGCCTTTTGCCTCTTGGATGTTCGTCGTGCCTTATTGATTTATTTGTCACGCAAGTCTTCCTTTTGTAAGGTGGACAATTTATTTGTCAGTTTTGGTCTACGCGTCAGGGCCTGAAACCCTCGCTCTCCACGGTCAGTCATTGGATCAAAGAGGCCATTATGTTGGCTTATGACTCTGTTGTTGAGGTTCCCTCTCTTCCGGTTCAAGGTCGGTCCACCAGGTCTGTTGCTGTGTCGTGGGCTGCTTTCAAAGGGGTGTCCATGGAGGATGTTTGCAGGGCTGCTACGTGGTCATCCCCTCATACCTTCATGTCCCATTACCGCTTTCAGATTGGGGGTGGGGGTTCTGTTTCATTTGCCTCTTCTATTCTGTCTGCGGGGGTTCCTTCGAGAGGTTGTCCTTTTTGGTTATTATGCCTCTTGTTATTAAACTGTGTTTTTGCTGCATTGATGGTGTGGCCTGTTTTCCTTGCATGAAGCTGATTTTTGCTTTGGTATCGGCTCATGAGTGAATACTGTGGCGAGGAAGACAGACGAGGAGGTAATGCCCCAGTTACTTACCGGTAATCTTCATTACTCTGAGTCCTTGTCTTCCTTGCCACAGTATAGTTTCCCTTCCCTCCCGGCCCTGGTGGTAGCTTCATGTCTGCGGCTTGGTTTTTCAGATCGATTGGGTGTATCTGTATCCCTTTATGGGATTGGCTGGAGCCACTGGGGGCCATCTTGGAGGAGGGAGAGGGAGACTAGAGCGTTTTTTTGTTTTATACTTGGAGTTCTGTGTGGAGCCGGAGGCTCATGAGTGAATACTGTGGTGAGGAAGACGGACGAGGAGTAATGTAGATTACCGGTAAGTAACCAGGGCATTTCCTTCTCTCCCGTCTCTGTTTTCACCCTCTCCGAATACATACTCTGTCCCTCCCTGTCTTTCTCTTGAAGCCTCCGTGTGCCTGCTGCAGTAATCCCAGCAAACTATAGAAAGTGGCAGAGGCAACAGCCACGCCCAGAGTCTCCAATCAATGACTCCGCCCACTCGGGAAAATGCCTGAACGAATCATAGACTATTCCTGCCCTGCCTTCCAGCAGCACTGGAGCAATCACTTTGTGATTCTCTGCATTGTAATTGTTGTAAAGCGCTCCGATACCCTCGGGTCAGGCAGGTGCTATATAAAACTTCTTAAATAAAAAAGAAATAAATAAAACTAGAGCCTGTCCTACCCTTTAAGCCCACCTGGCCGTCGCTGCACCCCCCATCCCCCTCCTTGTTATGTAATTAGGAGTGTAGGAATTACCAACAGGAGTTCATGAATGTATCACTGGTAATTTTGGTACCACTGCACCGTGCAACTCGTTGTCAGCACTTATACAGATGCAATGTGCAGCAAATGTTTTCTGAAGAATTCAATATAATAGTGTTTTTAAAAAAACCTAAGATAAAAGTGGTTAAGGCGTAAAGATGAGTTTTCAACATTGCCTGTGTCTAGAATAGATGTACTGATATGTGTGCAGCTCAAACCTCTCTGATGGACAATGGCGCAAACGTGATAGCAGGGACCTAGGCACCACATGGTGCAAGTCAGAAGCAGGGCCACTCGAATTATGCATCAGGGGTGGGCCAAATTATGTGGCAGGTTTGACTACGCGGCAAGAAAAGGCAAATTATGTGGCTTGATGCGTCCCGTTTTGTGTTAGTAATATTTCATTAGTCTGTCAAGTCAAGTCAAAACAGCTTTATTTGGTGACAACAAGGCAAACACCATAAAAGCATACTAACACACATATATCAAAGAGAAAAAATAAAAATACATTCCGAATATATCTTGTATATGGAAATTGATTATAGTAAAATATGTGCAAATTTAGAGTACATGGAAATGACACAATGAAATATTAAAATACATTTTCAAAAGACTCCTAAAAGTACCATCTACCACTAATTCGTTCAATAAAGTGCAAATGCGTTCAGTGCGAAAGGATGCGGTCAAGAAAAGAGTGGTATTGCTCATCACATTTTTCATACAACAGAGCATCCAAAAGAGCATGTTCTTTTCTTTTCCTGATTGATTTTTGTATGTAACAGGTTACAGAGCTTATAATTTTCATTGTATCCAAGCTGCATAAAAAATTAAACGCATCCTTATAATTAAAAAGCATATTTTTTAAAAATAGTGGTTTCAATACAGTTTTTCGAATATCTATATAAAAAGGGCAAAAAAGAATAAAGTGCAACGTAGACTGGGCGGTTTTGCCATCACATGGACAAGGGAGCAGGATTCTGTGCCATTTCTCTGTTCTTGGCAAAGCAATTAAATAATGTAAGGTGCCCAACCTTAGCCTAGTCAAGTAAAAACGATGCTGGACATTCCGTACCAAGATAAGATATAACTGGGTACCGCTCATACATGGGCGTTCACAATAAGCTACTACTGTTTCTTTTTGCTTAATCATCCTATCCCTATCACGTTCTATAACTGTAAGATATCTCAATTTCAGGTCGTGTTTGCTGTATTCTTGTATGCTTATGGGATCGTCTATGCATATTTCACATTTAATCAAAAGTTTAGAAATGTGCCCTAACCATGGTATTTTCATACACTGGTCTAGTGCTAGACAGTCAACAATTAAATCCTTTGAACATTTTGTTTTTTTCTTTGTCCATAAGCCATGCCACAATGTGAGTGCAGCTATATTGAGAATATCACCTAAATATGGGACGGACAGTTCTTTGTGAACGATCATGTTTGCGGTCGCACTGGGGACTGCCAGCAGTCTTTTTAGGAACTTGTTTTCATTAGTTTGAAGGATTGTCGTGCTTGCTATCCCCCATATGGCAGCTCCATATTTAACTGCTGTAACACATTTACTTTTGTACAAAATTAAAATTTCTCGTAGGGGTTTTTTCCCAAGTTTTGCTGCAAACCTGAGAATTCCCTTGGTCATTTTTAAAGACTTAATTTTACATAATTCAATGTGCGAATTCCAAGTACCGTTATTACAAAATAATAATCCCAAATATGAAAATGTCGGAGCTCTACTTATTGGAATCCCACCCACGTGGTACTGTCTGCACTTTTGTCTCTTTTGTCTCTTTACCCCACATGACATTACGAATGTTTTTAGGTCTCGCCTGTCGATGCGGATGCGCATCGAGCTTGCGAGACTATGGGGGCTTAAACACTCTTTAACCAACTTGCAAGGAATCGTGGCGATTCCTTGCAGTGCACGAGAAATTTAAGCTCAATGCGCATGCGCATTGAGCTTAAAAGCGCGTGCACATGCCCCCAGCCGCCTGCCTTGCCCACTCTCTCTCTCACAGCCTCCCCCAGCTCCGTCCCCTCACTTCTTGATTGCACAGCCGCTAGGCCGTGCCTCCCCTACTCTCCTCCCCCCTCCTCCTCCTACTCTCCTCCCCTGCCTGCCGTGTCGCACCTCTCCCCTCTCCCCGCTCCGCCCCCTCCCCTGCCCGCCGTCTCGCAGAACACAGAAGCTTGTTTAACCTATGTCCTATGTCCACGCAGTATCGCCTGTTTACGTGTTTATAGTGCCAAGATGACGGCCAACCACAGCTTCAGAGCACCTCTCTCGCGCACACTCCACCCCGCCGGAGCCTCGCATCACTCTGCAGTCTCTGCCTCGCGCCCCCAGGAGCTCCAATCCTCAAACGACTTGTTGGTGTATGTGCCTGTGGAAAAACAAGGTGCTGGCAAGCCAAAGCCCTTCTTTTATTTAATGAATGAAGATTGTTTTAAAATGGAAAGGCTTTGAAAATTGCTATTTCCATTGAAGCCATACTACTTGTTTAACCTATGTCCTATGTCCACGCAGTATCGCCTGTTTACGTGTTTATAGTGCCAAGATGACGGCCAACCACAGCTTCAGAGCACCTCTCTCGTGCACACTCCACCCCGCCGGAGCCTCGCATCACTCTGCAGTCTCTGCCTCGCGCCCGCCATTGCCCCCTCCCCTTCAAGGGGACTGAGCATGTGCTCTCATTATCTCACCTCCCTTTATAATTAATTTACGGTCTTTGCAACTCCCCAGCCATATGTTGCTTTGTTTTCGCTGCTTCTTTGTTGTTGTGTCGCCCCACATCCGCCTCTCACCGCACCGACGCCACCTCGCCTCAGACGGCCCCCTCCCTCCTCCCCCCCCTCTCTTTCTCGCACACTTCTTTCGCCTCCCTTTGAACTTCTCCCAGCTCAATTACTCTCCCCCTAATTTCCCAACACTTCCCTTTACAGCTCTTTTTCGCTCTCCCTCACAAATTCCCCCTCCTTTCCAATTCCAACAGATCACCCCTCCCAATACTGTTCGTCACTGGGCTATAAGTGGGATGCAAAGGTGTTTGGGGGAGGGGGTCTCCAAAAGGTGTTTGGCCTATTTAATTAAGGGTGTGGCTTAAATATGTAAACTCATTTTCTGTGATTTCCATAGTATGTGCCACCCAACCTGACTTTTGGTTCCTCTCCCAGATTTCCTTTATTGCATCCAGTTATAGAACACAAAAATTGACGTGCACCAAAAACCTAACAGGACTATTGCAATTTATTTATTTATGTGTTTTTAACATAGCGCGTACTTTACCCAGAGTTGTCAGAGCGCTTTAGACTAGAGCGAAGTAAATTACATAAGGAAAAAGTGACATGGTAGTAGACAACACTACTTATATGTACAGCAGTTACTCGTGACGTGAGTTACAGATTAACAAATTACATATTCACTCAAGATTACATATTAAGTAAAATTGGAGCGATCAAGGCTGCACAGCTACATAATATATATTTATAAAATTGAGACAGAGGGTCCTAGTAGCTCTCCTGAGTGTCATGTAACAATCGGGGTCATGACCTGAAATGAGGGGGTATGTGCCAGGTGGGGAGTTTGGCTTTCTCAATGGTTGTTTGCTGTTGAGTAACAGCAATAATTTAGTTGGCAGTAATTAATATCAAAAATGTTTCAATTCTGAAATAGTGAGATTGAGAGTTCAATATTACTGAGGCCAGTGGAAGGGGGTGTGGACTTCAGAGTGTCTCACTCACTCTGGTTATGTTCACTCTGTTACATGTATGCCCTTTTCCTCTCCATATCTCCTCCGTTTGCATATCTTACAATTCATCTCTTTCCTCTTCAGCCCCCTCTTTTCATTCTATCCTGAATACACCTTCTGGCATCTCCTTCCCTTCACCCCCACCCTCACACAACACACTCACTCATGTGTAAAAACTGCATTTTATTTTACTTTCGCCTTGTCAATATTTTGACAACTATGTACTTCCTTCACACACATATGCATAAAATCACAACGCGCCCATTCGGCTCTGCAGATGGATGTGGTGTGTTAGTGCTCGTTGTAAGGTTTGTGTGCTGTGTCCCCATGCGCCATTTACTCGATTCTGCACCTTTTCCTGCCCTCTGTTGAGGGTATATGCCCAGCTTAGACCTTAATGTGTTCAGTCATATGTAAAATTTACATGCTTGGCATGACACTAAAAGTTGTTGCCCTTTCGGCTGCTGTATTTTATTGCCGCGGTAGCTACGAGCTGGCTCGATGCTTCCCCAAACTCCCATAGTGTTTACTATTGCACACAGTTCTCTGCTGCAGACACTCAACCCTCTGAGTTAACTCATCATTTAATAAACATTTTCCAGCTGGAGCCCTCTTTGATTTCTTCCCTGGTGGGAACCACTGCGTATTTGATTCAGGTCGCCGTGTGGCCTGTTTCAGATCACGTTTATATGCGAAATAATAGCTTTCTGCGCCGCTGCAGGGGGTTTCTTACTCCACTCTAAATATGCAAGGATGCGATAAATGACGTCAAAGTACAGGAGCCGAGAGGCCTCCTATTTCTCTGAGGCGCGTTCATGCGCACGTCACCTCCGTGCATACAGAAGGTGGCTCGCGCGAGTGGACCGTGCACGCATGTGCATACTGATGTTTCTTTCATCCCTGCCCTATCCCTGGGTTTCACCTCACCCCCTATGTCCAACGCATCCACCACCACATCCACCACCACATCCCCCACCACATCCACCACCACACCCACCACCACCACATCCACCACCACATCCACCACCACATCCACCACCACATCCACCACACCCACATCCACCACACCCACATCCACCACACCCACATCCACCACACCCACATCCACCACATCCACCACCACATCCACCACCACATCCACCTCCACATCCACCACCACAACCACCACCGCATCCACCACCACAACCACCATGACATCCACCACCACATGCACCACCGCATCCACCACCACCACCGCATCCACCACCACATCCACCACATCGACCATCACCTCCACATCCACCATGACATCCACCACCACATCCACCACATGCTCCACCGCATCCACCACCACCACATCCACCACCACATCCACCACCACCACCGCATCCACCACCACATCCACCATCACCTCCACATCCACCATGACATCCACCGCCACATCCACCACCACATCCACCACCACCACATCCACCATCACCTCCACATCCACCATGACATCCACCGCCACATCCACCACCCCATCCACCACCACCGCATCCACCACCACCACTGCATCCACCACCACAGCCACCGCCACCACATCCACCGCATCCACCATAGCATCCACCACCACATCCACCACCACATCCACCATCACCACCACATCCACCATCACCTCCACATCCACCATGATATCCACCGCCACATCCACCACCACACCCACCACCACCACATCCACCACCACATCCACCACCACATCCACCACACCCACATCCACCACACCCACATCCACCACACCCACATCCACCACATCCACCACCACTTCCACCACCACCTCCACCACCACATCCACCTCCACCACCACATCCACCACCACATCCACCACCACCACCACCACCGCATCCACCACCACATCCACCACATCCACCATCACCTCCACCACTACATCCACCACATGCACCACCACATCCACCATCACATCCACCGCATCCACCACCACCACCGCATCCACCACCACATCCACCACATCCACCATCACCTCCACATCCACCACCACATCCACCACATGCTCCACCGCATCCACCACCACCACATCCACCACCACATCCACCGCATCCACCACCACCACCGCATCCACCACCACATCCACCACATCCACCACATCCACCATCACCTCCACATCCACCATGACATCCACCGCCACATCCACCACCACCACATCCACCACCACCACATCCACCACATGCACCACCACCGCATCCACCACCACATCCACCACCACATCCACCACACCCACCACCACCACATCCACCACCAGGTGCAAATGCAATGTTCTTGGATTTTCGTCACAATAAAATACACTGAACATAATCTTCACAAAATTAATTTACAAACGTTTAAGCTATTGCCATTATAAATTACAATAAATTTTATTTAAGTATTAATTATTTACAAAATTAAAAGCCATTGTTATTTGCAATATCAATACATCTAAGTCACGTAAAGACAACACACATTGCATTACAAATGCTATAGGTGTCACATTTGCGAAAGTTAAAACTATTGACATTGTAACTGACAAAGCTATTACTTTTGCTATTTTCAAAACCAACACATAAATAAAAAAAGTGTCCTTTACAATACCAATTGCTCAAACTTTCCCAATGCGAGACCTATTGCATTTCCAATGCTTGTTTTTAAATTCAATTGTAGGTCTATATTAGTCATGTATTGGGAGAAGTGTTCTATTAAGCATTGTAAGCCATTTGCAGTTCTAGACATAAGGACAGCGTCATCCGCATATAATAACACAGGGTGGGACGTGTTCCAACTTTTGGGGCATCTGCAGCCAATTCTTGTAAAAACGGATCCACATTGTTTATGTATAAAGAAAATAAGAGGGGGGCCAATACACATCCCTGTCTAATGCCACGCTTTACTACAAAGTCGGGCGTGCATTCCCCGGATTTTCCATACCGTACCCTTGTTGTTAAATAGGTGTAGATTTGGGATACAAAAGAATTATTTCTAGGGGAGCACCAAGCCCTCTTAAAGTTTGCCATAATTTTTGGTGATTAACTAAATCGAAGGCGCTGGTCAAATCTACAAAACATAGATGAAGAGTACCTTCCTTGGCTAACGTGTACTTTCCTATTAACAAATCTAAATTTAAACATTGCTCCACCTTCCCAATTCCCCTTCTGAAGCCATACTCTGCCGCTGTTAAGATGTCGTTTTCACTGGCCCAGTCTTCTAGCCTCTCTAACATGATTCGGCCCATGATCTTAGAGGAGGAATCAAGAAAACATATCACTCAGCACCACCACAGCATCACTCAGCACCACCACAGCATCACTCAGCACCACCACAGCACCACTCAGCACCACCACAGCATCACTCAGCACCACCACATCACCACCACAGCATCACTCAGCACCACCCCAGCACCACTCAGCACCACCACAGCATCACTGTGCCCCACCACAGCACCACTCAGCACCACCACAGCACCACTCAGCACCACCAAATTATCACTCAGCACCACCACATTATCACTCAGCACCACCACAGCACCACTCAGCACCTCCACAGCATCACTCAGCATCACCACCGCACCACTCAGCACCACCAGAGCATCACGCAGCACCACCACAGCACCACTCAGCACCACCACAGCATCACTCAGCGCCACCCCAGCATCACTCAGCACCACCACAGCACCACTCAGCACCACCACAGCACCGCTCAGCATCACCACATCATCCCTCAGCGCTACCCCAGCATCACTCAGCACCACCACATTATCACTCAGCACCACCACATTATAACTCAGCACCACCACAGCACCACTCAGCACCACCACAGCATCACTCAGCACCACCACATTATCACTCACCACCACCATAGCACCACTCAGCACCACCATAGCACCACTCAGCACCACCACAGCATCACTCAGCACCACCACAGCACCACTCAGCACCACCACAGCATCACTCAGCACCACCACTGCATCACTCAGCACCACCACTGCACCACTCAGCACCACCACAGCACCACTCAGCACCACCACAGCACCACTCAGCACCACCACAGCATCACTCAGCACCACCACAGCACCACTCAGCATCACCACATCATCCCTCAGCGCTACCCCAGCATCACTCAGCACCACCACAATATCACTCAGCACCACCACATTATCACTCAGCACCACCACAGCATCACCACAGCATCACCCAGCACCACCACAGCATCACTCAGCACCACCACAGCATCACTCTGGAACACTACAGCATCACTCTGGAACACCACAGCATCACTATGCTCTACCACAGCATTATTATGCGCCACTACAGCATCACTCAGGGCCTCCAGAGCATCACTCAGGGCCTCCACAGCATCACACAGGGCCTCCACAGCATCACTCAGAGCCTCCACAGCATCACTTGCGGCCTCCACAGCATCACTCACGGCCTCCACAGCATCACTCACGGCCTCCACAGCATCACTCAGGGCCACCACAGCATCACTCAGGGGCACCACAACATTACTATATGCTACCACAGCATCAGTGAACACCACAGCATCACTTGTCGCCACCACAACATCACTCCGCGCCATCACAGCATCAATCTGTGCAACCATTCAACAACAACTTGTTCAAATATGGTTTCTCAATGTTTCAAGCTTTATTACAAATGTCACAAAAAGATGTTAATATTTCACTTCTGTTCTTGGATTTTCGTCAAAATAAAATACACTGAACATAATCTTCACAAAATTTATTTACAAAAGTTTAAGCTATTGTCATTATAAACTACAATCGCTTTTATTTAAGTATTAATTATTTTAAAAAATTAAAAGCCATTGTTATTTGTAATATCAATAAATCTAGGTCACGTAAATACAAAACATGTTGCATTACAAATGCTATAGGTGTCACATTTGCGAAAGTTATAACTATTGGCATTGTAAATGACAAAGCTATTAATTTAGCTATTTTTAAAACCAACACATAAATAAAAAATTGTCATTTACAAGACCAATAGCTCAAACCTTCCTAATGCGAGACCTATTGGATTGCAAATGCTTGTTTAAATATGGGTACGATTATGCTTTCAACCCATGTAGTTGGCAAGGCTCCTCCCAGTGCGGCATTAAAAACTATCACTAGTATCAGTGTCCAAAAATCCAAATCCTGCTTAAAAACATCTATCGGCACGCTGTCGGGGCCTGCCGCTTTCCTACTTGCACTTTTCTGAAGCGCGAGTTTCACTTCCTCTGATGTAACCAACGGGGTATTAAGTGGGTTGACCTTGATGCATTTTGTATTTTTTTCGGTCTAGGAAGTTTATATCGTCTGGGTTAAAAATGCTCTTAAAATGTGACACCCAATCTTCTGGTGGTATAACGGTATCAATCCTAACTGCGCTATTGTCTTTGAAATATGGGTGATTAACTATCTTTCAAAAGGAAGTTGGGTCTTTTAGCTCTGCTGCCCGGTTTAAACTTTCCCAGGCCTCATCGCGGATTTCCCTTTTTCTTATTTCCAGCGTCTTTTTATAGTCTCTCCTGGCGGCACTTATTTTTTGTAGATCTCTAGGTATTTGATTAAGCTCCAGTTTCAATTCCCCATTTGTTCTTGTACACTCATGGTTAAACCATCTTTGTATTGGACTACGTGGTTTTTTCATTCTTTTAATCTTTAAATTACCTGCTATTACTCCAGTGATGTTAAAAAAAGCGTTAATAACTGCAGAATTTTTAGATGAGCCGTCCAAGCAGATTTCTAATTCTTTTTATATTTTTCCTTTAAGGGTTTCCATAAATGTGGAGGGATTAACACCTGTCCATTTTATGGAGACACCGTTGTTACCTTGGGTGTCAATATCAATGTTTCCATCCTTACCCCTTTTTTTAGATGCCAAAAATTTATTTTTAAAATCAAACTTAGGGAGTGATGGTCACTAAACAAACCAATGTTTAACACAAATTCCTGGACCAGTTTTCCGCCATTAGACGATATTATAATATGATCCACAAAGGTATGCAGGTTTTCTTCACCCTCTAAGTTAGTTGACTCTAAAATTGATAGATCATATTTATGTATTACATTATTAATGGCTTCCCCTTATCTATCATGTTTAAAGTGTACGATCTTTTCACCAGTGTGGTCACAATACCCACATACCTCACCAGCTTCTATATCACATGTGACATGATTAAAATCCCCAGCCCAAATTAAAACATAAGACCCTTCAATTTCCTTTATAAAGCAATCTAAGTCCCTTTCTAATGAATCAATTACAGTGCTCCTTGAGTTGTCAAAGACATTATTATAAAAATGTATAATAGCAAAAGTATTTTTTCCATTGGAGGTTAATATTAATAATAACTGATAATAATGTGAGTCAATAAAAATTTTCCCTACAGTCAGGGAGGATGTGACTGGAATTAAAATGGCCAAGCCTCCCTTCGCCCTTCCCGTTCTAGATGGTATTGCACTTGTACAAATGCTTTGATACCCATTTATACAGAATGTTTCGGTACACCAGGTTTCTTGAAATAAAACTTCCCCCAGTCCCTCCAGTGTGTTTTGCCAATTGCCATAATTTATCTTATTTTTGATTCCAGCTATATTCCATGTCGTGATTTTTAAGATGTTACTCAAACATAGTTCATGGTCTGCTATCATGTGGTTAACAGTTCGGGCACTATAATCTTGCTCAGGTGCGACCTCTATCTCTTTTCGGCTATAATCAAGCTCAGATGCTTCCTCTATCTCTCTTTCACAGGTATCTATGAAAACAACCTTTTTCACTTTTAATTTAGGGTTGCCATTTTCCGTGTTGGTATTTCTGATTCAGTGATTATTACCAAGGATCAGCGCCCTACTGCCCCCATCTGTAGCACTAATATAAGATTTATCAGACATTGAATTATTTGCTTCTGGGTGTATCTTTGTACGACTTGCGCCTTGCTTGGAAGCTATAGTTCTTGCATTTAGATCACTTTGTGTGATGGTTTTTGGAAGAGTAAAGATTAGTCTGTCATTTTTACACTTGTTAACACTGTGCAGGTACAGGTTACACCGCATTGGTACCAGGTTAAAACATAAATATAGAATTAGGCAACAGAAAAGTGACCAGCCAACCTCTGCAAAGGTCCTTCCACTGCGCTGCAACATGTGTTGCTGCGTTTTTAGTAACTTTTGAACCATTTGAGAAACAACTTTTTGGGGTAAAATCTGCAGATTACGCAGCAGATGATGGAATATGTGGCAAAGGCAGAAAATCCATTGCTATGCAAAAAACGCAGCGTCTGACCAATCACATAATTCCAGTGGCCCTGGTCATACGCTTCCAGCTGCACTGATGTTGAGATAATCAGTGCAGAGATTTACATCTGTTTAGTTGATTCACATGATGCCCAGGTTTAGGTATAACTTTCCCTGCTGGAGTCACTTCTACCCTGCTGAAAAGTAGATTTTTGACATTTCTTTCTGGTGAGCACTTGACTTTCCTTCCCCTACAAACACTGAATAAACACAATGTGGACAATCCACCTCGGTAATTAAACATTAGAGGTGTTTAAATAATCCTTTTTTACTTTTCATGGAAAATGATTCTTCATGCAGTGTTTTCTTCCCCAAACTCTGTTGAGTACAGATGTACTTGATGTATTTACTCACACTTGCACCCCTCATACCTAGGGTTACACCTGGCAGGTGTTTTTTATCAGCGTGACAGTATTTTAATGTCATGGATACTACACAAATTTAGAAAATAAAGCTGGTAAGTTTTACCCCTTATCTTCATATACTTAAAAAAGTAGGGGCATATCAACAATAAACGGCGATAAATATCGCAAAGCGCGCTTAGCGCTTTTTAACTTATCACCATCTATCGCTGGAATTAATCGCCTGGTTAGCGCGTTATTAACAAGGCATTTCTCCAGGGCAATAACATTTCAGCGATAGGAGGGAAATGGCAAAAACATAGCTGGAAAACCAGCGTTGATCTCCTGAATACGGCGATAACCTTGCTGATACGACCCTGTGATCATGTCACCATAATCCACCCCAATGTAAAACATACATAACTCATGTTTTTTGCAGACGTCTGGAAGCAGCATTAAGGGCGAGATAGGGCTAAAAAGAATATCGCTACGCCGGACGGGGCTGCGCTGTAAATATCGCGAAGCCCCGTTAGCGATATTTCACAATGAAGTTTCACGAGGCACGCCCACCTTGCATCTTATTAGGGATGCGAGGCGAGGCAGCAAGAAACCGGGCGCTAATGCAAGGAAACACGCGCTAGCGTGTCCTTGTAGATAGAGCTATAATATTATCACCGCTTTTCGCCCGAAAACAGGGAGTGTTGTAGACAAGAACAAAGATGGCATTTGGACCCTTGTGCTAGGGAAAAAGCCAAGCAGAAAGCTGTGCTACAGAAGTACAAACTCAGCATCTTTCAAGCCAGATCTCCCTTCCTCACCAATAACATCCTTGCCACAGACAACTCTTCTAGCATGCTATTCAAGGTGATCAAGGAGATCTCTGAACCTCCAGGGACACAGTTGTGGTCCCCCTCACAAGACCTCTGTGACAGAATAGCTGCCTATTTCCATGACAAGGTACTTAAAATCTTTCAGGAGCTTGACCATATGGAAACTGAAGAACTTGAGGTCGAGGAGTTCACTCAGAACCAAGGAAAGTATGCTCCTCTCACTCTTGTAGCTTTTCCACAGATCACGGTCCAGCAAACCCAGACTCTCCTCATGGGCCTCAAATTCGCTCTCCCTCAGACCCCTGTATGCCCCTCACTCGTAAGTTGGTCCGTAGTCCGATTTCAGACTTCCTGTGTAAGGTGTTTAACAACATTCTCCTATCCGGCAGCTATCCGGACACTTGGAAGAAGGCCATCGTCACATCATTTCTCAAGAAACCCAATGCTAATCCATCTGAATTGAATAACTTTGACCCCATCTCACTTCTCCCTGCACCCGCAAAAATCCTAGAGAAATTAATTAACACTGAGTTGATGAATTATTTCAACTCCCATGAGATCTTAGATCAGTCTCAAAATGGTTTCCGCGCCGATCCCAGCAGCGAGTCCGCCCTCATTGCTGCAACTGATCACGTATGCAAAAAGCACAATTGATGGACAGAATGCATAACAATGTCATACATTCACCCCAGTACAGAGATTTGGGTCTAAATCCATCGTTTTTTTGCTCACCATGCCATTCCAGTTTGGACCCAGCC
This sequence comes from Lissotriton vulgaris, assembly GCF_964263255.1. Classification (NCBI taxonomy): domain Eukaryota; kingdom Metazoa; phylum Chordata; class Amphibia; order Caudata; family Salamandridae; genus Lissotriton; species Lissotriton vulgaris. Next base: position 68,292,433 of record NC_141698.1, read on the forward strand.
ATATGCAAATCAGTCTTGACCCTGCGCCCAATGGCTACAGTCCAGCCCGAACTGACAGGCCTGGTCCTCCCTGGACGGGAAACAAGCATCCTAGGACCGGTTTCGGACTTTCAGCCCTCATCAGCCAGGATAGCTTGACTCCAGTGGCATGGAGAGCAACTGATCACATACACATGCAGGTAGACCGGGGTGGCTCAGCAGTGCTGATTATGCTCAATCTGTTGGCTGCTTTTTACACCGTTTCCCCTACATGGATGGTCCAGCGACTGCTGTAGGTGGAGTCTCGGGAAAGGCCTTGCAGATTCTCCACTCCTTTCTGACCGGGAAAACGAACACTGTCAGCTGCGGGGTCTTTAGATCTAAGGCCTTCAGCCGACCCTCTGGGGTTCCCCAGTGCTCATCTCTGAGCCCTACATCTCTGAGCCCGACCCTCTTTAATGTGCATGTGACCCTTATGGCTAAGCTCATAAGATCTTTTGGGTTCCAGGTGATCTCCTATGTGGACGACATGCAGATCATTGTTTTCGTCTCCAATGATTTGCAACTGGTCGTAGAAAAATGTAACCACTGCATGGCTAGCACTATCGGCTGGATGCAGAACAACTCCTTTAAGATCATTACTGAGAAAACTGAGGTCCTAGTTTTTGATCCGCAGAACTCCATCTGGTCGAATGCCTGGTGGCCGGCGGACTGTGGTCATCTCCCCATTCTGGCTAGGACAGTTAAAAACCTGAGGGTCATTTTTGACGAAGGTCTGACCTTTTGATTCTCAGGTCAGTCGCACTGTTAGCACCTGCTCCTATATTTCAAAAACCCTCAGAAAGGTGCTCCCGAATATTCCAGCAGACCTGCACTGGCTCAGCGTCATCACACTAGTCACCTCCCGGCTTGACTACAGCAATGCCTTGTACCTCAATATCAGCATGGCCTCCCTGAACAGGCTTCAGGTCGTCCAGAACGCGGCAGACATGCTGATCCTTAAAATACCTAAGCATCTGTCAGCAAGGGAGGGGCTCTGTGCTCTGCATTTGCTCCCTATTAGGAAGCGCATCTCTTTTAAAGTGCTGAGCACGGTCTATAAGGCCTTGCACAGCAAAGGCTCGCAGCAGCTGAAAACCATGTTTCAATGGTACATTCCTGGGAGGACCTTGAGATCCTCCACCCAGAGAAAATGGATCTCTCCGAAATACCGGAAAGTCAGATGGGGCGGGCGCTCCTTCTCTATGGCGGCCGCAAAACTTTGGAATACCCTGCTCCCCTCTATCTCGCATGCGGATTCGCTCCCGAAGGTTAGAAGCTGCTGAAGACATTGCTTTTCTCAACGTAGTCGGCAGCTCTGTGTTCTCCTTTCTCTCCTCGACCGTCCAGTGCCTTGGCACCTACGGGTATTAGTGCGCTTTATTAATCCTATCCTATCCTGAAGACTGCAGTCTGATTTATATGTTTGCATTCATCAATAAATATCTTGTGATTATGGCTAGGGTGTGTGATTTTTTGTGATTTTTTTATTACAGAGGTGCAGTCTTGCAGAGATTCCGATTGCTGGGCTACCCCCTATAGCTGCAGCGTTTTCGAATTTGGCTTACACTCACAAACATCTCCAACACACTTAGTAGTTGATGCTGAAAATGGATGTGCAGTTTGGGAATGGATAATTTTAATATAGCCTGATAGCTATACCCACTGTAAAAGGCCTTGAACCTGAGTTATAGTCCCAGCCGCTTATAGGACTGAACCACAAGACCCTGACCCCAAGTTATAGTCCGGAGCTGCTAATGAGAGAGAAGGCCTTTAACAACTGGTATAGCCCGAGGCAGATGGGCTGTAAGGCTATTAGAGCATTCCACCAATTGAGGGAAGAATGTTCTAAATAAAAAGAGAGAAACAGAAAGACAAATATTGTAATGATGGAGCAGATGGCTGATAACAGCCATTATTGCGCTGAACAACTTTACTGTCTTCAATGGAGCTCCCAACATTCCAGTGTTCTAATATGGTTTTCGTTAGACTTTGAAACTGGATTTATGTTGACAGTTCGAAAGAGACAGGAATGTCCATATTTGAATGTGAATAAACATATAGAAAAAAATCCCAAACTACCTGTGTTCATCATAGCATTTGCAAGAACTACTTAAAGTTTGGAAGACAGAAAGATTTGCAACTTTACGAATCCCTACCTAATATGACACCAAACTGGTGTTGGCTTTTTAGACATTAAGCGGGAGTCACCCTCATAATTTATGGATTGACTTCCTCTTGTAGCATCTATCCTAAAAATAGAAAAATCCATTCTTTATAGTACTTTACAAATTATTTTAATTTTAAAGTTGTTGGTTTATTAGATATCCAAAGTTGGTTCTACATAACAAAGCGTATTACTATTCAGAAGGACTCGACCATTTTGTGTTTCATCCCCCGGCATATTATACGATGGCCTTTCTCAAGGCTTGGAAGAATCGAAGTTTGTCCTGTTCCTAGTAATGCTAATCTGTTCCACTGAATGCTCAGTACTGATATTCATGTTGATAACATTTGTAGTAGATTACTTATGGCCTGTTCCTGATGTCCATTTTATAAGACTACAACAAGACACATATAAATGTTTGGCTTAGGGAACTTGAGACCCATTCTATCCTCAACCCAACAGTTCACGAACTGGAAAAGACAACTGTTGTCTCAATTATTCCTCACAACCTCTCTCTCGCTAATGGTCAGTGGCTGTCAAAAGCCAGGACATCTGTTTCGGGAGCCACCAATATTGTTGTTTGATGCATGACAAGTTGTGGGTTCGGAACTGCCCATCACGTTCGATCTGCTGGCCAAATCCTTGCTTCTCTACCCCAAGCCAGGTCCACAACAAGCCATGAGGAGTTGAAAAAATGAAAATCCATCCTTGGTCCAAGGGGATACTATGGGGAGTAAAAGAAGACATCACTCATAGTATCCATGACTAATCAAGATCCTGCAAACCCATTGCGCACTCCCAGAAAGACTCCCTTGTGGGCTCTTCTCTTGATTTGGTTAAGACTGTGTTGGTCGACCATATTGACTTTGCGACTTCCATCTGCTCTTCAGCTCTGTTCTACTTTTCTTCTTTTGCTGCACCTTCACCCCCAGGCTCACATTCGGCCCAAGGTCAATGAATATCTGTGAGACACGGAAGACTCAGGGATCCCTACTCACACTCTGCAGGTGGTCTCATCATTTTGCATTTCACTACTGGCAAAGGGAATGTATTTGATGCCCTTGACACCACACTACAGAGAACCAAGCTAGTTACAGGACAGTAAAGTACGTTGTGCACTCTATGGCCATCGCAGTACTGGCAGAGACAGGACAAGAAGCAGCCACAATAAGACCAGGTTACCACAGGTACTGAGTTGGTCACCGGTAGACGTACTGCGGAAAGGGACTCTTCCACTCATGTGGCAGAAGCCATTTTGAAATCAGAATCTTCCGCTCATGTGGCAGAAGCCATTTTGACATCGGAATCTTCTGCTCATCTGGCAGAAGCCATTTTGAAATTGGAGTCTTCTGCTCATGTGGCAGAAGCCATTTTGAAATCGAAATCTTCCGCTCCTGTAGCAGAAGCCATTTTGAAATTGGAATCTTCCGCTCATGTGGCAGAAGCCATTTTGAAATTCCACTCCGCTGCCACTCTACTTAGAATACAAGTATCACCAGTCAATATAATATTGAGAATTACTTTGATCTTTTAGACTGTTCAGGACTAGGTCCTCATGCTCAAAGGAATTTAAGTGAAGTACAGACTCCCACAAACATGGATAGGTCGAATGAATGAACTTCTACTGGCATTTTTCTCTTATTTTCAGCCTTCCGCGTACAGTAAGTCTTGTCAACGAGAAACAGAAAGCCTTACATCTGTGAAGAGAAACTGAACTTCAAATATCTTTACAGCGATCAAAGGATTACCTGTACATGAGGAGGCCGGCTTTCTTCTCTCGTGTTTCCTTGTTTGCGGTCTCCTTTGCAGTTCTCATTAACCGCAGAGCATGTCTGGCATTTTTTATACCAGCATACTGTTTTTGTTGAATTTGTATCCTATCCACTACAAAATTGCCAGGGAGGTCTGCACTGGAGGGGGTGGTGGCTGTGGTGATCTGGTGACGAGGATAGTGGGGGGTGTATTTCTTAGAGGGGCCATTGGACAGGTGGGCCATGACGTATTGCAGTGGAAAGTCCACCATTTGCCCTGAGAAGTCCCTTGTGAAACAGAAATGCTTCCCACTGCTCTGAAGAACCACTCAAGCTGCTCATTTCTGTTTTGTTGCTTTGTCTGCTTCCCACTTTGCGACATTCACAAATCTTTTTTAAACATTGACAAAGCCAACAGATCCAGTGCTGGCTGACAGCCTAGTGGCTTTCTCAATGATTTTTGATGGATGGTTTTTGTAAAAATTATTATCATAGGAGCTGCCAGTCAATCAAAAAGCACAAGTTGTCATAGAAGCCCCTGTCACTCAAGGGGACTACTTTTTGTGCAGATGCGCTCCCACTAAACAGCAGAATGCCATCATTCACAATGAAGGTAGCCAATGGTTGAAGTGGGCTGACCTACTGTCCTACAGTCTGTGCTGTAGAAGACGGAAAAAAGGTGAATGACACAAAAATAGATCATTGGATGAAGATGGCTGTCTGAAAGGTCGTATATGTAAGCAAATGTCTAATTTTGCTAAAATCAAAAAGATCTTTGCTAACACCAGACCAAAAAACTATTTGCAAAATTGTGAGTCATGTAACTTTGCAATCTACAAACCCCTAGTCTAGAAGAGCGCAGATTGCATGTACTTAAGTTAATATTTCATATTATTCTATGTGAAATCTGCAAATTATTTGAAAAACAGAAGAACTTTAACATCTGAAATTTTATGAAATAAGATCATTCAGCATTACTCGCAACCTACCAGGGATGCAAATGCGCTCTTGCTCAAACAAAGAGAGCCCAATCCATTTAATTTCATTTCATGAAGCTTTATTCGGTACATAAAAACAATGACCATAAAAGCACACAAGCAAAATATATTACAATATAATAAGCACAGATTAAAAATGATGAATGTTTTAAAATATCATACTTTTTCTAGACTGAATAGATTTACATATAAAGGTAGCAATATAAAAACATTTGTCCGCAGAGTTCATATTATAAATCAACTTCATGGCGTCATCCACATTAAAAATACCATACTTTACAAACAATGGTTTTAAGTAAACAACCCTAAGATTCAAAAATAGCGTGCAAATTAGCATAAAGTGCAGGGTGCCTTGTTTTGAGTGCCCATCACATGGGCAAGGGCCAACAGGATGCTTCTTTGGGTGGGGGAAGGCCACCAGGACGTGGGCCGTTCCAAATCTAAGTCTAGTTAAGACAAATCTATGGGCTGGTCTTGTTTCCAGGCTTAAGTACTGCTGGAAGCCTTCACTTTCAATGTATTTGTTATAATGATGGACTGTGGTAAGGCAACCATTAGCTGCTAGACGTATTTGGGCTCTATACAACATAAAAATATTTTTCATATCCTGTTTAGGGATATTTCCAGCAGAACCCGGGTCTGTCAATATGTTGAGCCCATAAATAAACTGAAAACTGTCTACAACATACTTAAGCCAAGGTATCTTGGTCCAATTATCCAGGTCTAGACAGTCCTTGATGGCAAGTTGATTAAAAACTGTCTCTTCTTTACGCCAAATAGCTCGCCAAAGCATCAGGGGCCTTAACAAAATAAGGTCACCTAAATAGGCAACCCCAACTTTCCTGTGGATCAAGTCGGTTGGGGCTGAAGTAGGTAAACAAAGAAGTTTTTTACAGAAGATATTTTTTTCCCTTTGCAAAGAACCTAAATTGGTGTAGCCCCACAGTCCTGCCCCATATAATGCAATAGAGACACTCCTTGCCTTATCCAAATTTGCATGTCCAAAGTTGACAACTCAGCCAAAAAACATTTAAAAATATACAGAAATGTACAGCATTCCAACGCCTCATGTGAGGCGACCCACCCTTAATAACTATGTGATGCCCTCATGTTGCACTTCTGGGGTAAAATAAACTAGACTCTCTCCAGGGCAGCATCACTTGCAATGAATTCCCATAAACTAAGAACTACCATGGAAGTTGCTCCAGCGGTTTTATGACAGAGGCATGCATGGTTAATCCACGCGGTTCTTCCTCCAAAGCCCTCCATCTCCACCAGAGATGGTTAGAAGCGAAGTAACATAGGCAGGGGTCTTGGAATGAATGGCCCTTGTGAGTGATAGATCCAATTTCTGAATTATATTCTAGCATGGGTCAAAAGGCAGTAGAGTTCCTTCAGTACTGGTGTCATGTGGTCCAATTCCCTTGAGGAGGCGATCGACCGAGCATCTGCATGGTAGACCGCCGCGATGGAATGAGAGAAGACAGAGGAACTCCTGCATGAATTGCAGTACCTCAGCCTCGGTAGGAAATGATTAGGGTGTGGGCCATGATTCTTAGATCAATGGGGATCAGAAGATGGTTTGCTTTTTTTCAGGCTCTAAAGGATGTAATTTCCTGACTCGGCCACTTTGATGATGTGTGTCATTAGTGCCAGAGTACGCCTGAGAGTGAAGCGGAAGGATTTTGCTTTGGTCACACAATTTGAAGAAAGATGTTGAGATAGAGTTCACTCAGAATGGGTGCAGTCTGTTTGTTTTTATTTTTCTGGGTTGTGCGTAAGAAACCTGCTGTTTGAGGGTTTAGTAGGAAGAAGTTGTTTGACATTCAGGATTGTATCTTTAGAGGGCTGGGGTTCAATGAACGAATATCCTTCAGAAATGACATCTTCACATGTAGCCAAGTATCCTCCACATACAGGTGTATACACAGGTTGAACTATTTAAGTATATCTGGAAGAGGATCAAGATACAACTAATAATGGGGCTAGAAGTACAAATACAAATGAAAAATGAACTGACAATGTAAAGAATATATTGGGATTATCCATAAATTGCTATGCTCTAGAAATCTTTGCAGATTAATTGGCTTGTCCAGATAGAGAGCACATGTCACTTTCATGTCTATCGTTACAGACATACTTGCCAATATCAAAAGACCCAAGGGCTCAGCAGGTTCTCCAGCCTTAAGTGAAAATGTCAACACACCTTCCAGATGGTGACAGCGGACTGCAGATCATGCAAAGCCCAGGACAACAGTAGCAACAAGAACCTTCAAATCATAAAGGCTAATTTAATAAACATAACAAATACAAAGTGAAACTGAATTAGAGTGACACTATCAGTAAAATTGTGAAGAAGTTTCATGTTAGGATGCAAATAATAGTAATTATCAAAACTTAAATTGAAAGAAATTCCTAACAGCGCGTCCTGGTATTGAAGTGGTCAATAAGTGGTTTATTACCTGCATAGACAAAGCAGCAATATCAGATGAACATTTATTTTACAATAGAGTGCTAAAAATTCTCCCTCCTGTTCTTTGTGGGAGTAAAGTTTTCAATGCATCAGAAAGGACTCCACAAACCATGTAGTCTGACGTCGCTGCAACACCCATTACTTTTGATGCTGCCCCGTATTTACAAGGGTCGCATAAGTATGGGGCAGCCCCAAAAATAAGACCAGGAAAACCTTATCTTAACCTGGCGAAACGAGTGGAAATTATTACTTTCTCCTCGTTTTTGCTGTTTCGATGTGTGCTGCAGAACATATAAGCTGACGGAGTGCAGCATGAGCAATTCTGGAGCTACACCACGCTCTGCCAGTTTATTGTAAATATGCCCCTCAGTTTACACAGTGGCGGCTCCTCCCCTAAGGCGGAGGAGCATTGCCTCACTGCTATTGCAACAGTCAGTGAAAAAAAGAAAACGATAATAACGAAACATTATTATGATTCTCTTTTTCTTCCGGGAGTCGGGCAGGGCGTGCTCCCTGACGCCAGAGCAGGGGAGGAGTGGTTTGCACTTTTCTAAGTGCGCATGACAGTTTGGCCTGCCCTCTAGGAGCCATCTTGAAGGAATATAATTTCACGGTGATTCGCACATGAGCAGATCACGTCTGTCATCTGTACATTGTGATGTGTCGCAACGTGAGGGTCATTTTGGTGGTACTACTTGCATAGGTGATTTGCACACCAGCCGCTCGCGCAGGCACAGTAAATTGAGACGTGACAGAGTGTGGTGATTATTTTGGAGATAGCGCACAATTGGTGATTCACCCGCCTGTGGGTCACAAGTTTTGGTTCTCAGAGGTCAACAATAATCAGTGCGGTGATTTGCACACCAGCGAATCATTGTCAGATTGTCGTGATTTACACATCGCATACCGATGTTCATGTCTCTTAGGTGATGTGTGCTTAGTATTGCGGATCATTTCTTTGCTGCCTCAGCGGCCATTTAAGAGCTTCTTTTTGAACCATTGGAGGTACTTTTTTGTACTTTAAGAGTATATTTATTGAATCAATAAGTTTGAATTGTATGTGAGTTGTATTTTCCAATGGTTTATCAATTAACATGCCGATATTGCTCCACTGCCATTTTTACTGTCATCTTCGGAAGAACCTGCCATTAAATGGGAAAAAAGTAAAAAAAAAATCGTATGAGGTATGCCAGAGTTTGTGGGGTTACTTTGGGGGCAGAAAGGAATGCTTTGCTCTTATTACATTGCTTAGATTCAGAGAGACAGGGAGTGTTTGACCAACTTCGGAATTAACAGATTATGAGCGTGATGGGTTACATGTGTTTGAAATTTATATAAAAAAACTTGATCACTATTTTATGTCTAAAGTATCATCTGTTTTGGAAAGATTTCATTTTGGAAAGCACATGCAAGTTAAAGGAGAAAATGTGGAGGAATATGTTACAATGTTGTGGAAGTTAGTGTCTTCTTGCAAGTTTGGGAATACGTTGGATGAGTGCACAAGGAATCAATTCATGTTAGGCTGCAGTAATGATATGGTTAGAGAGGAACTGTGTTCAAGGGATGATCCATCTTTGACGGAAATTATAAATTTAGCCAAGAGATTGGAACATAGTTTAGCGTGTGTAGAAGTGATAAAGAAAAATGCCATTATAAATTACAATAGTGGTGCAGTTTCAGTCATGTATAAGGCCCACCCTGGTGTAAAAGAATATGATGGAAACACTTTTAAGAATCAGAGTATTATGAAACAATTTAAAGGAAAATGTTTCAGGTGTGGGGAAGTAGGCCACATGATCAACGACAAGAAATGTACGGGTTGGAAGTTCACTTGTAAATTGTGCTTAGGAAAGGCCATTTGAGTATATGTTGCAGAAGCAAAATAGTCAGGACAGAGTTAATGAAAAAACGGATGTGAGGAGATTATACTACAAGTAACAAGTAAGCAGGGTGATGGGTCTCAAGATTATGTTTTGAATCAAGGGCAAAAAGTTAAAATGCTTGTTGACTCAGGTGCCAAACTTACTAATATTTTGCAGGAAATGTTTCAAAATAATAATAAGAACAAGGTGCAATTATTCAAAACATATATCAGACCAACTGGTTATGGTGGTGAACCTATAATATTGATGGTATATTTTGAAGGCATGTTTGAGTATTTTGGGAGGTTGGCTGTGGGGAAGATATATGTGGCAAAGAAAGGAAATGCAGTAATACATTGGTTCCACCAAAGTCACTTAGGTAACATTTTGGATCAAATGCTTAACCCCCTATTAGGTTGAGTGACAGAGTGGGGTTCAATGTTGTTAAACAAAAGGAATGGGAAGCAGTTGGTGTCAATTCAAGATCTAAGTGTGTGTTGGATGATGTTGAAGCAAAGATTGTGTGAAAGAAATTTCTTGAAGAATGTCATTATTCTTGGGGTTAGTTAAAGGGCTATGTCCACAAGATTAAGAGTAAAGATGGGTTCAGCCCTTGTGTGTGCAAGGTTAGAAAAGTTCAGCTTAAAGGTAAGGATGTTGGTAAGGAATTGAAGAGACTTGAAGGTGCTGGTGTTATTAAAAAGGTGGAGGGCATGGAATGGTTATCCCCAGTGATCATAGCACGCAAACAGAGTGGAGATATTTATTTATGTGTGGACCTCAGGGGGGCTGAATAAAGCTGTGTTGCATGACAAGTTTCTTACCCAGGTGTTCATGAGTTGGTATAGAAGCTGGGTAATGCAAAGTCGTTTTCCACGTTGGATTTGGCCTCAGCATACCACCAAATCAGGCTGCATGAGGATTCTATGGATCTTACAGCTTTTGTAACATTCAATGGGACATACAGATTCAGTAGAATGCCATTTGGCCTGGTGTCAGTGGCATCTGTTTTTCAAAGAGCGATGGATGGTATTGTGGGTGATCTCTCAGGAGTTAAAGTATGTCAGATTGAGAGGTTTTCAGAAAAAACTTTTGTGTTAAAGGGATTGATAAGAAAGAATGTGGAATTTAAGTGGGGAAAGAAGTGTATGAAGGCATTCGAGCAATTGAACAAAGAGTTATAAAATAAACAGAACATAAAAAGTTATTGTCCCAGTTCCGATGATGTAATGTGCACTGATGCTAGAACGAAAGGGTTAGGTGCAACACTTTCAAGCATGAGTTGAGAGAACCATACGCTTAATTTCACGAATCCTTAAACAAGCTGAAGTGAGATATTCTGTGATTGAGAGAGAAGCACTAGTGTTGTTTTGGCCTATCAAGAAGTTGAAGCTTTTATTTGGAGAGCAGGAATTTATGGTAAGGTCGGATCATAAGCCACCTAAAGAGATATTCCTAAAAATTGGGTAGACAATGTGTCTGGTCAAATTGCGAAGTGAGTTGTGGCTTTTCAAGTGTATGATTTTCAGATGATGCATGTGCCTCGAAAGAGTATAGATGTTGTAGATTGTTTATCCAGAATGACTAGGGAAGGTGATGTAGAAGAGGAGGAGGATGTAGGAGATGATAAAAAGGTGTGCGTACTGAATGATGGGATAGTGGAAAAGGAGAAGTGGATGAAAGAGGTAGAATCAGCTAGGATTTTGCAGTGCCTTATTATTAAGTTGGAGAAAGGTTGGGGAGAGAAGAAATTATTGGGGTAAGAAGAAAAGTAATTTTGGTGTATTAGAGATGAGTTGTCTGTGGATGAAGGTGTTGTGTTCAATGGAAAGCGATTAATTCCCCCAGTGTCTTTAAGGAAAAGGATGGTATGCATGGCTCATGAGGGCCACCAAGGAATTTCTAGGACTAGGGAGAGATTACGGTAGAATTATTGGTGGCCAGCATTAGACAAAGAGCTAGAGAGAGGTTAGAGATTGCAAGGATTGTTGTTTGAGCAATAATTTGTGTAAAACTAAAGAAAAGATGATGGTGGTTATATAAGTGCCATAGAAGGCATGGGATGAGGCTCCTGTCAATATTTTGGGACCTCTCAGTGGTGTAGTTCAAGGAAAATGTATCATTGTATTGTTGGATCTGTATTATAGGTGGCCGGAGGTGAAAGTTGTTGATGAGGTGTGTTCAAGGAAGGTCATGGAGTTTATGTTCTGAGATTTTTGCTGGAGAGGGTTTGCCAGGATCAGTTTTGTCTGATACTGGGGTAAAATGTATTTCAAGAGAGATGGAGACGATTTTGAAAGAACACAGTATTAAGCATAAAAGGTCTGCCCTGTACCACCCAGAAACTAATGCACTGTATAGAGAATGATTCGGACCATTAGGTAGGCCATTCAGTTGGCAAGTGGGTCAGGAAGGGATTGGAGGAAAGAAGTAATAAAGAAGGTTAAGATTAAGTCTGGGTGGAGCGGTACTACGCAGAGGGCCACAGAGTTGAAGACCAACTCAGTGGAAACTCTGCTCCGCCGCTCGCCTCCACCCCCCTAGGAAGACATACATTAAATATACATTAAAGGTAAAAAAAATAAACACTTACCTTGACTGCGGCGTCCCCGGGCTGCCGTCATCCTCTTCATCGTTTTCACGATGATCTGGTCATGCGCTCGCGCCCGCTCATGCATATTTCTTGCAAGAAATGTGCATGCGCAGATAGTGAAACCAAGGAAGAGGAGGACGGCATCCCGGGGACGCTGCAGTCAAGGTAATTCTTCTTCGGGGGTGGAGGCGGGGGCTGGGCAACTCCGCTCGCTGCGGAGTGTGCCGAGTAGTGCCTACTCCGCTTTCTCTGTAGAACACGGATTAGGCACAACTCCGCACACTCCGCGGGCAGAGCGTAGCTCTCCGCCCACAGTTAGTTAAGATGTGTACTCTGACGCTTCATGGTACTACTGGCAGAACTCACTTTGAGTTGTTTAGGGGGAGGAGGGCTAATTCAGTGTTGTCACCGTCCTGGACTCAAGAATGGAAACATTAGGGATGTTGGTTGTGGATGATGCGTGGAAAAGTAGGCTGAGTAAGAAAGTAGAGGAAATGAAGAGTAATGTTGATAAGAAGAAAGCTGTGAAGTCATTCCCTGTTGAAGTGGGGAATGTTGTGAGGATTAAGGTTCCAGTTACTCATGAGTTGTATTCTAAGTACAACAAACAGTTGAGAGTTATTAAAGTGATTAATATTGCAGTGAACACTGAAGATGAACTTGAACAGAGAAACTAAAATTACCAATGGTATCTTCAAAGAAAGGAATGAAGGAGGTTTGGACAAGGTGAAACAGAAGATAACTGAGCAGAAGCAGATGGGTGGACTGTGCCATAGCTGTAGTAGTCCTGCCAGGTTTAAGGATTTTGTAATGTACAGATAGTGTATTTATTGTTATTTATTTGTGTTATACAGTGTGTTGGTAAAGAAGGGAAATGTGGAGGACCCTAGTATCTAGGGATTGTATGCACATCTTGGTAACAAGGGAATGTTAGAGTGGGTAGGTTCCACGTGGATGGAGGTGGCAATGTGCGTAGAGCACTTTTATAGAAGTAAATCTTATTTCAAGAAGAACCTGCCTTCCTATGGGGATTGGACTACCCAAATGTTTGTGATGTGTAAAAGGGGCACCAGAGAACTGTTAAATGCACAATTATGCCTCTTTCTAAGACTTGAGCTATTTCCATGCAATTGACTCAAACGTGTACACTCAGTAACTGTATGCTGTATATTACTGTTGGGATCACTAATGGTACCTGTGATGTCATCAATGATGTAATTCGATATGTCATCAGTGATAGCATTTGGAATGTAGCTCAGTATGCCATGAGTGATGTAATATGTGAGGTTATAAGCGGTGCATGGGGGGGGGGCGAAAGTTATAGTTGGGTCAGTAAACAATAATCAGTGAATTTCAGACTTTTGTTTTTTAAACATTAGCTTTAATGTTATTTCAGCATGTAACCCTAACAGTAGCATTCCTTAAACCTCTGTTTTTTTCACTGAGATTTCCAGCGAACCTGGTAATGTTACTTTGAATTTGCCCACTGGAGGGTGATGGACTGTGTTTCAATTTCATGTTTGGCTTCAGCAAACCCACTTGGGATAAAATGGAATGTGCCGGACTACTTATGCCGACATGCATTTGTTGTGATACTCACTTTAAGAGACCCACTTCAGGGTAGAACTTGGTGAACAGGTGGCTGCAATTAGTCTGCTGAACTATCATGCATTTTCCCTGTGAGGAAGGACTGGGAAGTCCGAAACGCGTCAGGCCTCTAAATAAGAATTCTCTGTATGTTGCTGGCTTTGCTGCATTCCAGAATAAGTAATTGGAATCAGTATATATATATATATATATATATATATATATATATATATATATATTGCTACAAAATTCCCACAGATGCGAGGCCGCACTCCTCCACAGGTAAGTAAACATTACTTTTATTTCAATAGCAGGCTGCTTCTCACCCCGTCATGGTGCCCCCCCTTGGGCTTACGCGTTTCAGGGATGCTTTCCCTTTCATCAGAGTCCAAGAGCACGAGCAAGCATTTTCGTGCACCCTGTCAAGTCCCGACCTCTTGCACATTTGCATAATTAATTTTCCTCCGGTGTTCCGCTTTTATGAAGGCTCTTGGGACATGCAGTTCAATTCACGCACCATTTGACCCTCCAGTGGGTTTCTTGCTCGTGCTTTTTTAAAGGGGCCACTTCCTTAGCTCACCATTAAGCCCCGAGTGAGACGTAGCCTGTTGAGTTAAAGTACCTGCTTCGCTGTCCGCAAGTGAAATAAGTTCATTGCGCAGATCCATTTATTTCCAGGCTGGTGCGTTCCCTCCACGGCCAAAGGCGCCGCGAATTTATTCCTACAAAATTCCCACAGATGCGAGGCCGCACACCTCCACAGGTAAGTAAACATTACTTTTATTTCAATAACAGGCTGCTTCTCACCTCGTCATGGTGCCCCCCTTGGGCTTACGCGTTTCAGGGATGCTTTCCCTTTCATCAGAGTCCAAGAGCACGAGCAAGCATTTTCGTGCACCCTGTCAAGTCCCGACCTCTTGCACATTTGCATAATTAATTTTCCTCCGGTGTTCCGCTTTTATGAAGGCTCTTGGGACATGCAGTTCAATTCACGCACCATTTGACCCTCCAGTGGGTTTCTTGCTCGTAGCAATATATATATATATATATATATATATATATACACACACACACACACATAAAAATATATACAGGCTGCATTAAAAAGATATCCGATGCATCAAAGCTGTTGCTTTAAAGTTATTCAAATTTCTAATGGAATACAATAGTAGGAAGAGAGAGGAAACGCACCCCCAACAAAGTGCGCCGGCTCTGCCCACACAACAGGACCATCTTGAATAGCGGTGAAAACCAAAGCGGGGCAGCGGTAGCCACCAGGGACCTTACCTTGGAATGGGCCCCGTGTCAACTCGAAAATAGTTTACAAAGGGACACAGGAATCACCCGATTGCATGAACTATTTGCCAGTGAACGCACTACAAATACCGGCATGCTCCTCAAGCTAGTTAAAATTAAGCACCCACCTGAGGGCAATTATGAAAGCACTGTGAAGAGCATGCGTGCGCTACAAAAGGCTAATGATTGAAAGAAACCCTCCCGCCCTCCTCCCTCCGAAGAAGGCCGATGCGGCCGAAATGCATCAGGAATTTGGAAAACGGAGTGTACTTAATTGGTGTCATTAAAGGATGTTTCCCCTCCTGCGTGTGTGCGCCTCGACTCCTTTCTGCAAAGAAAGACTTGGAATAATATATATATATATATATATATATATATATATATATATACACACACACACACACACACACACACATAAAAATATATACAGGCTGCATTAAAAAGATATCCGATGCATCAAAGCTGTTGCTTTAATGTTATTCAAATTTCTAATGGAATACAATAGTAGGAAAATGCCACTTTCATCAGGACATGATTTTTATTAATTTAAAGTAAAAAGTGAACAATAAAACACAGGTACATAAATACCTACCAACTACATATTATATGCATCTTATAAGTTATTAAATACATAAATACATGACATATTAAGCAGTACATATTGTTACAAAATGGATATATGTATTTTTTGACATTTCTAGGAAGGATGCAATTTCCATATGCAACAGCCATGCTATTGAAACATCACAAGGCTCTAACACTAGGAAGAAGAGATGAAATGTAATAACTGAAAACACAATGTGGAAGAGACGCAGCAACATTCATGTGGGTGCTTTAGCCCTAAAAACGCAGTTCGTTTCACTGCACCTTCACAACACAAGTTTGGGTGAGATTGGCTGAGGGTCCAACAATCAAGAACCTTTTTCATACATGGACCCAGCTTGCAACCAGTCCAGGATCTTTAGGATGCAAAGTTAGCGCCTATCAGCATGTGGTCTTTGCGCGCAGGATGGGAATCGCTTGCGTTGTTTGCCACCAGGCCTCGATTTGCTATTTCTACAAGGAGCAATCGCTTCCAAAAACTCAGGCGAGATTGAAGCAATAGGAAGCCTACAGTTTTGTAGGAAGCTTCCTGATTCTGCCTTATATGCCCCCCTTAAGTACAGCGGGAAACTATGGGTGGAGGGAAGCACTCCAGGATGTGATGGTCACTTTCAACCACCCAGCATGCCTTCCTACACCCAAGAACAGGAGGGACTGCATTCTGTGAAGCACCCTTTTAATGCTGTTAAAGTCAGGGTTGTATTGTGACTAAGCCGGTAGCTGCATTTTATGGAGTGCGAGCAACTATCTGGAGTGTTGACTTGAGGGACCAAGGACCAGAGTCAACCCAATCAGCATTTGATGTTAGTATGGTTAGTAAGGAGCAGGTAACTAACAAATACTGGGCTTCGCAGTCGAGAACCACTATTCTGTACCTGCTCTACTGGACTTCTCTGCAGTGCTCAGGACAGTCGATCACCAAGCCCTTGTAGAGTGTTTGCACCCAGGGATCTCTGCATCCAACACAAACGTCAATGCACTGAATTCTTTAAGGGTGAGACGAATCCCAGGCAAATGCAGTAATTGCTGCAAAGTTCTACAGGATTTGCCGCCACTTTGCCCTTCAAGCTCAGATATCGTCAGCTGACAACTGTAACAAAGTACCTCATGCAAGTTTGCGTGACTTACTGTTGAATGCAGAGATCTGGAACTATTATCCCAGTAAATTACATCATTCATTTGGACAACTGTTGTATGGATTATCTTAAAATAGATTCTCCTGTGGTCCTTCATCTGCATCACAGCTCTGTGTACGTTCAGTTTGTGGCCACAGACTCTGGTTCAATACTGCCAACATGAGAAATGAGAGAGACCTCTTACACTATAAAGCGATATAAAAATGTCTTGCCTACAGTTATGAACTTGACTTTCAAAACATGAAATATAAACTCATGACTATTGTTATAGCCAATGGTGTCTTTGCTTTGAACACCTAGAAACATTCCAGTTCGCTCGCTGTCTGCTGCATATAAAAATATAAAGTAGAGAAAATTCTACTACAGTTTAGCCTACTGGCCGGTTATTTGCATTAAAGCATACTTAACTCTCGCATTGCTCGGTGTCTTTATACAAAACACATGCTTGTTCTTGAGATGCATCTGCAAAACACGTGACCGCTGCGAGAGACTACTCTCTCCTTCCGCCATAACGGCAAGAGAGCACTTTAGACCACTGAGATCAAGTTATTGGTTAAGATGTCACTTATCTAAGCAACCATATTCCTGTCATTAAGCAAGTAATCTATCTTCCTGAAAATGCTCGCTTTAGACGCTCTCAGGTGTCACAGATATGCTCGTAGTGTCAAGGGTGGCTGCTGACCTCTGTAAGGCTTTCTTGGTGACGGTGGTGCACCTCTGCATGATCTCATGAGCTCCTGGCTTCTGTTGGATCTTAGGAACCTTAGATCTGGAGTCTGAGCTAGAAGAAGACAGCGATTTCGTCAGAATCACTTGTCGAGAAGCTCTCCCCAAGCCCAGCATCCCTGCTAAGATGACTTCTTGGCAATGGTTTTCTGAGCCCTTGTCTATGGCCCTCTACCGCATCACTGTGCATGTAGAGAAGCTCCATGCTTGCTGGTGAAAGGTTGACGTTCATTGGTGATGGGGTGGGCTTCCACTTCACGCCACTTGCTGCCTGCTCTGGAAAGACTTCCAGCACTAGAGGTAGTGGGGACCTGACCTTCTTCGAAGATGTGGTGGGAAGGCTGCTGAGCGATCTAGATCTCCTTCTCTGCAGAAATGGCCCCATTCCGCCGGTCATATTTTCGTAGTTGTTATTCTGTGACGGCTCCTCCTCAAGGGATGCCCGACGAGGTGAAGTTGGGCTGGCAGCTTCTTGAAGGTCTGGCGTGGATGCATACAAAGCTTTCTTTGTAATAGCCTGGAACTTCTGATGCGGATTTCTGTATGGCCGCAGGAACATTGATGGGACGTACCCAACCTGTTCATTGTACCTAGAAAGAGAGGTAGAGCATCATTGCAAACAATCCATCTAAAGAAATCAGACATTGATGCATTGGTATTGTAGATGCAGGGTCTGGGTAAGGATGGACCAACTAAGCTAAATCTTATACTCAATTTATAAAGTATGCATCTGTAACATTTTGGTAATACCACAATAAGGTAGTAGCTGTAAAGGATTTTTTTTTAAAGAAAATTGTTTCAGCTCTACAAAAAAAGAAGAAAATGAAATGTGGAAACTATGGAGTAAACACAACCTAAACTAATAAATTAATATCTCCAACCACGATTTGCTTCGTGACATACAAGACTGACATCTCAGAGCATTCATAAGGGGCTAGAGCTAGAAATATGAATTACGGTAGAGCCATGCACCCACACAATAATAAAGTGAGGAGCTTCCAGCAGGCAGTGAGTGTCCACTCCAAAGCAGACAGGCCATGTGCTGAGAAACTGATTAAGGAATACCCCTCAAAGCAGGGCCAATTTACACTTGGATTATACACTCATGCAAATCATGCACACCTCTTTCACTCCTTTTCATTATATTATTATAAATATGTCTAAAGTGTGGCCCAGACCACCAGCCAGACACCACAGCAGTCCTGAAAGTCCAAGTATCTTCCCTGAACCTGTTGATCTCATACAATGTCTCTCAGATCACTTTGTTGTGGAATAACACTTTGCCAAAACTATCAAAACATAGTTTAAAAAACATGACACACGACCAAGAAAATAAACACAGGCTCAGCTATATTGATATTGATCTAACTCAATCAGGACTTTATTTCCAAAATCATCTAGGCATGACATAGTGATTATCAAATGTAAATGTGCACTGCGACTGACCAAAGCTAGCTATCGCTTGCTCGTTTCACACATCTGGTGCAAAGTACTGGGGCGCAAGAAACCAATGCTTCCTACCATCGTGCGCATAATAGACATCCAGCTAAAAGATGGACATCTTTAAGACCCCTATTTTAGGAAGATAGTAAGTAAAAGCAAGCAGGGGGGCTGATTGCAAACCTAGTACTGTCTTGTCAGCTTCTGACTTTTTGTGGCGTCTCTGGCAACAGGCCCTTCCCCTCTTGCTGAAATTCTGAGCCCCCTATGACTGAGGGTGGGCCACAGGGTTCTGTATGGATTACATTTTTTGTAATGCTTTTTTAGTGTGCATTTTGGAAGGGGCCAAAAATAATACTATTCAACCTAACCACATTAGATCAAGTCACCCAGTGGCCAGAATAAGGCTATAGTCTAGTCCTGGCTCCCCAGCTTTAAGCTGTTGGGTAAGGTATTTACAAGTCAGGTCGTGCATCACACCAAAAAGCCTGAAAACTATTCATGGTTTGAAATCTCCCCGTTTAAAAGGGCTACTTTAGAGTTATTTACAGGTCCTGTGTCCACACATTGGACTCTGTGATAACAGAAATGAAAGCAAATTGTTAGAGACCAAACAGTAACCATCCACAAGGTGTCACTGTGACATCTGGGGTCGAAACCCAGACTTTCATTTACCAAATCAGTGCATTCTGGGAACTGTATTCTTTTTTCACTTCCTTTGCTCCATACAATCTAGCACAGCTGAAAACAATGATTTGTAAGGGGAAATTCCTGGACTAGAAAAAATGGCGTCCTATGAGATGGAGACATCTGATAACACTAAGCACGAAAAGGAAAATGAAGGTGATACCAACACGTAAAGCCAAACACAAAAGAAACTCACCAGACCAGCCACCAGCCATTGTCAGATTTTTCAAGAACTTCAACCACCGCACCAATGTTCATGGACAAATCGCCGGTATCCTTCGCCTCATGAGATTTTATTGCGAAGTAGAGCTCTCCTAAACAGAATGAGAAAAGCATTATTTCAGAACGCAACTCTACCCATTCTTGGTTATCTTGTTCAGTCGCATTTAATTAAACACAGTTGCAATTTATGGGGCAGATTTACAAGCCCCTTGCGACACTTTTGCGTAATTTTTTCCATGTGAAAAATGACGCAAAAGTGGCGCAAGGGGAATGTAAATATGCCCTGATATCTTTAAAAACAAAAAAAATGACCTATGGTCTTAACCCACCATACAATAAAGTAAGGGGCTTCCTGCAGGCAGTGAGTGCCAACTCCAATACAGTCAGGCCAGGAGCTGTGAAAGTGAATCAGGAAGACCCCTTAAAGCAGGACCACCTTTGTTTGGATTCTACACTCATGAAAATCAGATTGCTTGGAATTAAATTTAAATAAGGGCGCCTCTGGTGTGGCCCATACCATTAGTTAGACGCCCAAAGCAGTCCTGAGTGTCAAGGTGGCCTCCCCCGATTCTGTCGATCACAAAGAGCGCCCTGAAGCACCTTGCTATGAAACACGACTATCAAAACATGGTTAAAAATATGAAGCATGACCAAATGGTCCAACAACACCCAGTGGACCATGTTGTCGTATTGGTGTCATAAAGCCAGTTGCATGCATTGATTCTTCTCTGGTGTTTGAGGGTGCTCAAGAGTACACAGTTCAGATTGAGGACCTTAACGCAGGAGAGAGGGTCATATGATTGGTCGGTGCGAAAGTTGGTGATTACACTGGCTTGGAAAAAAAACTTGCAGACTTACCAGTGTCTGAAGACGGGCGCCTCGGAGAAGCTTCTTTGCTGGTTGAAAGTTTGGACAGGTAGGAAGCAGGAAACCAGGCCAGGTGTTTCTCCTCATTCTCCACCAACCACCAGCCTGCAGGAAAGAGCACAGAAGGACGGGCATGAGCGACAATCAAAAAGGACCCCTAACCATAGCGTGCTGTCTGGTCACAATCATGTAGAAGCCATCTCTGACTAGTATGTGTTCATGCAAGGAAATCAAGAAGATCTGAAGCACAGGAAGTCCTTTCTCTCAGTGGCTGTGTGCATATATTATTTGTGAGGGACCCTAAAATGCAGAACAGCTAAGTCATGGGTCACGAGCACACACATATCATGACCAGCATCAATACAAGTCACCTCTATAGGGTGGACAGGAACAAGCACAGGCACATTATGGGGACAGCAGAGCCAGCTGCTGACAGATGCAGCAGACGCAGTATATGGGCACGCGTCTTCTTCACAGAGATCAGGTGCCCCCATTCAACCCAAATAATTCAAAGTTGCTCATCCATTCAAATGGGATGCAGCGGGCACCTTAAAAAGTATAGAGGAAGGTGTATCCAGGAGGGAGACATCCATTATAACGCGGGCATTGCATCACAATGCCTTTACATCGAGGTCATTACAACGCAAGTCGTTACAACGACTTGCACTGGATGGCGCTCTAACCTAAGGAATAGTATGATTTACTATTCCAACACCTTCCCTACTGTACGTAGACTGGAGTTGGAATAGTAAATCATACTATTCCTAAGTTCAGCGCCCTCCAGCGCAAGTCGTTGTAATGACTTGCGTTGTAACGAACGCAATGTAAAATACTGCGTTGTGAATGTATGCGATGTAACGTCATACATTCACCCAGGAGGGTGCGAGGGGATGGTGGGGTGAATAGGAACCTCTGCTGTTCAGAAATTCCTTCAAAGTCTGCTGCCTGCATGAATAACTTCTTGAACGCATAAAGCTGCTTCCTGTTTCTTTGGGGAAGGTGGTCTGTGTATTAATTTAGCCTGTTTGGGAAAGGGCCAGGGTGGGAGTAGGTTTAAACAGAAGGCTGCATTCTAGTGGCATCAGACGGGTGAGGGGCTGGCTGGGAGATCTACCCCTCAAAGGATCAACCTGCGCCGGTGGATCCTTTGATCACATTTGAAGCAGGGGCCTGGATCTGGAAAGATGCTTGTCAGTAGGAGTGGTCTCTCTACTCGCCTGCTGGGCAGAAGCAGTGCAAGCTTCCATCATGTGCAAGTCAATCGTGAGAAACAACAGCACAAGCTTCCATCACAGGACGGGTAGACCACAAGTGTAGCGAAGTTTCCAACACACACAAGGACAGCCTGGGAAGCAGCATTTAAAGCACCCCATACACACAGCAGCAGGGGCAGAGATCTGGCATTCAGTAGCAAGCTTCTGGCATCCAAAGTAACAATAGTGTGCAGCTAATCCTCACAGGACAGAGGTCATGTAAGCGGCCTCAACATGCCATCCGGTGAGCCCTCTGTGGGGAGCAGTTGGGCAAATGGCATGGCAGTCAAATGGAAAGGGGTGGCCATGGCCAGTGACATGATTCACGAGCTAAATCAGCCGACGGGTGAAGGGAAGCGTGCCACAATGTCTGCGCAGGGATCGGGAGAGCTGACCATTGTTTGCAGAGGGTACCTCTGCCCCTGGTGGTCTGCATGGAAACCTATAAAGCAGTCCTACCACCACTGAGGGCAGTGCCAGCACAAGAGTTTATTTACCACCCTAGGCAGAGTGCCATTTTAGAGATGGCCCCTGCACTCTGAAGGGGGCTCCACTTGGTGCTTCTAGAAGCAGTGTGGTGTTATCCTTTTGCTTATGCCCTAGCTGAGTGTCTGGAATTCCTGAAAGTAATACTAGCCCTAATTGTTGGACTGTGTGGGTACTGGTGTGAAGAGTACGGAGGCCTCAGACACCCACAAAGGTACATCTTTATGTACCTTTGTCGATGGCTGGAAACCAGTCAGACATTATCAGTTGGACAACAACACCAAACATTAATAGGTTTTCTGGGCACCTCTATGGGTGCCTGGTTGTATTTAGGACATTAACACGCGTATGGGTACACTCAACATTAACGGGTATCTGGGCACCTAATGGGAGCATTGGTACTCCAGTGTGCATACATCTGACATGAATGGGTGTTTGTGTACCTTTATGGCTACCTGTGTGCAAGTGTGACCTGAACGGGTGTTTCTGTACCTCGGTGGGTATCTGTGTGTGTGTGTGTGTGCCATGAATGGGTGTTTGTGTACCTCTATGGGTACCTGTGTGCATGTGTGACACGAATGGTTGTTTGTGTACCTCTATGGGTACCCGTGTGTATGTGTGACATTAATGGGTGTTTGGGTACCTCTATGGTTACCTGTTACCTGTGTGACATTAAAGGGTGTTTGGGTACTTCTAGGGGTGTATATTGAACATTAACACATGTATGATTTGTTTGCTTTCAGTTTTCTAAAGCGTGCAAATACCTATTATGGGTAAACTCAAATTTAACATGTTTCACTGCTTTTCTATGGCACCTGCTGGAATGTGGACACAGTTGTGAGTAAGTGATTACCTGTGGTGTCTTTCAGTAACACGTCCACAAGCTCTCCACGACGGACCTTGAAGGGGCGGTTCTTGGTATCTGCGGCCCCATACGTCTCCAAGCAACAGTACTGCTCGGCTCTTATTGGTTGAATGACTGCGTCACTGGCCTGTTGCCTCGACATCTCCCTGCTCCCATCTCGTGCTTCTGAGGGCATGATGACGATGCTGGAGAATAGACATAGACACCATTTAGTACAAAGCATAATGCCACAGCAAGAGTGTGTAGTGGGATTGTGGTGAGTGGAATGTTCAGAGTATGCTGTTGTGTTGGGAGACAAGGCCTTGGCAGTCGGACCAGTTGCTGGAAGTAAAGCGGGGAAGGTGTGTTATCAATGTCGTTATTAACTGGGATGATAACTAATAAACAACATGCTCCTGAAATCTAATTTTCGTGGAGTCATAGTCAAAAGACCACCAACTTTGATGCATCCAAGGAGACCAAAAGAGAGAAGAAAACCTCTGCTAATCCCTTTTCAAATCAAACATTTCATTGAACCCCAGTACCACTATTGTCAGGGCCAAGTCTGATCTATAATCCACAAACCCACCCACACCCTCAATCCCTCTTTCCCGTCAAGCAACCCATGGATCTATAGTGAGAATTTAGGGCACTGCTTAGTTAGAGTCGCATGGCAATGCATTATGGGTTCCAAACTCCTGCTGACTCAATTATGACTGGTGCATTCTTTTCAAACTTTAATGGTATATTGAAAACTAGCTCATGAAATATAAGCCAGACTTAGGATTGAATACAAAGTGCATTAAAATCTCAAATGAGAGATACCACAGAAATCAACCCTGAGGCCTGGGCCAAATTCACAATATGTGACTGGGTAAAGTACCAGTTTGGTGCCTGATCTTAGATCTCACACTTGAAGCTTCTCCAAAGCTAGTCGGATAGATCCTGCAGGATGACTCAAGGCTGCACCTGCTGATCTAGCCTGTCCACTAAGCAACATCACCAGGTTTCCCAAAGCAGTATCTAAAGCACTGTATCTGCCCCCGGGCTTTCATATTCTCCGTTACGAGTTGTGCCGGGCTCCTCGCTGAAGGCAGGGTCCATACCACTCGGGCCAAGGTGTACTTCCCTGTGCAATTCCTGAATCATTGCTGGGTGATAAACCACCATGCACACTTGGTCTACACTGTGGTTGGCATTTGTTCCACACTGGGGTTGGCATTTGTCCACACTTTGGTTGGCATTAGCTTGCATTCTCTGTTACATCCATACTTCTGGGAGTGTTGAAGTGTCCTTCCCATCCTCCCTACTGGACAGATTTAAATACCTTTGTGCACCATTGTCCCTTTGTGAACATGGCTTCCAGATTTGGACACACTAGTCTGGGTGACGCCCCAGTGTTGGCTTGTGAAGTGGTACCATGCTGCAGTGATCTAAGGATCGAACTCTGGACCCCAACACTGCCCAGGTTCTAGGACATACTAGGATGTTAGTTGGTCTTTTAAGTAGCAGATCACAAATGTGTTTCTCCTGCAGTGGCCTGCAATGCTCTCCACCTGTTTACTACACCTGGGTCTCCCGGCTCCATAAATATTTATCATTTAAATATGGTACTGGAGCGAGCTCCGCATGGAGACCCAGAATACAGAAAGACAGTGAACAGCATCAAAAGCAACCTGATCCAGGAAGCTACATTTGCTGCATCTTTGACACATGTCTACGTTACCCTAACTCTCTCTTCCTTTTCAATCCATACGAGATATCAAAAAATCATAAAGACTTGTGTATGGTACCAAAACCTAAACAGACAACGACACGATACCGTTAACAAAAGTGTTATCCAACTTAATACAAGTAAATCTTTAAATATTCCCTAAAGGGAAGGAGTTGAGCTATGTTTCCCATGAGGCTTGGCAGGGAAATCCTTATAGGACAAGCAATATTGTTGTATTTAGTGTCATCTACACAGAGGCATGACTTCCCTACACTCCTACAGATGTTGTCATGTGTTTTGGGTCACTGCTCGTTGGGTCCTCTACGCTATGCCTCCCAGTCCAAATGCTTCCCAAATTCCCTGCCCCAGTTCAAGGAGGATGTCATGGTGTGGGGTAGGTGGTGGCTCTACGCCTGCATCTACAAGGATAGTCCAACTGCTGAAGGATGAGGCTCTAGTGCACATTATTGCTCAATCTTCCACTCTTCCCTCAGAGTGAAAATGGTAACGGTATGCCCAGACATGGGTTTTGTGCTCACTGTACAACTAGAACCAAGATACACCTGACTGAAGAGCCCCAATCAGGGAGAAACCGGTCCTAGGATGCTTGTTTTCCAGTTTGGAGAGGACCTGGCCGGGCAGTTCGGGCTGGACTGTTCCTCTTGGAGGAGGGCCAAGACGGATTTGCTTTTGGCTGGGTCTAATCTGATGTGACATTGTGGGCAAAAGAACAACGGAATGGAATGCTACCCCAAGCGATTGCCAGTGATTAGACCTATAGCAAGCATCCTCCCATCAGGTTTTGTGGAAGATGCTTTATTGTTCTACGTTGGCCCCAGCCTCGCATGCAGGAAGCTGCTCCAGTTCCTTGCTTAAGGGTAGGCGGCAGTCGTGCATGCAAGGCTGGGTTTGGATCTCACGCTAATACATTCAGCACACAATAAACATACACAAGGTAACATTTTGATTGAAAGTAAAGTATCTGTGGGCACCAGACCTGTTTTCGGTGAAGGCAGGATCAAAATCCCTGGTCTGCGGTGTGAAGAAACCAGTGACATCCTGGCCCTGGGAGATCTTGGCGTCGGTTTTCAGCAGCTCCTGGACGTAACTCTCCAGCAGCTTGAGGCGAGCCAAGAACCTTCTGGACTCCTTCCAGAATGTGAAGGCAGGAGCATCTGTGAGGTGAATAGGGAAAAATAAAAAAAGGTCAGGAAAACTCTACTTAAATTTAAAGTGCACCCAGCTCTGTTTAAAGAGGGTGTAGTGTTTTTGTGTGTTTTAGGTTTGACGTAAGATGCATGCAGCCGCATTAATGGCAAACAATCTATAGATGTTTTCCGTGAAAAGGCTGGCTAGCTGAACAGCTGATCCAAGTCGTTGCCAGGGATTGGGATCTACCCTGTCCAAAAAGGATCACTAACCAGTGGTTAATTTGTAAAAAAATAAGTGCCGGTGCTTTCGTCAGGAGGCAGCTTGACCAGTCCATTGCGCCTGTTAGCGTCGCCTAACACAGAACCAACTACTAACAATGAAACACTACAAGTGAGGAGAGGATATGACAGGATGTGGCTTAATGGCCAGAGCTGCTGAGGTTGGAGCTGGGGAACCAGGTTTGAGTCTTGGCATCGGCTCAACATCCTGTGATCATGAGCAAATCACTTAATCTCATGTGCCTCCCAAAAATGAATGCGTCCTTAACTGGTGCTCAAGCTCCGGTGTTGATGATTAAGTGCTGGTGCTGAGCGTCGGAAACCACCGGCTCAAATTAATCACTGAACTAGACCTAACACGAGGTGCTCTCACTTAGTTCCACTGATTTTGGTCGCCCACATGTATTTGTGTTACCTTTGAACTTTGGAATGCTGCGCTCAGACTTCTTCATATGTCCGGCTTCAATGGGAAACTTCTTCTTCAGACTCACCTGGAACATAAAAGAGAGCATGTCTGAGTACGCGGGTCCCTTTAATGTTATTCCCGCCAAAAACAAAGCACTACTTCCGGGTTGGCCTTTGTGTACTCACGTGGAATTTCCTGAACTCCTCATAGGTCCTGTAGATGAGGATGTTGTTGCGATCAGACCAGAGCACCAAGAACATGTAGGTCTGCAGAGGAAGAAAGGGAAGAACTATTAGGGACACATGAAATGTGGGTGTGTAAATAAGAGCCTTTATTTAAAGTTGTATCAAAAAGAGTGGGAAAACCCAATATACCCTTGGAGGCTTGGACAATAAAGCTAGAAATGAGTTAAGGAGTGCCTACAGGGGATTTTGTTCACAATCTTAGTTAAGTAGTTGTTTGTAAAGCAACCACTTTTTGTTCAATCCTGAACTTGTGAACTTTTGAATAATCAAACAAAAAAGAAATTATTTGCTTTTAAGTGAACAGTTTTCTCACAAACATAAATTATATAACACTGGGCAATCTTTTCTTTAAAAAAAAAAACATATATTTAATATATACACAACTAAAGAGAAGGGAATTACATTCAGGATCACCCAAACATAATGATCAAGGTGTCACAACTACGTAACTAAGATTGTGAACAAAATCCATTGTAGGCACAGTTCAACTTATTTAAAGTTGGGCAGGTGTGGGGCCCCATCGAATGTCCCACCTGCTTTGTTAAAAGCGCCTTGGTATTGATAGCGCCCTGAATACGGAGGACAGGACATCCGCCACTTTTTGGCCCACACTCATTCCGAGGTACTGAGCAAAAACTTGTGTTTTTTGCCCAAAATAATTATGTGAAATAATGTAAAAGAGGTGAAATGCCAAGTTAGTGACTCTCTGCACCAGCCTTTGTCCTTCTAATGATCAAATAATAAAAGTACATACAATACTGTTTACTTTTAGCATAACTAAGTATTTAACATTCAAGCAAGTTCAAATATGCACATCTCTCACCCACATCACCACCCTTTTCCGCATCCTGGGCTCAAGGATTCTGCCTACACACATACCCCAGGGAGGACCTGGCTTGGCAGTTCGGGCTGGACTGTTCCCACAAGGAACAGGGTCAAGAGTGATTTGCATATGGCTGGGTCCAAACTGGGGTGGTGTGGTGAGCAAAAGAATGATGGATTAAACCCAGATCCTTGTCACTGGGGCTGAATGTTTGCATTGTCCAGCATTCCGCCCATCAATTGTTTCTTTTGCATGCACACACATCCATCACAGAGGTTGTCTTTTGGTTCCAGGATCCATGCACCGGTGGACACCGACTGCCAGCGGCCTCGCCCTATGTGTGTCTGGTCACCCAAGAGCGCACATAAGTACCACAATCTGCCCCTTTGGGGTGTCCCCAAGGTTGACCTTTACACCAACTGCCCTCGATGGGAACATTGCTCCAGCATTCCTGCACCCACTCAACTCCCACACGTCCCTGGCAACTACCTGTGGCCCCACTGACCCCTTGATCTGAGAAGTTCACCTATGACCAGTGAATCACAGGATGAGCCTGTGAAGCTTGGAGCTCCAGGGTGACCTGCTGTGGCTTCTAGTTCCTTTCCCGGCACCTGTAGGTCCCATTACAATGTTGCTCTTTAAGGCCACTTGGAGCTGGAATTGGTCTCTCCTAGGGGTGCGAGTGATTTTCTTTCAGAAAAATTTTGCAAAAATGATACACAAAGTGACCCATGATATGAGCGTGAAAATGAAATGCGAG
This sequence comes from Lissotriton vulgaris, assembly GCF_964263255.1. NCBI lineage: Eukaryota > Metazoa > Chordata > Amphibia > Caudata > Salamandridae > Lissotriton > Lissotriton vulgaris. The sequence continues at coordinate 68,320,820 of NC_141698.1, forward strand.
GGAATGGATACCTTCTGCTCGAGAGTCATACAAGGTACCAGCAGGCAACTGCATTCAGCACAAAACGTCTGTCAGGAACCTTAAAACTGCTCTAAACAATCCCCTCTGGGTAAAAAAGCGTGCACAATGTCATGCTCTCAAAATGCAATGAAACTCTCGTAATGCGAACCTGGCCTTTTACGGGTACAAGGGATTGAATCGACCTCGCCTCTAATGGCCTTTTGAATGCAGTAAACTGCCTCTGAATGACTTTAAACCAGTCCTGAGGCCTTTTAAATGAATCAGACTTGTGACTTCCGAACAAGCACTGCACACGTGCAGCATGCTACCCATGTGGGCAAGCAGTTCAGCATCCCTCATACGGGTAGTGAGTGATACATGGATGCTGCAAAACAGCACAGATATATATAATGAACCCCTTCCCTAGATTGGGAGATGCTCTGGAGACGAGAGAGTGGCCCGGAGGCACCTACCTTCTTCCGGTGATGCTGCACCACGCCCACAGCCTTGGCCTCCAAGGGGTACCGCTGGGTGCTGCCTCGCCGAGTCATGCTGTATCCTGGGGGAGCTGTCCTTGTGCTCGGCTTCAGCCCTTGCAAGCAGTGTCTGCCTTCATGCTCTCACCGGCCTCCTTATGAAGGGGCGAGGGGAGGGGAGGGGAGGGGGCTGGAGGGGGCGCGGCATCCCGATAAGGTCTGTTTGTCTTCTCAGCTGCAGGCGCTCGATGCAAATAAATTCATCCCCTGAGCACGCGACACACTGCCTGAGGAGCTGTCAATCAAAGGTGAACCAATGCCGGGAAGTCCTGCGAGGGAGGGGCGTGCCGGCCGGAAGTGGAGACAGGGACTTGTCACAGAGGGCTCTGACCATGGCCATCACAGGCTTGTCTGATTATAGCGCTCCGCGCCGGCTTTCGAGGCGCTGTGAAGTACATGCAGTACAATCACCGCACACAGCGAGATCCCTCAGGGATGAGCTCAGACTATGGGCGCTCAGTTGAAGCAATGTGTAGCAAGCACGTGGTGATCACATAGCGCCTGCTACTACAGGCCAGGTCAGTGCTATATAACACTTCTCAAATAACAAAAAAACGACAAACTTGCCCAGTTACATTACACAAGGCCACTTTTTCAGTTTTTATTTTTTATTTTTGGCACGTGGAGATACAGCGGTTTTGCCCAGAATCGCAGGATGTTGAGCCGCCGCTGGGATTGGTAAAGCGGGCACTCGGGAAATGCCCGAGTTCCAGCTGTGAGCTGCTGTTTTGGGCAGCCTGGGGGCTGTCTGTGCTGTTAGGATGACGTCAGCGACCCAGTGGCCCTTCTAGAGGCAGATGGGCGGAGGTATCACTTCCTTTGTCTCGCTGGGCGGCCCATTAAAGTACGCTGATTGAGGGGGGGGGGGGGGGGGGGGGGGCGGGATAGGGGACCAGGGGGCCTGAGTAGAAATGGTCTCACTTGCATTCATGTGTGCCTCAGCTGTGTGAACACATCTGGGCACTTTTTAAAATCTAAGTTTAGTTGATAAAACCTGCCCCACGCCCTTCATTTATTAAAACTTCGCTGAAGTAGTGTTTTGTGGAAAGACAATACGCAAATGAGGCCCACTTTTTTTTGGAGTGCCCAGGCCGATTTATGATCCAATCCATCCCTGGCCCACTTCCATTGTCAGCAGCTGTGGCTGTGAGGTCACAACCTCTATCCAAGAAGAGAGTATTTACAAGTAAGCGTTTGTTCCCATAAACACCGTGAAATATGGGGGAAATGGTAGGACTATCATGATGGAGCCATTCAACCATGATGCGTGTCTATTAGAAGAGCGTCTAAATTACTATTGCACTGTGCTTGTTGCTATTTTTTTTTATTAACAATCAATAAAATGTGGTTAAAGAAAAAATTCATGTTTTTTGTAAGGATGCATTTGTTTCGACCATGTTCTTCAGAACATTTTTTGTGGCAAAATGGTGCGGAGCTTGCAATGTGCAAATGTGTTTAAATTCCACTGAACGCGCTTGAGGGTACAGTTCTCAGAATTGATTGCTAAACCAACCACGTCCATGCGTTCATGTCATATTTTTAGTATATATTTAGAGCTACACACCTTCAAACCTATGACATCACCTCATCTACACGCAGTTGCTCATTTTTATAAAACAATTCCTTCCTTCCAATGTCCAGTCCCACAGAGATTCACTTATTTACTTATGTAAAAGTGTATTATAGCGCACCGCCACTAAAAAGCACATAAGCGCTATAGAAGAAACTAACAGTTACGTGCAACATCAGTGCGCCAAGAAGAGCATGTGTCTGGACCTCAGGCACTTCATCCAGCACAGGTCCTACCACAACAACACACTTCTTCAACCAAACGTAGCAGGGCGGCCTGTAATCACTCCAGACAGTTAAAGTGCTATAATGAGAACGTCTGTAGCGCTATATACAATTATCACTTAATATAATGTCATATTTTTGCCTTGTCGCGTTGTAGTACAAATATTGTGGTGCAAGAATATCGAGATCAGAACATTGTGGGGTAATATATCTAAAGGTAAGTGCATATAGGGAAGTATGGAATTACTATTTGTAAATCGATATCTACGTACCTTGGAGATATACAACCCATAGGCACATGTATGTGGAGCTAGGTATCGGAAATCTATACTTATAAGTCAATATTTTGGTTTCGATATTCTGTCCTCAATATTCAGTAGTGTTTAACTCACTGTGCTATACTGTGAGTAATTACAACTATTAAACGTTTGCAGTGTTTAAGTCATTGTGCTATATTGCGTGAGATCACAACTATTAATCGTCAGTAGTGTTTAGCTCACTGTGCTATACTGCAAGTAATTACGACTATTAAACATCAGTAGTGTTTAACTCACTGTGCTATACTGCGAGTGATTGTAACTATTAAACGTCAGTAGTCTTTATCTCATGGTGCTATACTGCGAGTGATCACAACTATTAAACGTCAGTAGTGTTGAAGTCACAGTGCTATATTACGTGAGATCACAATTATTAAACGCCAGTTGCGTTTAACTCAATGTGCTATACTGCGAGTAATCACAACTATTAAACGCCAGTAGGTTTTAACTCAGTCAGTCAGTAAGTACTTTATTCGGTTAGAAATATAACCATAAAAGCTTAAAACATAATGTTACATTCACATAAAAATAAAGTTACAAGATTTCAAATATTTCAAATACAAAACCCAATTCCCTTGTCACAAACTCTGCAAAACATTCAGGCTAATGGATTGACACAGTATAAAAACGAGAAGAATATATATAATTCATTACAGGTTGGAATCTACATATTAATAATATCAGTGTCTATACAATTTAATCCATCAGGGTTAAACCCGAGAGTAAGTGAAAATGATTAGAAGTGGGGATGGTGTAACCGCTCGATACGAGGGCACTTCTGCTCGTCAAACGATTGCTCTCAGGTCTTTGACTTGGTGATGGAACGTATGACGTTCTAGGGTAGAAATCACTTAGGCCCCAGATAGATATAGGGCCATCCCCTATTTGTGGCTGCCCTGATTGGAGATGTGGGCCGACGTGTTTATTTCTAAATTTTACAAGTACCAAATCACCAGCTATATCTTTTGACAGAGGTCCTAGCCAGCCCACCCTTCTAACACTTAGTATACTTCCATCTATGTTGGGAGGGATAGGTCTATTTTTAGTTAACCAAAAGACAACCTTATTCCTAAGGTCCTGTTGTCTTTCGTTTTTCCCCTTTGTAAGTTCCGGTACTCCCGAGAGGACACACACAAAGGGAGCGGCCTCCGGTGGCAAGTGTAAATGATTGGTTTTAGGTGCGATATTGCCATAATTGGCAGCTGTCCCCTTATGTGATATAGAATCTTTGTTCGGCCCTGCTCTAGGGTAAGACTCCGTGCTGCTGCGGCTGCTTTCGGGGTGTTTGAAGATGTTATATGAGGGGTTACTGATTGTTTATGGGGGATTTTACTTAGTGCGGTATTTTTAGGCACTTCTATGGGGGCTGGAAGCTGTGGTTGAAAAGGACCTGCCAAACTTTTTATATATGACGAGCTGGCCTTAATCGCTTCCTCAACACCCATGAGCCTTTCCCCTAAGGTATTCATTTTTTCCATCAGCGGGGATATTATTGATTTGATCATGTTTTCGATCTGGGCCAATAAAATAGCCTGAATAGGTGCTTTAAGGGTGGCAGTGTTGGGAAGTGGGGGACTTGGATTCGGTTTTTGTATCTTTGCATGTTTCCCCAATTGTTTAACCCCATCTCTCTTCCTTTTAGCAGAAAAGACCTGAGGGGACAGTGTAGGTTGGGAATTTACTTTTGCCCGTACTAAAAGGGGAGTACCCTGCAAACTTTCAGTTGGTTGGAGTGATCTAGTGAACTGGGGACTAGTGGTTGCTGTAGGGCAGGTAGGAGCACTAGTTTGCATACTTCCTAATTCAACAGGAGCGTACTTGGATTTACATAGTTTGTTTAACTCCTCCAGGAGTGATGAATCTAGAGCTGCTTTTGCTGTCTGGGAAGAAGAACATGTGTTGGAAGAACTACCCATGTCCATGCATCGTTCTATTCTCTCTGGGTCACTGGTAGTGGGGGAGGTCATCCTCTTTAAGTAGTTGTCCATCGTTCCCTTACACAAGTCACTCTGGGAAAAAAAGTTTTTAGTGACCCCCTTGCAGGTCATGACTTAACTGTTTTGTGTGAATTAAAACGGGCATCAACCACCAGGAATTTGTTCAAGTGTCACGATGTGGTTGCACTTAGAAGGGACCTGTATGGAACAGAACACTGATTATCTTTACCTTTCTGTGCCAAGGGGGGTGTCCCGACCCGGCCTTCTCTGGCCTTAGATGGCCGCTGATGGCCCCGCCCTTGTCCCGGTCTTCTCCCGGCGCCGACCCGAGCGCGATCCCGCGACGCGGGGACTGGTCTCCTTTTCAGGCGCCTCCTGGCGCGGGAATTGTGTGTGGCGGCGTGTTGCGCCGCTAGGGCGTCTGGGAAATGGAGTCCTCAGGGCTCCCCTCACGCTGCGGCCGCTGGGGTGGGCTAGCGGCAACAGATGGGAGCACTGCTGCTGGACGCTGGGTCTAGATGTGAACCCCAGGAGTTCTGTAATCCATATTCTGTAATTTTAACTCATTGTGCTATACTGCGAGTAATCACAACTATTAAACCTCAGTAGTGTTTAAGTCACAGTGCTATATTGCGTGAGATCACAACTATTAAACGTCAGTTGCGTTTAACTCACTGTGCTATATTGTGTGAGATCACAACTATTAAACGTCTGTAGTGTTTAACTCACTGTGCTATATTGCGAGTGATCACAACTATTAAACCCCAGTAGTGTTTAACTCACTGTGCTATACTGCGAGTGATCACAACTATTAAACCTCAGTAGTGTTTAACTCACTGTGCTATACTGCGAGTGATCACAACTATTAAACCTCAGTAGTGTTTTACTCACTGTGCTATACTGCGAGTGATCGCAACTATTAAACGTCAGTAGTGTTTAACTTACTGTGCTATACTGCGAGTGATCACAACTATTAAACGTCAGTAGTGTTTAACTCACTGTGCTATACTGCGAGTGATCGCAACTATTAAACGTCAGTGGTGTTTAACTCACTGTGCTATACTGCAAGTGATCGCAACTATTAAACGTCAGTAGTGTTTAACTCACTGTGCTATACTGCGAGTGATCACAACTATTAAACCTCAGTAGTGTTTTACTCACTGTGCTATACTGCGAGTGATCGCAACTATTAAACGTCAGTAGTGTTCAACTCACTGTGCTATACTGCGAGTGATCGCAACTATTAAACGTCAGTAGTGTTTAACTCACTGTGCTATACTGCGAGTGATCGCAACTATTAAACGTCAGTGGTGTTTAACTCACTGTGCTATACTGCAAGTGATCGCAACTATTAAACGTCAGTAGTGTTTAACTCACTGTGCTATACTGCGAGTGATCACAACTATTAAACGTCAGTAGTGTTTAACTCACTGTGCTATACTGCGAGTGATCGCAACTATTAAACGTCAGTGGTGTTTAACTCACTGTGCAATAATGCGAGTGATCGCAACTATTAAACGTCAGTAGTGTTTAACTCACTGTGCAATAATGCGAGTGATCGCAACTATTAAACGTCAGTGGTGTTTAACTCACTGTGCAATAATGCGAGTGATCGCAACTATTAAACGTCAGTGGTGTTTAACTCACTGTGCAATAATGCGAGTGATCGCAACTATTAAACGTCAGTAGTGTTTAACTCACTGTGCTATACTGCGAGTGATCTCAATTATTTTTGAATTGAAGGCTTTCTGTGCCGGATGGAATGTCATATAAAGACACTGCCCCGGCTGATGCCATGTGGCCCAGTCACCTTGCAGCGGACGGACAGTCCAGGGTGTGGGGAATGCAGAGCCTGGTATTACTGCAGCAGAAAAAACTTGGTAAAACCACCTTAGACTCTGGAGCCGTGGCTGCTGCCACAGACGCACCACTGCCCAACACCCTCTTTCACTCTAGGGGATGCATGGGGTGGTCCTTGCAGCATGGCCTCAGCGGGGAACCAAAAGCAGCCACAAAATGCTCAACCCCACCCCACTCCCTTCCTCTCCTTGCACTTCTTCCCCTCTCTCTCTCTCTCTCTCTCTCTCTCTCTCTCTATATCTATATATATATATGTCATGTGATCAAGGCTATCTCTAGCCGAAACGCATGGCGGACTGGTGCTGGGCTAAAAACCAATAAAGAAAAATTGCACCTTCTTTGGGTCTCGCTGGTTCCTGTTTGCTCGAGTGGCCAAGTTCGCTGCACTTGTTAACTTTTGGAGCTTTACGTACCATATATATATATATATATATATATACTAGCAGCCCGCCCCGGCGTTGCCCGGGGCAGAAGGGGCTGGGGGCAGCATCGCAGCAGGAGAGGCGCAGCAGAGCGGCCGTTTTGTTGGTCCTGTCCGCTTCTGCCCACGCTTTGTTTTCCCCGACGTCCCGACTTTGTGGAAAAGGCTTTCTGAGCACTCAGTGTTCATGGCCCCCGCCCGTCGTAGGTCCTGGTCGCTTCTGCCCACGCTTTGTTTCCCCCGATGTGCCGACTTTGAGGAAAATGCTTTTTGAGCACTCAGTGTTCATGGCCCCCGCCGGTCTCTTGGTGCGCACCCGCGGCTGCTTCACTTACCTCATCCACCGCTCCCCCCCGCGCTGCTGAGTTTACCGCTCCACTGCTCCTCCGCTTCTCGCCGCTCCTCACCGCTTGTCCACTCGCCGCTCCTCACCGCCTGTCCGCAGCTCCTCCCCGCGCTCATGTCGGCCGCTCTTCCTCTTGCTCCTGAACGCCGCTCCTCCCCGCGCTCCCGATGTCATCACGCACGTCGCGGTCGGCGCTACTTCCAAGGGACTACTTTTTTTTTATTCGTACATTTTTTAAAGAACGTATACTTTTTATTTTTGTATAGCCTATGTCCTTCTGCTTGCCGTGACGTTTTCAAAGATGTCTTGGGTGTTTGGATTATATAGTATATAGTATATATAGTATATAGTATAGTATAGATTGTGTTTTTGTTGTTATTGTGCTTGTAAGTAGTGTGACTATTGTAGTGGTAACACAGACTTGAATTGTTATGTTGCTGAAAGTGTATTTTTCTTTTTCCATATTTCTATCCCTTTAAAAATAATTTTTTTTTTAGGATGGCTGTGAGTAGTGCCACAGTTTCAAAATAGAAAAATGTGACCTGTTTTCTGATGAACGTTTTTTTGGGAAGTCTCTTTCTTTGTTTTACGTTTTTTATGCCTTAAATAAAGTTTCTGTTTCCTTTGTTGAATTGTGTGGGAAACCTTTGGCACTGTTCAAGTATTTTTGGGCAGTTGTGTTATTTTTGTAATAGTTCTGTATTGCTAGTATCGTTTGATGTTGTCCACAAGATGGGAGGAAAGTGTCGTGTGACCTGTTCAATGAATCGGGTTTTATTTTCAAGTCTGTTGTTTTCCTTTTTGTATTCCTTTAATAAACTTTCCTTTCCTGTTTGTCAATTGTGTGTGCAAGTCGTGGCACTGTTCGAGTGATCAGGGCCAGTTGGGTTATTTTTTTTGTTCGTATGTATTGCTTTCAGCGTTTAATGTTGTCCGGAATGTGGGAGGAAAGTCTGTTCAATGTGCACTTGTTTGCGTTTCGACTGTGAAGAAATGTCAGCTTGCTTTCCTCCCCTCATCACGTCGTTGGGCAATGGTTAAAGAGTTCTTATTTTTTTTCTGAGAAGTTGTGTGTGTATTTTTATTTCCGCGTTGTGATTGGTGTACTGTCTGAATAACCCTGACCCCTGTGTGGCGTCATTTTGGAGTCATCTTCGATGGAAGTCACGGCCGCTTTTAAATGTAATGGGACGAATGCGTTTTTTGTATGTATTGCTTTCAGCGTATTATGTTGTCCGGAATGTCTCGTGAATGTGCACTCGATGTTGGCTTGTTTGATTCCTGTTTCCTCCCCCTTATGACGTCGTTGGCCAATGGTTAAAGAGTTGTTATATTTTGTATCCGAAGTCCTGTGTATGTTTTTTTTGCTGCCTTGTGATTGGTGTATTGCCTGATTAACCCTGCCCCCTGTGTGACGTAATTGTAGAGTCTTCGTGGATGGAAGGCACGCCCGATTTTTAATGTAATGGGACGAAGGCGTCAATGTTGTCTGGGTAACTGCAAGGAATGTGTGTGTTTTACTACATTTGTCATTCCGCGCTGTATGTGTGTACATAAATAGATTGAAAGTGCATTTCCGATGTATGTTTTGGGATTTGCAACTGTTTGTTATAAATTTAGTGAAAGCGCATTTCCTCTCTCGGTCTGCATATTATGCATTATAAATTCTATGGCAGGACAGGAGGCTCAGATTATGCTTTCTCGATTTCTTTACTACCAACAACAGCCAATAGGAACATAGTAAAGAAAAACAGCAAACTACAACTCCCATGAGCCCTTAGGCAACCATAGAGACTACATGCTATATAAGTCACCATAGAGGACAACACTTCCTCTTTCTTTGCTGCTTCGCAGCCAGTTAAGTCCTTTTCTCTTATTCTAACATATGGCATGTTTGCTTTTGCATTGTGTTGTGTATTGCTTGATGCGTTTACTCACGCGTTGTGTGCCGCTTTTCAGCTGCTATTTGTGCTCGTTTTCGCCGTGTAGTTTGTCGCCTTTGGCGGTCGGTTGTTTCGGCGTGCGTGGCTTGTTCTGTTGTTGGCTTCTGAGAGCGCGTGTCGCCTCTCTGGTACTGCGGGCGCATTGTGCCCGTGTGTCCTCTGTGGTTGTGGAGCGGGACTGGGGCTCGGGAGCTCGCGCGCTAGTGTCGCGCGTCGCTCCTCTTCCGGACCTTCAGGCACGCCTTCGCGCATGCGCGTTGGCTTTGTTTACGCTCCGTGTTTGTCACGGAGCCCGGACACGCTCGGAGGCGGCGTTGCTTTTAGCGCCTGTAATGGCTGACTTTTTTTGGCCCTTTTAGAGGGAGAATGATGGAGAATGACTCCAGTCTATCAGCCTTATAGTATAGGGATTAGGACTATAAGTAGTACCCCTTCATGAGACACAGTAGGGTATTTTCGTACCCCTTTCCTTAGATCAGGGGTTATGAATTAAAGCTAGGGGATAAATATATAAGTATTAGTCATGATCCATCCTTTTGCTAGAGTGTTAGAATATTTTCCATGGAGTTATGCGTATTTTGGGCCCTGTAGGCCTTAAACGGGACAGACTCCATCTTGCCCTCTGCCTGGTAGCTCGAGAGGCCTTTTAGGTCAAGTGTAATGTTTTAGTTTTAAGCTGTTGTTCGCTTGGAGAGAACCGGCTCAGGCTGGCCCTTATCGAAGGAATGTATTTTTCTCCACTCCGAAGACACAACTTCAGGCCGGCCGGCTGGGAACGTGTCCTTGGTACGGGGAGGTACAAGAATTTGGTGGGCGGCAGGTTACTGGCCGTAACTTTCCATGAAGGGACAGGCTTTGATATTAGCGAAGGTGTTAGACAGTTAGAGAGTTAGTTCGTAGGCGGCAGCTAGCCGTTAGCATCTCTGCTATTAATTATTTCCACGGCGGACAGTCGCCATCTTTGAAGTCCGAGAAAGATTTAAGACCGAGACTCTCTGAGAAAGACTGGAGGCGAAATAGTGCGGAGCGCACAGAGACAGAGAGAGAGAGAGATACGGTAGCTAATAACCAGCAAGGTTCCAGTGACTTGGAGGGAAGCAGAAGAGATTGAGCCTAGCGGTGCAGACGTGTACTTGTGACAGCTGGGGTGTGACTTCAAGACGAGCCAAGACACAGAGACGAGAAGGGAACCTAGATGACTGCCGAGCCCCGACTTCACATTAACCAGGTGACCTCCGCCCTTTCCTTAAATAAGCGCGCATTCTAACCTTTACCTTTCCTTTGCAGAAACTACATTGCATAGTATTGTGTTGTATGTTTATTATCAATAAATATCCTAGTTCTTAGTGAACTGACATGTGCCTTGTATTCTTGTACAATCATGGTAACTGAAACTTCTAGTTGAGCATTGTTTGCATGAGCGGATGTGAAATCCCGATCAGGTAAGGAGTGATCAAGCAAATAGGAAGCGAGGGGACCTTTGATGCCAGGAGCAGAAGGTACATATTATAATTTGGAAAACCGTACTAACTTTCATTGTCATAGTTTTATTCCAAGTAGATAAATGAGAAGTTGCTCCCATAGGTGTCCATAGGAAAGTGGTCGTCGTTGATATACGGCGTTAATGAGAGCGCTGGGGGGGATACCAGCGTGGAGGTTCGCCGGATTGTGAACCGTGTGTAAGTGAGAGCGCTGGGGGGGATACCAGCGTGGAGGTTCGCCGGATTGTGAACCGTGTGTAAATGAGAGCATTGGGACTGCAGGCCCGTGTGTAGACACGCCGGATTGTGTGTCATATCTGCCCTAGGGTAGATTAGTCTGGGTCTGAGCGACCGCAAGACTAGCTGATGTGAATAAGATATGGTAGAAAATCTATGCATGTGTATTGCTTTTTCCCCATCCTTAGGTACAAACTGTACATATATGTATCCATACCCATTGTAAATACGTTCTAAGGAGGGAGGTGATTACGTTCTGGCTGGGTTAGAGGGGCCCCTAAGGGCTGATTCCATCTAAGCGGAAAATCCGGCCATTACATCTGGCGTCACGAACTGTTTACGAAGCCTGTGTGCGCTGTATTGTTTTCATATTGTTGGTTTGCGCTCGGCTCGTACGTATAAATTTTTGTTTATAATTGTGTATATACTTTTTGTGTGTTGACATGTTTGCGAAAAAATCGACATCTGTTTTCAAATTGCCTATGCAGATTCCCGGCTGGGAGTCTACGCCTTACGAGGCCTTGGCCCGTGAGTGGGCCGATTCTACTGGTCTGAGTGAAAATTGGTCTTCCTGTTTGGAGCAGGCGGAGCCCGCTGATGTGGTTTCATGCTTGCAGAAAGCGCCAGTAGTGAAGGGTGATGAGCTTCCTATTTTGGGACGCAGAGGTTGGATTGTGCTCAATGCATACAGAATTCTTCATGAGAGGTTTGTTCAGTTGCGAAAGCAGTTTGTGGATATGGAAGGACAGTGTGTTGAATTACAGAATGCGCATACTCTTTTGCGCTGTCAGAATAAATTACTTGCCGACAAACTTGAGACTTATCAAACTATAGCCGAAAGGGCTGCGGTTCGCATTGCGAGATATAAGTATAAACACCGTCGTGGTCGTGTGTCTACACGCAAAGTGCGTCTGGTCGTGGCGAAAGCCGGAATGGATTGGAACCCTGACGAGTGGGATGGTAATATCTGGGATTCAAATGCGTCTGACTCCTCGGCTGAGGAGGGTGATAAGCGCAAATCTTCCCGCCCCGGACGTGACTGTAAATCTGCTTCTTGTAACGATAATATTGTTCCCGGCGACCGTGGTCGCTCTTCCCATTCAGGTGATGTGTTTTGCCCCGATTGTTCTTCTAAATCTAAGATGCGGGCTTCTTCGGAAGCTCTTCCTGAGGTTTCTGCTCATCCTGTGTTTCGTCGCAAATTACAACAAGCCCCTGGTAATCCAGCTGGTATTGCTTTGGATTGTATTGAGGATTTTACTCAACAGGAGGTTAGTGACATTTTACAACGATTTCGTCAACGGCCCGGTGAGGCCCTGCTTACATGGATGGTGCGCCTTTATGAACTGGGCGCTGCAGGTATTATGCTTGATGCTGTTGATTGCTTACGGTTTTGCTCTTTGAGTTCTGATTCTACTATACAAGATCATTTTCGGAATTACAATGGTGCTGGCCAGATTACTTTGCTCCAGCTTGCGTCTGACGGCTGTAACCATAAATACCCTACTGAATCTGATTGGCCTGTCAATGACAAGCCGTGGTACACTTTACGCGATGCGTCGCAATGTTTGAAAGAGGAAGTGATGAAAACTGCGATTTTTCTCAGTACTTCTGACAGATTGTTGGATGGTCTTTTAACATCTTCTGTGCGTAATCGCATTATCCGTTCTTTGCCTGTTGCTTACAAGCAGGTTATGATGACTTTGTTGATTAATCAAACTGGCAATCCTTTGTCTGCGGTGCTTGAATCTGTTCGTCAGCTTGGTGAGTTGGGTGAGTGGTTTAAACCTGAGAGACAATCTCGACCTGAGGGTCGTACTGCTGGGGACTATAAGTTCTCTAGACGTGATATGTTTCTTGCACTTATAGCTGATGGTGTGAAAAGGGAGGACATTGATGGTGAGCCTAATAATCGCTTATGGGATATTTTTCGTAAGCGTGGTTTGGATCGGAAGGAGGGTGCCCGTCGTGTGCGGAAGAATGAGTATGATCGTGGTTCTGATGACAGTGGTGATGAGAGACGTCGTGTGGATTCTGATCGCCGTGATGATCGGCGTTATGATCGTGATGTGTCCCCTCATCGTGACAATGAGAGAGGGAGAGAGGGGGAAAAAGAAAGGGGGAGAGATGATCGTGCTTCCAATCGAAATAGAGATGAGAGAAATTATTCCCCTGAAATGAGGAGAAGGGAGGATCGTCACAGGCTTTCTGATCGTAATTCACAGTACTATGAAAATGACAAAAATCCATTTCGTAATGGAGATGGATATGAACAAGACATTTTGATACCCAAGAAGACTGAGAGCATTTATCCTGATTTGTCTTGGTTGACAGAACGCAGTAAAAATGACTAGGAAATAGGTCAAGCTCCAGTACACAGGTGGGCTCACAGAGACAACAGACCCTATGTAGATATTGAGATTTTTTGGAAACATCGTAATATCCAAAGGGCCCGAGCACTAGTAGATACAGGAGCGGAGGCCACTTTAATTCATGGAAAATCAAAGAAATTTAAAGGACAATTTTTCACAATTACTGGTTTAGGTGGAAAAGAGACCCCCGCAGTGCAAACTACACTTGAAATAAAAATTGGTAGGATTCCCCGTAGAGAATACTCTGTGTTAGTTGTACCACTTTTGGAGTATATAATTGGGATTGATATTTTAAAAGGAATGACTTTGCATCTGGATGATGGTTGTTATCAATTTGGAACCAAACATTACATTTCGACCAGACCCGTACGGGTTGGCCGTTTACGGATGCCCCCCATTAAAATTCCTCAAGCCACGAAAGTGGTTTCTCAAAAACAATATCGTATTCCAGGTGGTCATGAAGAAATTAGTGCTACAATTCAGGATTTGGTGGACGCGGGGGTTATAACTCCGGTCACGTCTGCTTGGAATAACCCCGTCTGGCCCGTGCGCAAAAGTGATAATTCTTGGCGCATGACTGTTGATTATCGAGAATTGAACAAACACACACCTCGTTTGGCTGTTGCAGTACCAGACATTGTCACTTTGATTCAGAGAATTCAGAAGCATCCAGGTACATGGTATGCGTCCATTGATATTGCTAACGCTTTCTTTTCGATTCCAATTGCCCCCGAGTGTCAGGAACAATTCAGTTTTACATGGAATGGACGTCAAATGACGTTTAGGAGTCTTCCTCAAGGTTATGTACATAGTCCCACGATCTGTCACCGGCTGGTGGCGGAGCATTTGTCTGAGGTGCCTGTGAATCTACAAATACAGGTGTGTCATTACATTGATGACATTTTGATTCAAGGTGAGACGCAAGATCAGGTACAGTCCCATTTAGATCAAATCCTTGATTGTTTGCGAGCAAAAGGTTGGGAGATTAATCCTGATAAATTACAAGGCCCATCCCAAAATGTAAAATTTGTAGGTATTAATTGGCATGAAGGTCACAGAGAGGTGATCCCACAAGTGAAGCGAAAAATCTTATATTTTGCAGTCCCAAGGAATAGAAAAGAGGCTCAGAGTTTCATTGGCTTGTTTGGCTTTTGGCGTCAGCATATTCCTCATTTGAGTCAGATTTTGGCTCCGTTATATCGAGTCACTCGTAAAAAGAATGTGTTTGAATGGGGTGAACCACAACAGAATGCTTTTAATTTGGCGAAAGAAGCGATTCAGTACGCCTTGGATTTGTGGCCGGTGGGTGAAGGTGATGTGGATTTGAATGTGTCTGTGGAAGGTCCGTATGCCAATTGGAGTCTATGGCAAAAGCAGGGCAGACAAAAAGTACCATTAGGTTTTTGGACCAAGAAGTTACCTGAGGCTGGTGAGCGTTATACACCTTTTGAAAAACAATTACTTGCATGTTATTGGGCTCTGGTGGATACCGAGCAATTGACCCTAGGTCGTGCTGTGATTTTGAGACCTGAGATTCCTATTATGCAGTGGGTTTTGAGTTCGCCAAAATCCCATCGGATTGGACATGCTCAAGAGGCGAGTGTGATTAAATGGAAATGGTACATTCAGGACAGGGCACGTGTGGGTCCGAAAGGTGTGGCAGTGTTGCATGAGCGAGTGGTGGAGGCGCCCTCGAATGAGACTGGAAGTGATTGTTCTGTACCTGTAGTACAGGAATCTCCTGTCAAGTGGGGTAAATCATTTGATGATCTGTCCGCGGAGGATAGAAAACATGTGTGGTTTACGGATGGTTCAGCGAGGTTCATTGGTGAGAAACGGCATTGGAAAGCAGTATCATATAACCCAATCACGCAGAAATTATTGAGTACCACTGGTGATGGTAAGAGTAGTCAATATGCTGAACTGTATGCAGTTTACCAAGTTTTGAAACAGGAACTACCTGGCACATGTCATATTTTTACTGATTCCTGGTCCACTGCTAATGGACTGGCGGTATGGTTACCAACATGGCATTCTCATAATTGGGAATTGCAGTCAAAAGAACTGTGGGGAAAAGAACTATGGCAAGAAATTTGGGAGTTGCTCCCACAGAGTACTGTGACAATCTTTCACTTGGATGCTCACACTCCGATAGACTCCCTTGACAAATTCTTTCATAATATTGCAGATGAGAAATCTAAAATTGCTGAGGCAGTGGTGGACTTGCAGGATTCTGATTTGGCGGGATTGGCGAAATGGGCCCACCAGAAAGCGGGACATTTTGGAGAAAAAGCCACTAGCAGGTGGGCTGCCGACCGAGGAATTTATATTCCTTTTTCTTTGATTAAAGATGTCATTCTGCATTGTCCCATTTGCCAGCATTCTAGAAAGAAACAAGTGCCTCATATTGTTCGAGGCCAGTTACATCGAGGAAAATTGCCCGCTCAAATTTGGCAGATTGATTATATTGGCCCGCTCCCTATGAGCAAAAATTGCCAGTATGTTTGTACAGTTGTTGATACTTACAGTGGCCTTTTGGTCGCTTTCCCTTGCAAGCACGCTACCCAAGTGAATACCATTAAGACTTTGGAATTGCTTATTTTGTACTATGGTGTTCCATTCCAAATTCAATCTGATAACGCATCCCACTTTCGTGGAAGATTGGTACAGGAATTCTGTGTGGAAAATAACATTGAATGGGTGTTTCACATTCCATATTATCCACAGGCTTCGGGACTGATTGAGAGAATGAATGGTTTGCTAAAGGAACAATTGCGTAAATTGACGGATGAACATTATAAAAATTGGAGAGACTTTTTGTTTCAGGCATTGTTGATATTAAATAACCGCCCTTTGTTACATGCTGAATCCCCTTTGATGCGCTTGTTTTCTCCAAATGTTGATGTAAAGCCCAATTCCATGTCCAACACTGTTATGTATTGGGAGATTACCCCCGGAGCTTTGGCTCCATGTAGAGCGACCCCAGGTTCCGCAGGCTTGGACCTGCATGCTTTAAATGATGCAAACTTGAAAGGAAGAGATCGAATCATTATTGAAACTGGCTTGGTGTTTGTATACCTGCCGGTAGCTTTGGATTAATTGCCCCCAGATCAGGCCTTGCCCTGAAGGGTATTCAAGTACTCGGAGGAGTAATTGATAGTGATTATCAGGGAGAGATTAAAGTTCTCTTGCTTAATAGCAGTGAGACTGATCTATTGATCAAAAAGTCTGACCGCGTTGCCCAGTTGCTGATTATGCCTGTCTTCAGTGGTGAGATTCAGAAAGGCACTGCCCCAACTTTGTTAACTGTGCGAGGACAAAAAGGCTTCGGATCATCTGATCTTCCTGGAGCTAAAATATGGGTGCAATCGCCTAAACATCCCCCTGAACAGGCTGATAATATTGCGACCGGTCATGACAACACCGTTCTGGTGATGAGGCCAGGGAAAGATAGCTGGGAAGCTGTCCCAGCTGATAAATGTTACCTACGAGAATGATTAAGGCCTGTGTTTGTATTCTTTCAGATCATTCTCTGGACTGCTGCTGCAGGATGTGTCGGCGTTGGACTCCTTTTGGCCTGCTACACCGGGAGAGAAGAGAACCCACCGACTTCGGTTGATTGGAGAACCCGAGTTCCGCGTTCCTTTGCTGCGTGGGATTCGTCAGCCAACTTCTGGATAACACTCGCAAAAAGAGTGACTAACTCTCCACATTTCTGCCTCACTCCCATGAGGTCTGTGACTGACATTTTAGCGACCTGTTTGGTTGCTGTCCCAGCATCTACTGAAACTTTGCGACATATTTTTAATATTTCAAGTGCCCGACCCAATATTATTCTGGGCGACTTTGCGGCCCATGAGTTTTGTCCTTTATGTACTATCATTTCAGATTCTGTTTCCCCTATTCATTCCCAGATCACAACCTATAATATCACGCAAGGTGACTTATGT
Source organism: Lissotriton vulgaris (assembly GCF_964263255.1). Taxonomy (NCBI): domain Eukaryota; kingdom Metazoa; phylum Chordata; class Amphibia; order Caudata; family Salamandridae; genus Lissotriton; species Lissotriton vulgaris. The sequence continues at coordinate 68,338,014 of NC_141698.1, forward strand.
TTTATTCTAACATGTGATCCCAAGGCTATCACCGAATGCCTTAAATTAAAACTTCAGGCTGCCACTTCTTTTTCAGCTCATCAACGATTGCTGTGTTTAAAGAGACTTCCGAATTCATGTGTCTCCGTAAAAAATAATATGACATGTAAACGTTTATTAGTTGCCCCTAGTTATTACCGTGCAATGTTGCTGCCCTCTGGGTGGTTATTTTCGTGCGGAAACTCTTCCTGGCCCTATATTCCTGCTAATATTTCTGGAGGTCCATGTGCCATTACTAGATTAAGTTTGTTAATGTTTTCCTCACATCCTGGTTCCCATTCCCGTATGGTGCGAGATTCTATGTCATTACATGAAGATTGTGATTCCTCTGTTCACCTCTACTCTAAATCGGAATACCTTGGTTTAGCTTTTTCAATTATTGGTGTCCCAGCGTTGGCCGTTTATAATGCAAAAACAATCGGCAAGATGGCCTGCTGGATGGTTAAATCCATTAACCAGACTTCTACTGTATTATCCGACTTGTTACTAGATGCCCAGGGTGAACGTCGAGCTATTTTGCAGAATCGCGCAGCGATCGACTACCTTTTGTTAAAACATGGACATGAGTGTTCTGATTTTGAAGGCCTATGCTGTTTTAATTTGTCCGATCACTCTAAATCAATCCAAGCCCATATTGACAAACTCCACGACTTGACTGTAGAAATTAGACAGCATATTGATCAGGGCTGGTTCGACTGGCTCTTTACTTGGTTACCTGACTTGCATTCTTTACGACAGATTTTAGGGGGTAATATTATTTCCATTTGTATTTTAATAGCTATCTGCTGCTTTATTCAGTGCATTCCTTCCCTACTCCAGTATTGTAGATTTGGCAAGAGACATAGATCAGTTAATTTTGTTTCCTACTATTCCTCCACTGACGTTAGTTCTATTTAGAATATAATCAATAGACTGGAGTCAAGGGGTGTAATGTAATGGCTGACTTTTATTGGCCCTTTTAGAGGGAGAATGATGGAGAATGACTCCAGTCTATCAGCCTTATAGTATAGGGATTAGGACTATAAGTAGGACCCCTTCATGAGACACAGTAGGGTATTTTCGTACCCCTTTCCTTAGATCAGGGCTTATGAATTAAAGCTAGGGGATAAATATATAAGTATTAGTCATGATCCATCCTTTTGCTAGAGTGTTAGGATATTTTCCATGGAGTTATGCGTATTTTGGGCCCTGTAGGCCTTAAACGGGACAGACTCCATCTTGCCCTCTGCCTGGTAGCTCGAGAGGCCTTTTAGGTCAAGTGTAATGTTTTAGTTTTAAGCTGTTGTTCGCTTGGAGAGAACCGGCTCAGGCTGGCCCTTATCGAAGGAATGTATTTTTCTCCACTCCGAAGACACAACTTCAGGCCGGCCGGCTGGGAACGTGTCCTTGGTACGGGGAGGTACAAGAATTTGGTGGGCGGCAGGTTACTGGCCGTAACTTTCCATGAAGGGACAGGCTTTGATATTAGCGAAGGTGTTAGACAGTTAGAGAGTTAGTTCGTAGGCGGCAGCTAGCCGTTAGCATCTCTGCTATTAATTATTTCCACGGCGGACAGTCGCCATCTTTGAAGTCCGAGAAAGATTTAAGACCGAGACTCTCTGAGAAAGACTGGAGGCGAAATAGTGCGGAGCGCACAGAGACAGAGAGAGAGAGAGATACGGTAGCTAATAACCAGCAAGGTTCCAGTGACTTGGAGGGAAGCAGAAGAGATTGAGCCTAGCGGTGCAGACGTGTACTTGTGACGGCTGGGGTGTGACTTCAAGACGAGCCAAGACACAGAGACGAGAAGGGAACCTAGATGACTGCCGAGCCCCGACTTCACATTAACCAGGTGACCTCCGCCCTTTCCTTAAATAAGCGCGCATTCTAACCTTTACCTTTCCTTTGCAGAAACTACATTGCATAGTATTGTGTTGTATGTTTATTATCAATAAATATCCTAGTTCTTAGTGAACTGACATGTGCCTTGTATTCTTGTACAATCATGGTAACTGAAACTTCTAGTTGAGCATTGTTTGCATGAGCGGATGTGAAATCCCGATCAGGTAAGGAGTGATCAAGCAAATAGGAAGCGAGGGGACCTTGGATGCCAGGAGCAGAAGGTACATATTATAATTTGGAAAACCGTACTAACTTTCATTGTCATAGTTTTATTCCAAGTAGATAAATGAGAAGTTGCTCCCATAGGTGTCCATAGGAAAGTGGTCGTCGTTGATATACGGCGTTAATGAGAGCGCTGGGGGGGATACCAGCGTGGAGGTTCGCCGGATTGTGAACCGTGTGTAAGTGAGAGCGCTGGGGGGGATACCAGCGTGGAGGTTCGCCGGATTGTGAACCGTGTGTAAATGAGAGCATTGGGACTGCAGGCCCGTGTGTAGACACGAAGGATTGTGTGTCATATCTGCCCTAGGGTAGATTAGTCTGGGTCTGAGCGACCGCGAGACTAGCTGATGTGAATAAGATATGGTAGAAAATCTATGCATGTGTATTGCTTTTTCCCCATCCTTAGGTACGAACTGTACATATATGTATCCATACCCATTGTAAATACGTTCTAAGGAGGGAGGTGATTACGTTCTGGCTGGGTTAGAGGGGCCCCTAGGGGCTGATTCCATCTAAGCGGAAAATCCGGCCATTACATCGCCTCAGCCCACTGCCTGCCGGAGAGCCCCTCAAGACGCATTTTTCCCTCAGGATAGGGTTCTGGGCTGTATAACATTTAGAGGCGTTGCCTAGGGTGTCTATTGTGCAAGCCTGTCCCTCCACTTTTGATTTTCACTGCATTTTGGTCGAGTTGTTTGCTCTGCCTGTTAGGCTTGCTTGGGGCTGTCACCCCCCCTGACTGGGTCGCTTGGTTCCCGCCTTGACCCTTATTGCTTATACTTTTGTGGGCTTATTGGTGCTTATATATATATATTTATATATATACTTCCTCTGTGGTGTGTATTTTTCTTTTTTCATCCACCATGGCTGAATATGAGGATGCTGATGAATATTTTTATGATGAGGAGCCCGAGGAGTCTTTTGAGTACGACTTGGTCGATGCCCTTGACCAAGGGGTCGGACATTCTGTCAATACTGCGCTAGTCCACGCAATCGGACCTCTGAAGCGCCATTTGACGGATTACGCTCAGCAGCAGGGCTGGATCCCTTCCTCTTCTGCCAAACACTCCTCTAGGTCACCTAAGAACCCTCATACATCTGACTTTATGAAGTTGGCTCAATCCTTATCTGCCCCTACTGTCTCTAAGAGGTCCCATGCTCCTCCCCCGGACACGGAGGACACCTCCTCCTCTTCGCCTTCAGGTCCCTCTGGTCTTCCCCCTGCTAAAAGGTCACGCAAAGAGCACTTTGTTGACGCATCTTCCCATCCCCCGATCCTGACATTTGAGCCTACGGATATCATACATCCAAACTCCAAGATTTGGTCCCCTGCGCCGGAGGTTGCTGATTATATCCAGGCTCACATTCGTGATTCCTTTGAACAAGAAGTGCGCTCTCGGTTACGTTCAGAGTGCCCTCGCCCGGAGTTGGAGGATAAATTGGCTGACACCCCGGAGGTCGATCCCACTATCTTGACATACCTCAAGAAATTCACCAAAGACCCAAAGAAAGGGATTGATCGCTCTTGGCGCCTGTGTCAGGATAAACTTCTTGATCTTCTTGGCCCCCTAACGAAGATCCTGGATTTGGGTTACCAGGCACAAGGGTCGGCGTCAGGCATCGACCCGGATGAACTTATTGGTTGGGCCCAACGGGCTATCTGTTTCCTCGGAAACGCGAACTGTGCCCTGTCCACCGAACGTAGGCGTTCCATATTATTGAAAATGGATCCCCGGTTGTCTGAATTGGCGACATCTGAGTCTGGCCCCTTGGCCCAGGGTCTCCTGTTTGGCCAACCATTTTTGAAAGAATTAACGAAGTTCGTTGCCACCTTTAGTGGCCTCGACAAGGCGCAGTCTTCCTTGCGCAGGGCGTTCCGCCCGGTTTTTGCCAGGGCCGGACGTTCTGGGGGACGTTCGTTCGGCCGAGGTTCTGGTCAGCAGCGTGGCCAGCAGTCCCATCAGGGAGGTGGCGGACAGCGTCAACAGCAACAGTCCTCCTACTCCGGCTCCAAAACGACCTTCTACCCCTCCCGTAAAGGTCGTGGTCAAGGCAACAAGGGAGGATATGGTGGAAACCAGGGAGGCCGCCAGGATTTCTCCTCAACAGGTGAGCTTGATTCCTTACGACAGTGTTGTTCTGGGGGGCAGTGTGCAATTTTTTCTACAGAATTGGCGCACGATCTCAAACGATGCATGGATCTTGCAGACAGTTCAAGGGTACCACATCGAATTTTATCACCCTCCCCTTCAGGGTCCCGTCCCTTTACCCCTTGTTTTTTCCCAACGAGATCGGGAGGTGATCTCCGAGGAAATCGATTCTCTTCTTCTCAAAGGGGCCATTGTGCGCACGACCCTACATCCACAGGGGTTCGTCAGCAATGTGTTTCTGGTGGAGAAGAAAGGGGGAGGGTCTCGCCTTGTGCTCAATCTCAAGGAGTTCAACAACGGGGTGGTCTATCGCCACTTCAAGATGGAGGGCATCCATCTTCTCAGGGATCTTCTTCGCAAGGGCGACTGGATGGTTCGCCTGGATTTGAAGGACGCTTACTTGTCCGTTCCCATCTTTCCGCCTCATCGCCGTTTTCTGCAGTTCCAATGGTCGGGGGAGTGGTTCGAGTACACGGTTCTCCCGTTCGGTCTCTCGTCCGCCCCATGGTGCTTCACGAAGCTCCTGAGACCAGTCATGGAATCGCTGCGTGCACGGGGGGTGCGGCTAATAGTGTATCTGGACGACATTCTTTTGATGGCTCAGTGCCCGCTGCAACTACGTTCCCATTTATCTTGGACAATCGATCTGCTTCAGTCTCTCGGATTTCTAGTGAATCCTCAGAAATCTCATTTACAACCCACTCAATCGATAGAGTTTCTGGGTTTCCTTGTGGACTCGGTCTCTTGCCAACTTCTTTTGCCTGCCCAGAAGGTCAGGTCTATCAAGAGGGAGTTGAAGTCACTGTTGTCTGCACCGAACGTATCGTTGCGGTCGATCGCTCGGGTTGTCGGACTATTGGCCTCTTCCATTCAGGCGATCTTTCCGGGTCCCCTACATTATCGGGCCCTGCAACGTCTCAAGATCCGACACTTGCAGAAGGGTCTTCGTTATTCCGATCTTGTTCCTCTGTCCCAAGATGCGAAGTCGGAGATGATGTGGTGGCTCCATCACATGGAAGCCTGGAACGGGAAAGCCCTGTTCGGCTCAACTCCGGACTTGGTTTTGGAGTCGGATGCGAGTCTATGGGGCTGGGGAGCCCGTTGCGGGGACTTGACAACGGGCGGCCGTTGGTCTCAAGACGAATTAGCCCTTCACATCAATTGCCTGGAACTTCTGGCGGGATCATTTGCGATTCGCAGCCTAGCTCCACAGGCCACCAGCTGTTGCATTTTGCTCCGCATGGACAACGTCTCAGCGGTGAGATATGTGAACAAACTGGGGGGGACGCGGTCGAAAATGTTAGCAGAGATTGCGAAGGATTTCTGGCATTTCTGCCTTCAGAGGAAGATCACTCTTATTGCAGAGTATCTCCCAGGTCGCCAGAATCAGGTGGCCGACTGGAACTCTCGCCATCTGCTGGACTTCAGCGACTGGCGCCTTCACCCTCGGGTCTTTCGAACCCTGTCTCGCCTTTGGGGTCGCCCTTGGATCGATCTCTTCGCCTCTCGCCTCAATGTTCAACTGCCCAAGTTTTACAGCTGGCGTCCGGATCCGGAGGCTCTGGCCACGGATGCCTTTCTCCAGACTTGGCCTCCTCAGCTTTGCTATGCTTTTCCCCCATTCGCGATGATTCCGCAAGTCTTGGCCAGAACGAAGCAGTTTCTATCGGAGATCATTCTGATCACTCCTCTTTGGAGAGCTCAAGCGTGGTTTCCGGACCTTCTGGAAATGAGTTGCTCGACTCCATTCCTGCTTCCAACGAAGTGGAACTTGCTGTTGGATCCTCTGCTCCATCCACATCCTCTAATTCTGTCGGGCCAGCTCCGTCTGGTGGCGTGGCATCTTTCGGGGAACGCTGGAAAGTCCCTGGCTTATCTGGAGACGCTGAGAGATTTATCAATGAAGCTTGGGCCCCCAACACGCGCAAGCGTTATGCGTCAGCTTGGCGTCGGTGGTGTGATTGGTGTTCTGAACGAAACCTGGATCCCGCTTCAGCAGATGTCTCTCTAGTTGTTAATTTTCTTGCTTCCATCGCTTCTTCTGGTTCTGCTTACAGGACTGTCAATTCTTTTCGCTCCGCTCTCTCTGCGGGCCATGATTTAGTCGACGGGAAGCCTATTGGGGAACATCATCTCATCTCTACATTACTGCGTGGAGTTCGGATGGCTAAGCCGCCATGTCCGAAATATGTCGCTCTATGGGATGTCTCCGTTGTGTTACGTTTTCTGGAAGCTTGGCCTCCCAACGCTTCTCTGTCTCGTAAGCAATTGTCTGTGAAATTGACAATGCTTTTATGCTTGGTATCTTGTAAGCGTGTTTCGGATGTACGCGCGTTAGATCTCGTGGGTCGTTCTTTTTCCCCAGAAGGCGTTACTTTTACGGTTTCCAGACGTACCAAGACTAATCTGTCTACTGTCACTTACCCAGCGTTTCCTCACAATCCACAATTGTGTGTGGTCCGCTGCATAAAAGATTATGAGGTGAGTACTGCTCCTTTTCGTCAGGATTTGTCTGGACAGTTGTTGATTGCTTTGCAAAAGCCTTTTAAGCCTGTGGCGCCAGCTACTCTGGCTCGTTGGGTGCGCTGGCTTATGTCCGAGGCAGGAATTGATGTCTCCATTTTTGGAGCTCATTCCGCGAGGGGTGCCATGGCCTCTAAGGCTTTTCATGTTGGTGTAAGTTTGCAAGACATTGTGAAGACGGCTGATTGGTCTTCTGATACTGTGTTTAAGACATATTATTTCAAACCCATTGTGGATATTGCTTCTGTTGTGGTGGACAAGCTTTGAACAAGCATAATCTGAGCCTCCTGTCCTGCCATAGAATTAAAAATTTGCAAACATTCGTGACAAGAATTTTCAATTCTATTAAGGACACGGAGGCGAGGATTATCCCACCCATTTGTATTCTACTGCATTGTTTATGTTGCATCTTTGCTTTGCTATGATCTGCAATGTTTCTTGCATTAATTTTTTCCCCACCCTATGTGATGCTACCTTTCCAAGGTTTTGGGGATATGTGTTACGGCTCTGTTTTTCTTTCAGGTTCGGACCAGAAGTGATCCTTCATCTTGGTCTCTCCTGCACTGTTTTCCGCTCCTTGGAGGCTGGATCTGCTGTGTTTCCTGATGCAACTTCTTCACTTTTGGATGGTTGCCTGTTTCCTGTTGGCCTCTTTTGCGGTTTGCCTTCGGACTTTTCCTTCAGGATGGTCGGCGGTACTTTCTTGAAATGACTTTTGACTGTTCATAATTTCCTGGGCAAAGAAAGAGGAAGTGTTGTCCTCTATGGTGACTTATATAGCATGTAGTCTCTATGGTTGCCTAAGGGCTCATGGGAGTTGTAGTTTGCTGTTTTTCTTTACTATGTTCCCATTGGCTGCTGTTGGTAGTAAAGAAATCGAGAAAGCATAATCCTCGCCTCCGTGTCCTTAATAGAATTGAAAATTCTTGTCACGAATGTTTGCAAATTTTTAATTCCGTGAAAGCGCATTTCCGGTGTATGTGTGCAATGTAAGTGTGCATTTCCTCTCTTGGTCTGCATATAAATTCCGTGAAAGCGCATTTCCGTTCTATGTGTGCAATGTAAGTGTGTTGTGAAGGTATGGCCCTGTAAACGCCCACATTTGTTGTTTGAGACGCCCACGGCCACGTTCTTACACACAACCATGCCCCCAAGGGACTACTTTGACACTTTTGGCATTTTTGCTTTTTTAATGTATATGGTGTAGACATGTATAGCCTATGTCCTTCTGCTATATCTCCCCTTTCAAATGGTGTATTGGGTGTAGTGATTGGTGCATTACTTTTGTAGTTTACCTGGCTCAAAGGTTTGTGTTCTTTCTTTATAATAGTAGTATAGATATATATATATCCTTCTCTCCCTTCTCTTTTCTCCCCTTCCCTGAATACATTCTCTGTCCCTCCCTCACTCTCTTTCTCTTGAAGCCCCCTGTGCCTGCTGCAGTAATCCCAGCGAGCTGTAGAAAGTGGCAGAGGCAACAGCCACGCCCAGAGTCTCCAATCAATGACTCCGCCCACTCTGAGAATGCTTGAAAGAATCATAGACTATTCCTGCCCTGCCTTCCAGCAGCACTAGAGCCTGTCCTACCCTTTGAGCCCCCCTGGCCCTCGCTGCACCCCCCCCCCCCCCCCCCCCCCATGGCTCCCGCTCAGCACCTGCTCGGGAGCTGGTAAATCGAATATTGGAATCATGGATAACTATGTGGAAAAGGACGAGATAATCATGGGAACACGTGATTATTCCACGTTACTGGGACGTGAAGTTGTAATTAGAAGTGTAGGAATTACCGACAGGAGTTGGTGATTGAGGCACTGGTAATTTTGGCACCACTGCACCGTGCAACTCATTGTCGGCACTTATACAGATGCAGGGGCTTATTTACAAGCCCCTTGCGTGACTTTTGCGTCACTTTTCCCATGTTAAAAATGACGCAAAAGTGGCCCAAGCGGCTTGTAAATAAGTCCCGCAATGTGCAGCAAATGTTTACTGAAGAATTCAATATAATAGTGTTTTTTTTTTTAAAAACGGAGATAAAAGTGGTTAAAGCGGAAAGATGAGTTTACAACATTGCGTGTGTCTAGATGCACTAATATTTGTGCAGCTCAAACCTCTCTGGTGGACAATGGCGCAAACGTAATAGCAGGGACCTATGCACCACTAGGCCTCAGTCAGAAGCAGGGCCGCTGGAATTATGCATCAGGGGAGGGCCAAATTATGTGGCAGGTTTGACTATGCGGCAAGAAAAGGCAAATTATGTGGCTTGATGCATCACGTTTTGTGGTAGTAATATTTCATTAGTCTTGCATTTTTAGGTCTTGCCTGCCAATGAGCTTGCGCATTGCTGGCGAGAGATATAGAGGGTCACCAGAAAATCTTACCAAGGGGGCTTTGGAATGCGGATTATGGCCAGTGCATGTGCGACGGGAGCGCGCTCGCCAATGTGCTCCCCCCCATCAGACTTGAAAGAAAGCCGCTCGCACACCACCATTTGTCTGAGCCTCGGCATCAGACTTCAAAGGCTGCCACTCCCCCGCCCACCCCCCGCCACAGCAATGCCGAGAGCTTGTTTTTTTTCATTATATGATTTTGCAGCCACTGCTTGTTGTTAGTACATGCCTTTGAGTAACTTTTTGTGGCATTCACTTTTTAGCCCTGCAGGGCTTTGTTTACCTGTGTGGCTTTTGAAATCTTCGTAACGCTTTGTCTTTCTTCCGTTTAGCAACAGAACTAATTTTTTTAATGCATCTATGGTACAATTCTAACTAGTATTTTTTTTATATCTACGCATAAACAGCATCTTAATACCCCGTAACTATATCAGTTTTAAAAATCATGCAAACACTATAACTGTTGAAGCAGGAGAAAACATAAAACAGCCCATTTGTTTTAATTTATTAGTAGCTCCTTCAGCCTCTTTCTTCCCCGTCCCACGTCTTCCCCATTCGCCGTCTCTCTTCTCTCGACTCTTTCTTTCGGATTCTCTTCCCTTCCTGTGTATCCTCTGCCTGCATTCCACAGTCTCTCGCTAACCGTTTGCTTTCAAGCTCTCAATTACCCTTCCCTCCTACCGCAGTCTGCCCTTTTCCATAGGTCTTTCTTCTCTGTGTGCCCGCTCTGCCTCCTCAGTTTCCTCCTCTGTTTCACTGTCAGTCTTTCTTTTGCGACCTTCTCTCCCTCCCTCTTTCCTTTCAGTCTACACACTATTTACTTCACCCTCATTTCTCTTTCGCCGTGTGCCTCTCTTGTCTCTATCCCTTCCTATCTTTCCTATTACTCTGCCTTGAACCTCGCTCCATCCTGTCTCACTTCCTCTGCCTCTTTCTAATGTCTCTCTCCGTTTCACCTCCTTCGAATTCTGGAGTTTTGCGCTTCTTTCTCCAAGTCGCCTCCCCGTAACCTCTATTTAATTTTTTTCATTTTTTCTTTCTCTCTATTTCATCTCTCTTGGTCTCATATTTATTTTACTCTTTCTGTTCCGGCCTACTTACGACTGACTCTTTAACTTCCCCGCCTCTCACTACTGCACGCCTCACACTGCTGCACGCCTCACACTGCTGCACACCTCACACTGCTGCACGCCTCACACTGCTGCATGCTGCACACTGCTGCATGATACACTGCTGCACGCCACACACTGCTGCACGCCACACACTGCTGCACGCCTTACACTGCTGCACGCCTCACACTGCTGCACGCCTCACACTGCTGCACGCCTCACACTGCTGCACGCTGCACACTGATGTATTACTCACACTGCTGCATGCTGCACACTGCCAAACGCTGCACACTGCTGCACGTCTCACACTGCTGCATTCCTCACACTGCTGCACGCCTCACATTGCTGCACACCTCACACTGCTGCACGCCTCACACTGCTGCATGCTGCACACTGCTGCACAATACACTGCTGCACGGCACACACTGCTGCACGCCACACACTGCTGCACGCCTCACACTGCTGCACGCCTCACACTGCTGCACGCCTCACACTGCTGCACACCTCACACTGCTGCACGCCTCACTCTGCTGCATGCTGCACACTGCTGCACGATACACTGCTGCATGCCACACACTGCTGCACGCCACACACTGCTGCATGCCTCACACTGCTGCACGCCTCAAACTGCTGCACGCCTCACACTGCTGCATGCTGCACACTGATGTATTACTCACACTGCTGCATGCTGCACACTGCCAAACGCTGCACACTGCTGCACGCCACACACTGCTGCATGCCTCACACTGCTGCTCGCCTCACACTGCTGCACGCCTCACACTGCTGCACGCTGCACACTGATGTATTACTCACACTGCTGCATGCTGCACACTGCCAAACGCTGCACACTGCTGCACGTCTCACACTGCTGCACGCCTCACACTGCTGCACACCTCACACTGCTGCACGCCTCACACTGCTGCATGCTGCACACTGCTGCACAATACACTGCTGCACGGCACACACTGCTGCACGCCACACACTGCTGCATGCCTCACACTGCTGCACGCCTCACACTGCTGCACGTCTCACACTGCTGCACGCTGCACACTGATGTATTACTCACACTACTGCATGCTGCACACTGCCAAACGCTGCACACTGCTGCACGTCTCACACTGCTGCACGCCTCACACTGCTGCACACTGCTGCATTACTCACACTGCTGCATGCCACACACTTCTGCACGCCTCACACTGCTGCACGCCTCACACTGCTGCACGCCTCACACTGCTGCACGCCACACTGCTGCACGCCACACTGCTGCACACCTCACACTGCTGCACGCCTCACACTGCTGCATGGCTCACACTGCTGCACGCCACACACTGCTGCATGCTACACACTGCTAAACGCCTCACAATGCTGCACGCCTCACAGTGCTGCATGCCTCACACTGCTGCATTACTCACACTGCTGCATGCTGCACACTGCTGCATGCCTCACACTGCTGCACGCCTCACACTGCTGCACGCCTCACACTGCTGCACGCCTCACACTGCTGCATTACTCACACTGCTGCATGCCACACACTGCTGCACGTCACACACTGCTGCATGCCACACACTGCTGCACGCCTCACGCTGCTGCATGCCTCACGCTGCTGCACGCCTCACAATGCTGCACACTGCATACGGCTGCATTACTCACACTGCTCCATGCTGCACACTGCTGCACGGCAAAATTCTGCATGCCTCACACTGCTGCACGCCTTACACTGCTGCACACTGCTGCATGCCTCACACTGCTGCACATGGAATACTGCTGCATTACTCACACTGCTGCACGACACACTGCTGCATGCCTCACACTGCTGCACGCCTTACACTGCTGCACACTGCTGCATGCCTCACACTGTGGCATGCCTCACACTGCGGCATGCCTCACACTTCTGCACGTGGAATACTGCTGCATTACTCACACTGCTGCACGACACACTGCTGCACGCCACACACTGCTGCATGCCACACACTGCTGCACGCCACACACTGCTGCCCGCCACACACTGCTGCCCGCCACACACTGCTGCACGCCACACACTGCTGCACACCACACACTGCTGCACATATCTGCATTACTCACACTGCTGCATGCTGCACACCGCTGCATGACACAATGCTGCACGCCTCACACTGCTGCACGCCACACACTGCTGCACGCCACACACTGCTGCACGCCACACACTGCTGCACGCCACACACTGCTGCACGCCTCACACTGCTGCACGCCTCACACTGCTGCACGCCTCACACTACTCCACGTTGCACACTGCTGCATGCTGCACACTGCTGAATGCTGCACACTCCTGCATTACTCACACTGCTGCATGCTGCACACTGCTGCATGCCTCACACTGCTGCACGCCTCACACTGCTGCACGCTTCACTGCTGCACGCTGCATACTGCTGCATTACTCACACTGCTGCACGCCACACACTGCTGCACGCCTCACGCTGCTGCATGCCTCACAACACCACCACATCACTCAGGGACACCACCATATCACTCTAGGACACCACCACATCACTTTACGACACCACCACATCACTCAGGGACACCACCACATCACTCAGGAACACCATCCAATCACTCAGGAACACCATCCAATCACTCAGGGACACCACCACATCACTCAGGGGCACCACCACATCACTCAGGGGCACCACCACATCACTCAGGGGCACCACCACATCACTCAGGGGCACCATTCAGGGGCACCACCACATCACTCAGGGACACCACCACATCACTCATTGACACCACCACATCACTTAGGAACACCACCACATCACTCAGGGACATCACATCACTCAGGAACACCACCACATCACTCGGGGACACCACCACATCACTCGGGGACACCACAACATCACTCAGGGGCACCACCACATCACTCAGGGGCACCAATCTGGGGCACCACCACATCACTCAAGGACACCACCACATCACTCAGGAACAGTACCACATCACTCAGGAGCACCACCACATCACTCTGGGACACCACCACATCACTCAGGGACACAACCACACCACTGAGGGACACCACCACATCACTCAGAGGCACCACTTAGGGGAACCACCACATCACTCAGGGGCACCACCACATCACTCAGGGACACCACCACATCACTTGGGGACACCACCACATCACTCGGGGACACCACAACATCACTCAGGGGCACCACCACATCACTCAGGGGCACCAATCAGTGGCACCACCACTTCACTCAAGGACACCACCACATCACTCAGGAATACTACCACATCACTCAGGAGCACCACCACATCACTCGGTGACACAACCACACCACTCAGGGACACCACCACATCACTCAGGGGCACCACTTAGGGGAACCACCACATCACTCAGGGGCACCACCACATCACTCAGGGACACCACCACATCACTTGGGGACACCACCACATCACTCGGGGACACCACAACATCACTCAGGGGCACCACCACATCACTCAGGGGCACCAATCAGTGGCACCACCACTTCACTCAAGGACACCACCACATCACTCAGGAATACTACCACATCACTCAGGAGCACCACCACATCACTCGGTGACACCACCACATCACTTGGGGACACCACCACATCACTCGGGGACACCACAACATCACTCAGGGGCACCACCACATCACTCAGAGGCACCACTCAGGGGCACCACCACATCACTCAGGGACACCACCACATCACTCGGGGATACCACCACGTCACTCGGGAAAACCCCCAATTCACTCGGGGACACCACCACATCACTCGGGGACACCACCACATCACTCGGGGATACCACCACGTCACTCGGGGACACCACCACGTCACTCGGGGGACACCACCACATCACTCTGGGACACCACCACATCACTCTGGGACACCACCACATCACTCTGGGACACACGAAAAGGGTCACCTTCTTGATGGGGTACTCAGTAATGATAATAGACTGGAAGTAGGAACCCCATTGCCTCTTACTTGGACAGACCACTATTTAATACCCATACAGTGGACTCCAGCTATGTCATTGCAGCCCCCCCCCCTCGCACTACCCTATTTGGGAGAGACTGGTCCAAAGTCTCCCCAGTCCAATGGGCTAACTTGCTCTCCGCGGCCCCCCCCCAAAATGTGACAGACCCTGCACTGCAGTATGAGAACTACATCAGTTGGCTGTGTACAGCCCTGGACTCTATTGCACCTATTAAAGCCCTCAAAGAAAAAACTAAATCCAAGGATTCACCCTGGTATACTCCCCAACTTAAAGAATTAAAAAGGGGGTGCAGAAGACTTGAAAGAAATTGGAGGATTTCCCGTAGCAAGTTAGATAAAACCACCCATCTTGAAGCCATCAAAAAATATAAAATAGAAATTAGACGGACTAAAACCTTATACTTCGAGGAAAATTTTTTAACTGCCTCCAACTCTTCCAGAGAAATCTTTCAGATTGCTAAATTCCTGATTGACATCCCCCCGGTTCCTGCTGATCCGAGTAAAGCTCAGGCTCGCTGTGAGAGTCAAGCTGAGTACTTTCATAGCAAAATACAAAAAATTGCCTCTGCTTTTAAATCACCTAACCTATCCCAGGATATGGAAACAACTTCACTAAATGTCATGGCTCCAAAATTAGATGAGTTTCCACTGTTGGATGAGAACTCACTTGGGGCTATCATGTTGAAAATTAAATCAGGATCTCCTACGGACCCTGCCCCTCCTTGCCAGCTAGTAAAAATTGAGAATACTGTCAAACCTGTTATCCTCAACATTTTAAATACTTCTATTACTACAGGTTCAGTACCTACTGCATGGAAAAGTGCACAAGTTAAGGCGTTGCTGAAGAAACCCACTCTGGACCCGGAAAACATGGCCAACTATCGGCCTATTTCCCTCCTTCCGTGGATCAGTAAACTCTTAGAAAAACATATCAACACGTCTATTACTCAATTTTTAGAGAAGCATCATCTCCTCCACGACTCCCAAGCTGGTTTTCGCCCCAAATTGGGAACTGAGGCGGCCCTCCTGGCAGTAACTGAGCTGGCCAGGAAACAAATGGATCAAGGCGGCACCACAGCAATCATGCTACTCGACCTTAGTGCCGCCTTTGACACTGTCAACACCAGCATTCTCCTTCTCCGCCTCCAGCAGATGGGAATCTCTGGGAAGGCCATGCATTGGCTCCAGTCCTTTCTGGAGAATCGCTCCTTTAGTGTTGTTGAGGGCACTACCTATTCAAAAGTCTGGCCCTTGGATCAAGGTGTACCCCAGGGCTCTTCATTGAGCCCTACTCTTTTTAATATTTATATGCAGCCTCTAGCTGATATAGTGCACTCATTCGGCCTTGACATAATAACTTATGCCGATGATACGCAATTAGTCGTATCTATGAATCAGGCAGACTCTCCATCTTCCAATCTAAATAACTGTTTGGTAGCGGTGGCTCAGTGGATGGCTACCTCGCATCTAAAATTGAATGGCGAGAAAACTGAGCTTATGGTGTTAGGCAATTCAGCCATTCCCAGTCCTTTGTCAGACTGGCCACCCTGTATGGGCCCTACGCCCCAACCTAAGTCCCATATAAAGAGCCTAGGTATTTGGCTGGACTCCAACCTCAGCTTTATGCAGCAAGCTACTACTCTCTCCGCCATATGCTTCGGGCTCATGCGCATGCTGAGAAAGGTGCTGCCTCTTCTTCCCTTTGAAGCTCGCAGAATAATGGTTCAAGCCATCATTTTGTCCCGCTTGGATTATGGGAACTCCCTATACTTAGGTGCCCCCTCATTTACAATAAAAAAGTTACAGGTGACACAAAACGCCGCAGCCCGCCTTCTATTAGGCCTCAACAAACGAGAATCAGCAACCATGGCCCTGAGGAAACTGCACTGGCTTCCTGTTAAGGCCAGAGTGTTGTTTAAATCTCTCTGTATCATGCACAAAGCCATGTGGAAGAATGCTCCCACTATGATCTGCTCCCTGGCAAAACCCTACCTTCCCCACAGATCCCTTAGATCTAGTACTGCTTTCCTGGCTACTGTCAACAAAATCAGACGTACCAGATGGGGCGGACGTTCCTTCTCCTGGAATGCCGCAAGGGAATGGAACTCTCTGCCCACTCTCCTTCGCAGTGAACCTAGCCTTCTAAAATTTCGGAAGGATCTGAAAACTTATCTGTTCATTTAACTTTTTCCCTTTTTAGTATGATGGTACTTAGCGCTACGAGGCCTCCGGGTTGTTTGCGCTCTATAAAACCCGATTAATAATAATAATAATAACATCACCATATCACTCTGGGACACCACCACATCACTCTAATACACCACCACATCACTCTAATGCACCACAACATCACTCAGCCCAACCACATCATCACTCATCCCCACAACAGCACTGTCCTTGCTTGCTACCAACAAACATAGCCATAGCCAATAGGACTTGCATTAGGAAAGTGTAAGCTATTGGCTTTGTGAATAACAATGCTATTAATTTATATATTTTCAAAGCCAACACATATTAAAAAAAATTGTCATTTACAATACCAATAGCTCACACTTTCCTAATGCGAGACCTATTGCAATGCAAATGCTTGTTACACTTGTTAACACTGTGCTGGTATGGGCTATACTGTATTGGTACCAAGTTAAAACATAAATATAGGAATAGGCGACAGAAAAGTGACCAGCCAACCTCTGCAATGATCCTTCCACTGCGCTGCAACACGTGTCACTGCGTTTTTAGTAACTTTTGAACCATTTGAGCTAGAAACAACTTTTTGGGGTAAAATCTGCAGATTACGCAGCAGATGATGGAATATGTGGCAAAGGCAGAAAATCCATTGTTATGCAAAAAACGCAGCGTCTGACCAATCACATAATCCTAGTGGCCCTGGTCATTAAGCATGGGCGAATTTTGCGAATTCGCAATTCGCGAATTTGCGGATTTGCGAACTCGCAATCCGCAAAATTCGCGAATTGCGAATTCGCGGATTTTGCGGCCTTTTTAAATGGGGGGGTCTTCTGTGCGAGTTCAAGTGCCTCTTGTGTGTATAAATGGTCAGAGACCGATCAGAGTAGCAGATGAAGAGAAAGAAGCTCCTGGTCACAGGAACAGCACGAGGATTGCGCTCGTGAAAGTCAAGGATACAAAGGCCTCTATCTAGCATCACAGCTGATTTTCGAGGGCAGATTTGGGAAGAAGGCACACCTGCCCAGCCTCGACGACGCTCACGATTGTTTTTGGGCTGATGAATGAGTCACTGAATTTGAGCTTCAACTAGTTCCACCGACCATGTGTGTGTTACTATACAATCATCCCGAAGGGCGCAGGGGTCCCTTGAGTGACCTATCATAGTGGGTAAATGGCGGGAAGACGGTGCACACTGCGAGTGTGTGAGCGGGACCAAACGTGCGGGGCTTCCATGCGAGTTCATGCCTCTTGTGATTGCGCTCGTGAAAGTCAAGGATACAAAGGCCTCTATCCAGCATCACAGCTGATTTTCGAGGGCAGATTTGGGAAGAAGGCACACCTGCCCAGCCTCGACGACGCTCACGATTGTTTTTGGGCTGATGAATGAGTCACTGAATTTGAGCTTCAACTAGTTCCAGCGACCATGTGTGTGTTACTATGCAATCATCCCGAAGGGCGCAGGGGTCCCTTGAGTGACCTATTATAGTAGGTAAATGGCGGGAAGACGGTGCACACTGCGAGTGTGTGAGCGGGACCAAACGTGCGGGGCTTCCATGCGAGTTCATGCCTCTTGTGTGTATAAAAGGTCAGAGACCCATCAGGAAGCACTAATAGATAAAATAAAGCAGGTGCTCGAGCACCTGCTTTATTTTATCTATTAGAGCTTCCTGATGAAGCTAATTTAGCTAACTTAGTAACTATTTTAGGATGGCGCTGGCAGCTTGCTGGCGCCATCCTAAAATAGTTACAACTTCAAGCTTGAAGGCTTGAACTTTTGCCCCCCAAATCCGCCGCTTGCGAATTCGCGGATTTTCGGTAAATTCACGGGAGTTCGCGGATTGTGGATTTATCGAAAATCCACGAAATCCGCGAGCGGAACGGATTTTGCGCCCATGCTTACTGGTCATACGCTTCCAGCAGCACAGATGTTCAGATGATCAGTGCAGAGATTTACAGCTGTTTGTCTGATTCACACGATGCCCAAGCATAGGTATAACGTTCCCTGCTAGAGTCACTTCTACCCTGCTGAAAAGTAGATTTTTAAAATTTCTTTCTGGTGATCACTTGACTTTACTTTCCCTACAAACACTGAATAAACACAATGTGGACAATCCACCTCGGTAGGTTGAAAGTTAGAGGTGTTTAAATAATCCTTTTTTACTTTTCATGGAAAATTATTCTGCATGCAGTGTTTCCTTCCCCAAACCCTGTAGAGTTCTGATCTACTTGATGTATTTACTCACCCTTGCACCCCTCATACTTAGGGTTGCACCTGGCAGATGTTTTTATCAGTGTTACAGTATTTTAATGTCATGGATACTACACAAATTTGGAAAATCACCTAAAGCTGGAAATCTTCCCCCCTTATCTTTACAAACTTAAAAAAGTAATTCTAAGAAGAAAGCACTTCCACGTGTTCCATAGCTGCCTGAACGACACCTGGCCGATAATTAAAGAAAGCAAAGTCAGAAAAAGGCCATGTTAAAATGAAAATAGACGCTTTATTTAAAGTTTTGTTTAAGTATCAAGTCTGGAATGCCTAGGCCTTTGCAGAAGCTAAAAACATAAACAAATAGCTGGGAATGGTCTCTGGGAAAGGTGGTAAGCTACACCTGACCCATGTAGGGGTAAGTTTGGAAGTTTTCAATGGTTGGTGAAAAGTCACAAAAGTCATACTTTGAGAGAGTTCACCACATGTGCATTACATGGTCTTGAAGACCTAAGTGAACCACTCTTCGGGGTGACATTTACGACTGTGGGAAAACTTCCGGTGTGGCGTATGTCTGCATGTGTCCATCACGTGCCACCTCCACACCGCTTTAGCGATGCACCTTCGGTTACGCATTTCAGATTTTCTCCACGAGTCAGTTACACTTCTCAAGGAAGAAGCTTTGTGGTTTAGCCCATCCTGAGATGCATCTGCCAATAGCATTGGGAAAGGCAACAAGCATTTACAATGCAATGGTTTTGCCTTTGTTAAAGTTAGAGCTATTGGCATTGCTCTTGACATTATTTTTATTTATGTTTTTTTTAACATAAATAAATGGCATTGCCATTTACAATGCCACTAGATTTATCTCTCGCAAATGACACACACAAACACACACAGAGCCCCCCCACACACACACCCACACAGAGCCCCCCACACACACACCCACACAGGGGAGAGGAGAAATAGGGGACATGGGGAAGGGATTTGGAATTTCAAGTCAGTTTCAAGTTCGTTTTCACTTTGTTTTAAAGTTCCGTTATCAGTTCACTTTTCGTTTGTGTTTTTTCACTCACCTTGTCCCCTGACCCACCCCAGGCCCCATCCTTTTTGGAGCCTGCTCATCCCCTGCAGCTTCGGCTTCTCACTGTCCCCAGCTCCAGCCGCCAGCAGTGGTCCTCTCCGCCCGGTGTCCCTGAGCGCAATGCTGCAGCTGCCTGGTTACCAGCCTTTTATACCAAGGACACGTCACAATGGAGACTTTCAACGTGTCATCATACATCGCGACTTTGTGGGTGATGCCATATGTTTCCATTTAACCGGGGGGAGCAGGCAAGACACGGGTTTAGTGTACTTTCTTAAAAAACCTTAATTATTTGTCACCAAAAAAATGATCCTGCGGTGAACCTGAAAGAAGCTCTCATCCTACCCGACATCTTTTTCCCAACAGTGGTCTCTCCTTTTTCCTCTGCTGCGAAGGAAGCCTCCCCTCCGCACGTATCATGGGCCTCGTGACGTCACACTGGATTGCCTGTCACGTCATGCGTGTTCTGTTCCCAGATTCTGCTTCTGGCATTGCCGGGGAGGAAGGGGGCCTTTCACATGAACTCAGCATTAATGTTTTTCTTAGTTTAAAATAAATGATATTTAGCCTTTGATATAACACATTTGCCGCCCAAAGAGCTACTTAAAAAGAGCTTTATTTTCCTACTTGCAGGGCCGAACCCTTGGCCTCTAGGTTACACTTCAAGGCAGCGGCCTTTAACTCAGTAATTCGCGTTAAAACTCGAGGAGAGCCAGTTACCGACGCAGGGCACATTTACTAATTCCAGCTCTGACGCTTTGGTGGCGGTGATGGTAAGAAATAATATTATGGGTGGTGCGAAGACGTGGGGTGCCGCCTCTTCGGGCCCGCAGAAAGAGATCTGAGCATCTTGTGTGCTTTGATATGTGGGATGCAGAAATACGTCCATTAAACATATGCCGCAGAAACTAAAAGCCCTTTACGTGCTTCCCTCGGTACAAAGGCTAACAAGCATTTACACTGCAAGGGGGGGCGGAAAGGCACGGAGAGCGGGAGGGGGGCGGGAACGGCCACACACTGACATCGGAGGGGGGGAGCGGGAACAGGACATAAGGCAAAAAAAAACAATGTCGGACCAGATTCGGGGGCAAAAAGAGCTTTATTTTCCTACTTGCAGGGCCGAACCCTTGGCCTCTAGGTTACACTTCAAGGCAGCGGCCTTTAACTCAGTAATTCGCGTTAAAACTCGAGGAGAGCCAGTTACCGACGCAGGGCACATTTACTAATTCCAGCTCTGACGCTTTGGTGGCGGTGATGGTAAGAAATAATATTATGGGTGGTGCGAAGACGGGGGTGCCGCCTCTTCGGGCCCGCAGAAAGAGATCTGAGCATCTTGTGTGTTTTGATATGTGGGATGCAGAAATACGTCCATTAAACATATGCCGCAGAAACTAAAAGCCCTTTACGTGCTTCCCTCGGTACAAAGGCTAACAAGCATTTACAATGCAAGGGGGGGGGGCGGAAAGGCACGGAGAGCGGGAGGGGGGCGGGAACGGCCACACACTGACATCGGAGGGGGGAGCGGGAACAGGACATAAGGCAAAAAAAAACAATGCCGGACCAGATTCGGGGGCAAAAAGAGCTTTATTTTCCTACTTGCAGGGCTGAACCCTTGGCCTCTAGGTTACACTTCAAGGCAGCGGCCTTTAACTCAGTAATTCGCGTTAAAACTCGAGGAGAGCCTGTTACCGACGCAGGGCACATTTACTAATTCCAGCTCTGACGCTTTGGTGGCGGTGATGGTAAGAAATAATATTATGGGTGGTGCGAAGACGGGGGTGCCGCCTCTTCGGGCCCGCAGAAAGAGATCTGAGCATCTTGTGTGCTTTGATATGTGGGATGCAGAAATACGTCCATTAAACATATGCCGCGGAAACTAAAAGCCCTTTACGTGCTTCCCTCGGTACAAAGGCTAACAAGCATTTACAATGCAAGGGGGGGCGGAAAGGCACGGAGAGCGGGAGGGTGGCGGGAACGGCCACACACTGACATCGGAGGGGGGGAGCGGGAACAGGACATAAGGCAAAAAAAAACAATGCCGGACCAGATTCGGGGGCAAAAAGAGCTTTATTTTCCTACTTGCAGGGCCGAACCCTTGGCCTCTAGGTTACACTTCAAGGCAGCGGCCTTTAACTCAGGAATTCGCGTTAAAACTCGAGGAGAGCCAGTTACCGACGCAGGGCACATTTACTAATTCCAGCTCTGACGCTTTGGTGGCGGTGATGGTAAGAAATAATATTATGGGTGGTGCGAAGACGGGGGGTGCCGCCTCTTCGGGCCCGCAGAAAGAGATCTGAGCATTTTGTGTGCTTTGATATGTGGGATGCAGAAATACGTCCATTAAATATATGCCGCAGGAACTAAAAGCCCTTTACGTGCTTCCCTCAGTACAAAGGCTAACAAGCATTTACAATGCAAGGGGGGGCGGAAAGGCACGGAGAGCGGGAGGGGGGCGGGAACGGCCACACACTGACATCGGAGGGGGGGAGCGGGAACAGGACATAAGGCAAAAAAAACCAATGCCGGACCAGATTCAGGGGCGTTCCCGAGAACAGGCTTTCGGCTGACGTAGCCAAAAGCCAAAAATTCTCGGGAACGCCCCCAAATCTGGTCCGGCATTGACGGCAGGCCCGTCTTCCACTGGCTAGCCTCCATTTATGGAGCTAGCCAATGAAAGACGGGGGCCGTTCCTGTCTCCCGTACTATTCTCATTAGGTTTTCGCCTGCGCGAAAAAGATGCGCAGAGCGCATCTTTTCGCCAGGCAAAACCTAAAAAGCGTGATCTGTTGACTTTGTCAATGCTTGTTGTGATGGGTATTATGTTACCAGCAACAGAAGCAGGACAATGGTGGAAAGGAACATGGAATCAGTAACTTGACCGTGGCAAAAAGAGAACAGTAAAAGACTGAAATCTGTTGTGCTTCTTGCACCACAGGGGGCAGGGAAGGGCGTCTGTGGTCTCAAACAGGAGACACCCAGAGCAGGCAACTCCATGTCCCTGGGCCATCAATTTTACAGCCTAATCTTTTATTTAACAAACAAATGTATTTTGGGAGTTGTAGACTTGGGGCTAGATGTAGGTAATCCGAAAATACCGACTCTAAAATACCGAATTTTACCTATTCGGTATTTCAGAATCGGTATTTGAGATGTAGATAATAATTCGGTAAAAAATACTGAGGCATATTATCAAGGGGGTTTATCTCCGCTTTTTTGGCTTTAAAAGCCAAGAAAGCGGAGATAAAATTATCTCCCTATTACCTAGCTGCCGCTAACACCAGTTAGCAACAGCTAGTAGGAGATAGCGACCATCTTGGGCCCCACTTTGCATGTCAGTGATATTTATCACTAATGAGATGCAAAGTGGGCGTGCCAAGATGTTAGCGACTGAAAACAGTCGCTAACATCGCTATCTCCTATTACCAACTTTTGGAGATATTCGCGCTAAGCGGGAATATCTCCAAAAGCTAACACCTGCCCTAAGCAGTTCTTAGCCATGTTATCCAATGGGAGGTGGATAACATGGCTAAGAGCATTAGCTCGCTAATGCACGAATATCGCTGACTTTTCAGCGATATTCATGCTTTGCGGCGATTTTTACCGCATTTGCGTTAAACCTTGGTAATACCAAGGTTTATTTGCGGTAAAAATCGCCGCAGCGCTGCGGTAAATTTTTGTCTCTAACCAAGCAATAGCGATAATTATTGCTATTGCTTGGTAATATGCCCCACTGAATCTGTAAGATTCGGTATTTACCGAATCGGTAATTACCGATTCAGTATTTGCCATTCATTCCTATGGTCCTGGAGGCCAATAGGAATGAATGTCAATTACCGAATCGGTAATTACCGATTCGGGAAATACCGAAAAAGTCAAGGGTGGCAGGGTGTCACTTTGACACCCTGTTGCACCCCTGATTAGTGCTTGTGTGCCATGTGGCACACATACATGCCCTAAGGGTATGAATGTCTGTCACATGGCACAGGTGTACATGCACAGATTTGCATATTCACAGGTATTCGTTATTGGTGGTAAATAACGAATCCTTAAAGCCCTGTGGCACTGTTTACAGTGCCACGTACATCTCAAAATACAGATTCCGTAATTGTACGGAATAGGTAAATTTACCGATTCGGTAAAATTACCGACTCGGTAAAATTACCGAATCTGTATTTTGAGTTGCCCTACATCTCAGTATCCAAATACCGGTCGGTAACGGCGGAAAATCTGTATTTTTGGCCGTTACCGACCGGTATTTGGATACCTACATCTGGCACTTGGTCACTTTAATTGTCGCATTTGGAGGAGAGGGGAACAGTCTAGTGTTTCGCATAAGGAAGGCCAGGCATGTAAGCACAGTGATGTGATGAGGTGGTGTCATTTGACTGACAAAGACACTCTAAGGTGGTCCACACTGGGCACATAAAAAAGATATTTGACTTTGTGTTCAACATTTATTAAGATATCACTAATGGAAACTGAAAGATAATCAATGTAAAGTTTTAAATGTACGCAGGCCACATATCGAAACAAGCATCAGCAAGGCGAATGGGTCTGGCCTGGGCAGGTGTGCATTTGTATTTGTTAACATTTGAGTTATTAACCCCTTGGGTGTTCATGACGGCTCCACGCCATCAGGAGTCTCGGGCGGCGTGTGGTCATGACGGCGTGGAGCCGTCATGCCGCTGCTACTCCGCCCACGTGGGTGAATTATTGAGCGGGCGGGGTCATGACGACACCATGCCATCATGAGCACATGTAGGGTGACCAACCGTCCGTAAATTTCACGGACAGTCCGTAATTTCGGCCGTCTGTCCGTTGTCCGTGAAGGATTCTTTGACGGACGCCATTTGTCCGTAATTTTAGCTGGTCGCACAACCGGCACAGCTGGCCCCCACCTCCCTTGTTCACTGCGATGCTATTGAGGTTGGGTAACAGACTCCGAGGCAGTACAAAAGCTCAGACCCCCATCAGCATTGGCGAGGCACAGCGGGATTGTAACCCTCACACCTTCAGCCCTTGATGAACTGTTAAGAGGTGCTGAAGGTGACAGAGGGAGGGGCGGCAGGCCGGCAGCTTCGGAGCAGGGGCATCTATTCAGATGCAAACAGCACTGAATGCGTCTTGTATACAACCATGTCTTGGAATATATCATTCTTACCCCACTTGAGTAGATTACACTGCTGGTTAGACAAAGCGTGCAATTTAAAGCTGTCCGCATGGTGCGTCAGGCATGCAATGGAAGTGGCCCCAAGTTTTTAAGCAGTACATTTTACAAAACATGCTCTGTAGAGATTCTGCTAAGGCAATGTTACGTCTGACTTTTAATGATTAAGTGACAGTGCAATCAACACTGCAATGGTTAAATTTTGGTGAATAAACTGTGCAAGAAATTAAAACCATCACTGTTTACAAAGTTGTGCTAGTGTGGTCCAGATGGCCGCAGTCGAGTTTGCTTTAATATGACTGCGACAAGAGATTCCTCATGAAATAATGATGTACTTAGTAAATACTATTTTGTACAGCACTCAGCTGCCTTTATAGCTAGATTTGTGCCGTTACAAACATTGTCTGTCAATATGTATTGGCAAAGTAAGAAGGTCTGGCTTGTAAATTAATGTGGCCCTTCGTTGATGGTGTGCGAGTGCGGGTAGAGTATTGTAGATGGATGACTCAATTATAGAATGAGTCAAAAAGTGGATGAATTAATACACAGGTCCATATATGTATGATGAGTGACACAGTAACTAAATTCCACAATCAATGAAGAGGCACTCTTGTAAGCCAGACATACTGGTTTTGCCAATGTTATTTTTACCAGGTGACCATACTTGTACGATTACCAGATATCTGCCTCCCTTCAACAATGGTCACTGACTTGCTCTTATGTAACATTGTGATTTAATATTAAAGCCTGTGCTTCCTTTACACATCCTCCAGGAGCATTTTAAACATAAGGTGATGTGGGTGTGGAACAATGTGAGGCACTGTGGACGAAATTTGCTTTCCAAGCGCAGTGCTTTTTAAGAATGTCTTAAGTCCATGTTTGTGCCCTTCCTCTGAGCCCCATGCCTGACCGGTCAGCATGTTCGCCTGTTTGAGATCTGACCTGGAAGATTTTAACTCTGCAAACCTGAAAGTCAAACAACCAGTTTACAATTTAAGTTATGTTGCCATGTTATTTATTGTGCAGCAAATTTCTAGCATGTTTTCCTCATATATTCAAGATTTCTGATGATCAACGAATCACAGCAACAATTATCTAAGCAGCCATGCTGGCAGGAATGAGCACCCCCTACTGAGCCCCATTGTAAGAGGGATTTCCAGAAACTGCACCCTGGTCTCCTCTTTTGAACTTGCCTCCCAGGAGTCACAAGGACAGAAGATTTGAAGTTTGGTGGAGGGGGAGGGGATAGGAAGGGGGCATTAAATGGAACACAGATCGAGATAGCCAATCATTTTAACCTTGCCCCATGGCGTATGTCCCCAGGAAGAAGCAAGTCATGAGGAAGAGTAGCCAAGCAACAGGGCCACTAGAGATAGTATATAACAGCTTTCATTAAAAAGAAGGTTATGGCACTTGCATGGAGGCAAAAGCTCTGAAATTAATTGTTCCCATCTTCTCAGTACATCATGGTGCACTAGCCTTTTTTGCTGCTTGTTTGTTCATTTACTGGACTCCCTCTCTGCCCAGGCCTGTACTCTTCTCTTGCCTGCTCATTCTTCCCAATCGCCATGTGTCAGGGCAAGCTTCATTCAATTTCAATAAACTCTATAGTTTAAGTAATTAAGCATTTTACTGCATTCATTTTTATTGTGCAGATGTAGATAAAACAGAAGTAGTCAATAGCATGGGTTGGAAAAGCCACTTGTTCAGTAGACTCAGCATGCTGCATATCCAGTCAAAGTGTTCCATGATTTAGAAGGGTCATTCAAAGTGTGTTAATATCTTCACTCCATGTAGCTACTGCCTCCTCTTACCAGGCTATGAAGCTGCATGTGATTGAACTTTAAAGCCAAGCTGACCAAGATCATGCACTGCGTTCATTGAACAAGGAAGCACTTGTGTGAGACATTCCCTTTCTGCCCAGGGATCCAAACATCCTAGAACCGGCCCTGATTACACCGAGGCAGCACGTGGTTCTCTTCACAGAGCTTAATTACTGTCACTAAATTGTAAACAAACCTCGATTCTTCAAACATGCAGTCTATATTGTAATAAAATAGAGAAATGGCCCAATCGCACCCACACTGATTAACAAAGTATGGAGGACAATCAGTTAAATAAATCAGTTCTCTTGGAGTATCTCCTTTCAGTACTGTACATCAGTGTGGGGGGAGGGGGGCAAAACTAACATTTTGGAAACAGAGCCTGTCTTCTCATTGTCTTGTCCAGGAGGGGATGAGGAGCCCTCCGCCACCCTGGAAGAGACCAAGATGAAACTAGAATACTGCATACCCACCCCTGTGTCCACCCCGGTGGATCCTGTTCCCCTTCCTGTGATGGCTCCTGTCCCCTCCCGTAGTGGATCCTGTCTCTGCCCTGAGTGACTTCTGTACCAGTCCTGCAATGGCTCCTGCAACAAGGGTGAAGTTCTTGATGGGCCTCTTCTCAAAAAGGCTCAGCTCAAAATTAATATGAAAAGGTGGGCGAGTGAGTAAGTGAAGGGATGGCTGGATGAATTAGTGAAAGGGTGAATGGATGAATGAAAGATTGAATAGATGGATAATGGGAGGGGATGGATGGATTGATGAGTGAGTGGAAGGATGGAAGAGAGAAAACGGAAATAGCTGGATGTATGGGTGGAAGGGTAGCTGGATGGGTAAAAGGGTGGATGGATGAGTGAAAGGATGGATGAGTGAAAAGGTGGATGATGTGAGTGGGTGGATGGATGAGTGAAATGATGGATTGATTGATGAATTGATAAGTGCAAGGGCGAATGGATGGACGGATGAGTGAAAGGGTGGATGTAAGGATGGATGAGTGAGTGAAAGGGAAGGTAGATGGACAAAATGATTAATAGACCAGTGAAGGAGTGAAAGGATAAATGGATGAGAGAAAGGATGGATGAGTGATAGGGTCAATGGATGGATTCATGAACGGATGAGTGGATGGATGGATGGAAGGAGGGTGGGTGGATGGATGGATGGATGGAAGGAAGGATTGCTAAGTGAAAGAGTCGATGGAGAGAGAAAGGGAGGTTGATGTATGACTGAAAGGGTGGATGGGTGGAAGGATCAGTGACTGGGTGGATGGATGAGTAAGTGAAAGGATGGCTGGATGGGTGAAAGGGTAAATCGCTGAATGGATGAGTGATTGGATGGATGGGTAGAAGAGTGGATGGATGAGTGTACAGATGGATAGGGTGAAATGGCGGATGGATGGATAATGGATGGATGAGTGAAAGGATGGATGAAGGGATGGATGAGTGAAATGTAAGATGGAAGGATACATGATGGATAGGTTTGCAAATGGCTGAATATGTCTAGATATGGCTGGGCTTACTTCTATACAATTGCGCGACCTCTGATGTGTCTGTAAAACGTATCCAATTGTCCTGAAGTTTTGTCCTGAATTTTGACCTCCTGTCCTGAATTTTTGTCCTGAATTTTGACCCTTTGTCCTGAATTTTTGCACTCACCGTCCTGAATTTGCACCAATGCCAGTTGGTCACCCTAAGCACATGCCGCCCGTCACTCATGACGGCATGGAGCCGTCATGAGCACCGAAGCGCAAAGTCCACCCCCTAGCCCTCCCGCGTCGTGGTGGAATTTGCGGCGCAGGGAAGGGGTTAAATAATGGAGAAAAAATAAATAAATAATGGAGGAGCTCAGCTGCACTTGCACACCATCCCTGGCACAGAAGTACATACTTTTTCAAGTAGTTGTGCACGTGCAATCAGGAATAATCGCGTCCTTCAGAGTGCAAGGCAGACAACCGATGAAGGAGCAGACCTGACCTATTGCTCGATGCCTTTCGCTTTGTTGGGCAGAGCAAAGTATGAATGACACTTGAAGAGATCAGTCGATTGAATAAAGTCAACCGAAGAACCTGGCTGAATGTGCAGACATATGTTTCCTTATTATTATTATTATTATGGTAAATATAAGCTACGCGAGACTAATAAATCAGTTAAATCTGTTCTTAGCCCCCACCTAATAACCTGAATTAATGCTTAATTACAGGCAAGCAGATTTCGGACTGGTCGCTGGGCCACAGGGGGGGATGGTCACAGGGACACAAAAAGTTCAAATTAAATTATGTTAGGACATTGAAAGTATTTAAAATATATGCTGAAAACACCTCTTTCCTGCCTGAAAAACACAATAAACTGCTAGAGAGATGCCAATAAAAACTCAAAAAATAGTAGGCCTAGAAGCAGAGAAAGAAAACTGGTTGAAAATAAATAAGGTTCATTTTATCGGATTTACTGTGCAAAC
This sequence comes from Lissotriton vulgaris, assembly GCF_964263255.1. Taxonomy (NCBI): domain Eukaryota; kingdom Metazoa; phylum Chordata; class Amphibia; order Caudata; family Salamandridae; genus Lissotriton; species Lissotriton vulgaris. Next base: position 68,367,241 of record NC_141698.1, read on the forward strand.
ATCTCGAGGCAAAACCCAGACAAACCAGGAAATAAAACCCAAATAACCAAATGAGCAGAGTGGCTACTCCTGGGTTATGCACACAGCAGCTATCTCTACTTCTGTGTACACAAAGAACTCAGGATAAGAGTTGAATTTTTGGCCCCACCTGAGCACCTAGATGAAGGGTGGTGAAAATTCAATACAACTACCATGGGCGTCCGCAACATTTTTTCAGAGGGGGCAAAATTTTAGTATCATCCATCCTCTGAACCGATGTCCAATGTCAAAGAGCAGGGGCATAGTCTTTTAAAGGACAAGTGAAAAATCCAGGGGGTTGCACGCGCCCTCCCTTGCCCCCCTAGCTGATGCCCATGACATCCACCGAAAACACACTTTAAAATTCATGCTGAAATAAGTCTCAGCTCCTGTTGTTGTTGCTGAAGACTGCAGCCTTATTTAAATGTTTGCATCTATCATTAAATATCTTGGGATTATGGCTTGGGTTTGTGATTATTGTTTATTACAGAGGAGCAGTCTTGCAGAGATTCTGATTGCTGGGCTACCTGTAGCTGCAGCATTTTCGAATTTGGCTTACACTCACAAACATCTCCAACACACTTGCAATATCTTCACAAACTTGCAAACATTGCTACTCGAGTGGTGGTTGATGCTGAAAATGGATGTGCCGTTTAGGGAATAGGTAACTTTAATATAGCCTGCTAGCTATACCGGCTGTATAAGGCCTTGCACCTGACTTATAGTCCCAGCCGTTTATAGGACCTAGCCGCAAGGCCCTGTCCTCAAGTTATAGTCCCAAGCCGCTAATGAGGGAGAAGGCCTTTAACAACTGGTATAGCCCGATGCAGATGGGCTGTAAGGCTATTAGAATATTCCACTAACTGAGGGTAGAATGTTTTAAATTAAAAAGGGAGAAACAAAAAGACAAACATTGTAATGATGGAACAGAAGGCTTATAACAGCCATTATTGCCCTGAACCACTTCATTGTCTTCAATGGAGCACCCAACATTCCAGTGTTCTGATATGGTTTTCGTTAGACTTTGAAACCGGATTGATGTTGACCGTTCAAAAGAGACAGGAATCTCCATATTTCAATGTGAAACGACATATAGAAAAATCCCAAACTACCTGTGTTCATTGTAGCATTCACGAGAACTACGTGAAGTTTGCAAGGCCGAAAGATTTGCAACTTTACAAACCCCTACCTAATATGGCACCAAACTGGAAGCGGGAGTCACCATCATAATTTACGGATTGACTGCCTCTTGTAGCATCTATCCTAAAAGTAAAAAAATCCATTGTTTATAATACTTTACAAAATAATTTTATTTTAAAGTTGTTGGTTTATTAGATATCCAAAGTTGGTTCTACATAATAAAGCGTATTACTATTCAGAAGGACTCGACCGTTGTGTGTTTCATCCCCCGGCAGATTATACTATGGCCTTTCTCAAGGCTTGGACGAATCGAAGTTTGTCCTGTCCCTAGGAACGCTAATCTGTTCCACTGAATGCTCAGTACTGATATTTGTGTTGATAACATTTGTATTAGATTACTTATGGTCTGTTCCTGATGTCCCTTTTATAAGACTGCAAAAAGACACATATAAATGTTTGGCTTAGGGAACTTGAGACCCATTCTTTCCTCAACCCAACAGTTCATGAACTGGAAAAGACAACTGTTGTCTCAATTATTCCTCACAATCTCTCTCTCGCTAATGGTCAGTGGCTGTCAAAAGCCAGGACATCTGTTTCGGGAGCCACCAATATTGTTGTTTGATGCATGACAAGTTGTGGGTTCGGAACTGCCCATCACGTTCTATCTGCTGGCCAAATCCTTGCTTCTCTACCCCAAGCCAGGTTCACAACAAGCCATGAGGAGTTGAAAAAATGAAAATCCAGCCTTGGTCCAGGAGGATACCATGTGCAGTAAAAGAAGACATCACTCATAGTATCCTTGACTAACCAAGATCCTGCAAACCCATTGCGCACTCCCAGAAAGACTCCCTTGTGGGCTCTTCTCTTGATTTGGTTAAGACTGTGTTGGTCGACCATATTGACTTTGCGACTTCCATCTGCTCTTCAGCTCTGTTCTACTTTTCTTCTTTTGCTGCACCTTCACCCCCAGGCTCACATTCGGCCCAAGGTCAATGAATATCTGCGAGACACGGAAGACTCAGGGATCCCTACTCACGCTCTGCAGGTGGTCCCATCATTTTGCACTTCACTACTGGAAAAGGGAATGCATTTGATGCCCTTGACACCACACTACAGAGAACCAAGCTAGTTACAGGACAGTAACGTACGTTGTGCACTCTATGGCCATCGCAGTACTGGCAGAGACAGGACAAGAAGCAGCCACAATAAGACCAGGTTACCACAGGTACTGAGTTGGTCACCGGTAGACGTACTGCGGAAAGGGACTCTTCCACTCATGTGGTAGAAGCCATTTTGAAATTGGACTCTTCCACTCATGTGGCAGAAGCCATTTTGAAATTGGAATATTCCACTCCTGTGGCAGAAGCCATTTTGAAATCAGAATCTTCCGCTCATGTGGCAGAAGCCATTTTGACATCGGAATCTTCTGCTCATCTGGCAGAAGCCATTTTGAAATTGGAGTCTTCTGCTCATGTGGCAGAAGCCATTTTGAAATCGAAATCTTCCGCTCCTGTGGCAGAAGCCATTTTGAAATAGGAATCTTCCGCTAATGTGGCAGAAGCCATTTTGAAATTCCACTCCGCTGCCACTCTACTTAGAATACAAGTATCACCAGTCAATATAATATTGAGAATTACTTTGATCTTTTAGACTGTTCAGGACTAGGTCCTCATGCTCAAAGGAGTTTAAGTGAAGTACAGACTCCCACAAACATGGATAGGTCGAATGAATGAACTTCTACTGGCATTTTTCTCTTATTTTCAGCCTTCCGCGTACAGTAAGTCTTGTCAACGAGAAACCGAAAGCCTTACATCTGTGAAGAGAAACTGAATTTCAAATATCTTTACAGCGATCAAAGGATTACCTGTACATGAGGAGGCCGGCTCTCTTCTCTCGTGTTTCCTTGTGTGCGGTCTCCTTTGCAGTTCTCATTAACCACAGAGCATGTCTGGCATTTTTGATACCAGCACACTGTTTTTGTTGAATTTGTATCCTATCCACTACAAAATTGCCAGGGAGGTCTGCACTGGAGGGGGTGGTGGCTGTGGTGATCTGGCGACGAGGATAGGGGGGGGTGTACTTCTTAGAGGGGCCATGGGGCAGGTGGGCCATGACGTTTTGAAGTGGAAAATCCACCATTTGCCCTGAGAAGTCCCTTGCAAAACAGAAATGCTTCCCACTGCTCTGAAGAACCACTCAAGCTGCTCATTTCTGTTTTGTTGCTTTGTCTGCTTCCAACTTTGCAACACTCACAAATCTTTTTTAAACATTGACAAAGCCAACAGGTCCAGTGCTGGCTGAGAGCCTATTGGCTTTCTCAATGATTTTTGATGGATGGTTTTTGTAAAAATTATTATCGTAGGAGCTGCCGGTCACTGAAAAATCACATGTTGTCATAGAAGTCCCTGTCACTTAAGGGGACTACTTTTTGTGCAGATGCGCCTCCTACTAAACAGCAGAATGCCATCATTCACAATGAAGGTAGCCAATGGTTGAAGTGGGCTGACCTACTGTCCTACAGTCTGTGCTGTAGAAGACGGGAAAAAAGGTGAATGACACAAAAATAGATCATTGGATGAAGATGGCTGTCTGAAAGGTCGTATATGTAAGCAAATGTCTAATTTTGCTAAAATCAAAAAGATCTTTGCTAACACCAGACCAAAAAACTATTTGCTAAATTGTGAGTCATGTAACTTTGCAATCTACAGACCCCTAGTCTAGAAGAGCACAGATTGCATGTACTTAAGTTAATATTTCATATTATTCTATGTGAAATCTGCAAATTATTTGAAAAACAGAAGAACTTTAACATCTGAAATTTTATGAAATAAGATCATTCAGCATTACTCGCAACCTACCAGGGATACAAATGCGCTCTTGCTCAAACAAAGAGAGCCCAATCCAAATTTGCATGTCCAAAGTTGACAACTCAGCCAAAAAACGTTTACAAATATACAGAAATGTACAGCATTCCAACGCCTCATGTAAGGCGACCCACCCTTAAGAACTATGTGATGCCCTCATGTTGCACTTCTGGGGTAAAATAAACTAGACTCTCTCCAGGTCAGCATCATTTGCAATGAATTCCCATAAACTAAGAACTACCATTGAAGTTGCTCCAGCGGTTTTATGTCAGAGGCATGCATGGTTAATCCACGCGTTTCTTCCTCCAAAGCCCTCCATCTCCACCAGAGAAGGTAAGAAGCGAAGTAAGGTAGGCAGGGGTCTTGGAATGAATGACCCTGTGAGTGATAGATCCAATTTCTGAATTATATTCTAGCATCGGTCAAAAGGCAGTAGAGTTCCTTCAGTACTGGTGTCATGTGGTCCAATTCCCTTGAGGAGGCGATCGACCGAGCAACTGCATGGTAGACCGCCGCGATGGAATGAGAAAAGACAAAGGAACTCCTGCATGAATTGCAGTACCTCAGCCTCGGTAGGAGATGATTAGGGTGTGGGCCATGATTCTTAGATCAATGGGGATCCGAAGATGGTTTGCTTTTTTTCAGGCTCTAAAGGATGTAATTTCCTGACTGGCCACTTTGATGATGTGTGTCATTAGTGCCAGTGTACGCCTGATAGTGAAGCGGAAGGATTTTGCTTTGGTCACACAATTTGGAGAAAGATGTTGAGATAGAGTTCACTCAGAATGGGTGCAGTCTGTTTGTTTTAATTTTTCTGGGTTGTGCGTAAGAACCTGCTGTTTGAGGGTTTAGTAGGAAGAAGTTGTTTGACATTCAGGATTGTATCTTAAGAAGACTGTCCTTCAATGTCAGGATATCCTTCAGAAATGACATCTTCACATGTAGCCAAGTATCCTCCACATACAGGTGTATACACAGGTTGAACTATTTAAGTATATCTGGAAGAGGATCAAGATACAACTAATAATGGGGCTAGAAGTACAAATACAAATGAAAAATGAACTGACAATGTAAAGAATATATTGGGATTATCGATAAATTCGAATGCTCTAGAAATCTCTGTAGATTAATGGACTTGTCCAGATAGAGAGCACATGTCACTTTCATGTCTAACATGTCTATCGTTACAGACATATTTGCCAATATTAAAATACCCAAGGGCTCAGCAGGTTATCCTGCTTCAAGTGAAAATGGTTAGAGTGGCAGACCCTGATGCAGAGGTCTAGCCCGGAACCAGGGTTCAATTCCCTGCCTCGGCGGGTCTTGGGCTAAAAAATTCCACGGACCAGATAATTCTCGCCTCGGTAGCTATTCCAATCATGGAGTCCCACTCTGCAATTCTGGGCAATAGCTTGCTTATTCTCCACAACGGCCCCCACAACGCTAAGGATGCCTGGCCTCCTCCTTGGGGGTGCCCAGGAGTGGACGTCTCACAGGGAAAGCCAGGATGGGTTCCACAGCGGTATTCGTACAAGCGCCTTGAGACTCTTGCGGGTTTTAACAAAGCTTCTAGATGGTTACAGTGGACTGCAGATCATGCGAAGCCCAGGACAACAGTAGCAACAAAAATCTTCAAATCATAAAGGCTAATTTAATAAACAAAACAAATACAAAGTGAAACTGAATTAGAGTGACACTATCAGTAAAATTGTGAAGAAGTTTCATGTTAGGAATTAAATAATAGTAATTATCCAAACTTAAATTGAAAGAAATTCCTAACAGCGTGTCCTGGTATTGAAGTGGTCGCTAAGTGGTTTATTACCTGCATAGACAAAGCAGAAATATCAGATGAACATTTATTTTACAATAGAGTGCTGAAAATTCTCCCTCCTGTTCTTTGTGGGTGTGAGGTTTTCAATGCATCAGAAAGGACTCAACAAACCATGTAGTCTGACGTCGTAAAGTGGGGCTAGAGATAATATAAAACCAGAAGCCAAATATAATTAGTGAAAATTAGGAGAAGTAGGCATGGCCCTGATTCGACAATATAATTAGTGAAAATAATGAGAAACCCGCATGACCTATACTCCATAACAGAGTATCTGACATGAGATGATTCAGGTGAGTGCCACACCGCCCAACAATCAGACAGCGGTGTTTTGCTACAGAATCAACACATGTAGATGCCATTAACTTCTTATAGGCTCAATAACATGTATTTAGAGGCAGGGTCAGACTGGCAAGATAAATAGGTCAGGTCGCTATAATAAAAGTAGCCCACATTAGCGAAGCATATAGTTAAAAAAAAAAGTGGTAATATCAGACAAATCCACAGTACAAACTGGCCCACCTGGCCATAAAACCGCCTAAAATTGCAAAAAAAATGTCCCATGTCAGTGGCATAGCTAGACCATAGACCGCCCGGGCGGTCCCTGCCTTTGCCGCATTGAAGAGCAGATGGCGCCAATTTATCGGATTGCTGCCCCGCGATGGCCACGCTGAAGAGAGGGGAGGATGCTGCTGGCGATTGCCTCCTGAGACGGCAGGTTAGAGCTGGGGAGGCCGCCGCCCCCAAAACTAGTGTCGCCTGAGGTGGACCGCCTCTCCCTACTCCCCTTTGCTATGCCACTGGCCCACGCACTGATCTGTCAGACCAGTCTATCAGGAACTGCCTGATTGCCCAATAGGCCAGTCAGACCCTGCTGTGAAGGAGGAAGGAGGAGCGGGCTGAGAGATGCGCCGCAAATATATTCTTCCAAGTTGCCGATGGCCAAGTAGAACGCTCTGTCTAATGCAGTATCGATACGGGTCCTACCGTATCAAAGGGACCGACTTTTTGAAAAAGCTCCAATTGGCCAATCAGAGTGCGCTATTTTTTTAAATTTACGGTACTGCAGGACTCCTGCAGGAAATGGTGGTCTGCTGTCCCTATTATATCATCATTGCTGTCATGGCCTCCAATGGTGGTGAGCTGTAATTTGAGATCTAACTCCTTAATATTCATGAGCGATAGACCAGAATCCAACCCACTACAATTCAGAATTTTAAGAATCAACTTATTAGTACATACTCTGAAATGTTATTGAATTATTCTCTACATTATTAAGTCTGTTTTTTGACAGCACTGCTGACAATAATTTGCTTACAATGTCAAATAGTGGTCTTTGGGGCTACGCCTTTCAACCATTAGCTTTCTTCAACCAGTCTCTTCCAGCCATTGGTTGGAATGGAGACTCTGTCAATCATGTCTTGCCTGAAACCAGTGGAGTATTCTTCTCAACTAATGCTGTGTATCGGTCTGCGTCCACTTGAGTGCTTCTATTGAACTGTATATAGGAATATTTCATAACAAAGCCGCTCTGTTTGCTCCTTCAAGCTCCCTGCTGTCAATCTCTCTCTTATGTGATAATATTGCATGCCTAATACACTAACTCCAGACGACTTATTGACTTTGCCAGTGCTTGTTTACATAAGGTGCATACACGTTGCTGTTGCTCGTTGTTCACAAACACTACAAGCCTTTGACTTGTACAACAACCATGCACCTGGTGTTTGTCAAGGATTCTTGCCTTTCAGGAGAAACTTGATGATGCTTCTCCTTGGGTTGTCCCCTTGCTTATCCCCTCCCCCACCTGGTGCAGGCCAGGCAAAGATGTCCTTCGCCACTCAAAGAACTACGAAACGTCTTTATACTGTGAGATGGCGCACAGACTGCAGATACCGAGATGACCCTGCTAATACGGCATGCTGGCTCAGTGAGCTGAATGCCCATCAAAGACATATGCGGTGATCTGTAGACTCTACCTTCCATTAATTCGAGGTTGGTAAATTCAGTACCAATAAATTTACAAAGCTTAGATATTCAGAATTATTTATGATGCGCTATATAACAAAATAAGTTATTATTTTTATAATGCCACAGTGAATACGAGCAACCTTTCATGCACGACCCTGGCAGTGGCGCTACAATAGCCCCCGCAGCCCCCATAAATGTGAGGGGGCACCCCTGTGGAACTTTGTTGTACTTTAAGAGTATATCTATTGAATTAATATTTTCGAATTGTATGTGAGTTGTATTTTCCAATGGTTTATCAATTAACAAGCCGAATAACCCTTCACTGCCATTTTACTGTCATCTTCAGGAGAACCTGCCATTAAATGGGGAAAAAGGAAAACCGAGGAAGAGGAGGACACCAGCCCGGGGACGCCGCAGTCAAGGTAAGTGTTTATTTTTTTTACCTTTTAAGTATATTTAATGTAACTCTTCTTCTGGGGTGGAGGTGGGGGCTGGGCAACTCCGCTCCACTGCGGAGATTGCCGAGTAGTGCCTACTCTGCGTTCTCTGCGGAACACGGAGTGGGCACATCTCCGCACACTCCGCAAGCGGAGCGTAGCTCTCTGCCCACGGTTAGTGAAGATGTGTACTCTGACACCTCATGGTACTACTGGCAGAACTCACTTAGAGTTGTTTAGGGGTGGAGGGCTAATTCAGTGGTGTCACCGTCCTGGAAGAATGTAAAAGGGAGAAGTTGGTTGTGGATGATGTGTAGAAAAGTAGGCTGAGTAAGAAAGTAGAAGAAATGAAGAGTTACGTTGATAAGAAGAAAGCTGCAAAGTCATTCCCTGTTGAAGTGGGGGGTGTTGTGAGGATTAAGGCTCCAGTTTCTCATGGGCTGTACAACAAACAGTTGAGAGTTATTAAAGTGTTTAATAATGAAGAAGGTTTGGACAAGGCGGAACAGAAGAAAACTGAGCAGAAGCAGATGAGTGGACTGTGCCGTAGCTGGAGTAGTCCTGCCAGGTTTACGTATTTTGTAATGTACAGATAGTGTATTTATTGTAAAATATGAACTTTATTTTGTGTGATAGGGTGTGTTGGTAAGGAAGGGAAATGTGTGGTAGCCTGGTATCTATGGATTGTATGCACATCTTGGTAACAAGGGAATGTTAGTGTGGGTAGGTTCCACTTGTGTTAGGATTCTTGTTGTAGAATCATGAGGGCAGTTGGAGATTAGACGTGGATGGAGGTGGCAATGTGCGTAGAGCACTTTTAGAGAAGTAAATCTTATTTCAAGAAGAACCTGCCTTCCTATGGGGATTGAACTACCCAAATGTTACTGATGTGTAAAAGGAGCACCAAAGAACTGTTAAAATGCACAATTATGCCTCTTTCTAAGACTTGAGCTATTTCTATGCTATTGACTCAAACGTGTACACTCAGTAACTGTATATTACTGTAGGGATATCACTAATGGCATCTGTGATGTCATCAATGATGTCATTTGATATGTCATCAGTGATATTATCTAGAATGTAGCTCAGTATGAAATGAGTGATGTAAAATGTGAAGTTATAAATGGTGCATGGGGGTCCGGAAGTTATAGTTGGGTCAGTAAACTCTAACTGGTAAATTTCAGACTTTTTTGTTTTTTAATCTTTAGCTTTAATGTTAATACAGCAAGTAACTCTAACTGTAACTTCCCTTAAACCTTTGTTTTTTTCACTGAGATTTCCAGCAAACCTGGTAATGTTACTTTGAATTTGCTCACTGGAGGGTGATCAACTGTGTTTCAATTTCATGTTTGGCTTCAGCAAACCCACTTGGGATACAATGGAATGTGCAGGACTACTTATACCGGCATGCATTTGTTGTGATACTCACTTTAAGAGGCCCACTTCAGGGTAGAACTTGGTGAACAGGTGGCTGCAATCAGCCTGCTGAACTGTCATGCATTTGCCCTGTGAACAAGGACTGGAGAAGCCTAAAACGCCTTAGGCTTCTGAAAAGAAGAGTTGTCTGTATGTTGCTGGCTTTGCTGCATTGCAGAATAAGTAATTGGAAGCTGCTTTTATATATATATATATATATATATATATATATATATATATATATATATATATATATATATATATATATATATATATATATATATATATATATATATATATATATATATATATATATATTTATACACACACACACAAACAAATATATACAGGTTACATTAAAAAGATATCCGATGCATCAAAGCTGTAGCATTCATGTTATTCAACTTTCTTATGGAATACAAATTAGTAGGAAAATGCCACTTTCATCAGAAAATGAACTTTTTATTTAAAATAAAGTGAACAATAAAACACAGGTACATAATACCTACCAATTACAAGTTACATGTATAGTATAACTTATTTAAAATATATAAATACATGACATATTAAGCAGTACACATTGTTACAAAATGATATATGTATTTCTTGACATTTCTAGTAAGGATGCAAATTCTATATGCAAGAGCCCTGCTATTGAAACATCACAAGACTCCAACACTAGGAAGAAGAGATGAAATGTAATAACTAGAAGCACATTATGGGAGAGACGCAGCAACATTCATGTGGGTGCTTTAGCCCTAAAAACGCACAGTTCGTTTCACTGCACCTTCAAAACACAAGTTTGGGTGAAATTGGCTGAGGGTCCAACAATCAAGAAAGTTTTTCATACATGGACCCAGCTTGCAACCAGTCCAAGATGTTTAGGATGCAAAGTTAGCGCCTATCAGCATGTGGTCTTTTTGAGACAGGATGGGAAGCTCTTGGGTTGTTTGTCACCAGGACTCAATTTGCTATTTCTACAAAGAGCAATTGCTTCCCAAAACCCAGGCGAGATTGAAGCAATAGGAAGCCCACAGTTTTGTAGGAAGCTTCCTGATTCTGCCTTATATGCCCCCCTTAAGTACAGCGGGAAACTGTGGGTGAAGGGAAGCACTCCAGGATGTGATGGTCACTTTCAACCACCCAGCATGCCTTCCTACACCCAAGAACAGGAGGGACTGCATTCTGTGAAGCACCCTTTTAATGCTGTTAACGTCAGGGTTGTATTGTGACTAAGCCGGTAGCTGCATTTTATTGAGTGCGAGCAACTATCTGGAGTGTTGACTTGAGGGACCAAGGACCAGAGTCAACCCAATCAGCATTTGATGTTAGTATGGTTAGTAAGGAGCAGGTAACTATCAAATACTGGGCTTCGCAGTCGAGAACCACTATTCTGTACCTGCTCTACTGGACTTCTCTGCAGTGCTCAGGACAGTCGATCACCAAGCCCTTGTTGAGTGTTTGCACCCGGGGATCTCTGCATCCAACACAAACGTCAATGCACTGAATTCTTTATGGGTGAGACGAATCCCAGGCAAATGCAGGAATTGCTGCAAAGTTCTACAGGATTTGCCGCCACTTTGCACTTCAAGCTCAGATATCGTCAGCTGACCACTGTAACAAAGTTCCTCAAGCCAGTTTACGTGACTTACTGTTGAATGCAGAGATCTGGAACTATTATCCCAGTAAATTACATCATTCATTTGGACAACTGTTGTATGGATTATCTTAAAATAGATTCTCCTGGGGTCCTTTATCTGCATCACAGCTCTGTGTACGTTCAGTTTGTGGCCACAGACTCTAGTTCGGTACTGCCAACATGAGAAATGAGAGAGACCTCTTACACTATAAATCATCAATCAAAAAATGTCTTGCCTACAGTTATGAACTTGACTTTCCAAACATCAAATATAAACTCATGACTATTGTTATAGCCAATGGTGTCCTTGATTTGAACACCTAGAAACAATTCAATTCGCTGTCTGCTACATACAAACATATCAAGTAGAGAAAATTCTACTACAGTTTAGCCTACTGGCCGGTTATTTGCATTAAAGCATACTTAACTCTCGCATTGCTCGGTGTCTCTATACATAACACATGCTTGTTCTTGAGATGCATCTGCAAAACACATGACCGCTGGGAGAGACTACTCTCTCCTTCCGCCATAACAGCAAGAGAGGACTTTAGACCACTGAGATCAAGTTATGTGTTACGATGTAACTTCTTATCTCAGCAACCATATTCCTGCGATTAAGCAAGTAATCTACCTTCCTGAAAATGCTCGCTTTAGATGCTCTAAGGTGTCACAGATATGTTTGTGGTGTCAAGAGTGGCTGCAGACCTCTGTAAGGCTTTCTTGGTGAAGGTGGTGCACCTCTGCATGATCTCATGAGCTCCTGGCTTCTGTGGGATCTTAGGAACTTTAGATCTGGAGTCTGAGCTAGAAGAAGACAGCGATCCGTCTGAACCACTTGTCGAGAAGCTCTCCCCAAGCCCAGCATCCCTGCTAAGATGACTTCTTGGCACTGGTTTTCTGAGCCCTTGTCCATGGCCCTCTACCGCATCACTGTGCATGTAGAGAAGCTCCGTGTTTGCTGGTGAAAGGTTGACGTTCCTTGGTGATGGGGTGGGCTTCGACTTCACGCCACTTGCTGCCTGCTCTGGAAAGACTTCCAGCTCTAGAGGTAGTGGGGACCTGACCTTCTTCGAAGAGGAGGTGGGAAGGCCGCTGAGCGATCTAGATCGCCTTCTCTGCAGAGATCGCCCCATTCCGCCGATCCAATTTTCGTAGTTGGTATTCTGTGACGGCACCTCCTCAAGGGATGCCCGACGAGGCGGAGTTGGGCTGGCAGCTTCTTGAATGTCTTGCGTGGATGCATACAAAGCTTTCTTTGTAATAGCCTGGAACTTCTGATGCGGATTTCTGTATGGCCGCAGGAACATTGATGGGACGTACCCAACCTGTTCATTGTACCTAGAAAGAGAGGTAGAGCATCATTGCAAACAATCCATCTAAAGAAATCAGACATTGATGCATTGGTATTGTAGATGCAGGGTCTGGGTAAGGATGGACCAACTAAGCTAAATCTTATACTCAATTTATAAAGTATGCATCTGTAAGATGTTGGTAATACCACAATAAGGTAGTAGCTGTAAAGAATTTAAAAAAAAAAGAAAATTGTTTCAGCTCTACAAAAAAAGAAGAAAATGAAATGTGGAAACTATGGAGTAAACACAACCTAAACTAATAAATTAATATCTCCAACCACGATTTGCTTTGTGACATATAAGACTGACATCTCAGAGCATTCATAAGGGGCTAGAGCTAGAAATATGAATTACGGTAGAGCCATGCACCCACACAATAATAAAGTGAGGAGCTTCCAGCAGGCAGTGAGTGTCCACTCCAAAGCAGACAGGCCATGTGCTGAGAAACTGATTAAGCAGGGCCAATTTACACTTGGATTATACACTCATGCAAATTATGCACACCTTTCTCACTCCTTTTCATTATATTATTATAAATATGTCTCAGGTGTGGCCCAGACCACCAGTCAGACACCACAGGAGTTCTGAAAGTCCAAGTATCTTCCCTGGACCTGTTGATCTCATACAATGTCTCTCAGATTACTTTGTTGTGGAATAACACTTTGCCAACACCATCAAAACATAGTTTAGAAAACATGACACACGACCAAGAAAATAAACACAGGCACAGCTATATTGATATTGATCTAACTCAATCAGGACTTTATTTCCAAAAATCATCAAGGCATGACATAGTGATTATCAAATGTAAATGTGCACTGCGACTGACCAAAGCTAGCTATCGCTTGCTCATTTCACACATCTGGTGAAAAGTACTGGGGCGCAAGAAACCAATGCTTCCTACCATCATGCGCATAATAGACATGCAGCTAAAAGATGGACATCTTTAAGACCCCTATTTTAGGAAGATAGTAAGTAAAAGCAAGCAGGGGGGCTGATTGCAAACATAGTACTGTCTTGTCAGCCTCTGACTTTTGTGGCGTCTCTGGCAACGGGCCCATCCCCTCTTGCTGAAACTCTGAGCCCCTTATGACTGAGGGTGGGCCACAGGGTTCTGTATGGATTACATCTTTTGTAATGATTTTTTAGTGTGCATTTTGGAAGGGGTGAGAAATAATACTATTCAACCTAACCACATTAGTCCAAATCACCCAATGGCCAGAATAAGGCTATAGTCTAGTCCTGGCTCCCCAGCTTCAAGCTGTTGGGTAAGGTATTTACAAGTCAGGTCGTGCATCACACCAAAAAGCCTGAAAACTATTCATGGTTTGAAATCTCCCTGTTTAATAGGGCTGCTTTAGAGTTATTTACAGGTCCCGTGTCCACACATTGGACTCAGTGATCACAGCAATGAAAGCAAATTGTTAGAGACCAAACAGTAACCATCCACAAGATGTCACTGTGACATCTGGGGTCGAAAGCCAGACTTTCATTTACCAAATCAGTGCATTCTGGGAACTGTAGTCTTTTTTCACTTCATTTGATCCTTACAACCTAGCACAGCTGAAAACAGTGATTTATAAAGGGAAATTCCTGGACTACAAACAATGGCGTCCCATGAGATGGAGACATCTGATAACCCTAAGCCTGTGTATGATAAGGAAAGTGAAGGTGACACCAACACGTAAAGCCAAACACAAAAGAAACTCACCAGACCAGCCACCAGCCATTGTCAGATGTTTCAAGAACTTCAACCACCACACCAATGTTCATGGACAATTCGTCAGTGTCCTTGGCCTCATGAGATTTGATTGCGAAGTAGAGCTCTCCTAAACAGAATGAGAAAAGCATTATTTCAGAACGCAACTCCACCCATTCTTGGGTATCTTGTTCAGCCGCTTTTAAACACAGTTGCAAATGATGGGGCAGATTTACAAGCCCCTTGCGACACTTTTCCCTTATTTTTTCCCATGTCAAAAATGACGCAAAAGTGGTGCAAGGGGATTGTAAATATTCCCTGATATCTTTAAAAACAAAACAAAAATGACCTATGGTCTTAACCCGCCATACAATAAAGTAAGGGGCTTCCTGCAGGCAGTGAGTGCCAACTCCAATACAGTCAGGCCAGGAGCGGTAAAACTGAGTCAGGAAGACCCCATAAAGCAGGACCACCTTCGTTTGGATTCTACACTCATGAAAATCAGATTGCTTGGAATTAAATTTAAATAAGGGCGCCTCTGGTGTGGCCCATACCATTAGTTAGACGCCCAAAGCAGTCCTGAGTGTCAAGGTGGCCTCCCCCGATTCTGTCGATCACAAAGAGCGCCCTGAAGCACCTTGCTATGAAAGACGACTATCAAAACATGGTTAAAAATATGAAGCATGACCAAATGGTCCGACAACACCCAGTGGACCATGTTGTTGTGTTGGTGTCATAAAGCCAGTTGCATGCATTGATTATTCTTTGGTGTTTGAGGGTGCTCAAGAGAACACAGTTCAGATTCAGGGCTGAGAACCTTAACGCAGGAGAGAGGGTCATATGATTGGTCGGTGCCAAAGTTGGTGATTACACTGGCTTGGAAAAAGAACTCACAGACTTACCAGTGTCTGAAGACGGGCGCCTCGGAGAAGCTTCTTTGGTGGTTGAAAGTTTGGACAGATAGGGAGCAGGAAACCAGGCCAGGTGTTTCTCCTCATTCTCCACCAACCACCAGCCTGCAGAAAAGAGCACAGAAGGAAGGGCATGAGCGACAATCAAAAAGGACCCCTAACCATAGCATGTATCTGGTTCCAATCATGCAGAAGCCATATCTGGCTTGTATGTGTTCATGCAAGGAAATCAAGAAGATCTGAAGCACAGGAAGTCCTTTCTCAGGGGCTGTGTGCATATGTTATTTGTGAGGGACCCTTAAGCACAAAAGAGCTACGTCATGTGTCACGAGCACACACATATCATGACCAGCATCAATACAAGTCACCTCTATAGGGTGGACAGGAACAAGCACAGGCACATTATGGGGACAGCAGAGCCAGCTGCTGACAGATGCAGCAGATGCAGCATATGGGCACGCGTCTTCTTCACAGAGATCAGGTGCCCCCCCTTCAACCCAAATAATTAAAACTAAGAATGGGTGTTTCAGTACCTCTATGGGTACCTGTGTGCATGTGTGAAACAAATGGGCGTTTGTATACCTCTATGGGTACATGTGTGTATGTGTGACATGAATGGGTGTTTGTGTACCTTTATGGTTACTTGTGTGTATGTGTGAAGTGAATGGGCGTTTCTATACCTCTATGGGTACCTGTGTGTATGTGTGACACGAATGGGTTTTTGTGTACCTCTTTGGGTACCTGTGTGTATATGTGAAACGAATGGGTGTTTCTGTACCTCTATGGGTACCTGTGTGCATGTGTGACACGAATGGGTGTTTGTGTACCTCTATGGGTACTTGTGTGTATGTGTGAAGTGAATGGGTGTTTCTATACCTCTATGGGTACCTGCGTGTATGTGTGACACGAATGGGTGTTTGTATACCTCTATGGGTACCTGTGTGCATGTGTGACACAAATGGGTGTTCGTGTACCTATTTGGGTACCTTTGTGTATGTGTGACATTAATGGGTGTTTGGGTTCCTCTATGGTTACCTGTTACCTGTGTGACATTAAAGGGTGTTTGGGTACTTCTAGGGATGTATATTGGACTTTAACACATATATGATTTGTTTGCTTTCAGTTTTCTTTAGTGTGCAAATACCTATTATGTGTAAACTCAAATTTAACATGTTTCACTGCTTTTCTATGGCACCTGCTAGTATGTGGACACAGTTGTGAGTAAGTGAATACCTGTTGTGTCTTTCAGTAACACGTCCACGAGCTCTCCACGACGGACCTTGAAGGGGCGGTTCTTGGTATCTGCGGCCTCGTAAGTCTCCAAGCAACAGTACTGCTCGGCTCTTATTGGTTGAATGACTGCGTCACTGGCCTGTTGCCTCGACATCTCCCTGCTCCCATCCCGTGCTTCTGAGGGCATGATGACGATGCTGGAGAATAGACATGGACACCATTTAGTACAAAACATAATGCCACAGCAAGAGATTGGTGTCCTAAGCTGGGTGTCTGGTGGGATTGTGGTGAGTGGAATGTTCAGAGTATGCTGTTGTGTTGGGAGACAAGGCCTTGGCAGTCGAAACCAGCTACTGGAAGTAAAGCGGGGAAGGTGTGTTATCAATGTCGTTATTAACTGGGATGATAACTAATAAACAACATGCTCCTGAAATCAAATTTTCGTGGACTCATAGTCACAAGATCACCAACTTTGATGCATCCAAGGAGACCAAAACAGAGAAGAAAACCTCTGCTAAGTCCTTTTCAAAACAAACATTTCATTGAACCCCAGTACTACTATTGTCAGGGCCAAGTCTGATCTTTATTCCACAAACCCACCCGCGCTCTCAATTCCTCTTTCCCGTCAAACAACCTATGGATGTATAGTGAGATTTTAGGGCACTGCTTAGTTAGAGTCACATGGCAATGCATTGTGGGTACCAAACTCCTGCTGACTCAATTATGACTGGAGCATTCTTTTCTAACTTTAATTGTACATTGAAAACTAGCTCATGAAATAAGCCAGACTTAGGATTGAATACAAAGTGCATTAAAATCTCAAATGAGAGATACCACAGAAATCAACCCTGAGGCCTGGGCCAAATTCACAATATGTGACTGGGTAAAGTACCAGTTTGGTGCCTGATCTCAGATCTCACACTTGAAGCTAGTTCAAAGCTAGTTGGATAGATCCTGCAGGATGCCTCAAGTCTGGACCTGCTCATCTAGCCTGTCCACTAAGCAACATCACCAGGTTTCCCAAAGCAGTATCTAAAGCACTCTATCTGCCCTGGGCTGTCATATTTTCTGTTACGAGGTGTGCCGACTCCTCGCTGAAGGCAGGATCCATACCTCTCAGGCCAAGGTGTACTTCCCTGAGTGATTCCTGAATCATGGCTGAGTGATAACCCACCTGGCCTTGTTTCATGAACACTTGTTCCACACTGTGGTTGGCATTTGTTCCACACTGGGGTTGGCATTTGTTCCACACTGGGGTTGGCATTTGTTCCACACTGTGGTTGGCATTTGTTCCACACTGGGGTTGGCATTTGTTCCACACTTTGGTTGGCATTAGCTTGCATTCTCTGTTACATCCATACTTCTGGGAGTATTGAAGTGTCCTTGCCCTCCTCTCTACTGGACAGATTTAAGTACCTTTGTGCACCATTGTCTCTTTGTAAACATGGCTTCCAGATTTGGATACACTAGTCTGGGTGACGCCCCAGTGTTGGCTTGTGAAGTGGTACCATGCTGCAGTGATCTAAGGATCAAACTCTCCTCTAGACCCCAACACTGCCCAGGTTCTTGGACATACTAGGATGTTAGTTGGTCTTTTAAATAGCTCATCACAAATGTCTTTCCCCTGCAGTGGCCTGCAATGCTCTCCACCTGTTTACTACACCTGGGTCTATCAGCTCCATAAATATTTATCATTTAAATATGGTACAGGAGCGAGCTCCGCATGGAGACCCAGAATACAGAAAGACAGTGAACAGCAGCAAAAGCAACCTCATCCACGAAGCTAGATTTGCTGCATCTTTGACACCCGTCTACGTTACCCTAACGGTCTCTTCCTTTTCAATCCATACCGGATATCACAAAATCCCAAATACTTTTGTATGGTACCAAAACCTAAAAGGACAACTAAATGATACCATGAACAAAAGTCTTATCCAACTCATTAAAAGTAAATCTTTAATTACTCTATAAAGAAAATGAGTTGATCTATGTTTCTGATGAGGCTTGGCTGAGAATTCCTTATAGAACAAGCAATATTGTTGTATTTAGTGTCATCTACACAGGGGCATGACTGCTACACTCCTACAGATGTTGTCATGTGTTTTGGGTCACTGCTCGTTGGGTCCTGTACCCTATGCCTCCCAGTCCAAATGCTTCCCAAATTCCCTGCCCCAGTTCAAGGAGGGATGTCATGGTTTTCAAGCGTGGGGTAGGTGGTGCCTCTAAGCCTGCATCTACGAGGATAGTCCAACTGCTGAAGGATGAGGCTCTAGCACCATTATTCCTCCATCTTCCACTCTTCCCTCAGAGTGAAAATGGTTAGGAGTATTCCAAGACATGGGTTTTGTTCTCACTGTACCACTGGAACCAAGATACACCTGACTGAAGAGCCCCAATCAGGGGGAAACCGGTCTTAGGTTGTTTGTTTTCCAGTTTGGAGATGACCTGGCCGGGCAGTTCGGGCTGGACTGTTACCATTGGAGCAGGGCCAAGATAGATTCGCTTTTGGCTGGGTCTAATTTGAGGTGGCATAGTGGGAAAAGGAAAGATCGGTTGGAATGCTACCTAGAATGACTGCCAGTGGTTAGACTTATTGCAAGCCTCCCCTCATCACCTTTTGTGCGTTTGGTGTAAAGCCCCAAGTGGCCAAGTGTATGCCCAGACTTGGGTCCTTTCCTCACTGTGCCACTGGAATCAAGATACACCTGACTGAAGAGCCCCAATCAGGGGGAAAACGGTCCTAGGGTGCTTGTTTTCCAGTTCGGAGGACCTGGCCGGGCAGTTCGGGCTGGACTGTTCCCATTGGAGCAGGGTCAAGACGGATTTGCATATAGCTGTGTCTAATCCGAGGTGGAATAGTGGGAAAAAGAATGATGGGTTGGGATGGTACCCCGAGCGATTGCCAGTGTTAGACTTATATCTAGCATCCTCCCATCATGCTTTGTGGAAGATGCTTTATAGTTCTATGTTACCCTCAGCTTTGCATGCAGGAAGTTGCTTCCGTTCCTTGATCAAGGGTAGGAGTCAGTCGTGCATGCAATGCTGTATTTTGATCTCATGCTAATACATTCAGCACACAATAAACATACAGTATAACTTTTTGATTGAAAGTAAAGTATCTGTGGGCACCAGACCTGTTTTCGGTGAAGGCAGGATCAAAATCCCTGGTCTGTGGTGTGAAGAAACCAGTGACATCCTGGCCTTGCGAGATCTTGGCGTCGGTTTTCAGCAGCTCCTGGACGTAACTCTCCAGCAGCTTGAGGCGCGCCAGGAACCTTCTGGACTCCTTCCGGAATGTGAAGGTTGGAGCATCTGTGAGGTGAATGGGGAAATATAAAAAAAGTCAGGAAAACTACTTAAATTTAAAGTGCACCCAGCTCTGTTTAAAGAGGCCGTACTCTTTGTGACGTAAGATGCATGCATGCAGCAGCATTAATGGAAAACAATCTATAGGGGTTCTCCTTGAAAATGCTGGCAAGCTGAACAGCTGATCCAAGTCGTTGCCAGGGAATGGGATCTACCCTGTCCAAAAAGGATCACTAACCAGTGGTTAATTTGTAAACAAATAAGTGCGGGAGCTCTCGTCAGGAGGCAGCTTCGACCAGCCCATTTCTCCTGTTAGTGCTGCCTAACACAGAACCAACTACTAACAATGAAACACTACATGTGGGGAGAGTATGTGGCAGGATGTAGCGTAATGGCTAGAGCTGCCACCGCCAGAGCTGGGGAACCAGGTTTGAGTCTCGGCATCGGCTCAACATCCTGTGATTCTGGGTGAATCACTTAATCTCCCTGTGCCTCCCAAAAATCAATGTGTCCTTAACTCGTGCTCAAGCGCCGATGTTGATGATTAAGCGCTGGTGTTGATGATTAAGTGCTGGTGTTGATGATTAAGTGCAGGTGTTGATGATTAAGTTCTGGTGTTGATGATTAAGTGCCAGTGGTGTTGATGATTAAGTGCTGGTGTTGATGATTAAGTGCCGGTGGTGTTGATGATTAAGTGCAGGTGTTGATGATTAAGTACTGGTGTTGATGATTAAGTGCCGGTGTTGATGATTAAGTGCCGGTGTTGATGATTAAGTGCTGGTGGTGTTGATGATTAAGTGCTGGTGTTGATGATTAAGTGCCGGTGGTGAGCACTGGAAACCACTGGCTCAAATTAATCACTGCACAAGACCTCACATGAGGTGCTCTCACTTTGCTCCACTGATTTCGATGTTTAACCCCTTGGGCGCGGCCGCGATTCTGCGCCTGTGCGGCACTTCTAAAGAGTGGGCGGGATCATGACGGCCCCCAGCCGTCATCAGCACACGCCCACCGTGTTGCATGACGGACGGGGCCCATCATCAGCATGGAAGGGGTTAAACTTGGGTCGCGCACATGTATTCGTGTTACCTTTGAACTTTGGAATGCTGCGCTCAGACTTCTTCATATGTCCGGCTTCAATGGGAAACTTCTTCTTCAGACTCACCTGGAAGATAAAAGAGAGCATGTCTGAGTACGCGGTCCCTTTAATGTTATTCCCGCCAAAAACAAAGCACTACTTCCGGTTTGGCCTTTGTGTACTCACGTGGAATTTCCTGAACTCCTCATAGGTCCTGTAGATGAGGATGTTGTTGCGATCAGACCAGAGCACCAAGAACATGTAGGTCTGCAGAGGAAGAAAGGAAAGAACTATTAGGACACATGAAATGTGGGTGTGTAAACAAGAGCCTTTATTTAAAGTTGTATCAAAAAGAGTGGGCAAACCCAATATACCCTTGGAGGCTTGGACAATAAAGCTAGAGATAAGTTAAGGAGTGCCTACAGGGGGTTTTGTTCACAATCTTAGTTAAGTAGTTGTTTGTAAAGCAATCACTTTTTGTTCAATCCTGATTGAATAAAGATGTGAAAAAATTTAAAAGAGGTAAAATGCCAAGTTAGTGACTATGCACCAACATTTGTCATTCTAATGATCAAATAATAAAAGTACATACAATACTGTTTACACACATACCCCAGGGAGGACCTGGCTTGGCAGTTCGGCTGGACTGTTCCCACAAGGAACAGAGTCAAGAGTGATTTGCATATGGCTGGGTCCATACTGGGGTGGTGTGGTGAGCAAAAGAATGATGGATTTAACCCAGATCTCTTGACTGGGGGTGAATGTTTGCATTGTCCAGCATTGCAACCATCAATTGTTTCTTTTGCATACACACATACACCATCACAGAGGTTGTCTTTTGGTTCCAGGATCCATGCACCGGTGGACACCGACTGCCAGCGGCCTCGCCCTATGTGTGTCTGGTCACCCAAGAGCGCACACGAGTACCACAATCAGCCACTTTCGGGTGTCCCCAAGGATGACCTTCACACCAGCTGCCCTCGATGGGAACATTGCTCCATCATTCCTGCACCCACTCAACTCTAACAAGCGCCTGGCAACTACTTGTGGCCTCGCTGATCCCATGATCTGAACAGTTCACCCATGACCCGTAGTTCACAGGATGAGCCTGTGACGCCAGGGTGACCTGGCTTCTAGTTCCTTTCCCGGCACCTGTAGGTCCCATTACAATGTTGCTCTTGAAGGCCACCTGGAGCTGTATTTGGTCTCTCCAAGGGGTGCAAGTGAGTTTTTTTCTGCAAAATTTTGCACAAATTATATGCAAAGTGACCCATGATATGAGTGTGAAAAATGAATGCGAGGGAATGAATACCTTCTGTTGGCGAGTCACACAAGGTGCCAGCAGGAAACGTCTGGCTGGAACAGTAAAGCTCCTCTGACCAGTCGCCCCTCTGGGTAAAAACGCGTGCACAATGCCATGCTCTCAAAACGCCACGAAACTCGCGTAATGCGAAACTGGCCTTTTACGTGTACACGGGATTGAATCGACCAACTGCCCGAATGGCCTTTCGGGTGCAGTGAACTGCCTGTGAATGACTCTATCCCAATCCTGAGGCCTTGGGATAAATGAATCAGACTTGTGACTGACTCCATCCCAGCGCTAAAGCCACCGACCTGGTTTGTAAGTTTTTCCATCTCCGTCCCAATGCCTGTCAGTTTGAACCGTGACTAATTCCACCCTTCCGTCATGGCTGTCGGATTCACCAACCTGACCGGTAAGTGACTGTGCCGGTTCTAGAGGCCTTTCAGCGGTATTAGTCAGGTGAGTGACTGGCTCCACCCCAGCTCTATCTACCTACCAGAGTCACTAACCTGACATGTGACTGGCTCAGCCCTAACCTACCGACCTTTCAGTACAATTTTGACACGTCACTGACGCCACAGCAGCCCACCCGTCCTTTCATGGGTAAGAGTTCAACATGCGACTGACTCCACCCACAGCCAAACCTATTCCATAATATTCTTTCTGTTTATTCACAGAGCTTTCTAAAGGGCTGCAGCGCCCTCTTACTGTCAATTCAGGGTACTGCAAACGAGAATTAGTAAATCCTAAAACGGTCAATAAGGTTGGGTGGGGGTGCAAATACATTTCTAGCTGGGCTATAGCGAGGGTTTTATTTTTAACTACCCCAGTTCTTTGCCCCGTAAGGCTGGTGAATAATTCACACTCCTTCGGATTTCATTCTTGCCGCCACCGAGACTCAGCCTATTGGGGGATTTCAAGTGCTGGCTTCACATGCGCTCCTGTTCTGAGGTTTGAAAGAGAGGGAGGATTCTGGCCTGAAGTTGATGCCTTTGACTGCTACATTAACAGGGGAACAAAAGAGAGATCGGCATTAAAGAATACCCTAAAGTTTTTGTTTTTCGTATTGCAGGTAGGCTGCAGGGAGTTCTGCAAGACCTGTAGGTCATTCAAGGTCAAGGGCTGGGATCTGCCACACTCATGGATAGGATTCCATTGTTGGTTCTGTCCACGAAGGGGGTGTTTTCTTTCATCCATGGGTCTATGTGTGATATTTGGTTTACTCCATGAGCCATTACTCTGCCTCATGAGGATCTGGGTACCACCTGCGTACATTTGGCACTGGACCAGGTGGGTGCACAGCGCGAGCATACAGACCACTGAGCGCAAAAATCGATACACATTAAAACGTAATTAAAAATTAAATGGCACTTTATTCATCGTTGCCTCTGGAAGTATTAACACTCACGTGTAGCATTGTTTATATCTTTTGTAATTGCACCCTACGCTTCGATAGTGAGGTCACAAGCAATGCCCCTGGTGTGCAAGTGATGCTTTGGCTTGATGTGAGAGTCTTGGATTGTGGCACTAGTTGTGAAGCTGAGTTTTTTTCAATTTCTTTCATAACCAGAACTGCCATATTTCTTCTGCTAGACCCCATCGCCTGTACTACACCACGTCTACTCCACTAGGCCATATCCCAACCACTAGACCACAGCACTAGGGCACATCTCCACCCTCAACCACAGCCCCTTTGGACCTTTCCTCCTTTAAAGCCCATACTCTATGCTGCAGTCAGGCGTGTATCAAACATGACCTCATCACGCCAGTCCTCACCTCCTTAAAATGGCTCCCAATCGAGGCAAGATGGGTGTATCAAAGTGCCTTTTTAACATACAAGGGGTTACAACTAAATAACCCCACATATCTTTTGCACAAAGCCACCACCTTCAAGGGCTCCTACACAGTTGGGAGAAAAATAAGCTAGCCCACACAGAGCAAACGATTTAAGAAAATAAGCCCCACTAGCCACTCGGGGCTGCAGCTAAGATAGATCTCCTCGCCAAAGCCCCTTAGAATGCACTGTTTACTTATGCGCTCCTTGAAACCTCACCTACCCGAGAAGCGCTTTGACTCAGCCTTGACATCCTCAGCTGCAAGGCCAAGGAATCCCCATCTCCAAACAAGGAAAGGCTTTTTGAAACGATGCAAACTCCTTTGCTGCATGTTCTCCCCTTCGGTTGTTCTTGACACAAAGTCCTTGAATTTTTGATACAAAAACGCTGAACGCTCATTCTGCACCCAACATATGAATTCTAAGTGAGCCGGGGATTGTGTGCATCTCATGTCTATATTGTAATCTAGCACATAGAAGCAGGAGTAGAGGCATGGAATGGGTTCTGTGGAGCACCAGGCTAATTCGAAAAAACAACAAAAACTACCAAAAGCCGAAAAAAACACAAAAACACTCCACAAACCTGGGGACCTGGAGCAGCGTGCTTCCCAGGTAGAAACACAAAAATGCCTCATCAGAGGGTAGTAAGTATTATATAATACAATTACACAATCCATAATCCACACTGAAACAAATTCAATAACACTCAGCAGTCAGACAGTTGATTGTAGTTCAAACAGGCTGCTTATTAATTTCCTTTTTCTGTGGTGCAGCAGCCAGGGCAGTTGACTTCAGGGTTCAGGGTTCGATCCCCGGCTCTGGCGGAAGCTCAGCACCATATGACTCTGGGCAATGGCTCACTTAGTTTCCATGACGGCTCCCGGTGCCTTGAGACCCCTAAGGGTGAGTAGTTCGCGCTTTACAAATATGGATTTACTTTTTTTTTTTTTTACGCTCACATAGGGCAGAACTGCTATGGGCCATGTCCATCACACAGTGGTGACTATTCCACAGCAATAAACCACCCACCACCAACTGAACAGGCGTGGAATAACTCAGGAGCCTCGCCATGTGCTGGCCATCAGAGGACCCTAATACAGTCCAGAACTGTAGGTCCCGACTAGCAACATACCACGTCCACGTCTTGGCATCTCACAATGACAATAAGATTTGGGGTGATATTAACAAAGTGCGCCCCAGCAGATCTCTCCACTACTTCTCCCTTCAGCCTATGACTGCTCAGGACCACAAACGTAAACAAAATATCTCAGAATGGACAACTCAGTGCAGTAACCGGGGAAGTGGACTTTCAACATAAGAAATAGCATAAAGGGCCCCGCAGAGCCGCCAGCTCACAGAAGCATTAACTGCGCGCTTGTCTCTCACACTTCTTCATCCATCCCATTGGTAAACACATCGTCCTATAACAAGGGCCACACGAATTAGGCACTTCTGTGGCTGCGATTTTCACATAATTATAGATTTGATGCATTTGCCACATAATCCAACATATGTCACATAATCTACAGATTTAACAACAAAAAAATTCTAGCTCAAACGGTTCAAAAGTTACAAAAAAAGTGATAACTCCAGTTGCAGCACAGCGGGGGGCCCTTTGCAAATCTGGACTGTACACCTTTATGTTGCGCATTGCCATATTTGGATGTTAAAGTTTGAGTAATGAGGTGCAACCCCTGCCAGATAGTGTACCCAAGTTTAAAATAATGAAATAAAGAAGTATTGATATTAGTACAAAATGTGCCACATTATGCCGCAGAATTTGCAGTTCCCTGCCACATAATTTACTCAAATCTGCCTCATAATTTGGCCCTCTCCTGCCGCATAATTCCAGTGGCTCTGCCTATAACACGATAACCACATCTAGGTGACCCTCACACATGACAGCGAAATACCGCCCACACAGGATCAAAAACACAAAGACAACATACTTCCGAACAAGCACTGCACACGTGAAGCATGCTACCCATGTGGGCAAGCAGTTTAGCATCCCTCATAAGGGTAATGAGTGATACATGAATGCTGCAAAGTAGCACAAACATATAGAATGAACCCCTTCCCTAGATTGGGAGATGCTCTGTAGATGAGAGAGTGGCCCGGAGGCACCTACCTTCTTCCGGTGATGCTGCACCACACCCACAGCCTTGGCCTCCAAGGGGTACCGCTGGGTGCTGCCTCGCCTCATGCTGTTCTCTGGGGGCGCTGTGCTTGTGCTCGGCTTCAGCCCTTGCAAGCAGTGTCTGCCTTCACGCCCTCACCGGCCTCCTTATGAAGGGGCGAGGGGAGGGGAGGGGGCTGGAGGGGGAGCGGCATCCCGATAAGGTCTGTTTGTCTTTCTCCAATGGTTTCATTTCTTTACACCGGCTCCTTCCTGGACGCTGCAGGCGCTCGATGCAAATAAATCCATCCCCTGAGCACGCGACACACTGCCTGAGGAGCTGTCAATCAAAGGTGAAGCAATGCCGGGAAGGCCTGCGAGGGAGGGGCGTGCCGGCCGGAAGAGCAGACAGGGACTTGTCACTGAGGACTCTGACCATGGCCATCACAGGCTTGTCTGATTATAGCGCTCCGGGCCGGCTTTCGAGGCGCTGTGAAGCACATACGGCGCAAGCACCGCACACAGCGAGATACCTCCGGGAAGAGCGCAGACTATGGGCGCTCATTTGCAGCAATAGGTAGCAAGCACGTAATGACGACATAGCACATACTACAATCTTGCCCAGTTACATTACACAAGACCACTTTTTTCATTTTTTTAAATATTTTTGCCATGGAGTTTGAACGGTTTTGCCCAGAATCACAGGATGTTGAGCCGTCGCTGGGATTGGTAATGTAGGCGGGCACTCGGGAAATGCCCGAATGGCCGATAGCCGAGTTCCAGCTGTGAGCTGCTTTTTTGCTCCGCCTGGGGGGTCCGCCTGGGGGCTGTGTGTGCTGTTAGGATGATGTCAGCGACCCAGTGGGGGCCTGGGTGGGCCTTCTTGGGGAAATTCGTGGGCGTAGAAACTGTGGGGGATGGGGGGACATATTCCCCCCCCCGGATTTTGGAGAGGGGGGGGGGGGACACGGGGGACAAGGGTCCCTTCTCTCTCCTGAGAGGGAGATTAGCATGCCATTAGCGCCCAGCGGAGCTGCGTGACGTAATGGCCCTGCACTTGACCTGGCGCCTCTCCAGTTACCTGTCTGTGAGCCGTCAATGATCCGATGGTCACAGCATAATGTGACGTCAGAGGACACTCACCCCCTTGCCTATGCCCGTTTGAACTCTTTGTGTGGTGCAGCACCCCTGAGGCTCCGGGAATTATTTATTTCTCACTTCAGCTGCCTGTAGCCAGTGCACGGATTGATTTGCTGAGTGACCTGACCTCTTCCTCGGACTCCTCGCCCCCGTGTCTACTGCTGGCTTGAAGCCGGAAGGGCTGCAGCAGCCTCCTGCGTGAATACCTATCCCATTGACGTGACTGACTTTCGGTTCGGTTAATTTGTAAGTAAAGCCAAGGGCTGTTACACTGCCTTCATCTGTCGGTCTGTTGTACTCGTTTTTCCCCCTCCCTCATTCTTGCTTTCTCGCTGTGCCTCTCCCTCTCTTCTGTTCTGTGACTCCACTTTAAGTTTGCTATTTGCTGAACTTTGATTTTACATGACATCGACATTTGATCAGCCAGGTGTGACATGACAGTGAAAATGTTGTGCTCCCCAGTCTGAGAATTCCAGTGGCTCTGCCTAAAACCCATACCCTCCTCCTGTGTAACACAGCCTCGGCTCCAGCGCGCTGTCCAGCATTGACATTCCATAACATAACACAATGATGCGATGCAACCAGCGCGCTGCTGAAAGGAGGAGCTGTGTCAGCCGGCATACTATGATTCATTAACTAGTATGCGGGAAAACCAATGGGATATGTCCTTAACATTTTTGAAGCAAACTTGTCTCGCGTCTAATGTATTCAATCATTGTTTTCAACCGTACTGGCACACAAGCTTTATACTCAATTGAAGGTACTTATTTGTAGATTTGCTGCATAGCAGGGCTTCATCTCTTCCTAAGTCGATCTGGATTTCGGTTTCTTGCAGGGTTTAAGGAAGGTGATAGAGCCATTATATTGCAGATCAGTGGACTGTAATTATATTCCCCCGATTCTTCAGCAGCTTTTATTTAGGAACAACTTAACTGCTCTAATTCGAGACTAATCAGCATGACTAAGTAAAGACTAGTTCCAGAGTCAGTATAATTTGCTGCAAAGCTGGAATTAAGGTCCCACTGAGATAGAACAACTCGGGCAAATATTCGATCTGAGAGATTTGCTCATAATATGTATTTTCTCAACAAGCCCAAGATAGGTGTATGGTTAAGTGTACTTTTTATTTTGCCTGCTACTCAAAAATCTCTCAGTTCAGGATTAAATAGACTAATTGGTAGAACGAACACTAATGGCAAGGGCGCTCGACCTAGGACCTGGAGATCTGGGTTCGAGTCTCGGTAATGACGCCAAAAACCTCCTGTGATTCTGGGCAAATCACTTAATCTCCCCGTGCCTAAAATGAATGTGTGTCCTCATGTAACGTAACTGGTGCTATGTAAAGCGCTCTGATACCCGATTCGGTTCGGGTCTAGTTCGCGCTATATAAAACTCTGCAAAAAAAATAAATAAATAAATAAAATGCGATTTATAGGTTCTGGTGCCATTTACATATAATTTGTTCTTTTGATTGAAGAGATGAATAGACTCTCAGTGGCATTGTATCCACACACGGACACGCACACGCGTAACTCACCCCCCCTCCCTCCAATCCCACAAGTAACAAAATTTACAGTTGCATGAGGGCCAGGTGGAGGGGTGTAAATATCACCAGAACTCCAAGGCCGCGTCATTGGAGACTAACACAAGTTATCCAATAGACGACTTTCTATTATTTTTTTGAAGCAAGCTGCACTCCAAAAATGTTTCCCCAGAAGAAAAGCGTTTTTCAAAACAATTTGTTAAATATAAGAAGAGCATCTAAACATTTAAATACACTCCCAGGATACTTTTCAGCACAGCCAGCTGCCTCACAAGAGCACAAACTATTTAAGATCTGCCCGGGTCAAACATGTGTACTTAACCTTTGGAGCCGCCATGTCGTCTGCTTGTGTACGGCTTGTTTATGAAGTGCATATTGAAATGAAATGAAATGAAAGCAAATTTATAACGCGCAGACTCAGCCCATAGGGCATCAAGGCGCCTAACCCAAAATTATTTTCATGCCCAAAGAGTTAGATTACTGATAGGCTTTCTTGAAACACCATGTTTTAAGAGCCTTTTTAAAAAGGGGCAAAGAGGATAGGGACATAAGTTCCAATGGAAGTGCATTCCAAAGACGCGGAGCAACTATGGAGAAGGCTCTTCCTCCCCATCTGGACTTCTTAGTCCGAGGGATCACCAAAAGATTATGTTGTGATGAGCGTAAACATCTGCTAGGGACATAGCCAGAGGGATCTATGTCGTTACAACACGTTATTTTACAACGCAGACCGTTACAACGCAATTTTTACAACGCAGGTACCATTACAATGCATGCCATTACAACGCATGTCATTACATAGCAGATACTATTACAACGCATGCCATTACATCGTAAGTATAGGTAAGTATATCTTTTTAAAAAAAAAGTAATAAAGTTAATTTAATTAATTTAAATTAATAAATATAAATTTAAAAAATTTAAATCAGTAATTATTTTAATTTAATTTAATTATAGTAATTTAAATAAAATTAATATTGTAATTAATTGAAATAATTTAAAATAATACAATTAATGAAAATCAAATAAATAAATAAAAGTAATTTATTTAATATAATTTAAGTAATGCAATTCAATTAATTTTATAAATGTAAATATTATAATTAATTTTATTAAATTTAATTAAATTAATTTAATTATTTTAATTTATTTAAAGACGTAATACCCCTGTACCCCTGTACCCCAAAAACCAAACCCAGCCCTAAAACCTAAAAATACCCCTGTACCCCAAAAACCAAACCCAGCCCTAAAACCTAAAAATACCCCTGTACCCCAAAAACCAAACCCAGCCCTAAAACCTAAAAATACCCCTGTACCCCAAAAACCAAACCCACCCCTAAAACCTAAAAATACCCCTGTACCCCAAAAACCAAACCCAGCCCTAAAACCTAAAAAATACCCATGTACCCCAAAAACCAAACCCAGCCCTAAAACCTAAAAATACCCCTGTACCCCAAAAACCAATCCCAGCCCTAAAACCTAAAAATACCCCTGTACCCCCAAAACCAAACCCAGCCCTAAAACCTAAAAATACCCCTATACCCCAAAAACCAAACCCAGCCCTAAAACCTAAAACTACCCCTGTACCCCAAAAACCAATCCCAGCCCTAAAACCTAAAAATACCCCAAAATTACTTAAATTAATAAATATAATTAATTTTATAAAAATACATAAAATAATATTTTAATTTATTTTTAATATTAATTAAATTAATAAAATAATGTAAAATAAAATAAAATAAAAATTATATACTTACCTATACTTACGATGTAATGGCATGCGTTGTAATAGTATCTGCTATGTAATGACATGCGTTGTAATGGCATGCATTGTAATGGTATTTGCGTTGTAAAAGTTGCGATGTAATGGTAGTGCGTTGTAAAAGTTGCGTTGTAACGGTGCAATACCAGCCAGAGAGAAGAGATCCCAGCCCATCAAATGTTCCAGCTTTCAGAGCCCTGTGCACCAGACAAATGATTTTAAAGGAGATACAGTGCTCTATGGGAAGCCAGTGGAGGCTCTTTCTGGCTAGTGTCGCAGAGGAGGAGCGGGGAATGTCTAATACAAATCTTGCGGCCGCGTTCTGTACTATTTGGAGGCGCTGGATCAGTCCCTTATTGATCTCTGCATATAGTGAATTGCAGTAATCCAATCTTGAACCGACCAATGCAACTACTGTCTGTTTCCTAGCTTGGGGAGAAAGGTAGTGCACTATTCGTCGGAGAATTTTAATAATTCCCCAGCAAGTGGCCACCGTTCTGTTGACCTGAAGGGTCATTGCCAGCGAGGTATCAAAGATAACCCCTAAATTTCTGGCTGAATGAGAGGGGACCGGGCATGTTCCCAGGGATGGCGGCCACCATTCATTCGACCATACATCCTGGTCCCTTCCGAAGATCAGCACCTCTGTCTTATCGCCATTCAGCCTCAAGGAGCTGAGTATCATCCAGTCAGAGACTGATTGCATACAACTCCTGAAGCTGGACGCGGAGGTGCTGACCGGTTGGGCCAGGGACACCATGATCTGAGTGTCGTCTGCATATGCCACTACTTCCATACCCTGCGCTTTTACTAGTCTCGCTAGTGGGGCCACATAAATGTTAAATAGGGTCGGGCTTAGAGCTGACCCCTGTGGTACCCCACATTGCAATGATGTAGCAGGGGAGAGGTATTATCCAAGTTTGACCCTCTGTTCTCTAAGATCTAAAAAAGAGGACAGAAGGCTCAAAGCGGGCCCCTCCACTCCTATCTCCCTCAAACGAGATGTTAAAATTGAGGGAGATAGGGTGTCGAATGCTGCGGTCAGATCTAGTAAAATCAGCCGCGTTGTCTGTCCCATATCCACTTTCATTCTGATGTTATTTGTCACCATAGTGAGTGCAGCCTCTGTACTATGTAGTTTCCTGAACCCATGCTGGGTCTGATCTAAGAACCCAGTAGAGTCAAGGAAAGCAGACAGGTGCGAGTTCAGTTGGGACTCAAGCATTTTAGCGGGGGCAGGAAGTAGCGATATAGGTCGAAAAATTTTTAAGATGGTGGGTTCAAGGGAGGGTTTTAATAGTGGCTTAACAATCGCTTTCTTCCAGGCTGAAGGGAAAACCCCGTGCAACAGGGCACTATTCATTACCTCCAGCAGAGGAGGAAGTAGTGTGTCCCTACACTCCTTCATCACTCTAAGAGGACAGGGGTCCAGAGGGGAGGAAGATTTGGTCCTATTTAGCAGTGAGTTAAGGTTGTCAAGTGTGATCAATGGGAAGTTAGATAGAGTCTTGGTGGTATCTTTAGGCCAGACTTCTAAGTTAGTGAGAGCCTGTATAGTGTGATTCCCTAACAATTGTTTCTGCGTTTCTAAGTGAGAAGCAATCTCATCGATTTTAGTGTAGAAAAAGGTTGAAATCTTGTCACAGAGCTCCTGAGATCCCGTCACTGGGTCTGGAACTTGTAGTGAACAGAGGGAGTCCACTACTTTGAACAGCTCCTTCGATGAGGTGAGAGAGGTAGTAAGGTCGAAGAAGTATTGTTGCCTTGTCTTAATGACCGTGGACTTATATTCACCTAACAGTCGTTTGTGAGTCTCTCTGTCCATAGTGTCCCATGACTTCCTCCATTTTCTCTCCTGTCTCCTGCAGCCCTGTCTCATCAACCTAAGAGGCTCAGTGAACCAGGGGGCAGAGGGCCTACGCCTCGCTGAATATCGGCGTGTAACTGTAGTTAAAGTATCTATAGCCCCGGCGATGGAGTTGGCAAGGTTTTGTGCTGCCTTCTCTGGGTCTGACGGCATGGGGACAGAACTAATGAGATGGGCCAAAGAGTCATTGGTGATGTTTTTATAGTTCCTTTTGCCCTCTCCCTGAGTCTGACCTTTCATGGATGGATCTAACTGGGGAAGGGTCAGTACTAGAGGAACTACCAGATGGTCTGTCCAGACCAGCGGTTCTGGAGTGCCTGTCTTAACCCTGGGATCGTTGGAGAAAACTCCATCAAGCGTGTGGCCTGCCCGGTGAGTTGGGCCTTTTACCAGTTGGGAAAAGCCACAAGCTTCAAGGGGGTCGACCAAGGACGAGGTATCTTTAGAGGTGGGGTCATCTAAGTGGAAATTTAAGTCACCTAGAATAGTGAAATGGGGTTTGCCAACATATGGCTCCAGGATTCTAAACAGGTCGCTGCTAAATTTGGATCTAGGGCCTGGAGGCCTATACACAAGAAGGCCAACAAAGGATGCTGAAGGAGATGAAGAGATAAAGAAATGTAGAACCTGGAAGGGGTCGGATGGTACCGACAGAGCATTAATGCGGCAGATAAGATGCGACTGGTAGAGAATTGCTAATCCTCCGCCCCTTCGCTTAACTCTGTCAAATCTTAACATGATTGGGAATTGGGGCCGGTATTAAGTTGATCTCCATCTCTCAGACACCCACTGCCACGACACATCAATGCAGAGCAAAGCGGGGCCTGCTGCTAGCCTGGCTTCATCTGCAAAGCCTGTCTCTGAAAGAGGGATTCAGTGCACTGAGACCACCCTGGACTGCCATGAAAACATTAGCTAGGTCAGAAAATATTTTGGTCATTCAAACCTTTGCACTCTTCTTGCCCTAATATTTTAATCCAATATTTATTTACAGAGGGTAACATTACAATTAGATTGTCTGTGGCTTAAAATCCGGGCTTGCTATTCAATGTTCAAGACGTTTGCAGTATTTGAAAAGACACGCAGTTTGGTGGTTTAAAATGAAATGTGTAATTCTCCCCTTCAAGAGGTGAGCTTTCGGTGGGGGTGTTCTCCTTTGCTGAGCACAATCTTAACAGTGGGAGTAATATGTCCTTGAATCTGCCCCTAGGTGTAGCTAACAAAGGGCCCTGTTTCCACCCAGCATGTTAAAGTGTTGTTTACTTTACACGAAGAGAGCCCTAGTTCATTAAGCTATGGGTAAAGGTGAAGCCCAGCCATGTGGGTTGGTGCTGCAGTGAACTAAATGCATCCAGACTTAATGGGACTTATTTCACAGGTATGGCATGACAGGGAAATCATTCGGGAAGGGGGTGATGAATTACTACTAGTGAAAAAGCAATAAAATCAGCTGACATGAAAAAATAAAATGATCCAGAAAACAAAGCTTCTGTTATGATTAATATGTTCTGTGCCACACATTACATTTTTTTGGTATACAGACATAATATCGACAACAAAAATATCGAGGTAGTTAAATATCGAGTTTAAAATATCGAGTAGACAGAATATAGATAAGACAGAATATAGACTACAAAAATATCGAATAGAAGGACAATAAATATTGAATCAAAAATAGAGAATGGATAGAATATCGAATGGTCAGTCATCAGACTGCCATGGATCTGGAGCAAATGATAGAAGGGTAACAATCACTCAATTTGAGTAGGAAAGCCCTCACACACCGACCTAGTCAGTGTCATGCTTCATCATCGGGCCCCACCGAAGAGACCGAGTGCCTCTTCGGTGTGCTACGACGCCAGAAAGACTGCGGAGCTGGTCGTGTGGGGAGGGCGTGTTGTGAGTGAAAAAATAATTAAAAGTGCCTAAGAGGGTATCAAAAAAAACCTTTTAATGAGTGATCCCTAAGACACAGGTAAGTGGTATATGTGTCTGAATTTACGTGCCAAGGTTGTTAGGATTTGGTTAAATTCAGCTAGATACCACAGAGTAAAATTAAATCAGTCAACATGTTTCTGCCGTACTAGTGGTATAGATTCACCAAGGCATTCTTCAGGACTATACCCCGGCGGTATGGACACTCTAATAGTCCACCCTGACCTGGGGACGTGAAAGTGAAAAAGAAAAGGTGAAATAAGTGCTTAAAAATAGAAGAGCGTGGTGCTAATTCCAAGAAAAAAGCCCCAAATTCAGGGGTGTCTCAGCACCTGTGGAGAGAGAATAAACAAACAAACACATATAGACATACATATATTTAGTATGTGCTATTGCCAATTATCATAGTGCTCCATAGATGGTGGCAAACAATGGTGTGCACACGATAAACGCTATTTTACGCACCATCCAAGTAGCCCTTGGGGATGTAGTAGCGTTAAACACTGGGAGGTGAAGTGCTAAAAGGTGGTTTAAAACTACAGTTGTAGAGGGGGGGAGGGATAAAAACACTGTATGAATTCTCCTTATAGGAGGGATCAATTGACCAAAGGTCGGTGACCCCCCTAAGATGGTAAGTATGGATGGTATCTCACTTTAAAATGGGGCGCTACTAGCACCATGGGTCACGGGAGGAGGATTGGAGCGCGCCTGGCACATCCTGAAAAGGAAAAGAGTTAAATGGCATTGCTTCCAGAGCGTGCAAGTACTTAGCTTATGGCGATCGGGTTAACCGTCCTGCTGAGAATAAGAACTCACGCCCTCAGTGCTCACAACCCGCGTCTTAACCTTCAAGAATCCTCAGAACCGGACCCCGACGATGGAGAGCGGGGCCGGCGAGTGGGTATAAATGCGCTGTGTTTGGGTTCCGGGTTGGGCGTGTCCCGCTCGAAAGCGAGGCTTGGAGCGCGCACGCCCATGTGGGCGGGGCGCGGTCCGATTCCTGAGTGAGGCTTGGATTCAAAAGCCTATCACGCGCCGGCCTGTCAATGTGTTGCCGGGCGACTGCTAAGTAATGGAAACAAGGCCGTTTTTTGTAAACACAGAGTGGAGTCACAGTGCTCCTGTGATATGTAAAAAACGGGGATATTATGGAGGAAATAAAGTTAACTGCACATATTCTTTGTCAACTGAAAAAATAGGGAAAATCACAGCGCTCCTGTGATATGGAAAAAAGGAGGGGGTATTTATAAGTCAATGGGTTGTTGACTGCACACATTATTAGCATTAGGTTGTTAAATGCACACATTATTAGTAACAGGGAAAACAGAGAAATTCAGAGGGCATTTGTGTTTAGTTATTCAGACACGGTCCATGGGATCTGATGTTTAGAGCCCAGTTCAGGGGTTCATGACAGGACTGTATTCCAGGGTATGTCGTCATTAAGGCCATTGATGTTAGTCCCTAGACGGTACACCCAACGCTGTTCTTTTTCGAACAGTCTGTTTTGTACATTCCTTGTGCCATCAATTGTTTCGATGACAGTCCATCTCATGTCATTAGTAGTATGATTATTATCCAGGAAATGGCGGCTCAATTTAGTTGTTGCTTTTTTGCACCTTATGTTGCTCCGGTGCTCGCAGATGCGTTGTTTGACCTTTCTTGTGGTCATACCTACGTAACGGAGCTGGCAGGGACAGGTGATTAGGTAGATCACGTTTATTGAGTTACAATTCGTGTGTTCACGTTGGGTCCACACTTTACCTTCTTCAAGTGACAATGTTTTGGTAGCCTGTGTTAAGTGACACACACTACAGTCCGAGCAGGGGTAGTGCCCGGTGATTTTTGGTAGACCCCAAGAAGTCGTCACTGACGGTGTTGTGTTTGGTGGTTTCTCCTTCGGGCGTGTGTGAACCAATGCATCTCTCAGACTACGCCCTTTCTTGAACGAAAAAAGGGGTTTTTCCCAATCCTTTTTCAAGGTTTTCACAATATTCCAGTGTTTGTTGATGCTTTTTTTCATAACGTTTGAGAGACTGCTATATGTGGTGACACAAGTGAGTGGGATTTGGTCTGAATTGTTAGTTTTTTCCTCGAGGAGTGCCTCCCTCGGTTGGTTTTTTGCTCTTTTGAATCCCTTCTTTAGGGTAGATGTCGGATAGCCTCTATTTTGTAGTTTATTTGTGAGGTTAGCTGCTTGATCTTTGAAGTCTGTGGTAGTGCTACAGTTCCTTCTTAACCTGAGATATTGTCCGTAAGGAAGGTTTTCCTTCAGAGGACGGGGGTGGAAGCTACTGAATTCCAGGAGGTTATTCTTCGCGGTTGGTTTATTGTGGGTTTTGGTGGTAAGTATCGTTCCACTGACTGAAATGACCACATCTAGGAACACAATGTCTGTTTTGCTCGTAGTGCTGGTGAACCTCAGATTATGGTCAAGGGTGTTGATCCATGTCAGGAAATTTTCGAGGTCACTGTTACTGCCAGTCCAAATGAGCAAAATGTCATCAATGTAACGCTTCCATAGAAGCATTGACGACGAAAAAGTTGCATTGGGTGGCAGAATATGCTTGGCTTCAAAGTCAGCTACATACAGCCCGGCCACACTAGGCGTCAAAGTCGCCCGGCAACACATTGACAGGCCGGCGCGTGATAGGCTTTTGAATCCAAGCCTCACTCAGGAATCGGACCGCGCCCCGCCCACATGGGCGTGCGCGCTCCAAGCCTCGCTTTCGAGCGGGACACGCCCAACCCGGAACCCAAACACAGCGCATTTATACCCACTCGCCGGCCCCGCTCTCCATCGTCGGGGTCCGGTTCTGAGGATTCTTGAAGGTTAAGACGCGGGTTGTGAGCGCTGAGGGCGTGAGTTCTTATTCTCAGCAGGACGGTTACCCCGATCGCCATAAGCTAAGTACTTGCACGCTCTGGAAGCAATGCCATCTAACTCTTTTCCTTTTCAGGATGTGCCAGGCGCGCTCCAATCCTCCTCCCGTGACCCATGGTGCTAGTAGCGCCCCATTTTAAAGTGAGATACCATCCATACTTACCATCTTAGGGGGGTCACCGACCTTTGGTCAATTGATCCCTCCTATAAGGAGAATTCATACAGTGTTTATATTCCTCCCCCCCTCTACAACTGTAGTTTTAAACCACCTTTTAGCACTACACCTCCCAGTGTTTAACGCTACTACATCCCCAAGGGCTACTTGGATGGTGCATAAAATAGCGTTTATCGTGTGCACACCATTGTTTGCCACCATCTATGGAGCACTATGATAATTGGCAATAGCACATACTAAATATATGTATGTCTATATGTGTTTGTTTGTTTATTCTCTCTCCACAGGTGCTGAGACACCCCTGAATTTGGTGCTTTTTTCTTGGAATGAGCACCACGCTCTTCTATTTTTAAGCACTTTTTTCACCTTTTCTTTTTCACTTTCACGTCCCCAGGTCAGGGTGGACTATTAGAGTGTCCATACCGCCGGGGTATAGTCCTGAAGAATGCCTTGGTGAATCTATACCACTAGTACGGCAGAAACATGTTGACTGATTTAATTTTACTCTGTGGTATCTAGCTGAATTTAACCAAATCCTAACAACCTTGGCACGTAAATTCAGACACATATACCACTTACCTGTGTCTTAGGGATCACTCATTAAAAAGTTTTTTTGATACCCTCTTAGGCACTTTTAATTATTTTTTCACTCACAACACGCCCTCCCCACACGACCAGCTCCGCAGTCTTTCTGGCGTCGTAGCACACCGAAGAGGCACTCGGTCTCTTCGGTGGGGCCCGATGATGAAGCATGACACTGACTAGGTCGGTGTGTGAGGGCTTTCCTACTCAAATAGAGTGATTGTTACCCTTCTATCATTTGCTCCAGATCCATGGCAGTCTGATGACTGACCATTCGATATTCTATCCATTCTCTATTTTTGATTCAATATTTATTGTCCTTCTATTCGATATTTTTGTAGTCTATATTCTGTCTTATCTATATTCTGTCTACTCGATATTTTAAACTCGATATTTAACTACCTCGATATTTTTGTTGTCGATATTATGTCTGTATACCAAAAAAATGTAATGTGTGGCACAGAACATATTAATCATAACAGAAGCTTTGTCTGATGACTGACCAGACCTCTCTTCTTTTGTTGAAATACATTTAACCGGGGACTGAGAGAGTGTCCTCGACTCTCCCTATCTCTCCCTTTGTTGAAATATAGAATATCGAATGGACAGAATATAGAAAACAGAAATATCGAGGGACAGAATATAGACAACAAAAATATCGAGGGACAGAATATAGACAACAAAAATTTAGATGGATAGAATATAGACAACAAAAATATCGAATTTTAGGTAAGTAACTAAGTCAATTTATGGTATTTAATTTTTGCGTAATATAATTCTGGAGCGGGTTGTGGGTTTATAGGGGAATAGGGTGGGAAGTAATATAAATATAATTTTTTAAATATTTTAATTTATTGGTATTTATGTACAATTACTTGTTAATTAATTAATATTGGCAATTAATTAAAATATAATTGGTAATTAATTTTTATTAATTGATTAATTGATGATTATGTGAATTTTATTTATTTATTTTCTGGAGCGGGTTGTGGGTTTATAGTGGAATAGGGTGGGAAGTAGTTTAATTATAATTAATTAAATATATTAATTTATTTGTATTTATTTACAATTAATTGTTTATTATTTTTTAATTGGCAATTAATTAAAATATAATTGGTAATTAATTTTTATTAATTGATAATTATGTTAATTTTATTCATTTATTTTCTGGAGTGGGTTGTGGGTTTATAGGGGAATAGGATGGGAAGTAATTTAATTATAAATAATTAAATAATTGTTTTATTGGTATTTATTTAGATTTAATTGTAATTTAATTTGTAATTGGTAATTATTTAATTTTAATTGGTAATTAATTTTTATTAATTGATTAATTGATAATTATGTTAATTTTATGTATTTAATTTTTGTAGTGGGTTGTGGGTTTATAGGGGAATTGGGTGGGAAGTCATTTAATTGTAATTAATTACATTTATTAATATATAAATTAGTATTTATTTTGAATTAATTGTTAATTATTTTTAAATGTTTTATTAATTTATTGTTATTTGTAAATGTTTTGTTTTATTAGGTAATTATTTTTTAGTAATTAAATTAATTTTATTATTTTAAATTGAATAATTATTATAATATCTTAAATTGGGAATATATTTTAATTAATTTGTAATTGGTATTAATATTTAATTTATTTTCAAATATATATGAAGTATTTACTTTCCCTACTGTTGCACTCACTGGAGTGGGAATAGTAATTTTTTCCCCTACACTATCCAACGCTTAACCTACTGTTGCACTCTCTGGAGTGGGAATAGTAATTTTTACTCCCACGCTATCCAACACTTTCTCTACTGTTGCACTCTCTGGAGTGGGAATAGTAATTTTTACCCCTACGCTATCCAACGCTTTCAATACTGTTGCACTCACTGGAGTGGGAATAGTAATTTTAATTTCTATGCTATTCAACGCTTTTCCCTACTGTTGCACTCTCTGGAGTGGGAATAGTAATTTTTACCCTCCCACTATCCAACGCTTTCCCTACTGTTGCACTCTCTGGAGTGGGAATAGTAACTTTTACCCTCCCACTATCCAACGCTTTCCCTACTGTTGCACACTCTGGAGTTGGAATAGTAATTTTTACCCCTACGCTATCCAACGTTTTCCCTACTGTTGCACTCACTGGAGTGGGAATAGTAATTTTTACCTCTATGCTATCCAACGCTTTCCCTACTGTTGCACTCACTGGAGTGGGAAAGTGTGCATGTGTATTTGTTAACATATGAGTTATTAACCCCTTGGGTGCTCATGACGGCTCCACGCCTTCAAGAGTCACAGGCAGCGTGTGGTCATGATCCGTCATGCCGTTGCCGCTCCGCCCACGCAACACTAATTCCCCACCTGTGCGGGCGAATGAATGAGCGGGCGGGGTCATGACGGCACCACGCCACCATAAGTACACGCCGCCCATGACGGCATGGAGCCGTTATGAGCACCGAAGCCCCAAGTCCACCTCTAGCCACCCTGCGCAGGGAAGTGGTTAAAAAATGGAGAAAAAAATAAATAAATAATGGAGGAGCTCAGCTGCACTTGCACACCATCCCTGGCACAGAAGTACCTAATTTTGCAGGTAGTTGTGCACGTGCAATACGGAATAATCGCGTCCTTCAGAGTGCAAGGCAGACAACCGATGAAGGAGCAGACCTGACCTATTGCTCGACGCCTTTCGCTTTGTTGGGCGGAGCAAAGTATGAATGTCACTTGAAGAGATCAGTGGATTGAATAAAGCCAACCGAAGAACCTGTCTGAATGTGCAGACATATATTTCCTTATTATTATTATGGTAAATATAAGCTACACGAGACTAATAAACCTGTTCCTAGGCCACGCCTAACAAACTGAATTATTGCTTAATTACAGGCAAGCAGATTTCGGACTGATCGCTGGACTAGAGGGGAGGATTGGCACAGGCACAAAAAGTTCAAATTAAATTATAAGTGAGTACATTGAAAGTATTTAAAATATATGTTGAAAACACCTCTTTCCTGCCTGAAAAACACAATAAACTGCTAGAGAGATGCCAATAAAAACTCCAAAAATATTAGGCCTAGAAGCGGAGAAAGAAAACGGATTGAAAATAAATAAGATTTATTTTCTCTACTTTACTGTGCAAACATCTCGAGGGAAAACCCAGACAAACCAGGAAATAAAACCCAAATAACCAAATGAGCAGTGTGGCTACTCCTTGGTTATGCACACAGCAGATATCTTTACTTCTGTGTACACAATGAACTCAGGATAAGAATTGAAATCTTTGGCCCCACCTGAGCACCTAGAGGAAGGGTGGTGAAAATTCAATACAACCACCATGGGCGTCCGCAACATTTTTTCAGAAGGGGTGTAATTTTAGCATCATCCATCCTCCCACCCTTTTTGACAATGTCAAAGAGCAGGGGCATAGTCTTTTAAAGGACAAGTGAAAAATCCATGGGGGTGCAAGCACCCTCCCTTGTCCCCCTAGCTGATGCCCATGACTAAGCATTGGCGGAAAATGCGTTCCGCTCGCGGATTTTGCAGATTTTCGGCAAATTCGCAATCGGCGAGATTTGCGAATTTCCCCCAAAATCCGCGAGCGGAACGGATTTGGTCAAAAGTTGAAGCTGACTTTTGTAACTATTTTAGAATGGCGCCGGCAAGCTGCCAGCAAGCTGCCAGAGCCATTCTAAAATAATTTAAAAAGTTAGCTTCAACAGGAAGCACTAATAGATAAAGTAAAGCAGGTGCTCGAGTTGAAGCTCAAATTCAGTTACACAATCATTAATCACCCCAAACTTACTATTCAGAAGGACTCCACCATTGTGTGTTTCGTCGCCCGGCAGATTATACCATGGCCTTTCTCAAGGCTTGGAAGAATCAAAATTTGTCCTGTAGTAATGCTAATCTGTTCCACGTTGTTTGAATACTCAGCAGTGATATTCGAGTTGATAACGTTTGTATTAGATTACTTGTGGCTTGGTCCTGATGTTCGTTTTATAAGACTGCAACAAGGCACATATCAATTTTTGGCTTAGGGAACTTGAGACCCATTCTATCCTTAACCCAACAGTTTTGAACTGGAAAACACAACTGTTGTCTCAATCACTCCTCCCAACCCATATCTCGATGACGCCCAGTGGCCTGTCAAACGCCTGGAAATCTGTCTCCAGAGCCCCCCAACTGTGTTGTTTGATGCTTGACAAGCTGTGAGTTCAGAACTGCACATCACATTCTCCCTGTTTGTCCAACTCTTGCTTCTCCACCCCAAGCCAGCACCACACCTAGCCATGAGGAGTGGAAAAATGAAATTCCAGCCTTGGTCCAAGGGGATACTATGCGGAGTAAAAGAAAATATTACTCATAGCATCCTTGACTAAACAAGGCCCTGCAAACCCACTGCCCACTCCCAGAAAGATTCCAATGTGGCCTCGTCTCTTGGTCTGTCTACTACTGTGTTGGTCCTCCATGTATACTTTGTGACCACCATCTGCTCTTCAACTCTGTTCTGCTTTTCGTCTTTTGCTGTACCTTCATCCCGGGCACACATTCAGCACACGGAAGACTCAGTGACCCTTTATCACACTCTGCAGGGGGCCCCATCATTTTGCATTTCACTACTTGAAAAGGCCATATATTTCATGCCTTTGCCACCACAGTCCAGAGAACCACATTATATAAAGTACAGGAATGTACCGTGGGCACTCTACTGCCATCACAGTGCTGGCAAAGACTTGATGAGAAGCAGCTACAATAAGACCAGGTTACCACAGGTACTGAGTTGGTCACTGGTAGACCAACTGGGACGCCATTCAACGTTCTGTGGAAAGGGACTCTTCCACTCAGGTGGTAGAAGCCATATTGAAATTGGAATCTTCGGCTCATGTGACAGAAGCCATTTTGAAATTGGAATCTTCCGCTCATGTGGCAGAAGCCATTTTGAAATTCCACACCGCCTCTGCATAGAGATACAAGTATCATCAGGAAATATGTATTGGGAATTACTCTGATCTTTTATGACTCTTCAGAACTAGGTCCTTCTAGCTTCTGGGAGCATGAGTGAAGCACAGACTGCCACAAACATGGACAGGTCGAATGAATGGACTTGTATCAGCATTTTTCACTTATATATTCAGCCTTCCTCGTACAGGAAGTCTTGTCAACGAGAAACCGAAAGCCTTACATCTGTGAAGAGAAACTGAATTTCAAATATTTTTGCAGAGATCAAAGGATTACCTGTACATGAGGAGGCCGTCTCTCTCCTCTCGCGTTTCCTTGTTTGTGGTTCCTTTTCTGTTCTCATTAACCGCAGTGCATGTCTGGCATGACATCACCCTGGTTTCATATTTTTGATACCAGCATAGTTATTTTGTTGAATTTTAATCCTATGCACTACCAAGTTGCCAGGGAGGTTTGCACAGGAGGGGGTGGTGGTTGTGGTGATCTGGCGACAAGGATATGTGGGTGGTGGGGGAAACTCAGGGAGGGGCCATTGGGCAGGTGGGCCAGGAAGTATTGCAGTGGTGAGTTCACCCTTTGCCCTGAGCACCCCCTTGCGAAACAGAAATGTTTCCCACTGCTCTGAAGAGCAACCC
Organism: Lissotriton vulgaris; assembly: GCF_964263255.1. Taxonomy (NCBI): domain Eukaryota; kingdom Metazoa; phylum Chordata; class Amphibia; order Caudata; family Salamandridae; genus Lissotriton; species Lissotriton vulgaris. The sequence continues at coordinate 68,410,847 of NC_141698.1, forward strand.
CAGCTGTCCTTTGTTTGTTTTTAGCTTTGTCAGCTTCGCACTTGGTAACTCTCACAAATCTTTTTTTAAAAAGCATTGGCAAAGCCAACATGTCCGGTGCTGGTTGACAGACAGCCTTTTGGCTTTTTCAATGCTTTTGATTAATGGTTTTTGTAAAACATTATTATTGTGGGAGCTGCTCATCAGTCAAAAAGCGCACATGTTCATAGAAGTCCCTGTCACTTAAGGGGATTACTTTTTGTGCAGATGCGCTCCTTGTTAAAGAGCAGAATGCTATAATTCTCAATGAAGCCAATCATTGAAGTAGGCTGACCCACTGTCCTACAGTCTGTGCTGTAGGAGACTGAAGAAAAAGCCGAATGACACAACAATGGACCAATGGATGAAGATGCATGTCTAAAAAGCTCCTATGTGTAACGAGTTCATCGAGCCCGGAAATGGTTGAAGATTGTTCCAACAGACACGAAGGCATCTCCACCCCTCCTGGAAATCGCCAAACGGATAATCACCGGCAGCGAACTATCGAATGCCGATAACCACGGCCAACTAATTACTAAGTGAGATTGTTAACTCCACTGTGTAGGCTATCCGGAACCGTCCCAAGGCCAATCACCCCTTGGAATCTCCTGGAGCTACTGCCCCGATCGTCCTCCACGTGGACGCCGCTCCCGCGGCCACGCCCACTCATCGATCCCCAGATACCTCTGGGACATAGCATCCGCCAAGCAGTCCATCTCGAGTGCCTTGCGGCACACTCCGCACTCAGCCCTACCTAAGGCTTGAATGGTTGACACTCAGGCATTGTATTTTTAGTCCTGATGATGATCCTTTATTCAATGATAGGATAGAAACGCCGTCGACAGTTGATGTAATTACACACTAGCTCTCCATTGTGTTACCAATTGTGTTTACTACATGAGGACAACTAGGTTACTTTTAATTTGTTTACTAGCGTCCCCTTTCTACAAGTTTGCCTGAAAATACCCTTAACCCTTCTCATTTTTTGTTCATGTCTCATATGTTTTATATGTACTGGATACAGGACGGTATCCCACTGTAAATTTGTGCACTTTTATCCCTTTGAATTTTCCTTACATTGATTAAATCAGTGTCCATCTGGACACTCTTCTGCTTATAGCACACATTATTGTATATAAATTATGTTTGTCTCTTGTTTATCATGATAAGTTAAGGACCACTGATGCCTTATAGAATCACCTTGTCACACTGGCATCCCACCACAACCAACACCACCTTGGGGATCAATTAAAGACCAGCCTGGCTTCTGACTCTCTTCAATGGCACAGGATACTGATGGACACCATCTTGGACGTTTCAACATAGGCTACCATTGTATGTATGCTGACAATACCAAAATTCAATTCATTGCACCCAATGAACCAGGGATCATTGGAAGTTCATTGGTCAACACTGGCCCAAAGGGTATGTATCAGAACCCACTGTGCCTACTTGCCTAATAGCCCAAACTTCTATTAGTCATTGTTTCCAGCATCTACCAGTTGCTCCCTGTGAGGAACCAACCTACATCAAGATACCTGATGTGTAGATAACCCCGGAGTAGCCACTCTCCTCCTTTGGTTATTTGGGTTTTATTTCCTGGTTTGTTGGGGTTTTCCATTGAGATGTTTGAACAGTAAAGTCGAGAAAATAAAGCTTATTTATTTTCAATCAGTTTTCTTTCTCTGCTTTTAGTGCTACTATTACTGGAGTTTTTATTGGCATCTTCCTAGCAGTTGTTTGTGTTTTTAGATAGGAAAGAGGTGTATTCATCAAATATTTTACATACCTTCAATGCAGGCCTTGCTATGCAGAACTCTGCAATTTAATTTTAACTTTTCGTGCCTGTGCCCATCTCACACTCTGGTCCAGCCACCCCTCCCAAATCTGTTTGCGTGTAATTCAGCAATAATTCAGTTTGTTAGGTGCGGCCTAGAGACAGGTTTAGATGTCTCGCTACCTCATATTTACCATAATAATAATGGAACAGATGTATGAACATCCAGACAGGTTCTGCGGTTGGCTTTATTGATTTACTGATCTGTTCAAGTGTCGTTCACATTTTGCTCCGCCCACCAAAGCGGAAGGCATCGAGAAATAGGTCAGGTCAGCTTCTTCATCAGTTGTCAGCCTTGCACTCTGAATGATGCGATATTGCCTCTTCGCACGTGCACAACTACTTGAAAAATTGTGCACTTCTGTGCTAGGGCTAGTGTGCACGTGCAGCTGAGCTACTCCATTATTTATATATTTTTTCCATTTTTTAATAGCTCATATGTTTGCAAATACAAATGCACACTTGCCCGGGCCAGACCCATTCACCTTGCCAATGCTTGTTTCGATATGTCGCCGGCTGTCCATTTAAAGCATTAAATTGGTTCGCTTTCAGTTTCCATTACTGCTATCTTAACTAATGTTGAACACGAAGTCAAATACCTTGTTAATGTGCGCAGTGTGGACCACCTTAGAATGTCTTTGTCAGTCAGACGACTCCACCTCACCATATTACTGTGCTTAGATGCCTGGCCTTCCTTATGCGAAGGCCCGGGGACAGGGAGGGGCATACTTACAATAAAGTGGCGTATCGTGTCATTGAGTTAAGAAGACTAACAACACTCTCCGTCACTTTAGAGAACGCAGGGATACGCCATATTCACTTGAATAAGGTGCATCCCTGCGTTTCCAACTGCACTGGTGTTAACTTTAGCTGCCTAGCGCCAATGTAGGCACCATTGCACCATAGAGCAAGGGTGTCTGTGTTGAGGGGAAGATTGTTTATGTGAAATGCTAGAATGTGCCCTTTCCTCCAAATGGGACAAGTAAAATGAACTAAGGCTACAACTCCCAAAATACATTTGTTTGTTAAATAAAAGATCGGGCTGTAAAATTGATGGCCCAGGGACACGGAGTTGCTTGCTCTGGGTGGCACCTGATTGAGGACACAGACATACTTCCTGCCCCCTGTGGTTCAAGAAGGACAACAGATTTCAGTTTCGACAAGACTCATGTCACACCCACAAGTCTTGCTGTCTTGCCAACTCTTCTATTCTCTTTTACTGTTCTTTTTTTTGCCACGGTCAAGTTACTAATTCCGTTGTCCTGCTTCCCTTGTTGTTAACATAATACACAGCACAACAAGCATTGACAAAGTCAACAGATCACGCCTTTTGACTTTCCCAATGGTATTGGCAGATGCATCTCAGGATGGGCCAAACCACAAAGCTTCCTCCTGATGAAGTGTAACTGACTCATGGAGAAAATCCGAAATGCAAAACCGGAGGTGCATCGCTAAGGCGGTGTGGAGGTGGCACGTGATGTACACATGCGGACGTCTGCTACACATGCAGTTTTTCCACAGTCGTAAGTGTCACCCCGAAGAGTAGTTCATTGAGGTCTTCAAGACCATGTAGTGCACATGTGGCGAACTCTCTCAAAGTATGACTTTTGTGACTTTTCATCAACGATGGCAAACTTCCAAACGTACCCCTACATGGGTGAGGTGTGGCGTTGACACCTTTCCTAGAGACCATTCCCAGCCAATTGTTCACGTTTTAAGTTTCTGCAAAGACTCAGCCATGCCAGACATGAAACTTAAATAGAACTTTTAATAGTAGTGTCTATTTTCATTTTAGCATTGCCTTTTTCTGACTTTGTTTACCTTAATTGTCGGCCAGGCCCCGTTAAGGCAGCTCTGGAACTCGTGAAAGTGCTTTCCTCTTTAAATTACTGTTTTAAGTGTGTAAAGATAGGGGGAATTTACCAGCTTTAGGTGATTTTCCTAAATTTGGAGGATCCGTGACATTAACATACTGGCACACTGATAAAAAACAAACCTGCCAGGTGGCAGCCCTGGGTGTGAGTAAATACATCAAGTACATCAGAACTCTACAGGGTTTGGGGAAGGAAACAGTGCATGAAAAATCATTTTCCATGAAAAGTAAAAAAGGATTATTTAAACACTTTGCATATTTAACCTACCATCCACATTGCATGTACTCAGTGTTTGTAGGGGACAGAAAACATGGCTCACCAGAAAAAAATGTAAAAAATCTACTTTTCAGCAGGGTAGAAGTGACTCTCGCAGGGAACGTCATACCCAAGCCTGAGTGTCCTGTGCATCAGACAAACAGCTGTAAACCTCTGCATTGATCATCTGAACATCCGTGCAGCAGGAAACATATGACCAGGGCCATTAGAATTAAGTGATTGGTCGACCGCAGAGTTTTTTGCATAACAATGGGTTGTCTGCATTTGCCACATATTCCATCATCTACTGCATGATCTACCCAAAAAACTGTTTCAAGCTCAAATGGTTCAAAAGCTACTAAAAACGCAGCAACACGTGTTGCAGGGCAGTGGAAGGACCTTTGCAAAGGACCTTTGCAAAGGTTGACTGGTCACTTTTCAGTTGCTTATTGCTATATTTAGGTGTTTACCTGGTACCAATGACGTACAACCAATGCCGGGACAGTGTTAACAAGTGTAAAAATGAAACAAATTAAATATTACTACCACAAAACATGACGCATTAAGCCACATAATTTGCCTTTTCTTGACGCATAATTTAGTCAACCCTGCCACATAATCATGCCCTCCCCTGATGCATAATTCCAGTGGCCCTGCTTCTGACTTAGGCCTAGTGGTGTATAGGTCCCTGCTATGACGTTTGCTCCATCGTCCACCAGAGAGGTTTGAGCTGTACAAATACCAGTATATCTAGACACATGCAATGCTGTTAACTCATCTTTACACATAAATCACTTTTATTTTAGGTTTAAACAAACAAAACACTTTCATATTGAGTTCTTCAGAAAACATTTGCTGCTCATTGCATCTGTATAAGTGTTGACAGCGAGTTGCACGGTGCAGTGGTACCAAAATTACCAGTGCTACAATCACGAACTCCCGTCTGTAATTCCTACACATCTATTTACAACTTCACATCCCAGTGATGTGACATAGTCATGTGTTCCCATGATTACCATCAGGGCCGTACTGGGAGCCAAAACCGGCCCTGGAAAGTGCTGGTCCCCCCCCCCCCCCCCCCCCCCCCCCGCGAGCCCCCCCCCCTAGTGTTTGGGGGTGCGGCTGAGCTCTTTGCCAGGGCCGGTTTGTGGCCGATTTTGTTGCAGGGCCGATTTTGCAGCTATGCCAGTCCGGCCCTGATTACCATGTCCTTCTCCGCATAGGTATTCCGGATTCCAGGGACGTTTCTGCTTCGATTTACCAGCTCCCGAGCAGGTGCTAAATGGTCGCAAGCGAGGGTGGGGATGCCGCGAGGGTCAGGGGGGCTCATAGGGTAGGACAGGCTCCAGTGCTGCTGGAAGGCAGGGCTGGAATGGCCTTTCATCCTTTCCAATCAGATGTGAGGCCTGCTAGATCCGCAGGCCAGCGGGTTGCACAGCCATATGCACCTATTGCATTCTCCTTTCCGACATTTCCCCAGTGGGCGGAGTGAGTCATTGATTGGAGACTCGTTTTGAAAGCCCAGGGCAGGGCTGTTGCTTCTGCCACCCTGGGTGAGAATTTTCCGAAGAGGTGTAATATACAGGAAAGGTATATGTAAAGAAAATAAATGAGGATGGTACTCATGTAACCCGTTCCACCAAAGCATCTACAGAGCACATTCATTAAATTGTTCTATTTCTAATCGAGGTCGGCCGCCGTCAACAAGGTTGAAGCGAAAAAGGAAGGAAATCAACATATATTGTTGCACAGAGACAGGCTTTTTATCTCTGAGAACGGAAAAACACATTTATTTTATTTATTTACAGTTCTCTATTGTGCAGTATGCCAAAAAAAACGTGTAAACTACGTTTTAGCCAGAAGATACAGTGCTAAAGAGAAACAGAGATGGGCATACACATCATTCACAACAAGGCAACCATGTTGCCAAAGGGAGACAACCAGGCATATTTGGAAGCAGTTTGTTGGGGGGAAGCTGGAACAGGTGGGTGTTTAGCCGTGTCTTGAAGGACAGTTCGACTTTTAATGAGAAGGAGGAAGGGAGATCCAGAGGTTAGTGCGGCTTCCAAGGAGGACTATCCTTGCACTAGAGATTACAGGAGAGAGTTCTTCATCCAAAGTCCTCCATCTCCACCAGAGATGGTAAGAAGCGAAGTAAGGTAGGCAGGGGTCTTGGAATGAATGACCCTGTGAGTGATAGATCCAATTTCTGAATTATATTCTAGCATGGGTCAGAAGGCAGTAGAGTTCCTTCAGTCCTGGTGTCATGTGGTGCAATTCCCTTGAGGAGATCGACCAAGCATCAGCATGGTAGACCGCCGGGATGGAATTAGGGGTGGGCGGAATTTGCGTAGTCGCGCTACGCAAAGCTCTGCGAAACGGTAAAAAATCTCAGCGAGCACACAGAGTTCCACAAACACGCGGAATTGCTTGTTCCGCCCGTCCGCGATGCTTTTTTCCTGTTCCCGAATGCTGTTTGCGTGCGCGGGGGGAAATATATTGCAATCACGCATTTTGTAAGCGCAAACAAGCAAAAAATTCAGCGGATCGCAGAATTTTTGTCAATTCTGCGTTCTCTGCGGAACACAGAATTACCCAAATTCCGCGAGTGGAATGAAATTTACCACCCAGGCCTAGATAGAATGAGAGAAGACAGAGGAACTCCTGCATGATTTGCAGTACCTCAGTCTCGGTAGGAGATGAATAGGGTGTGGGGCATGATTGTTAGATCAGTGGGGTCCAGAAGATACTTTGCTTTTTTTCAGGATCTGAAGGATGTAATTTACTGACTGGGCCATTTTGATGATCACTTTGTTGATGTGTGTGACTAGAGCCAGGGTACGGCTGATAGTGAAGCTGAAGGATTTTGCTTCGGTTACACAATTTGAAGAAAGTTGTTGAGGGAGAGTTCACTCAGAATGGGTACAGTCTGTTTTTTGTTTTTTTTGGGAGGGTATGCGCAAGAAACCTGCTGTTTGACTGTTTAGTAGGAAGAAGTTGTTTGACATTCAGGATTGTATCTTTAGAAGGCTGGGTTTCAATGAACAAATTATTCTTCAGAAATTACATCTTCATGTGTAGCCAAGTATCTTCCACATACAGGTGTATACATAAGTTGAACTATGTATATCTGGAAGAAACTCAAGATACATATTGACTAATAATTGGGCTAGAATTACAAAAACAAATGATAAATGAACCGGGAATGGAAAGAATATATTGGGATTATCAATAAATTCCTATGCTCTAGAAATCTTTGTAGATTAACGGACTTGTCCTGATAGGGAGAACATGTTATTTAAATGTCTATCCTTACAGAAATACTTGCCAATATCAAAAGACACAAGGACACAGCAGTATCTCTAGCCTTTTGTGAACTCAAGAATTACCGCCCCATCTCGCTCCTCCCGTTCCCAGCCAAAGTCATCGAGAAGACCGTCAACAAACAGCTGGCCGCCTTCCTCGAGACGAATGGATCCCTCGACCCCTCACAGTCTGGCTTCCGAGCCAACCACAGCACCGAGACCGCCCTCATCGCTGCCACCGATGACATCCGAGCCCTGATGGACAACGGAGAAACACCGGCCCTCATCCTCCTAGACCTCTCCGCGGCATTCGACACTGTCTGCCACCGCACCCTAGTGCAGCGCCTCAGCAACGTCGGAATCCAGGAGAAGGCACTGGAATGGATCATCTCCTTCCTCGACGGAAGAACAGAGAGAGTCCGTCTACCACCGTACAAGTCAGAGGCCACCAAAGTCATCTGCGGCGTCCCTCAAGGATCCTCGCTGAGCCCCACCCTCTTCAACGTCTACATGAGCCCCCTCGCGGCCATCGCACGCCAACACAACCTCAACATCATCTCCTACGCTGACGACACCCAGCTGATCCTCTCCCTGACCAACGACCCCGCCGCCGCCAGAGCCAACCTTCACGAAGGGATGAAAGACGTAGCCGAGTGGATGACGTCCAGCCGCCTGAAACTGATCTCAGACAAGACGGAAGTCCTCATCCTGGGCCCCTCGCCCTCCGCCTGGGACGACTCCTGGTGGCCCCCCGCCCTGGGCACCGCACCCAAACCGACAGACCACGCACGCAACCTGGGCTTCATCCTGGACTCCTCCCTCACCATGACCAGACAAGTCAACGCCGTCTCCTCGTCATGCTTCAACATCCTGCGCATGCTACGGAAGATCTTCCGGTGGATCCCCACCGAGACCAGGAAGACGGTCACCCAGGCCCTCGTCACCAGCGGACTGGACTACGGCAACGCCCTCTACGCCGGAACGACCGCCAAGCTCCAGAAGAGACTCCAGCGGATCCAGAACGCCTCAGCCAGACTCATCCTCGACATCCCACGACACAGCCACATCTCCGGACATCTGAGAGACCTGCACTGGCTCCCCGTCAACAAAAGAATCACCTTCCGTCTCCTCACCCACGCACACAAAGCCCTGCACGATCAAGGCCCGAGCTACCTCAACAACCGCATCAACTTCTACGCTCCCAAACGCCACCTCCGATCAGCCAGTCACGCCCTCGCCGCCGTCCCCCGCATCCGAAGAACGACAACAGGAGGAAGGTCCTTCTCCTACCTGGCCGCCAAGACCTGGAACTCCCTCCCTCCCGATCAGCGCCTGACCCAAGACCACCTCTCCTTCAGGAAGAAGCTCAAGACCTGGCTGTTCGAGCAGTAGCAGCACCCCCCCCCCCCCCAAGCGCCTTGAGACCCTCCGGGTAAGTAGTGCGCTCTATAAATGTCTTTGATTGATTGATTGATTGATTGATTGATTGATTGATTGAAAATGCCCTTTTCTACAAACCTTCTGGATGGTGACTGCAGATCATGCGAAGGCTAGGACAATAGTAGCAACAAAAGTCTTAAAATCATAAAGGCTAATTTAATAAACATGACAAATACAAGGTGAAACTAAATCAGAGTGCGACTATCCTTAAAATTGTAAAGAAGTCTCATGTTAGGAATTTTGGGGCTGATTCACAGAACTAACTTAAGACAAAATCCTAAACTTACTACTTTTGGTATTCACAGAAGTTAGGATTTTGTCTTGAGTTTGTCTTAAGACAAACTTAAGACAGACTTAAGACAAACTTAAGACAAAATCCTAACTTAAGTCTGTCTTAAGACAAATTTAAGACAAAATCCTAACTTCTGTGAATACCAAAAGTAGTAAGTTTAGGATTTTGTCTTAAGTTAGTTCTGTGAATCGGGCCGTAAGAGTCTCATTTATGCAAACTGTTGCATCTCTGAGATAACACAGCGATATGACAGTTTTCACAGCGCCCTCCTTGCGACACGATGGATGCGCCATATTTAATGTACGTTGTTCCATGTCTCAAGGAATGACAAATACGTCAGTAATCCTGACGTATCTGTCAGCGTAAAAAGTCGCGCATTGCTGGAGTTGTATTGCAAGCATGACGCAACTGCTGCAGTGCATGGGGTAGGCCTGTGCCTATGGCACTATGTCACCCTTACGCCTGCCATGTGGAAGGTGTAGGGTTTTGACGCAGTGGCATCCTAGAAGTGTCGCAGTGAAATCTTATGAATTTCACTGACACTTCTATGATCCTTTTTTACTTGGGAACGCCCACCCTGCATACATTATACTTGACACAGATATAATGTGGCGTAGGACTTTGCAAGGTGACGCAGCTGCATAAATTCGTCATCTTGTAAATATGGCGCAACATGGCGCATTGTTTACGCTGCCAATGCATCACGGAAAGTAACTCCGCAGTGGCACAAAAGTGTTGCAAGGCCTTCATAAATATGGCCCTAAGTACTAGTAATTATCATAAATGTAATCTAAATAAATGACTAACAGCGTTCCCTGATATTGGAGTGGCCGCTAAGTGGTTCATTACCTGCATAGACAAAGCAGCAAATGAACATTTGTTCTACAATCAAGTGCTGGAAATTCTCCCTCCTGTTCTTTGTGGGTGTGAGGTTTTCAATGCATCAGAAAGGACGCAACAAGCCATGTAGTCTGATATCGTAAAGTAGGGTTAGAGAGAATACAGAACCAAACATAGATAGTGGAAAGTAGTAGAAACATGCATGACCTATACTCCATAACAGCGTAAACTGGCATGAGATGATTCAGGCGAGTGCCACACCGCCCAACAATCACATAGCGGTGTTTTGCTACAGAATCAACATATGTAGAATCCATTGACTTCTTTCAGGCTCAATCCCATGGGCTTAGAGGCAGGGTCAGACTGGGACAAAAAATGGGGGCGAGCACCAAAATAAAAGTGACCGACAATAGCGAAGCATAGAGTTAAAAAAAAGTGGTAATATCAGGGAATTCAATAGTAAAAACCCAAGATCAATGCAAGATTGCTTAAAAACCGGCCCACGCACTGTTCTGTCAGACCAGCCCATCGGGCACTGCCTGATTGTCCTATAGGCCAGTCAGACCCTGCTGAGAGGGAGGAAGGAGGAGAGGGCTGAGAGGTGTTGCAGGTCAACAGAGAAGCTCTTTGTCCAAAAGGAAGGAATGTCCCTCCAATGTGATGGCTGTTTTGGTGCTTGCGTCTGTACTACTATAGTGTATGCAGCAAAAACCTGGCTGTTTTGATTCAGTGCTCAGTGATGGTGTGAGTTGAGATACCATGAAGGGCTAAGCGCTGGGAAACCCTTTTTGGTTAGCTATGCGCTCTATAAAACTCTAACAATACTATGATAATGGTGTTGGATTCCAGAGAGGGTGTGTGAGAGAGAGAGAGAGAGGGGGGGGGGGGGGGGGGGGAAACACCAGGTTATATTTTCCCAAGAAGTAGAGGTGTGTCTTTGACGGTTGGCTAACACCACGTTTTGCCAGCTAAACTTCTACAGAACCCAACATAGATCCAGGGTCATATGTTAACCAACTCTTTTATCAGCTCATGCTGCGTGTGATCTTGAGCAAGTAACTTTATCTGGGTGTTCCCATGAGTTTCAGATTCAAAAAGGAAAACATTAGGAGCCGCCTGACTGTGACAAAGGAGCAATGTAAATAAACGGGTTCAGGTGTGATATGGAGTTACTTGAGATTTTAGGGACGTTTTGCCTGGCTGGTCCCAAAGTTTGTCCGTTTTCAGATGAATCAAGACTGGCCCCAGGTTCTCAGGAGTCCTCTGCTGGACACTGGCAAACAAGAGCCCGAAATGGTGGGGCACTGGACAAACAAGATGTCACCGCCACATCCAACGATGGTGTTCATTCAACCCATCAGCTTAGTCTCTTCTTGTGACGTGTCACATTGGTACGGTCATGAGACCTAACAGTAACCATGAATGCGCACCCACCTATGACATCACTTTATGTCAGGTGCTTCTTAGGTGTTTACAAAAACACCATGGCAACAAGCAATAGTTCCTTGACTTGTAATACTTTATTCGATAGATGTATCATAAAAGTACAAACATACAAAATACATAAAAAGGTTTATCGAGTATTACAATTCCTTCTAAAAACATGACATCATTACAAACAGTTTAAGAGATGAGGGGGAAATCTCAAAATAATTAAAATTCATTCTTGGAGGGGATCTGTACAGGTATGGGATAACAGCTTTGACCGAATAAACCAGGCGCTTGCCAAAAACTTAGCAACCCCACAGACAATGAACATAGAGATAGTGTTGGTTAAAATAATGCGGAGAGCTGATCTATGGTCCCTGACTCCTAACTCCCTACAAACTGGCTTCAACCATTTAACTCTAGCCTGCTTGTAAGCTTTACATGCAAACAAAAAGAGGCCAAGAGATTCTTCCAGACATGGGCAACCTGGGCATTTTAGATCATGTTCCCTCCTAACCTTCCACCCTTCCATACATTTTTTGAGGGGAAGGATACCATATCTTAATTTCAGGAACAAAGTTCTATCTCGGGGAGTCTGGATGAAATCCAGAAATGGCTCTAACTTTCCAAGGAGCTTGTGTTCAAAAAATGTGTTCGTTAAGGGACCCCAGTTTGAGTTGTGCAAGACCTTGGCCTCTACCCACTCCCAATATAGTTTTTTTACAGTTTGTTTGGGTGGGGGGGATTGTGAGGCCCAGGATCCACTCAGACCTATAGATACCACAAGCTTCTTTAGATTGTTGAGCCACTTTATTTTATTGGAAACATTCAAACTAATTAGCTCGTCCAACACTAAAGCATATTTTGCTAATTCAGGGGTCCTTCTAAGGCGCACCCAGAATAGCAAGGGTCGGAGTTGAACTATTTCAGAGATCGATCTTTTGCCCATGTCAAGAAATAGTGGTTTCAGAGGGGTCGAGAGAGGAAGCGAGACTATGTCTCTCATAAACTTATTCTCTGCCACTGCCAATGCCTTGGTGTTCTCAGCGCCCCATAATTCAGAGCCGTAAACTGCCGAAGCTAGAGCTTTCCCCTCATAGACTGCCAGGGCAGGGGCTATTGGTCTACTAATTGAAAGTCGCTGATTTTTTAGTATTACTCCAGAGACCCTTTTGAGATTTAAAACCATTTTGGACAAATGGGATTCCCAGCTCATGTTGTTACTGAGCCTAACCCCAAGATAATCAAATTCGTCCACTACCTCTAGAGGGGACCCATTCAAAGAGAGATAAGCCTTCCTACGGTTTCTTTTAGCAGACAGTACCATCAGCTTCGTTTTCGCAGTGTTCACCATTAACCCACTGTCTTTACAGAAGACACTGAAGCGATCAAGCAGTTTTTGCAGGCCCTTGGGGGTTTTAGACATCAGGAGGGCATCGTCCGCAGAGAGGAGTGTGGGGGTTTTCTCCCCGGCAAGGACAGGGGCATCCGCTGGGTCCTCCCTCAAATGGTCCACCACCCCATTTATAAAGAGGGAGAACAGGGTCGGAGCCATCACACAACCCTGCCGCATCCCTCTATTGACTGGGACCCTCCTTGTCAATTGACCCTGATTCCCCCATCGAATCCTTGCATAATTATCTTCATGGAGTTTAATAATAAACTGCAACAGATAACTAGGGAAACCCATATCCATGAGGACCTCCCAAAGTTTGGCACGTGGGATGACATCGAAAGCTGTTTTCAAGTCTATGAAAGCCAGGTATAAACTACCCTTGGTAATAGACACTGACTTCCAATATACTGCACAGAACCGAAAAACCTGGTCCATGGCGCCTACATTGCGCCTAAACCCCGCCTGGAAGTGGGTCAAGATGTCCTCTTCCATTAACAATATCTCTGTCCGGTTTACGATGACCCTGCCAACTACTTTTTGGATGGTGTCATGAGGCCTGACAGTCACAATGCATGCGCACCCACCTATGACATCACTTTATGTCAGATGCTTCTTAGGTGTGTACAAAAACACCATGGCAACAAGCAATAGTTCCATGACACATTGAACATCTCTGGCCAATAGCAAGTTGCAAAGTAGCATTAAATAGACTACAAGGAAGTGAGGAAGGTGCTTGCCCACAACTGAAATCAGCTTGAAGTCCAAGTGAAGGTAAAGTATGCGTAGCATGAACACCATGAACTATGTGACTGTAATCCCAAAGCCTTAGAAGGAAGCATGAACAGAGAAAAGCTCAAATCCATAGCCTTGGCAACAAAGCAAACCCACACGTGGAGTTTAACGCACTTATTTTGGTCCTAAGACATGTGTGAATCAAGGTTTATACAGTGTTAAACTGAAAGTCACCGGAATTGATATGTTTTAATGGACTAAGCAATTGAAGAAAAAAAACTACCTCTTGTGGAATTTTTGCCTCTCCCCCCTCCTCAGTTTGTACTTTTTTCAAGCCCTGATAAGTGATTCATTTGTGCTGGATGACGCAGGTGACAGGCACCGGCAGTCACAGTCGAAGATGATATCACAGCACGACTCATCAGGGAAAGGTGAAAGTGCGCAGAGGTGGAGCAAATAAGATAACAGAGTCCAGCTGATTCCTGAACAGACATATTATATTCATTGACACTCTTGGGACCTCCAGTAATAGTGAGAGATTGAGCATTGAACATATGGAGCGCACGGGCACCAAGACGCTTTGATGATGCTAGAACTGTAGGCCCACTTCAACACAGCTGCCAAGTTTCCCTGGTCCATGTGTGACTGGTTTTATACATGAACAAATGAACCTCATTGCAAGTAACTTGCAAGCAACTTCTTTGATGCTATATATGAACCAAGGCCAAAGGTCGAGTTACGTTATAAGGTTATGGAACTGCAAGGTGACTGCCAGTGTCATTTTAATGTACAGCAGAGGGTATTTTATTTCTAATAATACATGGTCAAACCATCACACTTTAAGAAACATCTTGAATCCATAGATATCCTGCTCTTGCCTATTCATCGGCAGACAAGAAGAATAAAAGCAAAATATGTACTGTGAAATTAAACACACCAAAAAGCAGTTGGTCATTTTTGTAAAAAGATATTAAAATCAATTTAATGTAATGGAGGTTAAAAAATGCTGTGGGCCAGATTGGGCACACATACAGAAATTCTATCTTTCCTTCAATGACCTGTAGCAGGAAAAAAACAAATATGTTGCCATAAATATCTCCTTTTTGTTGATCATGTTTTGTATATTTTGAAAAACATATCTGACAAAGTATGCTCCAAATAAAGATATCTATGAAACAAACATATAGAGACACAAAGGTACACGCTGAGAGAAAAAATTGATGAACTAAATTATCTTTCCTGAAAGGACATTTTCAAACCTCACACCACGTGCATTCACATATAACAAGGAGGAGGATCCCTAAAGAAAAAATTGTTCTGTATGGCAAGACTCAATAAACTCAATCTACTTGTCCGTAGAAGCCGCCGCAGTGCTGAAGAACCAAACTTAAGTGGCCGTAACAGCGGCCAAGTGTCCTTTCCTTCTGCCAATGGTGCAGTGCCCTGAGAAACAAGCACTGGCAAAGCCAATAGGTCTGGGCTTTGCCAATTGATTTTAGAGATGCTGTACGACATGCCTGAGGAGCCCCCCCCCCCAAAAAGGGCCATGATTCAGCCACATCAACATAATATCACACCCTTCCTTTACTGTCCCTCACAACCGGATCCACCTGGCTCTTCTAAGTACCACATTTTGTTGAAAAAGTGTTTTACATTTTTTGTACACAAAAGTTGAAAAGCCGAACGCACACACTCTTTACAGAGTGCAATTTGCACCAGTTCATGGCTTCTGCTTTGGCAAAAAAACGCAAACTCCATCTACACCTGTTTTGACATGTGCATTCGGGTCAAAATGTGTTCAAGGTTAATTGGGTTCATAAGGAACTAAAGAAAATCCAGACTCTCGACTTTGTTGGCCTTATTTTTAGTTTAAATAACATTTGCTTTGTAACATGAACATTTCGCAATTGAAATGAGAATGCTGTGACATATAGAACTACATTTTGTTGGCACAGGCCACACTCGGCCTCAATTATGAGTTGGATGTAGAATTAATCATGTCTTCACTTCTTATTGACACCACACCCAGTAAAATGTGCACCTATGCTTTGTGTTGACATGCTGTTCCTGAAAAGCCTCGAAGGAAGTTCTTAAGTTAAATTGCTTTCCAAGGGCTCTTCCTGCTCTGTATTCTGTAGATCTATCCATTAATAAGGCTACTATTGTTTATGTAACCAGATTTGTGCTTGCACAACCGAGGGCATAAGGGCAGAAGAAATTCATCAGTAGTCATTTAGGGGATAGTGCGAGGATGGTGGTATTATAGGATGTTTTTAAATTGCTGTATTATCAGAAATTCGTGAATATTCTTTTAGAAGGATAGGGTTGGGGTGGTACTATATTTTCTCACCCTATGCTGACTCTGTGATTCCCATTGCTTTCTATGGGGAAACATCCTTTACAACGAAACTTTTACTACGCAGTGCTATTACAACGCAGGTTTTACAACGAAAACCATTACAACGCATTGCGCTGGGGGGCGCTCTAGGATAGGGAATAGATTTAATTTACTATCCAACACCTTCCCTAGTGTCCACAGGGACTGGAGTTGGAATAGTCAATTAAACTATTCACTATCCAGCACCCCAAAGCGCTATGCGTTGTAAAGGTTTGCGTTGTAAAACTTGCATTGTAACAGCATGTGTGGTAAAAGCATGCGTTGTTACGTCATACATCCCTTTCTATGGTGAATTTTGTTATAAAAGGGTGTGTTTTGGGGGGGGTGAGCCAGAGCTTGTTATCCGAGCCCTAGGGATGCTATACGATTTTCTATTGATTTCTGCAGATTCTGAGTTCGACTGTTTTTCAGATTTTGCCATGCTGTATCTATTTTAAATGATTTCTGATATTCATGCTTATAACTGAAATATAAAGCAACTCAATTGACTCCAGTATATTTTTGCTTTCTGTATTACACTTTAATATTTTAATAAACCTTCATGGTACCAAAAATTACTGATCTCGATCCTCTTTGAGTCAAAGCTTATTCCTATTAATCAATGTTTGAAATGCTGTTTAAATCTTATCTTTAGGGGATATTTCCTAACCCTGGGCAAAGCACTAAGCTACGCTCGCGGAGTTTGCGAAGTTTGCGCAACTTCGCACTACGCGAGCTGCACGTAGCACAGTGCGAACACGCATAGTGCAGCTTAGCGTAGTGCAGCGCTCATTTTTTGCTTGTTCGCGTTCCTGAACGTCATGTTCGCGACCGCGAGCAAGCAAAATGACATCCCAGCGAGATTCTCAATGCGGGGAGGTAAGGTTTCTCATTGTGAGTGGTTGCGCATGCTCGCGACCGCTCTCAATGAGAAACTACCAGTTCGCGTTGAGAAAGCTGCAGCTCGAGTAATAATCTACTCGAGCAGCAGAAAATTACAGCTCGCACTGTGCAAGATGCCGTTTTCAATGATTGCAAAGTGCTGGATGCTTGTCCGCACTGTGCAATCATTGAAAACACATCTTGCACAGTGCGAACATGCTACTACGCAGCTCGCGTAGTGCTACGTGAAGTTTGTGTAGTGCGAAGCGTAGCTTCGCGTAGCGCTACTTCGCGAACTACGCCCACCCTTAATATTTCCTCATCTATTCTTGAGGACAACACTGGCACTGATTGGAACTCAAATACTTTGATTTACCTTACATAAATAAATTACTGATAAAACAATGGACAATGGTGAGGGCTGCATGATTTATGTGATTTTGTGCCTGCAGCATTTACCACCTCAATATGGATTTACCGCATAATTTCCAACATTTGCAGATGTCACCAAAAAACTTGTATTTTGTTAAAGGTATGAAAGTAATACTACCTCAAAAGCATAATTCGCATTTTGCTTCATAACATAGAAAGCATTTTCGAAGCACTTGCATCACGCAAGGCGCGGCAAGCCCTTAAGTCAGATTTATTAAGCCACGCAATACCATCTTGCATGGCTCGGCGTGACTTAGTAAATCTACAGTAACGCAAGGTAGCGCAAGCCGCTACCTTTCATTACTATTATGGGTGAAGTGTGAGCATTTCCATGCATCCATCATGGATTTTGGCGCATTACTAGATATATTAAGAAGAGTCAAGCTGGGAGTGCGTCAAAATGGTATGCCATCCTAAAAAAGACGTAAGGAGGAGATATACGTTTATTTCTCCCCGGTATTTCCTCTTCTCAACGTGTGCTTCGAAAGAGGAAAATATCTCAGGAGATTGTTTTTCGTAAGAAGGTGCCCCTTTCCTGCAATGCGGGTGCCCTTGCACTGTGTGGCAAGGGTTGCTGCGTTGGTGCTAGGAAGCACTCAGCGCGCCAGTACAGGGAGAGAGCATGAATGCGCCATATCTTGGTAAAGTTGTCTTGCTGCGTTGCGTCAAATGTTAGTAAATCAAGCCCACTGTGTCTCGTGGCCTATACATATTTGGTCTAGAGACACCAGGCTACACGAGGCCCCGGGCGCAGGGTTGGATTGCAACACAAAAATCGGCCCGGGCAGGGTTAAAAAAGTGGCCCACATTTGCACATTGCCTTTCCGCAAAACACTTTTATAAAAGGGGGGGGGGGGGGGGGGGGGTGAGGGGGGTTTAAAAAAAATGCACGGATTAGTTTACACTGGTGAAACTCACCTGAAAACAAGTGAGGCCACTTCTGCTCAGGCCCCGACCCCGCTCCATATGCATATATTAATCGTCTGGCCCGGTGAGAGAACGGGAGTGATATCTCTGCCCGTTGATAAAAGGGAGGTATTGGGCGCCCATCTGCCTCCAGAAAGGCCACTCGAGCATCCACTGGGGCGCTGGCGGCATCCAAACACTGCAGAAACTGCCCAAATCTGGTTCCCCCCAGGCTGCTCAAAAAGCAGCCCACAGCTGGAATTCGGATACTGGCCCCTCGGGCATTGCCCGATGGCCCGCATTACCAATCCGACGCTGTCCGGGCGGTATTCCGTCGGCAGCAGCGGCCGGCACAGGTAAACGTGAAACGGCGGGGCAGGATATGATAGGAGGTGGTTAAGTCGACCAACGACGGAATAGGTATAATTAAATAAATACTTATTCCGTCCTCAGTAGGCTACCCCCCTTGCCCCGCCTCACCGCGCATACCTGTGCCAGCCACCGCTGTATTTCAGGGATAGCGCCACTCATGCTGAGGGTTTACCGTTTTAAATAAACGTGGCCCTGGTGGGCAAAGAGGAGGTTCCTGCGCTTTGCTCTTCATGGAGGTCTGGGTTCCCTTTCTGTTTAGCAGCGCACAGCTTCACTTCAGATATAGCTGTAGATGTAGTTATAAAACCCACTTTAGTGTAGTGTATTTACACATATTTAAAAGTCAGGCGTTGTTTTATTTTAGGCAGGCTTTTGGCCTCCACTGCACCACTTAATTTATTAATAAGACCAGTTTGTGCATCTAAGTGTTTTTTGGTATTTCTGCACGTAAATTCCAATTACAGCAGCAGCGCTTATAGGTAATGCTAGCAGAGACGCCTTGCACTGACTCATGGTGCCGGCCTCTCTCCCCCACAGAAGGAATGCCATCAAAACAGGCAAGTCAATACATACTTCCTGGAGAAAAGTCCGAGGACAGGAAGAGCATGTATTTTGTGATTACGTAGTTGGCACGTGCTGATGTTGACGGCTTTAGAAAGCAGCTCCCTAGGAGCGCCTCTGCCGGGTGACGTCACATGGCTGGAGGGCGCTCGTGACGAAGTTAGAAATTCTCTGATGTTGCAACGGAAGAGGAAATAGAAGGCAGGGCGGAAGGGGGAAAGGGGAAATAATGTCTCCCGCCTCTGTCAGTCTACGTCATTATGTGCCCGCCCTGGACTTTGGGCCCGCGCGCGGTAACTTTGGTGTTGGTGGTAAGACTGCGATATTAGGGACTGACGTGTTTTGGGACCCGTAATAAACATACAAATACCTAGATTTAGGGACAACAGGCCTGCACCTTGTTAAATGTAAATTGATACTTGTATAGCGCACTACTCACCCGCAAGGGTCTCAAAGCGCTTGTACGAATACCGCTGTGGAACCCATCCTGGCTTTCCCTGTGAGGCTTCCACTCCTGGGCACCCCCAAGGAGGAGGCCAGGCATCCTTAGCGTTGTGGGGGCCGTTGTGGAGATTAAGCAAGTTATTGTTCAGAGTTGCAGAGTGGGACTCCATGATTGGAATAGGCACGGAGGCCAGAATTATCAGGTCCGTGGAATTTCGAGCCCAAGACCCACCGAGGTGGGAATTGAACCCTGGTCCTGGGCTAGACCTCTGCATCAGGGTCTGCCGCTCTAACCATTGAGCCACACTTCTCCACTTGTTAGGGCTCTTCGTGCTCCCCTAGAGAAGGCCTCTCCAACGTTTTCTTTAATAAGAGCTAATCATGGTAAATATAAATCATACCAAACTAACAATATTATTGGCGTGGTAATAGTTACCACGTCAGACAAGATTAGATTATTGGCCACCCCATGCAAGATTACCAGCAGTGATGCCCTCATTGCGTCAGGCAGGGTTGCCAGCAGGAATTGTAAAAACAGCTTTATCAATGTCGAATGCCCAGCTATGGTTAATACTTGACAGCCATAGCTGCAAGCTCCTGGCACATATGTAATACTATTAGTAATAAGTCTTCCCAATGGCGCACGCTTGAACAATAAAATATCACTATGTTATTTTTGGAATATATACCTTAATTGAACGGAGCAACAGTTTCTACCTTAGTAGGCTGGGCTGCGCACTGGAAAGCTACTTACAGGTACCTGTAGAGCAACCCTTAGCTGACGAGCTGCTCGTTGGGGAAACCTGCTGAAGAGTGCGCTTACGCAAACCTTAAATGCAGGAGAGCGGTGAACATTCACTGTTCTCAGTTGTGTAAGAAGGGTGCTGACAAGTGAAAGTGGATCAGCACTCAGTGTATCGGTTTACCCTAAAATTGATGACTGACCGGTATCTCTGGGCATAAATATGCAAATGTCGCCCATAAGGTGTGGTGCAGTGGGCACTTCAGATCTACACTACGAATGCACGCCCACATTATAAGGCCTACACAAGGTCAGCAGCAACCCCTGAAGGCTCCCCTATCTGTGACAGGCTACTTGTGCACAGATATAAAACTGAGCTAGACGTTATTCTGACACGTTCAGTCCTCTCATGTGCGCACATGGCGTGTGTTCATGTGTTGGTGTGTAACCAGTTCAGTCTTTTACCCAGCTGGTGCAACAGTTGACCTTACCTAAAAAGACAGACACTGGTGGTTAGCACTCTTGGTCCATTTGCACAAAAATTGACCACGAGTGAGGCTCGATTGGTAAAACTCCCTAACGGTGAAAGGCCAAAGGTGTTTAGTCAGAAAGCGTAAAATCCCCGGAGATTAAATGGTGGTTCCAAATTCGTACAAGATTGATTTTAGATTGTACATCTGTAACCCTTGTTTGTGCTGTGAGATACTAAGAAATAATTCCTTTAACTCTAGGCCTTTCTGGAACTAACTCTGCTATAAAGGTACATGTGTTCTCAACCATGGGAAAGGAACCCAAACAGAGAAAAGGGATAAGGAAGCAAATTTGTAGCCATAAAGACTAAATGAAATGTTTCAAGGATCTTGGTCCAGTGATCGGTGCCACTGTACCGGGCACTGACTTCGGGTGGGGGCGCCGTGTTTGCAAGTATATTAAACCACCTGCTGTCGTTTCTTGCCTCCAGCAATTTTCAAGCATCATTAAACATGTCAAAATAACTTCAGTGCTTAATGTTCTTCTTGGAAAGAGGTTGGAGTTTTGTCTGGTGGAAGGGTTGACTCATCATAAGGTTTCATAATATGCCTGATGTGAGGAACATGTACCATGCAGATCACAAACAGCATATAATTAAATAGGTCAGTGTGTTACTGCTTTTATCAGAGAGATCCTTTTGTTACTTGCAGTTTATAAGTTAAAATCCTAACATAGAACAGGGAGCTATTAGCTGTCATCAAAGAGATGCATACAAACTGCAAGGTATAGATTACAGCGCTATGATTTTTTCGCATCTTTCATTATTCTAATGTTGCAAAAAGGGTTTTATTTGGGTAGAAATCATTAAATAATCTTATTATTAAAGAGAAACCCAACCATGGTGTTACGTTTTAAATTCGGAGTTTCTGCTTCTCCAGACGCAGCACTCTTAAGCTCCACTGCTTCCAGAGATCGACCGGTGTCTCACAGCACAGTCAAAAGGAGTTTGCCCCACCTGGGGCTCCACTGATTCCTGAGTACGTGAACTCCTGATCTGTGTGTGATTCAGTCTTATGCGTGGTCACCGTCACTTAAATCAACAAAGGCGTACCACAGGGACATCACTGAAGACACGCATGCCAGGAGGGCACTCACAGTCAACAAGGTGACCCATGCAGATCAGGTGGATTGGCACGATCTCTGATCAGAAGTAGGCAAAAGCAGGCTTGTGGAGATAAACCCAGGTGACCAGAAAATAGTGATCCACCAAGGGTGGTGGGACCTGAGCAACTGAGCTATGTAAGAAATGACCAATTAAAATATGAGAGAGTGAGGGAAATCTAACATATAGGGAGCAAACTGCATCTGAGCCATAATATCAGTTTACTCATTTTTAGCAAATAAGAAATTCTTGCAAATGTTTTCTACTTTAATGAATCGCACGTATGCTAAAAGTATGGCTTCATTTCCTGGCAAAGTCGACTCATCAAGCTCTACAGAGAACTGGGATGTTTTTAAATGCTCACATTATGTTGTAAGAAGCACGCAACCCATCGTCATCTTTTGTGGATGCTGTTAAAATAGTGTTTCTACTGTCAGTTGTTTAAAACATGTTTCTTTAAGTGCTTGAAAAAAAGACGAATCTGTATCTTTTTTATCAGCATGAACTTTTGTCAAATATCATAGTAGTCTTGAAGGCTTCATTGCTTCATTTGATGACACTGTTTGGCAAATCAGGCACAACTGGTAATCTATTGTTTGTAGCAGACTGAACAAAGCCATAGTATAAATATTCAATACTATATTGTCTACATTTTTTCTTAGGTTCAGACATGATATTATCTGTGTAAAAAAAAGTATATAATCAAAAAAGTGCTATTTCTCTAGCCAGAACCATTTTTTTAAATTGTGAAGAGTGCCTACGACATCAGGTATAGTATACAGTGGTTTTTGAGTAAAACGGCAAAAGATTAAAGAAAACTAAAATACTAATGAAACTAATAAACTGGGTTTTGTTCTTTTCTTAGCATTAGATACTGCCTGGAACAAAATGACAGACATTCCCAAAAACCATAGTTCCTAGTAGACGTGCACTTTATTTCTTTCCAAGGAACCTATTCCGAATTTTGAATAGCTTTCAAGAAAAATTCAATAAAATGTTACGCAAAATCAGTCACTTTTCAACCTTAAATCAGCTGATACAAACGCAAATTACTACGATTCTGAAACTCAAAAATTGTGTCCAGTTTGCTGATTAACACTAGGAACGTAAGTGATACATCTGTGAGTTTAAGTTAAAATGAATGGTAATGGGGGTGGGGCTTGCACAGACGCATTTCTTCAATTACCAATCATTTCAATCAGTTTGTCGGAAACTCGTGTCAAGGCTTTGAAGGGGGCATGATATTTGCAACCGTGACGTATCATTTGCTACTCCTGGCTATTCAAGTTTGTGAATTTTGCTCACCTACTTGCGTCTATCCAATAATTTTTGTACTTTTTCGCAACAGTGATGTTTTTCTTTAGTGCAATTAGCATTAAGTGTTTACGATAGTGACCAGTGGTGGCTAGTAGGGAACACTGGTGGGGGCAGGGTAGAGGCGTTGGGGAAGGGTGGGGGGTTTAGAAAAAAAGGCTTAACTTATTGTTGCCGGTCGCCAGCCGCCATCTCTGCTCTGATGCAGGAACAGGAAGCACCCTGGCTCCGAGACTGCCCTAGCCAATCACAATGCTGCATTACAGCAGCCTTGTGATTGGTCCGAGCGCCGTGGTTCGGCGCTCAGACAGAGACTATGAGTCTGTGCATGTTCTCCACCCCGGATGTACAATGCAGCCGGTGGAGACATGCATGCGCATGATGGTTTGGCCTGCCCAAGGCGGCCAGCCAAACCGTCATGCGCACTTAAGGTAGAGCAGCAACCACTCCTCCTCTCTCTCCTGGGGTGTGACGAGCATAGTCCTGCTCCGTTCCAACGTGAACATTTTCATTTAAAAAAATAAATTTAAAAAAAGCATTTTATTCTAAGCACAGATACTAGATTAGTTCCAAATAAGCAATAAAAAAATTTGTTTGTGGGAATGTCAGTCCTTTTATTCCATGCAGTATATGTTTTTGATATTAAAGTGTCAAATAGCAAACTAAATGTATCAAGAAATAATTAATAAAAAAATACATTATTATGCTATTAAAAATACAGTTAATAGTTTTAATTTATTTTGCCCTTTTTAAAATAATTGTTCCTTATTAACACACAGCTTATTTTCCAACTAACACAGACGGTTCGATAGATAGAAATAAACGTTAATGGTTAACAGTTTTTTACGATTTCATTCCCCCTGTTTTCGTTAATATTGCAATTGAAACTATGACAAATATATTGACTGTACACTTCAAATAGTATTGTACCGACACAAGCCTGCTATGATTTTATTATTAGTAAGCACTAGACTACAAGATACAGAAACGTACCATAGATATGTAAGAACATTGATAAAAAATACTCACATCTAAATTGCTGTTTTATTGAAAGAACAGTAATACAATTTGCTTTGTATGTGATCAGTAATCCATAAAAAGGATGAAGGTATCAAATATGAATTAACATTTTAAAATACTTATCGCATTTGCACTATTATTAACTGCTTGTTACAAAATTCAGAAGCAATCTAAATTAGATTTCATAAGTGTCACCTATTTTTAGTATCGTATTGTAAACAAGTCATGATTACTTCCTGCTGATGCATGCTGGACTTCCTCACAATGCACAACATGCTCGCCTGCCAACACTTGCTTGTTAAGACCTGTCGGCGGACTTGACTGCTGATCGGTACTGTTATAACTTGCATTTTGTTTATATAGAAAATAAAGTAATCACTACGACTCTAACTCTATGTTACACAACCGATAAAACAGGTACAAACGTTTTTTTAAAATGTTTGTATCTTCTCTTTTTTTATGCTTACATCACCTGCTTACTTTTATTCACCACCCTGCCCAATTGCACCCGAGGCTACTACGGCCCCTCCTTGGATTGTTCCAGCACCCCCCAGATGGCAGTATCGCCCACTTTGGAAAACTCTGATCTAGATATAGGTTGAGCATAAATGAGGTAAAAGATTAAAAATAATTGTTGGAGCCCATTCGCTGCTTGTGGAAAAAGTAAAGCATCATCTGCGAATAGAAGACAGGGGACTGGGTGAGATCCCATCCGGGGGATATCTTTCCCATTTTTAATTAGATATTGGTCCGGGCAATTTAAACAAAGGAGGAAAAGAAATGGTGCCACAGTGCATACTTGCAAGACCCCTCTTTTGCAATGAATTGGAGCGGTACATTCCCCAATTTGTCCGTAACAGATTTTAAGCAGATGCTTAAGTAGATAAAAAAATGCCTGCTCTACTCAAAGTTGAAGTGGTTGACATTATCATAGGCACAGCAGAGATCCATAAAAGCGAGATATAAGGCACCGCCCCTGGGTTTGTCATATTTCCCAGCTATGCGTGAAAGGTTGAAGCTGTGCTCCACCTTACCTGCCCCAGGGCAGAAACCAAACTGGACTGGAAAAAGTATATTATTAGATTCAGTCCATGTCTCTAAGTGAGAAAGAAGAAGACGCCCTAGTATCTTGGAAATTGAATCTATCAAGGAAATAGGTTTGTAGCAACCTTTCTCTCATTTGTTTTAAGTTAAGGAAAATTACCACTTTCTTCCAAGGAGGGATAAGACCAATATTTGTGCCATGTAAGACATTTGTGATGAGAGGTGCCCGTAGGTTTAAATTTGCTTTGAATAGGTCCATAGGGACTCCATCTGTGGCCTGGGGCTTTTCTCAGCGTGCTATTTTTCAGTGCAATAGTCCCTTCTTTCAAGTTTATAGATTGACTCAATGCGGTAAGAGCAGATGTGTCAACTGCAGACATCTGCAGCTCCTCCTGAGTAAGTTCTGGGGCATTTCCCCGATCAAGGAGTTTCAAAAAATTTGAGACCCAAGTTTCAGTAGGTATTAAACACTCTATCTTAAGAGAGTTGTGCTCGGTGAAAAAAAAGAATGGTGTATGAGTCCACAAAAGCGAGTTTAGTCATTCAGCCTTACTGCTACCTACCAGGCAGTTTTTTTGGATTTCCGTCTTTCTAGGGGAGAGGGCTTCTTTATAAGACCTTCTAGCACGTTTGACTAGTTCTGTATCTCTTGGGTAGTCTTAAGAGTGCATTTCAGATTATGATGCTCAACAGAACATGTTTTATTAAACCATCTACATGGGCGGGACATCTTCTTGACTGACTTTCCTGATGTAATGGCTGGATTTTCTGAGTAGGTGGGATCAGCCCCTAAGGGCCCCTCCAACCCAGCCAGAACGTAATCACATCCCTCCTCAGGACCAACTATCCAGGCACCTGGTACCTACCTGAAGATGGGGAACTCGCAATATACAAGCTCATATTATTAAAAACACCACTAAATCTATAGGGATACTAAGAATACTCACTGATTACTAGGGATATCCATACCCTACACCACACTTATATTCACATCAGTTGGTCTCGCGGCCACTCAGACCCAGACCGGTCTACCCTAGGGCAGATATGACACACAATCCGGTGCGTCTACACATGGGCCTGCAGAACCCAATGCTCCCTTTTCCAAACTGTTTGCAATCCTGCAAAACTACACGCTAGTTCAACCTCCTAGCGCTCTCACTTATTCAAGCCACAATCCTGTGGGTATCGGCACTGGCAATCCTCCCCAGTGTTCTCACTAACGCCGTATATCAACGACGACCACATTCCTATAAACACCTATACATATATATATATTGGGAAGTCTCTTCACTAAAGGTCTGCTACTACAATAATATTATGGGATGGTGTACTAACTTAGTCCCTTAGTTGCAAGTCTCCTCTCTCCCTCACTATTACTTACCTGATCAGGGGTAGCATCTGTTCAAACAGCAATACCTACCAGGAAAGATTACCCTCACTGTATGGGGACAAAGATATACACACTATGTGATTGAGTTATTTCTTGATTTAAGCGCTCCTACTCCCTTCTGATCCATCAGTGGCTCAACAGCAACTGGCTAGAAGCCAGGATAACTTTATCATAAAAGAACTCATGCACACTAATTCACTAATTAATGGGGGTCATTTATTAGTACAATATAAACCTTTACACAGAACTGACAAAGACTATAGGTAGAACACACCGCTGAAAGGGAAAGATTAAACATAACAGGAACACTCCGCTGAAAGGGAAAGGATTAGTTAGACATCCTAGGGAATAAGAACAAGATTAAGGTGTTGTAAGTGTAACTAATTCAGACTACCTCACCTATTAGAAGGAAGATTTCTCTCTCTGCCTCTGGTGGGATTAGGGCTCTCTCTCTGACTCTGGTGGGATTAGGGCTCTCTCTGTCTCTCCCTCCTTCACCACATCACCACGCCTTTGGTTCAGTTGCTCCAGCTGACAGCCTTCTTTGATGCTCTCTGCACTGCTTTCTCTCTCCTCATCTTCAGCAATCGTCTGCCTTCTTTCTCCATTCAAGAACTGCACTCTATTCTGCAGCTCCAGCAGACATTCTCTCTCTCTCTGCAAGCTGTTCTGAGCTCCAAGCTGTTCTGAGCTCCCAGCTGTTCTGTGCTCCAAGCTGTTCTGAGCACCACGCTGAACTGCACACCACGCTGGACTGAACTCCAAACTGAACTGACCACTCCTCCTCTCCTGTAGCTCACTAATATGGAAGCTTGTCCTTTCATGGAAAGTTACGGCCAGTAACCTGCCGCCCACCAAATTCTTGTACCTCCCCGTACCAAGGACACGTTCCCAGCTGGCCAGCCTGAAGTTGTGTCTTCGGAGTGGAGAAAAATACATTCCTTCGATAGGGGCCAGCCCGAGCCGGTTCTCTCCAAGCGAACAACAGCCTTAACTATAAACTTTGCCTTTGCCCTGAAAAGCCTCTCAGCTTCATCAAGATGGAGTCCCTCTAGCTCTAGGCCTGTAGGCCTGAAAGGGGTGAAATGCTCCTTAGCTCTGTCAGAATACCTACATAAACCATACCAATGTGTCTAATATGTCAAAGCCAATAGGCAATAGACAGGTTAAAGTCAAGAATAAAGGCATATTAACCTCTTCTAGGTCTGGAAAAAGGGCTTAAAAGGGCCAACACAGGCTAAGAATACCTATACTAGATGCGAGCAAGATTAATGATCTATATCACTGCTAAATAAAGCCAAAAACTCTGCCATTACACTCCACCCTTAGATCCTTATCTTGCGAGCATCAGTAAACAACAACAACCATCTAAACAAACATCAACATAATCTATCCAACATAGGCTAAGAATACCTATCCTAGATGGGAGCAAGATTAATGATCTATATCACTGCTAAATAGAGCCCAAAAACTCTGCCATCCACCCTTAGATCCTTATCTTGCGAACATCTTATAAACAATAACATCCAGATAAACAAACATCAACACAATCTATCAACAAATCAAAAACTAAAAAACTCCCTAAAAAGAATGACAACTTAAGGAAATTCCACCTGAAACTCAATGGTAGGGAATACAAACCTAACAACCAACTGAAAACAAATCAAAGCACCCTTGACTTGAATGCTGAAACATATCTGAGATTGGATCTGATAACAACAGAAACTAACCAAAGCATCCTCAAACTAAATGTGCCTCAACTTCTAGTGATAACTGGTGAAATCTAGTGATGTAGGGACTTATGTGTTGAATGAAAACAGCAAGGGGCCTAAATGGGGCCTACTTCGGACAACTTAAGCCTAAATGAGGCCTACCTACTATTGTCAACTTAAGAACTAAATGTGTTTCAACTCCTAATGAGAAAACAAGAAAGGGCCTAAATGAGCCCTACCTACTATAGGCAACTTAAGCTAATGATGACTCATGAAATCTATTGGTGTAGGGGCATGTTTGTGGGATGAAAATAACAATGGGCCTATATGAGGCCTACCTACTGACATTTGTCAATTTAAAGTGAAATCTGAGAAGTAGACATGACAAACTGTGTCAAGGTTTGGGCAAACATTAATACATAATCATACTAAAAGACACACCACCCAGAACAATCCAAAGTTTAAGGTAACCACCCTTTGATCAATCAAGGTGAAAATGTAAGAACAATAAAAAAAAAACAACCCCATTTCTACAAGATAGCTGGTGTAACACCAAGCCAAGAACATCCATTTTACATCATACTGTGGAACACATGTGTGCAGCACCATTCAAAAAAAAAAAAAAGAGTCCTTCATTGGCAAAAACTGTTTTGAAGAAAACAGGAAAACTATAATAGGTGACATGTTTTTTGCTTTAAAAGTGGGGCCTGCTTGTCCAAGGGATTATGTAACCAAATCCCTGTATGATTCTGTCACAAATAAAACATGTTTGTGTTTTTTTTTTTTTTAAAGTGGGGCCTGCTCGTAGTGATGTCAACAACAAAAAAAAAATTGCAGGCCAAGGAATTATGTAACCGAGTCCAAAAAAAAAAAAGTCAATTTTAATTCTTCAGTGTAGGCCACCACCCTGCATCTTCGGTATCCGGACACTTCCTCCGATGCAGCCATCCATCACCCTTCCGGTCTGGTCTGGTCTGGTCTGGTCTGGTCTGGTCTTGTCTGATTCCATCATCCAAAAATAATAAACTAAAATAAAAACATGAAAGTAAAAAACTAAAACAAGAAAGGAAGTGGAAGGGGGATCGACCCACACACAACCACAACCCAGCAATCCTAGGAACAAGAGAACAAGTATCATTAATCTTGCAAAATAAAATTTTTATTTAAAAAGCACCCCGGGTGCCTTTCATTATTGAAAAGAAAAATATCCTAATTAATTAAAAACATTCAAAATTTAATATTTAAGTTTATGAAGTGGGGCCTATCATACCCTAATCCTCTCTAAGCCAGCCTTCTCCCTTCAGAGTAGGAGCCAGGCTACAGTATGAAGCTATTTGAATCACTGCCAGATGATGATCTTACAGCAGGAGCAGGGCACTGCAAGCCTCCCTTTTCCCTGGTCAGAGAAGCCCGCCCAGGCCCACTGCAACTAACTAACTCCAAGGGCAAGAGTCTGCAAGAGTCCCTTATCAGCAGGCAATGAAGCCGCCTGCGTCAACAGCCAGGAAGAGCGAGGTCCCCCGCCCTTAAATAAACAAGCCGTCCGCGGAAGAAAATTGGATTGTAGCCAATCATAACGAACAGGGACGTGATCGGAACCTGCAGAGGGAAGGAAAAAAAAACTCGTCTGCACAAACCAGCTGGTCTGCCAAGGTCGACAAACAAATTCCTTGCCTGTTCCCAGGCCTGATTGTGCTAACCAACGAAAGCTAGCATTTTAAAAAAAAACAATTCTGTTACAGTGTACTGCTAATTAAAAGCTCCAGTTTCTAAAAAGACTTTTGTCTAACTAATTCAGCTAAAGGCAAGACATTTAAAATATGGGCACTTATTTAGAAAGGGGCAACTAAGTTTTGCACACAAGATTATACATTCTGCATTTGAAAAAACGAATTAACATGGACCATTGTCAGCTGCTGAAAGAGAAATAATTTTAAAACAACATAATTGTACATTACAGTGTAATTTAACATGTAAGCCATTTAAGCCAACCTAATAAAAGGGCCACCTTCATACACTAAGAAACAGCCAATTATTTTCTAACTGAGTTGGTGAACTTATTAAAAAAGGTTTTGCTGACACATTTATAAAAGAATACATTTTAATTTACATTTGGGAAAATAATAATGTTACATTTAACATTTTTTCAAAGGCACACGGTTGCCTTTCACTAATTAAAAGCACATGTTACCATGCACTGTCGGGCAAGATTGATTATTCTCAACCTGTGATCATTGCAACCAGCACATTCCTATCTAGATGGAAACCCCTCAAAGAAATAATTAATGAAAACAGCTCCGTAGCGTGCACTCTAACAGGGCCATTTTTTTTTTAAACATTTCACTCATTTTCTCTCTCCGTGCAAACCCTTTATCTCAATCCGACTGGTTGATTTATAACCACATCAGTTCCAAGGCAAACCCACACAAATTCGTAGACGCATTTCAAAAAGAATGTGAAATGAACAAAACCCTTTGCAAAGCACAAGATGTTACCTTCCCGTCAAGAAGTTGACAAAGCACATAGGCAGACCAAGGAACCAAAAAAAAAGTCAAAATCAAACCATCAAATAATCCACTGACTTTTATAGTCAGGTCAGATAACCATGCATGTTGACAGCATGTTAAAAATAAAGACTGCCATCTCAACTCAAGATATTAACCCTTTGGCAGCTCAAGCAGAATCATTCCCCAACGTCTGCAGATACATGGGAAAATCATGAGCACATTTCTTCACGTTTACAGCTAACACGTACACATATTTTCAAAAACGTTATCCCCAAGCACCCGAGAGAGATCCAGCTCTCTCCTGCCAAACGTAATGATAACATGCCCTGTCCAAGCCATGACCACATGGCGCTCCTCACAAGCCATATTTACAAGACAAACTCTTCACAAACAATATATCCAAGGCGCAATGCACAAGGAACACAGCAGATCAACATGAGAACATGCACCTCACAAGCCACAATAATATGGCGCTATTCACAAGCCATATTTACAAGGAGCTATATTCAAAGAACTCCACAAATCATAGAACAATGAACACATTTCACATTGCACAGCATAAGCAGATGCAGCAAGCAATTTAATGGGCAATTTAAAAACACTTTTTACACACATTTATACAATTGGACCATCACAAAGATGTAACTGGCTTCCTCATGTAATGCCATCCTTCAACCCTGACAGTTTAAACACCAAGATGAAAATCATTCCTTCCACCCTGAATAAACCAAATGCCATGATGTAATGCAATCTCCTCACGCTGCAACTGTTCAAGCCCATAGGTCTAACAGGCTACATAAACTGCAACATTACGCCAGATGGAACCAGCGTTCAGGGCACTCCCACACAACACATGGGAAACAATCTAAGCACATGGCAAGGACACACAGAATTCGTAAGATGACGACTACGCCAAATGTTATGTTTGGCGCTCAGGGCACTCCCACACAACACATGGGAAACAATCTAAGCACATGGCCAGGACACACAGGATTCGTGAGATGACGACTACGCCAAAATGTAATGGCTGGATTTTCTGAGTAGGTGGGATCAGCCCCTAAGGGCCCCTCCAACCCAGCCAGAACGTAATCACATCCCTCCTCAGGACCAACTATCCAGGCACCTGGTACCTACCTGAAGATGGGGAACTCGCAATATACAAGCTCATATTATTAAAAACACCACTAAATCTATAGGGATACTAAGAATACTCACTGATTACTAGGGATATCCATACCCTACACCACACTTATATTCACATCAGTTGGTCTCGCGGCCACTCAGACCCAGACCGGTCTACCCTAGGGCAGATATGACACACAATCCGGTGCGTCTACACATGGGCCTGCAGAACCCAATGCTCCCTTTTCCAAACTGTTTGCAATCCTGCAAAACTACACGCTAGTTCAACCTCCTAGCGCTCTAACTTATTCAAGCCACAATCCTGTGGGTATCGGCACTGGTAATCCTCCCCAGTGTTCTCACTAACGCTGTATATCAACGACGACCACATTCCTATGAACACCTATACATATATATATATTGGGAAGTCTCTTCACTAAAGGTCTGCTACTACAATAATATTATGGGATGGTGTACTAACTTAGTCCCTTAGTTGCAAGTCTCCTCTCTCCCTCACTATTACTTACCTGATCAGGGGTAGCATCTGTTCAAACAGCAATACCTACCAGGAAAGATTACCCTCACTGTATGGGGACAAAGATATACACACTATGTGATTGAGTTATTTCTTGATTTAAGCGCTCCTACTCCCTTCTGATCCATCAGTGGCTCAACAGCAACTGGCTAGAAGCCAGGATAACTTTATCATAAAAGAACTCATGCACACTAATTCACTAATTAATGGGGGTCATTTATTAGTACAATATAAACCTTTACACAGAACTGACAAAGACTATAGGTAGAACACACCGCTGAAAGGGAAAGATTAAACATAACAGGAACACTCCGCTGAAAGGGAAAGGATTAGTTAGACATCCTAGGGAATAAGAACAAGATTAAGGTGTTGTAAGTGTAACTAATTCAGACTACCTCACCTATTAGAAGGAAGATTTCTCTCTCTGCCTCTGGTGGGATTAGGGCTCTCTCTCTGCCTCTGGTGGGATTAGGGCTCTCTCTGTCTCTCCCTCCTTCACCACATCACCACGCCTTTGGTTCAGTTGCTCCAGCTGACAGCCTTCTTTGATGCTCTCTGCACTGCTTTCTCTCTCCTCATCTTCAGCAATCGTCTGCCTTCTTTCTCCATTCAAGAACTGCACTCTATTCTGCAGCTCCAGCAGACATTCTCTCTCTCTCTGCAAGCTGTTCTGAGCTCCAAGCTGTTCTGAGCTCCCAGCTGTTCTGTGCTCCAAGCTGTTCTGAGCACCACGCTGAACTGCACACCATGCTGGACTGAACTCCAAACTGAACTGACCACTCCTCCTCTCCTGTAGCTCACTAATATGGAAGCTTGTCCTTTCATGGAAAGTTACGGCCAGTAACCTGCCGCCCACCAAATTCTTGTACCTCCCCGTACCAAGGACACGTTCCCAGCTGGCCAGCCTGAAGTTGTGTCTTCGGAGTGGAGAAAAATACATTCCTTCGATAGGGGCCAGCCCGAGCCGGTTCTCTCCAAGCGAACAACAGCCTTAACTATAAACTTTGCCTTTGCCCTGAAAAGCCTCTCAGCTTCATCAAGATGGAGTCCCTCTAGCTCTAGGCCTGTAGGCCTGAAAGGGGTGAAATGCTCCTTAGCTCTGTCAGAATACCTACATAAACCATACCAATGTGTCTAATATGTCAAAGCCAATAGGCAATAGACAGGTTAAAGTCAAGAATAAAGGCATATTAAGCAGCTATCCTCTTCTAGGTCTGGAAAAAGGGCTTAAAAAGGCCAACACAGGCTAAGAATACCTATACTAGATGCGAGCAAGATTAATGATCTATATCACTGCTAAATAAAGCCAAAAACTCTGCCATTACACCTGACTAGCAAAGCATTAGATGCCTTATGAAAAGGGTATTATAACCATCAATGACCAAAAGTGGGCTAGACTCTAGGGATAGATAAGTAAGAAAAGCTGCCTCTTCACTCCAAATGAAATCTTGCAAGAAAAGGTCAGGGTTTATGTTATCCCATATTAATCTTAGTACCGAGTTCACCGGATAGATCAACTCTCCAGACTCCGTTATTTCACGCTTTGTTATATTCATGTTCAATATTCAAGATAATAAATTATGGTTTTTAAATTTACATACAAACAAGATCGCCATTGCCGGCGAGGCGCGAGGCCACGCCCACTTCGAGGCCACGCCCCCCGCCCTCACAGCGTATATAAACACTGACTGAAAGTGTTTTTACCTGGAACCTAGTACACTCCTGAGGCGGAAGCCGGGAGCTCTACGATCCTGTTTTTAAATTTACATGTCACAAATAATCTCTGTTTTTTAACATTGCTTGTCTCCTGGCACATTTGGACTTCAGTGTTTGAACCCCTTTACTCACCTCACAGCGAATCTAACGCTGATTGTAGGTTCGAGCGAGGATACAAACAAGATCGCCATTGCCGGCGAGGCGCGAGGCCACGCCCACTCCGAGGCCACGCCCCCCGCCCTTTTTCCCCCCCTCAAATAATGTGCAACCACCGTACGCGCAGCGGACGGGCGCAGTGGGCGCGCCTAAGGCAAGCACGTCTTCGCCCGTCCTCGCCAAGTCATCGCCTCTCGCCAGTCACCCTGCCCAACAAATACGGACGGCTCATCACTATGACAAAGATCATCTCCTTTCACTCAACCCAGGCCAACGCTGTTACAAGCTAGAGGGCTGCATTGGTCAGACTGCTCTTCAGTGCAACTCCTGTAACCTATGCATCCCTGAGCCACAACTAACCCGACACAAAGCCATCGGAAGGAACCAGACCTTGCTCACTATTTCCCAGCTAAATGTCAGGTCCCTGGTTAAACACCACGCAGAGGTAAAAACTCTACTGGTAGACGAAAACCCAGACATTATGTTCTTGAGTGAAACCTGGCTCAAGGACGAACTGACTAGGATTCCTAATCTAACGCTACCGGATGGGTTCTCTATGACCTCCATTAACAGAGACTCTAGAGGAGGCGGCATTGCCGCCATTTATAGAACATCTTACTCTTGCTCCTTCTTAAAGGAAAACATTACGGGATGTGAATGCGCCCCTTTTAAAATCACCATTAGCCCTCACTTTTCCCTATCTGGCCTTTTTATCTATAGACCCCCGGGACCTACCTCCAAATTCATAGAGGAGCTCCTAGAGTCAGCTCATGCGTTGGTTGCTAGCTCCGCTAATTTTACGATCTAAGGGGATTTAAACATTCATTTTGATGCCATTTCGGATCCAACCATCAGCAACCTCCTAGCTGACCTAACAGCCTTGCAGCTAACCCCCCTTATACATTCCTCTACCCACTCTGCCGGGCACCTACTTGACCCGGTTTTCACCAATATCCCGGGAGCTAGTGCGGATCCTCCTAAACCCATGGGATGGACGGACCACTTCCTCGTCACAGTCGCGACCTCGGTCGCTACCCAACCCAACAGGGCGATGCCCACTTCTTGCCTCAAACGGCCCTGGCACAAACTCCAGAATTTGGACTTTCCGGCCAGCTTAGGAGAACCTAACTTTGAAATCACAAACGACGTTAACGCGTCATATGCCGCTTTCCAAGAGTGGATTACCAAAGGACTTGATACTCTCATACCGGCCAAATGGACTAGAGGACGTATTACCCCATCTAATCCATGGTATGACGAGAACTTAAAAACATTGAGAAAAAAATGCAAAAGAGCGGAACGCCAATGGAGGAAAGACTACAAGGACGAGGACAAAAACTCTTATTTGACCTCACTCAAAATATATCACAAAGCTATACGCGCTGCCCGCGCATCCTTCTATGCCAAGGAAATCGACTCCAGCTCCAACCCCACAATAACAATCTTTAAATTAGTTCAAAATCTACAAAACGGTGGCAACCCTGCCTCGTTTATTTCCTCCACCCAACAGTGCGAAGACCTCGCCACGTTCTTTACTGATAAGGTGAGGAAAATTTACAATTCCTTCTCACAAAACCCCTCCGTCTACACCAGCCCTCCTAACTGCCCCTTCAAGGGACCCAGGCTCACCCATCTGCCAGCTATCTCTCACGAGGACCTAGCTAAATTTTGCAGAAGGGTGAAATCCGGCGCCCCCTCAGATCCCATGAGACCAGCCTATTTTTTAGGAGCCTTAGACTTTTTTCTCCCCTCTCTAGCCACACTTCTCAATCTTTCCTTTTCATCGGCTACAGTACCCACTTGTTGGAAACAAGCATGGGTCAATCCTATTATCAAGAAACCCACCCTAGACCCCACTAAACCGGAGAACTATAGGCCCGTATCACTGCTCCCCTGGGTATCCAAACTGGCAGAGACCCACGCTAATACAGTACTCATGGACCACCTGGCAGAAAATAACATCTTGGACCCCTCCCAACACGGGTTTAGGCCTGGGCACAGTACGGAGTCTGCCCTTCTTTCCACCACTGAACACCTCCGGAAGATTATGGACTCCGGTCAGAGTGCTGCGCTGATACTACTCGATCTCAGCGCAGCCTTTGACACGGTTTCCCATAATATCCTTCTTAGCCGTTTGGAAAGTATTGGAATCCAGGAACTGGCACTTGAGTGGTTCCAATCGTTCCTTACGGGCAGGTCTTTTTGTGTGTCAGCCCCCCCATTTATTTCCCAACCCCAGACTATAGGCCAGGGAGTCCCGCAGGGCTCTTCCCTCAGTCCATCCCTTTTTGATCTGTACATGCAGCCCCTTGCGGCAGTGGCCAGGGAATGGGGTCTCACGCTGGTGTTGTACGCCGACGACACACAGTTGGTAATCACCCTGACGGAGGTGCCCTCCACCTCCGCCACAAGATTTAGGGATGGACTGGCCGCAGTCGCCAACTGGATGACTGCAAACTGTTTACAACTGAATGCAGGGAAAACCGAGGTGCTACTCCTAGGCAAGAACCCCAGCTGCTGGAACGACCACTGGTGGCCCCCCTTGTTGGGCCCTACCCCCCCTCCCAAATCTTTGGTCAAAAACTTGGGTGTATGGCTCGACTCCGCACTGAACTATCAGACTCATACAAAAAAAGTAGCGGCTACCTGCATCGGGTTGCTGAGAAGCCTCAATCCTATTCTAGGCTTCTTTGACCACAAAACACGGCAGCTCATTGTCCAATCCACCATCCTGGCTAGGTTAGACTACGCAAGCGTCCTACTCCTGGGCGCTAATAAAGCCAAGACAACCAGGTTCCAGCGAATACAGAATGCTGCGGCCAGAGCAATAGTAGGCCTCCCCAGAAGGTGTTCTGCTAGAGCCACCATACACAGACTCCACTGGCTTCCTGTGGAAGCCCGCATCCAATTTAAGGCCCTGACCACAGCTTTTAAAATCCTGAAAATGGACGGCCCCGAACTCCTCCGCTCGCTTTTAACACTTTACACCCCCCAACGCCATTTGGGTTCTAAGGGGCAGCACTTAGTAGTGGTTCCCCGCACGAAGTTCTGCCGCATAGGGGGCCGCTCCTTCAGACTGCTGGGAGCAAGACTTTGGAACTCCCTTCCCCTCCACATCCGTTGCCTCAACAACCTGTCCGCTTTTCGCAAAGCAATCAAAACTCACCTCTTCCCACCCCTATAAACCTTTTCTCCCCCCCCCCACAGGTTGCGCTATGGTTCTTAGCGCCGGGACGCCCCGTTGCTGGGGCAGCTGTCGCGCTCAACAAACCTATAAAATAACATAACATAACTCACACAAATATTAATAGTCAAGAAATTACCAACCAAAAGAGCAAGATCATTGGAAAATAACGTGCAATCTATAGTGCTACATTCACCATTTCCATGGAAATTGGGAAGTATGAAACGGTGTTTGAGGATTAGATCCAATGTAAACAACAAATGATGTTCCGCATAAGGGTAATAGATTCTCCTTTCAATTCCATTAAACCACAAACCAATTGAACACTGAATTTATAAAGTTTGAGGTTAAAATCATCAGCCCACAGTCCAGAGATCTAATAATTTAACTTAGAAAAGATGTTGCTGAGGAGCGCATCAAGTTCTTCACCCACGTCAGTCTGTCTATGGTCAAATGTGTTCTAATAATAATAAATTAGGGACCAGTTCCTACAGCCCACAGGAGATAAAAGCAGAATGTGAAACCAAGTGGAATTATGTATTTCTATGACCTTCAAGAGGGTTAGTTTAACTGATGCCAACACCGCCAAACTCCCTCTCGCCCATCCAGCTCCCGAAGTGGTAGTGGGACTACACTAAGGGTGAAAGTCATACACAACAAAGGAGGACACCCACCGTGTTTCTTGCAGGCAGATTAGGTCTTAGTCACCCACTACAGTTAGCCAATCTGAGTTATTAAGCTTATTATGCACACCAGCGATATTCCACAAGAAAAAGGAACAAGCATTTACAATGCAATGGTCTCAGCATTGTTAAAGTTAGAGCTATTGGCAATGCTCATGACATTTTTTTTATTTATGTTTTGGTTTTTAAAACATAAATAAATGTCAAGTCAAGTCAAGTCAAAAAATTTGTATAGCGCACTACATACCCAGAGGGTTTCAAGGCGCTTAGGAAGGGGAGGAGGATTATTTATCAAATATCCACGTTTTAAGCTGCTTTCTGAACTCTAGGTGGTTCTGGGTGAGGCGAAGGTAAGCGGGGAGTGAGTTCCATGTTTTAGCAGCCAGGTATGAAAAGGATCTGCCTCCCATGGTGGTCTTGTTGATGCGGGGTATAGTGGCGAAGGCTTGGCTGGAGGAACGAAGTTGGCGGGAGGGGGTGTAGAAGGACAGTCGAGAGTTGAGGCAATCTGGTCCGATGTCGTAGAGTGATTTGTGTGCGTGGGTAAGCAGTCGGAAGGTGATTCTCTTATTGACGGGTAGCCAGTGGAGGTCTTTAAGGTGACCAGAGATGTGTTTGTTGCGTGGGATGTCTAATATGAGTCTGGCTGAGGCGTTTTGGATTCGTTGGAGTTTCTTCTGGAGTTTAGCGGTGGTACCTGCGTAGAGGGTGTTTCCGTAGTCCAGTCGGCTCGTGACCAGAGCATGGGTGACTGTTTTCCTTGTTTCGGAGGGGATCCAGCGAAATGTTTTTCTGAGCATGCGAAGAATGTTGAAGCAGGAAGAGGATACGGCGCTGACTTGTCTGTTCATTGAGAGTGAAGAATCCAGGATGACACCTAGGTTCCGTGCGTGGTCTGTCGGGATGGGTGCTTTTCCGAGGGCTTCCGGCCACCAGGAGTCGTCCCAAGCAGAGGGGGATGTGCCTAAGATGAGGACTTCTGTTTTGTCTGAGTTCAGTTTCAGACGGCTTTGTTTCATCCATTCGGCGACTTCTTTCATTCCTTCGTGTAGGTTAGTTTTGGCGGTGCTGGGGTCATTGGTGAGAGAAAGGATCAATTGAGTGTCGTCCGCGTAAGAGATGATGTTGAGGTTGTGATGGCGTGCGATGGCCGCGAGGGGGCTCATGTATACGTTGAAGAGGGTGGGACTGAGTGAGGATCCTTGAGGTACGCCGCAGATAACTTCAGAGGCTTCGGACTTGAATGGAGGAAGGCGGACTCTCTGGGTTCTTCCGGTGAGGAATGAGGTGATCCATTCAAGTGCTTTTCCCTGGATTCCGATGTTATTGAGGCGTTGTAAGAGGGTGCTGTGGCAGACTGTGTCGAAGGCTGCAGAGAGGTCAAGGAGGATGAGGGCGACTGTGTCTCCATTGTCCAGTAGGGTTCGAATGTCGTCTGTTGCTGCGATGAGGGCGGTCTCAGTGCTGTGTTTTGCTCGGAAGCCAGATTGTGAGGGGTCGAGGGATTTGTTGGCTTCGAGGAAGGCGGCGAGCTGGTTGTTGACGGCTTTCTCGATGACTTTGGCCGGGAATGGAAGAAGCGAGATGGGGCGGTAATTTTTAAGTTCGGTGGGGTCTGCAGTTGGTTTCTTCAGAAGGGCGGTGAGTTCAGCGTGTTTCCACTCTTCTGGGAAGGTAGCGGAGTTGAAGGAGCAGTTGATGATGTCTCGGAGGTGCGGTGCTATGACGGAGTCTGCTTTGTTGAAGATGTGGTGAGGGCATGGGTCTGTGGGGGATCCTGAATGGATGGAATTCATCAGGCGGATGGTGTCCTCAGTGGAGATTGGGTTCCAGGCGTTAAGGGTGTTCACGGGGGGAAGATGATCAGCAGATGGAGGGGTGGGTTGGTTTCCGGGCTGGTTGTCAAAGCTGTTGTGGATGTCTGCAATCTTGTTGTGGAAAAAAGAGGCTAGGGAGTCGCAAAGGGTTTGAGAGGGGGTGATGTCATTGGAATTGGCCGAGGGATTGGAAAATTCCTTGACGATGTTGAACAGTTCCTTGCTGTTGTGGGCGTTGTTGTCAAGTCGATCCTTGAATGCTGTTTTCTTGGCTTTTCGGATCAGTTGGTGGTGAGTGCGGGTGGCGCTTTTGAAGGCGTCCTTAGTGCTGGTGGTTGGGTCTTTTTTCCAGGCCTTTTCAAGGGAACGGCAGAGATTCTTGGAGTTCTTGAGATCATCGTTGAACCATGAGGCTTTCTTGCTGCCAGATTTACTTTGACGTTTTTTCAGTGGAGCTAAGGTGTCGGCGGTGTTGGATAACCATAGGGTGAGGTTGGCGGCGGCTTCGTTAGCGTTATAGGAGAGGGCGGGAGTGTTTTGAAGGAGCGATGCGGAGATTTGGTCCGTGGTGATTTTGTTCCAGTTTCTTTGCAGGGTAGGTTGGAGGTGGATGTTGGGTTTTGGTTTGTTGTAGGTGAAGTGAACGCAGCTGGGGTCAGTCCAGAGGAGCTCCGTAGTGTGGCTGAAGGAGACATGATTGCTGGAGGTGAAGATGGGGTCGAGGGTGTGACCTGCGATGTGGGTGGGGGAAGTGACTAGCTGTTTAAGTCCGAGGTTGGCGAGATTGTCCAAGAGGGTGGTGGTGTTGCGGTCGTGGCTCTTTTCAAGGTGAAAGTTGAGGTCTCCCAAAAGGATGTATTCTTTGGAGGGTAGTGCGTGTGGGGTGATGAAGTCTGTGATGTCTTCACTGAATTTTGCGCGGGGTCCTGGTGGTCTGTAGAGGAGGGTGCCTCTAAGTGTGGTCTTGGGGTCGATGTGGATCTGGAAATGGAGGTGTTCGGAGTTGGTGAGGTTGGCGTCAGAGCTGGTAGAGATGCGGATAGATTTCTTATGGACGATCGCGATTCCTCCTCCTGTGTGGCTGGTACGGTCTTTGCGAGTGATCTTATAGTCTTCAGGGATGGCAATGGTGATGTCGGGTGCGGAGGAAGCATTCATCCATGTTTCTGTCAGGAAGGCGATGTCCGGAGAAATGGTGTCTAGTAGATTCCAAAGGTCAATGGCATGTCTGTGGACGGATCGGGTGTTGAGAAGGATGCGTTGAAGGTGGTTGGGGTCGGGGGTCTGTGCTGTGGGCGTAGCGGAGATGTAGACAGTGCCGCTGAACTTGCAGGTGACGCAGGAGAAAGGTCCATGGGTTTGTCCAGGGGCGGCTTGGACGCAGTTGGGAGCGCGGCCGGGGTTAAGGGCTAGGAGGGAGGTGGCATCGTAGGTGATGCGGGAGGGCTGGGCGGCGCGAGGGGCAGGGGGACTGGCGCTGGGCGCGGTCCAGGCGCGGACGGGCGTAGACGGGCTTACCTTTGGCGCACCTTCGGCGCGGGTTGGGCGCGGTCGCTGCGCGTGGACGCTGCGCGCGGGAACTCCTGTCATATATGGATGGTGGAGGGGGAGGGGCGAGGGCGTCTCAGCTGGGAGGTGGGGCGGGCTAGGTAACAGGACAACAACAACAAAATGGAGGGCGCTTGGGGGAAAAGTCGAGAAGAGCAGCAAAGTCGCGCTGGCAATGTGAAATGACACAATAATTAAACAATATGCAAAGCGGCATACACAGCGCACAGCAGGCAATTCAATGAGGGCGCTTGGGGGAAAAGTCGAAGAGCAGCAAAGTCGCGCTGGCAATGTGAAATGACACAATAATTAAACAATATGCAAAGCGGCATACACAGCGCACAGCAGGCAATTCAATGAGCACAGATATCAGCACAAAGCGTTAGGAAACGATACCGGGGCCAAAGGGAGCGACCACTCGGCTGGGAAGCGTAGAGTGAGTCACGGTGCTTCTAGGTAACGGAGCGCTCTTTAACTTTGTGGGAGGGCGTCTCAGCTGGGAGGCGGGGCGGGCTAGGTAACAGGACAACAACAACAAAATGGAGGGCGCTTGGGGGAAAAGTCGAAAAGAGCAGCAAAGTCGCGCTGGCAATGTGAAATGACACAATAATTAAACAATATGCAAAGCGGCATACAAATGGCATTGTCATTTACAATGCCAATAGCTTAATCGCTCGGAAATGCGAGAACTATTGCATTCGCACCTACACAGAGCCACACACACAAAGCCACCCACACACACATACAGAGCCACCCACACAGAGCCACCGACAGAGTCATTCACATAGAGTCACCCACACACACACAGAGCCACCTACACACACAGAGCCACCTAAACACACACAGAGCCACCTACACATAGAGCCACCTACAAAAAAAAGCTACCCACACAGACAGAGCCACACACACACAGACAGAGCCACACATACACAGACAGAGCCACACACTCACAGACAGACAGAGCCACACACACACACACACAGACAGACAGAGCCACACAGACAGATAGAGCCACACACACACACCGACAGACAGACAGAGCCACACACACACAGACAGACAGACAGAGCCACACTCACAGACAGACAGACCGAGCCACACACAGACAGACAGAGCCACACACACAGAGCCCAACACACACACAGAGCCACACACACACACAGAGCCCCACACACACACACACCGAGCCCCCCCACACACACAGAGCCCCCCACACAAACAGAACCCCCCACACACACAGAGCCCCCCACACACACAGAGCCCCACACACACACAGAGCTCCCCACACACACACAGAGCCCCACACACACACAGAGCCCCCCCCCACACACACACAGAGACCCCCCACACACACACTCACAGAGTCCCCCCACACACACACACACAGAGCCCCCCACACACACACAGAGCCCCCCACACACACAGAGCCCCCCACACACACAGAGCCCCCCACACACACACCAAGCCCCACACACACACACACACACAGAGCCCCACACACACAGAGCCCCACACACATACACAGAGCCCCCCCACACACAGAGCCCCCCACACACAGAGAGCCCCCCCACACACACAGAGCCCCCCCACACACACAGAGCCCCACGTTCTGCAGACTCCCCCTGCAACTGTTCCCACCACTTTAGCTCAGAGTCTTGCAATTCTTGTGCCCATAAGACACATGGGTGACCGCTCGACTATACATCTTTAATATAGAGCATGAATGCCACAATTCATGAGATATATGTAGCCTATTTAATACTCACCCATTACTCATGAAACATTGCAGACAGTACACTAGGATGGCAAACCAGGTCAGGCTTGTTCTCTAAATTCTGCTGACCAAGAAAAGAGCGTACACGTTTCAGAGGTACTATGGCAAAGACTCCATAAGTCTCTGTCCAATAATAACAATGATAAGGCCACTATAGAATTCTTGATTCTCCAACAGCAGCTAACCAGAAGAAAATACTGGGCAATTTATGCCGCTCGACCTCCCAGGTACCTTAAGTAGCACGCCTGTACAAACTCCCAGCTGGAAAAAGTTTCTGAGGATCATTG
The DNA here is from genome assembly GCF_964263255.1 of Lissotriton vulgaris. NCBI lineage: Eukaryota > Metazoa > Chordata > Amphibia > Caudata > Salamandridae > Lissotriton > Lissotriton vulgaris. Next base: position 68,454,422 of record NC_141698.1, read on the forward strand.
GCATGGTGTATTTAAAGGGGGGAGAGCCTGCAGTGCTTCTACACCAAGTAGTGCGTTGCACTGTTCTGAATTATCCATTATCCACAGGGCTTAATAAGCTGCACAACAGTTTTGCTACTCAGCATCGACGGAGTGGTGGGTATCCTTTAGTGACATTACTTACCACTGGACTGAAAGGGAAAGATGGGGCACAGGAACAACAAGCACAAGCAACGAGGGGGCAGGACAGCAAGCACAAGCAACGAGGGGGCAGGAGAGCAAGCACAAGCAACAAGGGGGCAGGAGAGCAAGCACAAGCAACGAGGGGGGCAGGAAAGCAAGCACAAATAACGAGGGGGGCAGGAGAGCAAGCACAACCAATGAGGGGGGGCAGGAGAGCAAGCACAAGCAACAAGGGGGCAGGACAGCAAGCACAAGCAACGAGGGGGCAGGACAGCAAGCACAAGGTGGCAGGAGAGCAAGCACAACCAACGAGGGGGGACAGCAAGCACAAGCAACGAGGGGGCAGGACAGCAAGCACAACCAACGAGGGGGGGTCAAGAGAGCAAGCACAAGCAATGAGGGGGCAGGACAGCAAGCACAAGCAATGAGGGGGTTAGGAGAGCAAGCACAACCAACGAGGGAGGGGGTCAGGAGAGCAAGCACAACCAACGAGGGGGGTCAGGAGAGCAAGCACAACCAACGAGGGGGGGTCAGGAGACCAAGCACAACCAACTAGAGGGGTGTAGAAGAGCAAGCACAAGCAACCAGGGGGGAGGACAGCAAGCACAAGCAGCGAAGGGGGCTGGACAGCAAGCACAGTCAACGAGGGGGGTCAGGAGAGCAAGCACAACCAACGAGGGGGGGTCAAGAGAGCAAGCACAAGCAACGAGGGGGCAGGACAGCAAGCACAAGCAACGAGGGGGCAGGACAGCAAGCACAACCAATGAGGGGGGGCAGGAGAGCAAGCACAACCAACGAGGGGGGGTCAGGAGAGCAAGCACAACCAACGAGGGGGGGTCAGGTGAGGAAGCACAACCAACGAGTGGGGGGTCAGGAGCGCAAGCACAATGAACGAGGGGGGGCAGGAGAGCAAGCACAAGCAACGAGGGGGCAGGACAGCAAGCCCAAGCAACGAGGGGGCAGGACAGCAAGCACAACCGACGAGGGGGCAGGACAGCAAGCACAACCAACGAGGGGGGGTCAGGAGAGCAAGCACAAGCAACGAAGGGGCGGGGGCAGGAGAGCAAGCACAAGCAACGAGGGGGCAGGGGCAGGACAGCAAGCACAAGCAACGAGGGGGGTCAGGAGAGCAAGCACAACCAACGAGGGGGGGTCAGGAGAGCAAGCACAACCAACGAGGGGGAGGGTCAGGACAGCAAGCACAAGCAACAAGGGGGAAGCAGGGAACAGAGGCAAGAAACAGGGAACAGAGGCACAAGCACTTACCCTTGGTAGCTCCGGCAGGAAAGCGGACCATGCGGGGTTGTAGTGTTGCCCCCTGTCCCCGGGTGGGTTCCTGGCTGTGGTGTGCGTGCAGCTGTGCCCTGGCCCGCCGGTCCCTCAATAGGTGAACACCACATTGGAGATGTTGGACTCCAGCCAGCCCCCGGAGATCATCTCGCTTACCTCGGGCGTGCAGTAGTCGGGGAACTCGAAGTGCGAGCCGGCGCCCGCCTCCAGGCTAAAGTCCAGGTCCTGGTCGAGCGCCGAGGAGCCCAGGCACATGCTCTCGAAGCCCGGGCTCAGGTTCAGCTCTAGCAGCTCGTCTTTCAGCTCCTCATCGGACGAGGACGATGAGTAGTGCGAGGAGGCGGACGACGAGCAGGAGGCTGCGGAGAAGGAGGTGGAAGGCGCCGGGGACGGGGCGCGGAGGCTGCCGTCGCCAACCAACGTATTTGTAAAGGATAAACAAACATCCAGATTTCCTTTGCTCACATGATGAAGCGCTTGGCCAGAAACTTGTCGAAAACAGTCAGTATTCTTGTTTGGAAACATTCTCTGTCAACTGGCAGGTACACTAAGAGAAACAAGTGAGCTTCCCAGCCCAAGATGGCGACACTGGGAGAAGCCGTAACACGGCCCTCAGCCACCCTCCCCTCAGACAACCGCGGAGCCTGGCACCACCTCTCCTCCGCTGCCCTTCATGTGGGGAAAGCAGGCGCAGCCACCTAGAGAGAAACAACTGCAGTAGACGTAAAATAAATACCATAGACTACATTTTATTTGATAAGTGTAATGTTACTAAATGTTCAAAAGTAAACATAGTACAAAAACAATGTTTTCAGATAAGCCTAAAATAATGGTAAATAAGAGATTGTATGTAGTGACTCTGTGATTAGAGCAGTGGTCAAAGTGCATTAAAAACAAGCCGTCAGGGGGGCAGTGGAACACCACCACGTTTCTCCAAGGCGAGGCAGAAATGCCTCGGAGAAACCACTGCCATTTTCGTGATTGGGGGGCGTGTTTTCGTTCTCTCCTCTTCCCATTGGCTGGAATGTAAAATTACAGCCAATGGGAAGCGGAGAGAAAGAAAACAGAAAGAAACTAAAAAACACACCCCTCAATCTGGTCCTAAATTGACGGACAACCCTGTTCTCCAATGACTGGCCTCCGTTTAGGAAGTCAGCCAATGGAGAAGAGGGGCGGGTTCATGCCCCCAATACTGTAAAACATAAAATCTCGGCTGAGCGACACTGCTGCGCAGTGTATGCGAGTCCGAGATCTAAAAACCACCACCACTGACCAATCTTTTGCTTCCGAGGGTATTACGTACAGCCTCCAAGATACAGGGGCTTCCATCCTGGACACAAATTTTATTTGACAGACCCACATTATCACCGTTTCAGAAACCCTAATATGCTTCAGTTAATCCAGATCATCTGCCGAGTTTAGGGCCTCAAAACAAATGTGGATTACAATGTTAAAGGCTTCTGAGCAAACCCCATCCCTCAATGTTTAATGTACAGGAATTGCATGATCTTGACTAGTGGGTTTGTAAAAAAAGAAAAAAAAATGGAAGGGCCTGGATGCCCTTTGAATAGGTGTGCGTATAATTAAGGCAGTTCAGGAGGAGAGCCACAAACATTAACCACTACATAGTCCATTTATGATTAACCCAGGCAGTGCCTGACTCGCTTAACTCTTCTGACTAACAGGAACTCATTATCCACCCAGAAGTTCTCATGAGCCGGTGAACCACTTTAGCTTTCAAGTCTGACCCCTCTTTGAACTTCCCTGCAGCTAAAATCGACACATTCCTCAAACAAGAATGTATGGAGTGCACGCGGGAGGTTAGTGCAAATGAGCATCGGTGGTGGAGGGCAATGAGTCATCAGTGATTGTCGTGTCATGTGAAACTTTGTCAGTAGATGTGAGTCCAATGAGGTATTGAGTGGAATCCTGTTGCCTTTCACTCACTGATTGCTGGTAAAGTTTCACATGGGCTTCAGAAGAGTAAGCCTGTTCTCTTTCTAGGCAACAACTTGTGGAGATCTTGGAAGCACTGTGGCCCTCAGCACTCTGTGTTGGCTTACAGGGTTACGTTTTTGTAGTATTCTACCTTTGTTAATGTTATGCCATTTACACCCCCTGCTCAGCCAGAGTGTTTGTGCTGTGTGCTCCATGGAATGTTGGAGTGATGCTGTGCTTCGGAATGTGAGGAGAGGTCACAGTTGAGAATGGGCTGAGCAGCAGGCTGGCTGCTCCTGGTGGGGCTGCTCTACAGAACCTGTAACTTACTGCAATAAAAAATCTTGAACTACATCCCACCTGCCTGGACCTAGTTACAACATTTATTTTGGCGACGAGTTGGTGGCTACCTACGTGCTACAAGTGGATCTCAGGGACCTGGAGAACAAAAGAGGACCTGAAGATAGAACAATCTACAAAATGGACAGTCACAGGCAACAAAAAGAACAAGAGGAGGTATCCACAGTAAGGGTATAACTGCAAAAAGTTACAAGGATGTTCTACACTGAACAACATAGACGTCAACTTGAAAGAAACAAGTCCTTCAAAGAAACACTAATTAGACTACAAGAAACAAGTAAGATAGAGCACCACGCCCCACCAGTGTCATCACCATCGGACAGCCCTAGCCGAGGCATGCTGTGCTCATCTGGTTTACATATTAGGGATTATGAATTTCAAAAGGACAGGTTCTGTCATCAAACATTTCAATTTACATCTGGAAAATCATTTTGGACCCTGTCGTCTTTAAAATACATCAATGAGTAAGAGAAAGCTATCCTTTCAACAAAGGTGGAAAGAATGGCATATAGCCACAAATTTAAATGTGAAGTAACACAGCGATTACTAATGCTGTTTACATTAGGTACTGGCTATAATCTGTCATTTCAGTGCCACGGTGTTTGGAAACGCTTAGCTGCGCATAGCCTAAATGTGTTTTTTTTTCAGTGACATTACAGGCATTGTATTTGGAGTCTGCCTGGTGAACTCTATCACACACCAAGGAAATCACAGGAACCACTCCAGAGCGAGATGGCTGTGCTCAAGTTGGTGTCAGTGTCAGCGTGTTTGCAGTCACGTTGTTGGTGCACCGTAAATCTACATTTTGTTGTGTTTTCACTCTATCTCCACATCTTTTGCGATGCCTGAGGAAGCGGATTACCGGGAGGTCTACTTTCTGAACATTTCACATAGTACTGGTGGGTCGAGTGGCACGTGCTGGTCAGTTAATTTTTCTTTATTACAGTTTATCCCATCTGAGACCTGCTTCCTGTGACAGTTAAACTGCTGCTTTGTGGATTTAGAATCCTAAAGTCTAAGAGATATAGCACGTGCATCTCACCTCATCAGGGCCGGACTGGGAACCAAAACCGGCCCTGGCAAAGTGCTCGGCCGCCCCCAATCCCCCCTCCCCCGTGGGGTTGTGGGTGCCGCCGAGCTCTTTGCCAGGGCCGGTTTTCTGCCGATTTTGTTACAGAGCCGATTTTGCAGCAAAAACGTCCCTGTGACAAAAACGCCCCCCAGGGACCCCAAACCGGCCCCCCCACTCGTGCGGCTCACCGGGGGATTGCCCTGTGCCCGCTACGGCCAGTCCGGCCCTGCACCTCATTTTTGATGCTTCGCCCGTCACCTCGAGGATCCACCGTGACATTGATCACCATCCTCGTCAGATTTGCCTGCGTGATACTGTTTGGCACACTAGTGCACCGTGAGCGATCCGGCACAATGTACCGTACCTGCCGCAATGTTTCTTTGATCAAAACTTTCAATTTCCAATATCACTGCCAATCTAATGGGAAGCAGGCAGCGTTATTGCCAGGATGCCGACAGGTAATGCATTGTGAACTTCTATATCTCAGGATTTTCAGCATGGTATGCCTGATCAGCAGAGGCAGCATCCTGTTTGAGTCCACCTCCACCTATTCCACGTTTTCATTTCTTGAACCCTAATACACCCCGGGAACATCAACAAGCTTGCTTGTCTGACTAGTGGTGTACTTTGAAAGTACATTTTGGTCTGGGGTTCATGGTACTGTCTTCGGGCTCACATGTTCTGCATCTGAATGCTTTATGTGGACAGTCCACGAGGTAGTTTCACAACATAAGCTTGTTCACTTACGTAAGTTTGCTGTGTGTCACAGGACTACGGTGACACGCGCATCATAAACTCTAATACTTGGCAAATTAAATGTTAATGTGATTCGTTATCTGAGCTTTTTTTATGCTTGGGTATGATTACGCAACATTCATTTGCATTTTTGTTTATTTCACGATGGAATTACTTTTATCCACAATTTTCCTGTATGGGATTGTTTGGTGGGTTTCATGGGCTCATCACTGTACGTTCATGGACTCTGGGTACACACCTTCAGGGGTTCATTGTTCTTTTCACAGGTGTGCACCACACATTTATTTTCTTCCCTACGTAGGGATGGCAATGGGTTTTAGTCCTATTTGCTCAGTGAATATTTGCCCACATAGGCTACCTATGGTTACTTCCCTCACACAGGGCATTGTTGTATTGGTGTTAGTCCCATTCACAGCAGCTTACCATCTCTTTTTCTGGGGATAGGTCATGGTTCAGACCCATTTACAGTAGCTCACCATAGCTAACCTCCCTTTCTTATCGGGGTAGGTCATGGGTTTCAATCCCACTTTCTCTTACACTATTACCCTCACACAGGGTGTGTCTTATGGGTTTTAGTCCCATCAATTCATTACTTAGTGTGTGACCTCTACATAGGGGTTGTCTTTACATGGGCTATCGTCTCATGGGTCGAAGTCCCATTCACAGTAGTTCCTCACCCCTTTGCCTCGAGGTAGTGGTCGGTCATGGGTTTATGTCCCATCTCCTTGAACATTGTTACCCTTTCGCAGGGTGTGTCTCTTGGGTTTCATTCCCATTTGCTGTCATTTTCTTGCAATATTATTCTTATCTAATGTTACATTGTCAATTTGAAGATGCAACGTTATGATTATATCTTATTTCATTGTCAATTCAAAAATGGGGAATAATGAATTATACTCATTGTTTTTATTATTTTCTCCTTCTCTTTTTTCTCACCTGTTTAGTTCTTTTTGGAACCAGGACAATATTTCATGTTGTTCTTCTCTTTGTCCTCAGCCTCTTCCTCCTTCTAGTTTCATTATTTTTCTTGCTTGTTCAGGGGAATATCCTTATTTCCCTTCTCTGTGTGTCTGGGTGTTTGGCTGGTGTTTAGCTTGTGTTGTGCCTTGTATTTCCCTCCTTTCATGCCTGTCTGGCCAGTAGGTGTGTTTTGGGGTAGTCTTTGGTGAGTCCATGTCTACTTGCTACCTTGTTGTTTCTTACGCATTATTACTGTTTTCTTCTCTTCTGTAATGCCTTGTTTGAGAGGATGGGCTATTTCTATTTGCGTATATTTACCCATTGCTTCCTCTTCTTTTTCTTCCTTCTATCTCTTTGCTATTTCCTATTTTTTACTTTTTTCACATTTATTCTTTTTGCGTTATATCTTATTTAAGGTTCTAGACTTATGCTTCTGTTTTGTAAGAAAAGGGACAATGTAGTATTCTGCCTTTGTTAATGTTATGTTATTTACACCCCCTGCTCAGCCAGTGTGTTTGTGCTGTATGCTCCATGGAATGTTGGAGTGATGATGTGCTTCAGAATGTTTGGAGCCTGTGAGGAGAAGTCACAATCGAGAATGGGCTGAGTAGCAGGCTGGCTGCTCCTGGCGGGGCTGCTCTACAGAACCTGTAACTTACTAGAATAAAACATCTTGAACTACATCCCACCTGCCTGGACCTCATTACTACAGTTTTGCACCATTTTTTCCAAACAACCCTGAGTGTCAACACAAAGTCTTTGCAACCCACAGCCCAGTTTGGTAAACACAGGAAGCACAGACATTATAGAGACACACAGCACAGGGATTGTCCTGGAGGCCCTTGAGCACCCACCCCTTCTGTTGCAGGCAAGGATGGACTCTCACAACTATCAGCTTGAAGGGAGAGTTGACCCTCTACAGAAGGTGCCCCAGTATTTGTAATTGAATAAACATGCGTGTCCTTTCTTTTTCTCTTGGTAGGAGGAGGATGGATGTTAGATACACAAGGTTCAATGATTTCCAACAGAGGATCTTTACTTGTACATGGATTTTGGATCATACCAGGGCTCCTTCTTGTTTGGAGAAACAGACTACTGATTTGGCTTCACACTGTTAGAGCGCACATTTTGCTCTTTCGTTTGTAGGGGTGCATTATAATCATGGGTAGTCCGCACCTACATATAATCCTTTATTGTGTTAACATTAGCCCATTAGAATGTAAACAGAAATAACGTGATAGGTGATGTGTTAGGAATATTTTCAATGTAAACGTGAAGAAATTAACGTTGCAATTATATGTGTGGAGCTGAAAACATGTGTAGAATTTGTACATGCTGCTGACAATTATTCAAAGTTTTGATGTGCTTATGTAACATGTTAATTTAGGTGTGCTCAGTAATAATGTTTGTTTTATATGTGTATTTAATGAGACCTTCTGAGATTTCTTATGTTGACCGATTTCTGTAAACCTGAATTGTACTTTTCCCATGGAAGCTCACTTGTTAGATTTATTAGAGCATTTCCTGTGCATGGTGGATTTGTTCTTTCTCAAGTTTTTGTTGCAGATGGAGAACTCATTCGTGGTAGCTAGAATAATGTCTTTGTTCTATGAGTTAAGCTTAGGGAGAGAAGGATACATTAAGCGCTTATACAGATAAGAGAGAACTGTTGTACTTTCTCATCGAAGCAAGCCTGGGAATCAAGGTCATCTTGCCGAGGCCTGGGAGCATCGCTGCCTAGTGGAAACTTACCTAAGAGGAGGTGGCCACTGGACTAGATCAATTAGTTCCTCCACCAAATGTAGATCCGTATGAATCACTCCCATAACAGCAGTAAGGTAGCTGGTATCAGATGTAGTGGTTAGAGACACATGATTAGCACCCCCCTTTCCCTTTGCAAGCTTTCCTCTTTCCTATTCTCAGTGTACAGAATATACCTTACTAGATAAACCAAATGAAAGGACCTAGGAGGGGTGGCCCATCCCATCTTCTTCCAGGCTCTGACGGGTGGAGGCGGGCAAGACAAGGCGGCTCTTGGGCTGGTCTTCACATGCGGGCATTGCCTCTTGCTTTAGAGTGCTATCCCCAGTGGCCCCTCCTTCTCCTGTGGGGCAGAGGATTATCGCGCAGTGAGTCCGTTCAGGACAGGCGTCTTGTGTGCGGGACATTGCCTCAAGCTTTATAGCACTATTGCCCACGGCCCCTCCTTCTCCTGTGGGGAAGAGAATTATGGGGCAGTGAGTTTCTTCAGCACCGGTGTCCCTCTGATATCACATTTGACAGCCATTGGGTGGGCAGTAGGGGCTGATCATAGGTTGTTATTGATAAAGTCATAGAAGCTCGAATCCAGTCGAAGATCCATGATCCAAAAACGTCCTTTCACTGGACGGAAACTCTTTGGACTGGAACTGGCTCAAATGATACAGAAAGTGGCAGACGAGAAGAAAACACTGAAGCCTTTTCAACTCACTTCTGGTGAAAAGTAGTTCATTTTAAATCTCACATTCATCAACATCTGGCTTGGTGGCTGATTGAGAACAGCCTGTCACTGGTATACCATTGCAGTGCCCACCACCGACTCATCTTACTACAGATACCAGAATCTGGGGGTGGGGACCAACCTTGGGGGACCAGGAGAGGAAAGGCCCATGCCCGGAATGGTAAGCCAGTCAGTCTTCCAATTGGAGAGTACTAACAGCAGTCTGCATTACAGGTATTTGACCCACCGTTGGAAGGCATGAACGTGCTTGTAAGGAAGGACAACCAGGTGACAAAATACTACCTGATTTGCCAGGGAGGCATGAAGAGCAGGAAGCTTAATTTGGTTACAGGCACCATCTTTACCTGGGCGGAATATCACCTTCTAGACTTGTCAGCGGTTTATCTCCTTGTGGGTTCTGAACTTCAGGGTGATAGTTTCAGTCAGAAAATGCCATCTTCCTTCACTTACAATCTGATCTGTCAGTCAGGGTGGTCAAATAAGTGCCTTATTTAGATGGGCCGTCCATGCACACTTCATTGCATGGGCAGCGATGGGCCGGCCAGGCACATCTCTTTGCATGGACAGCGATGGACCGGCCATGCACACTTCATTGCATGGAGAGCAATGGGCCAGCAACGCACACCTCATTGCATGAACAGCGATGGGCCGTCCATGCACACTTAATTGCATGAACAGCGATAGGCTGGCCATGCACACTTCATTGGGTAAACAGACAAAATATCGAGTCCAAAATATCGATTGGACATAATATCGAGTTTTAAATATAGATTGGACAAAATATCGAATGGGCAGAATATAGACAGCAAAAATATCCTTTTTAAGGTAAGTAATGTAATATCGAATGTAAAAAATATAGAAAGTTAAAATATCGAAGTATATAATAGAGATTATTAAAATGATCGAATTTTTAATAATATACCATTTTTATAGTGTTTTTTATGTTATTATATGTGTGAAAAGTGTGTATTTATGTTATAAATAATTTTAAAATAATGAATTTTGTGTTTTTTAATTTTTGCGTAATTTAATTCTGTAGCGGGTTGTGGGTTTATAGGGGAATAGGGTGGGAAGATATTTAATTATAATTAATTAAATATGTAAATGTATTCATTGGTATTAATTTATTTTATAATAATTGTTATTTAATTTATATTTGGTAATTAATTAAATTTTAATTGGCAATTAATTTTAATTAATTGATTAATTGCTAATTATGGTAATTTTACTAATTTATTTTCTGTAGCGGGTTGTGGGTTTATAGGGGAATTGGGTGGGAAGTAATTTAATTATAATTAATTAAATATGTAAAATTAAAAATTGGTATTTATTTTGAATTAATTGTTAATTAAGTTTTTATGTGTAAAAGATAAAATTTTAATTGCCAATTAATGTAATGTAATTGAATAATTGCTAATTATGTTAATTTTACTCATTTATTTTCTGTAGCGGGTTGTGGGCTTATAGGGGAATAGGGTGGGAAGTAATTTATTTATAATTATTGTAATAATTGAATTTATGTAATTGTATTTAATTTGAACTAATTGTTAATTAATTTTTAATTGTTAAATAATTATTTGTTAATTTGTAATTAATTTGTATTAATAGGTAACTAATTGTAATAATTAATGTTAATTAGTAATTTTAATAGGGTAATTATTAAATTATATTAAATTGGTGATAACTTTTAATTAATTTTTTATAGATATTAATTTATATTCGTATAAACAATATATGAAGTATTTACTTTCCCTACTGTTGCACTCTTTGGAGTGGGAATACTAATTTTTACCCCTACGCTATCCAACGCTTTCCCTACTGTTCCACTCTTTGGAGTGGGAATAGTACATTTTTACCCCTATGCTATCCAACGCTTTCCCTACGGTTGCACCAACTGGAGTGTGAATAGTAATTTTAACCCCTACGCTATCCAACGCTTTCCCTACTGTTGCACTCTTTGGAGTTGGAATAGTAATTTTTACCCCTACGCTATCCAACGCTTTCCCTACTGTTGCATCCACTGGAGTGGGAATAGTAATTTTTACCCCTACGCTATCCAACGCTTTCTCTACTGTTGTACCCACTGGAGTGGGAATAGTAATTTTAACCCCTACGCTATCCAACGCTTTCCCTACTGTTGCACTCTTTAGAGTTGGAATAGTAATTTTTACCCCTACGCTATTCAACGCTTTCTCTACTGTTGCACCCACTGGAGTGGGAATAGTAATTTTTACCCCTACGCTATCCCACGCTTTCCCTACTGTTGCACTCTTTGGAGTTGGAATAGTAATTTTTACCCCTACGCTATTCAACGCTTTCTCTACTGTTGCACCCACTGGAGTGGGAATAGTAATTTTAACCCCTACGCTATCCAACGCTTTCCCTACTGTTGCACTCTTTGGAGTTGGAATAGTATTTTTTACCCCTACGCTAGCCAACGCTTTCCCTACTGTTGTACCAACTGAAGTGGGAATAGTAATTTTTACCCCTACACTATCCAACGCTTTCCCTACTGTTGCACCCACTGGAGTGGGAATAGTATTTTTTACAATTCTGCTATCATACGGTAATAATATTGGAAATTATTTAATTATATAATGTTACTATATATATATGTTTTAACAAATATGATTGTAAAATTTTTATTTTATAATTTTCATTAATTATTGAATAATTATAAGTTAATTACATTATTTTAAAGTATATTTTAGTCATTAATTTTTAATATTAATTTAATTTAACACTGTTTTTAATAAAGTCGATATTTTTATAAACTATATTTTTGTAAACGATATTTTGACTTCGATATTTTTGTACTTACCTGTTTGTAGATACAAACTCGATATTCTGTCTGTCGATATTTTTTCATCTATATTGTTGCCAGTCGATATTCTGTCCCTCGATATTATGTCAGTGATCCACTTCATTGCATGGACTACCATGGACTGGCCATGCACACTTCATTGCATGGACAGCAATGGGCCGGCCAGGCACACTTCATTGCATGGACAGCGATGGGCCGTCCATGCATACTTCATTGCATAGACAGCGATGGGCCGGCCATGCACACTTCATTGCATGGACAGCGATGGGCCGGCCATGCACACTTCATTGCATGAACAGCGATAGGCTGGCCATGCACACTTCATTGCATGGACTACCATGGACTGGCCATGCACATTTCATTGCATGGACAGCGATGGGCCGGCCATGGACACTTCATTGCATGGACAGCGATGGGCCGTCCATGCATACTTTATTGCATAGACAGCGATGGGCCGGCCATGCACACTTCATTGCATGGACAGCGATGGGCCGGCCATGCACACTTCATTGCATGAACAGCGATAGGCTGGCCATGCACACTTCATTGCATGGACTACCATGGACTGGCCATGCACATTTCATTGCATGGACAGCGATGGGCCGGCCATGGACACTTCATTGCATGGACAGCGATGGGCCGTCCATGCATACTTCATTGCATGGACAGCGATGGGCCACCAGGCACACTTCATTGCATGAACAGCGATAGGCTGGCCATGCACACTTCATTACATGGACTACCATGGACTGGCCATGCACACTTCATTGCATGGACTACCATGGACTGTCCATGCACACTTCATTGCATGGACAGCGATGGGCCGGCCATGCACACTTCATTGCATGAACAGCGATGGGCCGGCCATGCACACTTCATTGCATGAACAGCGATAGGCTGGCCATGCACACTTCATTGCATGGAGAGCGATGGGCCGGCCATGCACACTTCATTGCAAGGACAGCGATGGGCCGGCCATGCACACTTCATTGCATGAACAGCAATGGGCCGGCCATGCACACTTCATTGCATGAACAGCGATAGGCTGGCCATGCACACTTCATTGCATGGACAGCGATGGGCCGGCCATGCACACTTCATTGCATGAACAGCGATAGGCTGGCCATGCACACTTCATTGCATAGACAGCGATGGGCCGGCCATGCACACTTCATTGCATGGACTACCATGGACTGGCCATGCACACTTCATTGCATGGACAGTGATGGGCCGGCCATGCACACTTCATTGCATGGACTACCATGGACTGGCCATGCACACTTCATTGCATGGACAGCGATGGGCCGGCCATGCACACTTCATTGCATGAACAGCGATAGGCTGGCCATGCACACTTCATTGCATAGACAGCGATGGGCCGGCCATGCACACTTCATTGCATGGACTACCATGGGCCGGCCATGCACACTTCATTGCATGGACAGCGATGGGCCGGCCATGGACACTTCATTGCATGAACAGCGATAGGCTGGCCATGCACACTTCATTGCATAGACAGCGATGGGCCGGCCATGCACACTTCATTGCATGGACTACCATGGACTGGCCATGCACACTTCATTGCATGGACAGTGATGGGCCGGCCATGGACACTTCATTGCATGGACAGCGATGGGCCGTCCATGCATACTTCATTGCATGGACAGCGATGGGCCGGCCATGCACACTTCATTGCATGGACAGCAATGGGCCGGCCAGGCACACTTCATTGCATGAACAGCGATACGCTGGCCATGCACACTTCATTGCATGGACTACCATGGACTGGCCATGCACACTTCATTGCATGGACAGCGATGGGCCGGCCATGCACACTTCATTGCATGGACTACCATGGACTGGCCATGCGCACTTCATTGCATGGACAGTGATGGGCCAGCCATGCACCCTTCATTGCATGAACAGCAAAGGGTTGGCCATGCACACTATATTAGACGCAGTGCAACTTTCTGACATTTGCACAGCACTGTGCTGTGTAAAGTTAGTGCAGTGCAGTCAGTATGCCATATGACCTGTAATATGCACGTGCCTTGTGATAGGAAGCCAAAAGTATTCATCACCCGGTGTGGATTACGCGTGCACCTGACTTGTAGGGCCCGGAGGCACTCAGGTCCCGGAATACTCTTTGCTCCTGTCTGGAATCGCTCAGCGGGGATCCCCATCCTGACTGAGGTCTGTCTCTGCGAATGACTTTGTCACTGGCCTCTCGGATGTCAGAGCCCCAGGAGCCATCGTATTCAGCGCCAGATGAAAGGGAGAAGGGAGGTTTGTATTTGTAACTGACAGTAACTTCTGCTGGCCTTTCCTCCTCTTATTTAACCTTTCCAGTTTCCTTCTCCTCAGCACACCTCATTGTTGAAGTCAGGTTTGACGTGTATGACACAGACGGCTCCTGATGGAGGTCTCTGGTGAGGATTTTATCTCCTTTGTCGTCTTTGTCTGTGGTCTAAGCTGTGCCCTCCAATGTTCGCAGTAGAAACAAACAAACTTTTCTCAAACATTCAGTAAGTTTTACGTTCCTATCTTAACCAAAGAAATCATTGGATAAGCTGCACTTCGGTAGGTCCTGAGGGAGTCAACTACTGAAAGAATATTCTTTGTGCATTATACTTGACAAGGGTGTTCAATTTAATAAAATATCTACTTGTCCATGGGGCAGGTTACTTCATAAATTTACTTGTTGTGTAATAAAATCCACTTGTCCTTTTGGTGACATGTAGTGCGGCGACAAATTATGGCAGCAATCTCATTATATACAAGCTCTGATAATAGCCACTCTGGTTATGCCAGAGCTCATACCATAGTAGGGTTTGAATACTAGCAGTTCCCTTATTTTACCACCTTTCCGCAGATCTAACTACTAGGGCTAGAGGTAGCGGTAAGCAATAGTTGTCCATGGTGAGAATGCCCTTTTGAGGCTGTGCAAACCTACTAACTTGCACGTTTTATCGGTTTTCATCGGCTTGTCTCTAATATTTTTCCATACAGAGAAAGGCTGGAAATTTATTCCTGACAAGGGCAGAGGTAAAACGTATTTCAGGGTTGGGAAAAAAAGTGGTTTGTGAGAAAGTGAGCTTGTTACCACTCAACAGATTTTCGCATGTGCAAATCTACACATGCATATTTGCTTGTGCTAAAATGTAGTTCACAAATATTTCCCAGGATTATAATTTCCTAACCTACTTTTGTAAATTCTTTTGAATCCATGAAACCCGTACTTCTGCATTAATGCAAGGACATATCCGTGGATGCACTTTTGTGACTTCCTTTAAGAATTGGGCCCCAGTTAGGTATGGCTTTGGTTAAAACCTTTTGTTTATAATAAAACTATATCTCTATCTATCTACCAACTGCCTTCACTGTGAGGGACAGCATGCAGCTCTTTCACAAGGAACATATCGGCACACAAAGTAGTTGTGTTCAGTGCCAGAAAATACTGTGGCCATTTGTGGTTATTGAGAACCAAAATATGTTTGCTTTGGTCAATGTTTGTTATAATGATGAGGGCCCAGCAGCTCCCACAACAATAAAGTTTTACAAAACCCATTTCAAAACAAGACACGCATTGACAAAACCAAAAGGCTGACTACGAATTCCATACCTATTGGCTGTGCCAATGCCTGTTTATTTTGATGTTTCCTATAATTTTATTGAAATTGGTTACACCGATTTTCCATTAAGAATATTTTATGGAAATACTAGCATTCCTCAACACATTTTACAGAATAATGCTTCAAACAAATGGTGCCTAAAGGTTCACAATAGTTTTGCCAAACGATTTTTCCTAGCATTTTTTTAAACATTTTATTTTGAAAGCAAAGAATAATCAACCTTGCTTTCAAGCTTTTGCATACATTTGCATCTAATCAGAGAGCATCCTGGTAACATTATACGTACCCTCATGTTAAACTTTGCAAGTGTGTGTACACGTTTTATACTGGAACCACTGTCAGTAGTGCAGTGTGAACTTACATTTCCTTAGAGCACTCATCCTAATAATAAAGGCTTTGTTTTAATGAACTATAATACAAGTTTGGACAGTATTAACACAGAGGCACAAATATTACCTTAACTGCAGGCAATTTCCTTCTCTGATCCACAATGTGGTAGTGTAATCTAGTTGTCAAAGGGTTTGTGCTGCAGGGGGTTGGGCCTACTTGTCACAAGGACAAAATCTTGAAAACTTGCTGTCCTTGACCCCAAACAATATATGTTCTTGGGCGGGCTATAGGAATTCCACACCTCTGGCCTTATTATTCAGAAGTAATCTACCCAGAAGACACGACAGAAAAGCATTGCATTTAATCATAAAATAGAAAACACAGAAGGTATTTTTGAGTGACACTTTATGCTGTCACTGGTAACAGCTAGGTCAAGAATTTTAGAATTTTGTAAAATCTCATAAGCGACTCCAGTGTAAAGTAGTTCTAGAAGAAAAGGATGACGAGGGGCGCTGGGTTTTAGCTAAACTAATAATTAACAATATCCCACTTACGATATTCAATGTTTATGGTCCTACATGTTTTGACTCCTTTTTTTGGCCCTCCATTACAGCAAAATGTATTCAATATAAAGATGATGCTTTTCTATTAGGTGGAGATTGTAACCAGATCATTGACCCATTTTTAGACCGTAGATCCTCTGTTCGTTTTTCTCCTCATAAACCACATAAGCAATTCCTTGACACTATCACCCAAACTCATCTTGTAGACTCATGGAGACTCACTCACCCAGATGTTATGGATTTCTCCTTTTTCTCTCCTCCTCATGCTTCTTTCTCCCGCTTAGACTATATCTTTCTATCTTCATCTCTTTCTCAACACCTTATATCTTCTTCTATTGAACCGATTGTTATCTCTGACCATGCTCCTATTATTACTGTTTTTGACCTTCTTCCTCCTACTCCTAAATCTTCTCGCTGGCGCTTCAACCCCTCTCTTCTTACTGATCCTCTTTTTTCCTCCTCTTTTCGTTCTTTTGCTTCTGAATTTTTTCATCTTAACTCTACACCTGATACCCCCCCTTATATTCTTTGGGATTCCTTCAAGGCCACAGCCCGAGGTTTTATTATTGATTTTGTCTCTAAAAAGAAGAAATAATTCCTTCAGAAACGTAAAGTCACCCTTGCACATATTAAATCGCTGGAACATCAATTCTATACTTCCTCTGCTAAGATTATGTCTCCTGAATTACTTAAGGCTAAGATTGCCTTTAACAAGCTTACCACAGACTCTGCTTCCTCTTTTCTCCTCCGGAGCAGCGCGCGATATTATGGAGGTCGAAATAAATCAGGTAAATTATTAGCTAACTATTTAAAATCCCGTAAAGAACGAACTAATATTGATTCTATTTATTCCCCCTCTAATGTTCTTCTTCATACCGATGCAGAAATTTTGGAACAATTCCACTCTTTTTATGAGACTTTATATACTCCGGAAAATCCTCCCACCCCAGAGCTTATTCAATCTTACTTTGACAACATACCTCAACCAGATACTTCCCACCTTAATATTTCGGCCGTTGATTCTGATCTTACTATCTCGGAACTATCCTCTGCTCTATCCTCCCTCACTAAAGGGAAAACTCCAGGACCTGACGGCTTCCCAGTTGAATTTTACCTACACTTTTCAGACCTCCTCTTACCCAACCTTCTATCTCTCTTTCAGTCTTTTTGTTCTACTGGATCAGCCCAAGGCTCCTTTCAAGACGCTACCATATGCCTTATCCCTAAAGATGGTAGAGATCCTAAGTTCTGTAAAGATTACCGACCTATATCTCTAGTTAATGTTGACTATAAAATTTTTGCGAAATTATTAGCTCTTCGCCTTGACCCGCTCCTACCACATCTTATAGGGAAAGAACAATGCGGCTTTGTTAAAGGCCGTTTAACATCGGATAATTCTAGACTCTTCCTTAATGTTTTAAGTAAAGCCCCTTCCCTATCAATTCCCCTTGCAGCCATTTCAGTAGACGCTGAGAAAGCCTTTGACCGGGTCGACTGGTCTTTTCTCATGGCCTCCTTAAAATGGCACGGCTTTAATCCCAAATTTATATCTTATATTTCTTTGATATATTCTATGCCCAAAGCATCTGTTCTTGTTAATGGTCAACTCACCTCCCCATTCACACTCCAACGTGGAGTTCGTCAGGGCTGTCCCTTATCACCTCTTTTATTTATTTTGGCGCTTGAACCCTTCCTTACTTCCATACGCAATAATCCATCCATCTCTGGCTTCCCGTATGGTAAACGCCATCTTAAATTGTCTGCATATGCTGACGATATTCTTTTATTTATTTCTGATCCGACTACCTCAGTCCCCGCTTTATTAGACGAATTTCAGAAATTCTCCTTGGTCTCGGGTTACAAAATAAATTCTGACAAAACAGAGATCCTTCCTTTAACCAAATTTTGTCTCCCCCACTTTTTCACAGCCACTGGCTTTGCTTGGAATTCTACAAAAATTAAATATCTCGGTGTTCTTTTTTCTAGCTCTATTTCTTCTTCTATTCAACTCAACATGAATGCAGTCATATCTAGAATAGACTCATTACTCACCTCTTGGAATCCACTATTTCTTTCCTGGTGGGGCCGTCTTGACTCCATCAGAATGATGATTGCCCCTATTCTGATTTACTTGTTATCCATGCTCCCACTTCGTATTCCAACCTCATATTTCCGTCGCATTGATTCTGTGTTGTCCAAATTTCTTTGGAAGCAGAAAAAAGCACGCATATCGCTTTTCAACTTACGTAAATCTAAACTTAATGGTGGTACCAACTTTCCAGACTTTCGCCTCTATCATAAGTCCTTTTCCCTTCGACAAGCTTCCCGCTGGTTATCTCAGGAACCCTCCCCTTTTTCTCCCCTCTGGCTTTCTGTTGAACAGGAATTACTGCTTCCATACTCCTTCCAAGAGGTAATTCGCTTTACCTCTAAAGCCCCATGCCTTAATCCCCTTTTATTCAAGCATACTTCTTCTCTCCTACGCCCTTTAGTTTCACCTACCTCAGTGACGCAGGAATCCTTCCTACTATTGCCTATATGGTACAATTCACTTCTATTAATTAACAACAGACCTATTGCATGGCCCTCATGGAGAGCGAAAGGTATCATTTGGGTACATCATCTTTTTGATGGGTCATCCCCTTGCTCATTTCCTAAATTTCGTTCTCAATTCCACTGCCCTCCTTCTTTTGCAAAGAAATTCCCTATCCTTATGGTAACCATTCTAGATCGTTATTACTCTCTCCCCTCTGAAGACCTATCAGCCTCATCTTCCTCTCTACTCACTGTCCTTTCTACAACTCCTAAAGCTTCCATCATTTACCGGTACTTCTCAGCCCCCAATCCAGATCGTCTCAAATCGAAATTAGAATTGTCTTGGGAAACGGATTTACATTCTTCATGGCCGACTTCTCTTTCGGACAAAATATGGGCCCGATCCTTGAAGATTTCCCGTACTGCCTCTCTCACTCAATCCCTATTTTTCTTTTACCACAGACTATACCTTTCTCCTCTTTCTATCTCTCGCTTTCAACCCGATTCTGTATCTACTTGTTGGACCTGTAATGCTCCCTCTGCAGATCTTTTGCACCTCTTCTTTTTCTGTCCTTCAACTCGTATTTTCTGGTCTCAGATATTCTCTCGCCTTTCTCGTATTTTTAACATTTCTATTCAATTCTCCATTTCTTTTGTATTTCTTGGTAGCCTTTCAGAAGATTTAGACCTCCCCCCTCATTCTCACGGTCTTTTTGATCTTATGCTGGCTGTTGCATTACAACATATCGTCTCTAATTGGAAATCTTTGAACAAATTGTCTCTCAATTGTTGGTGGAATCTTGTATGTCAATCACACAGACTTGATGTTGCCTTTGCTTCCTCCTGCAAACCTTCCCGAAATGTTGAACTTTACTGGCTACCTCTTACTCTATACCTCGATCAATCAGCCAAAAAGAGTTACTCTCCACTTTCTTCGGATAATTTCAAGCCCCCCTGAACACATGTACTCTTGCCTGCAGTTTTTCATGATATTTTTCAGTCTTAATGTTGTGATTATTTAGCTTTATATTGATCTCCTTTACTACATATTTTTCATTCAAGCAATTACTGAATATGATGGTTTTTTACTGTACTTTTTGATTGACATTTAATGTATTTTCTATTTTTACTTATCCATCTTCTATGATAAATACCATGTTTTCTTTCCCTCTCTCCCCCCTCCCCTCCTCCTCCCTTCCCCATAATTCAAAATGCTTTGTTTTTCATTGTGATATTGGCTGCTTCTATTTACTTTATCCCATCGTATACCTTTTTTCTCATATTTTGCTGATGTCACCTTATTGTAATACCTATTCTTCTCTAATAAAGCTTTCAAACTTAAAAAAAAAAAAAAAAGAATTTTGTAAAATCACAGCAAGTGAAGTTAAAATGGTATTACATTTTCCTTTTAAAAAATAACATATTTTATGATTTTTTTGGGCTCATATATACATAGCGCATGACATGGCATCATACATGCATCAGTCCAATACTAACGGAGATAAAAAAGAAGTAAACAAAGCAACATATCTTTACAAAACAATAGCAATCCTGAACACGTGGTATAGGTCGCATGAATGGAGACATGTTTTGTATCAGAGTACAGGCGCACTAGTCGCAAGTTCATGCAATGCCTGCCTGGGAAGCGCAATAAGAGCGGGGGCTGTATAAGGTTTACTTTAAATAAACTGCAGAATTGAACATGAGTTTTTAAAACCAGTGCGCATGTCTAATTTCTGTCCCCCCCCCACCCCCCTTGGTGCACATCAGTGGTCTACAAAGACATGATGGGACAAGCAGAGCTCCTCTTCATTTGAGAAGAAAAGGCAGAATTACATAGTGAAGCCCTGGTCAAAGATTCTTGGCTAGTGGCCAGCTAAAGTCCAAATAGGTAGAAGAACTTTACATTCATCATTAGATATAATCTGTGAATTTAGAAATTTCTAGACAAAGATTTGAACACCCAGAATGTCGGAGGTACCATGTCCACCATATTGTGTCTGGGATGTCTACCATATTGAAAGATGAAGGCTACCCACCAGAGCAGGACCAAGAGGGAGTTGGATATGGCTGGTTTCTTTCTGAGGTGGCATGGTGGGTAAGAGAACGAGGGACCTGTATGCACCACCTAGTAATTACCAGTGGCTCAGACCTATCACTTTTTTGCATTCTTCATATTTAAGGATCACTGCCACAGTGGTATGATTGATGTCTACCCAAAGGTAAAGTGACCTCCGCCACCACGGGGGAGTAATTTAGGGAAAATATCTATCATCAGCATTTCACCATACGTGTGTGACATGGTGAAATTTACACCACCGCATATAGCTACTTTGGGCTTGCATCCCAACAGTACTTACATTTTAAGTGTCGCTGACATGCTGGAAGGTTTTTCCTCAAAAGGGTATCTTGAATAACCATTGTACTGTATAAGTTTATTGTTTGATTAATTAAAATCATTACAACCCCCCCCCCATATCCATAAAAACGTAGTAAAAATTTCATTACATTTATAAATACACCTGATTTTGACATGGTTCCATAATTATATAAAAGGATATATATTTCTTTTTAAAAATTTGGGGACCTTTTGGAAAAGATAATTGCATAGTGTATACCCCAGTGTTCCAAATTTTAATGTTCATACACCACTATTTGCGACCTGCAGCTAGTCGCTAGTGAGCATGCTGTCCATTCATTAATGTTGTTGGTCGGCTATTGAAGGTGACTTTGATCCTGCTTATTTTGTTTACTCTCCATCTGCTTGCCGTAGGAGGTTTCTGACCGTTGTCATGAATTTGACGCCCCTGCAGACCAAGATAATGGAAGCGCCTTCCAGCCAGCTTATCACTGCTTGTCTGCATGAACGGATGTTCAACTCATTGAAAATTAATTTTAAATACTGTCTCCTCTGTTCCAGGACTGCAGGACAAGCACATAATAAGTGAGTTACAGATTCTGATTTAAAACCACATAATCGACAGTTTGCGTATTGATAGGGCTTTTTCCAAGTTGGATACAGGTCTTTTGAGTCGTGCAAGCCCATGCGGAAGTTTGTAAAGCTCTTTTTTAATTGCAAGCTGAAGTGAGCGGATAGATAATTTTGGGGCTTTAGGGTTCTGTATGAGTTGATGACTGTCCACCCATGCCGGCGCTTAGAGATTGATTTTTTGTCAGCCAGCAGGGATTTCTTTTTAGCTGCGGCGTTTACGACTTTGCCGAAGCTTACTCTGTCTTCCCCGTTTTCCCACGCTGTTTGTAGTTCCAGCTCGGTCAAAGCTGTTCTCAAAAAGCTTCCCCATGAGCTCGGTATTTCTAAGTTCATCTGGTGCTTAATGTCATCCCAGCATAATTTAACCATTGGTGTCAACACCAACCCATCACGGACAAAACAGTGAAGTTGAAGACGGATCCGCCATTTGGTTTTGGCAGACGTCCTATTAGCGCCCTCGACCTAAATCATTACCTATGTCTTCTGAATTTCAGCTAAAATAAGTGTGCCTTTGCTGCTCCTTCCATCAAGGCCTCCCAAAAAGTGATCGAGCCCTCCTCTGTTGCCTTTCTTGCCTTCATCACTACAGTGGGCTGCATCTGGCACTCCTAAAGCACCAGCTGACCTGTCTGCCAATGCCCCAAAACATGTCTGCTCGCCTGCTAACAGGTCATGGCTTCAGGTATTGCAGTTCACCCTGCCTTTGAGATGTCATTGGTTGCTGGATGAGAAGACACTTGTGAGCATTGCACATGAAACCTTCTACAGACCTGGAAATTTGAGAACTATAGACATGTTTGGGACCCTGGAACTGGCAACTGATATCTGAAGACACAGTGTTCTCTACTGTAGATGCAAAAATCGGAATTTGCTCATTAAAGAGCTGTGAAAAACAAAAGAACATTTCGCCTTCAGAAAACAACTTCACGTTCCTATGTTACACTAACCTTTTCCAGATTAGCTTCTCCGTACAGGCCTCCTAAGCAACTACTTTTAATCAGACCCTATTGTCAGTGTAACTCCAAGATGCCACTTATGGCGATGAAGTATTTTAGGAAACAAATGAACATAGTATGGTATAGGGCATCTTTCTACAGCTCATGGACATAGTATGGTATAGGGCATCGTCCTACGGCTTATGGACATAGTATGGTATAGGGCATTGTCCTACGGCTTATGGACATAGCATGGTAAAGGGCATTTTCCTATGGCTTAGGGACATAGAATGGTATAGGGCATCTTTCTGCAGCTTACGGCCATCATATGGTATAGAATTAATGTAAACTAGTGACTGACGTCCTTAGACCCATCCCGCACTACCTATGGCAGAAATCCATCTGCATATGTAATCTTCAAATTACAAACACTTATGTGATATTTCGACAATTTAATTGAAACAAATCATTTCAAATATTCAACTTTTTAAACATACTGTATATACATTTGATATGAACAGTAAATTTTTGTATGTCTTACTCTAGACATTAATTTTGCTATCTAAGCGGAAAAAATAATCAATTCAAATGAAAATGAAAAGATAATCCAGTCCCAATGCATTCCGGGAATATTTCCCTTCGTCAGGGGCGCTGAAAAACATAATATGGTAAGCATGTGTAAGCTTTTAAAAGAAAGGACTTTCAGCACATATAACACTGATACAGTTGATTCACGTCAGATTATACACTATATCTCATGAATAATGGTGAAACTATAATATGAACAAACAAGAAAAGTGCAGAAAAAATGCAGTAAGTGTAACAGTGAATAAACAAGTACATGACCGTTAATAGAAAAACAACATATATGTGAAAAAAAAATTATCGAGCATAGAACTAGGAGGCTCATTGAAAAAAATCCGACTCTGAAAAATGACTGAAACCGGGAAAGCGGACCTATTGCTGAATAAAGTATTGTGAACGATCGAAATAGGAACAAATGATTGGATTATGTGGGTAAACACTTACCAAAAGAGAAACTGGAGAGAACTTAATATAAGTATGTGGCAACATACTTATATTAAGTTCTAGTTTAATCCCGCAGATTTCGCCATAGGTTCTTTCTAACTTTCCAGAGCGCAGGCTTCATTATCAGTTCTCTACTTTTTTCATAGGGCTCTAGCAACTTTAGAAGTGTAATTTGTGATTAGAAATAGGCTTACTTTTTTGTGGGTGAAGGGTATTTGTAGTAGCCTTTCCTTTCATAAATCTATCCTTACTTTTCCCTAAATCATTCTCATTTAGCAGTAGATATTCCCAATTTTTCCACCACTCCCTCTGATCCCTCCCATATTTATATATACTAAGAAGTAAAGTTACATGTGAGGAGATTCACCCACAGTAATGATAAAAGTGGCGGCAGTGTAGATCCTCACCCATAGATTTGTGAATTGCATTTTGCATTGGGTATTACCACTTCACTTACTACACAATACAGGTTGTGATTCAAACGTGTCTGTGCTCTTAATCTTCTTTGGAATTTGGAGCCAATGGTTTTCTTGATTCTGTACAAGGAGGGGTAGAGGGATAATAAGGCAGCAGAACTTGAAATTGTCTGGATTACGCTTTATCTTCTTCCGTAGTTGGAGGATGTGCCCACTCTTGAGGGATTTGGGGGCGATCCATCAAGAAAGGAGGGAATTATCGATGTTAAGCATGGAATGAGCTGTCCCCTTGTGACCTTGATAGGGTCTTCTAGTCTTGCGGAATCGTCTATACAGCTGGTGAGAAATGCGTTCTACTAGCTGGGATGCAGGACAGAAAGGCATGGCTGGCTACTGGATGTTAGGAATTGTTGCTCTATTGCAGGGGTCCCCAAACCGGTCCTGGAGGGCCGGATCCATGCCAGATTTTTAAAATAACTACATGTATCTCAATGGGGATATCTGAAAAATCTGGCATGGATCCGGCCCTCCAGGACCGGTTTGGAGACCCCTGCTCTATTGCTTGATCTTGGTGAGTGTTGATGGGACCTCCAGAGGCACCTGTTTCTGATTGTTTCCGACTGTTCACACACCGGCCACTATTTAGTCCTGGATGGAGGTACTGATCCTACCCAAATCTAATCTTCGGCCTCGCCCCACCAGTCTCCAACCATACTGTCATCAACTAAGACATGACTTTGGAACGGCAGGAGCCAGGTGGCCATCACCATGCAGGTGCAAGCATCTCTATGTTGATGTCCCTGTTCTGCCTAGCAGTGCTGCACTGTTCCCTGACAGAACCTACATAAGGCAGACACAGGCCGCCCCATGTACCTGGAGCATCCAAAGTATTCCTTTTTGCACAGTCTTGCATGCACAGTAGTGGTGAGCTTTGGGAATCTATAGAACTTCCATTCCTGGGATGTACAAGTACACAAGTCCCTGCCCGCACAAACACCCATATGAAATACGCTTGTCACAGAGTATAGTCCTTGCAAAGCCCAGGGAAGATAATATTAAGGATTAACTTGGTATCCCTACTTAATTTGTAAAAAAAAACTAAAGTGACCCATAGTTTTGTTCAGAAGCCTGCAGCCAGTGCTATCTAAAGTGTGGGTGGGAAATACCAAGATAGTGTAGTCTTGAATCCACCTCATGCCTCTCAAATCTAACGCCTGACTCTGCCTACCCCTTTATCTCACTCCTGCAGGTATTTTTTCACTGATTTCTCCCTTTGTCACTGTTTCTCCACTTTTTCCTCTTTTCTTTCTCTAGATCAGAGTTTGTTGTGGAAAATTAAGTGCTGGTGCCCAAAAATGGGTGCCAGTTGGCCCCACCTGCAACCACCAGCTCAGTTTAAACACTGCTTGGGAATGCCACTCAGAGAGGTCCTGGGCTTTCCCATGGAAATTCCCTAAACACAGGGAAGCAACATATAAGGAGTTGCCCTCAGATCAGAGCTAACTCCCACCCACCACCGATTTTCCACAATGGCCGACACAGGTGGACACAGGTGGATAAACTGGAATCTCCAATTATCCCAATTTTTTCCTGGTCTATTGTTGGGAACATTCCTTCAATGATGCTGGACCACCTTGTACATGCTCGATCCTCTTTATTTTGAGGTGCTGCTGCTTCAGGAGGTGAGAAAAGTGTCTTTTTGATAGGAATCGAGGAAAACAATACCAACACAACAAAGGGACCTGCAGAACCAATCAAAGCTGCCAGCATGAAATGGAAACACCTCCCACATAGGATTAAAGAAAAGACAACACACTTCCATATACACACCCACACTGAAGCATTGTAACCGCATGGACAAACGCTTCTGCATCCCACTTAGCACCTGATTATGAGTGGGTCGGAATTACGAGTTGGACGGTATTTAGCGTATTCAATAATTATCGGATGCGCTAACTACCTCAACCTTCGTTACATTTTGGCAGGCCAAACCTGCCAGAGTTTAACAGGGGAAAAGCATACAGTACTTACCATATCATGCAGATTTTGGTGCTTAAACATCAACATTTTAATGCTATTCTCCATAAAGTTATAAAAGGTGCTATGTATCACACCCGGTAAATAAAGTACCTGGAGGTATTGTTATTTATCGGGTAGGATAAATAGTACATATACTCATATTCAAGGCCATACAGTAGTAAGCACTATAGAAATACTATTATAGACCAGAATACAACCATCAATAGATGGAACGTTCTAGAATGTGAATTATTTTTGAGTGTTAGAGATGCAGCGCTGGGCAAAAAGAACTGTTTTTTAAATACATTGAATAGTCACTTGATCCAAGAGCTATCCCTAGGGGTGTAATGGCAAAATACTTGTTGGGTGAACTGATGTCCAGTTAATAGGGAGTGAGGGGGAAAGGTTTCTGGTGCAAAACATTATTTTTCTCGGAATGGAATTGCTTTATTTGTGGAAAAATTCAGGAGCAATCTTGGGTTCATTTGAAATAGGTGTTTCATCCTGGCCCCTATGACCACACGTAAAGGGAGCGCCTGACTTATACAGAGCACAATTCTCTACCTTCTGGAAATCAATTTGGTCTCGTATAAACGTCATCTTTAACACAAAAGTCCCCTTCTCACCTTCAGCTGTTTCTTGGGTTCCTTAGCTCCATCCCCTTCCCACTTTAAATTAATTGACCTACTGATAGCTATAGCATTACACTTGATAACCTCCAACTGGAAAGAGACGTCAAAAGTTACTTATTCGGCCTGGTGGAATGCCATATGCTTTCATCACAGACTAGATACAAACTACGTCACTCCTATTTCCCTAACAATTAAGAGAGATTTGCTATGGATCCCTCTTACTTCGTATCTATCCACTCTCTCTTCCTCAAATCCCTCTACTACTACCCAGGCAAATAAATCTGATGAGATTCGTAAACCGCCATGATCATTCCCTTGTTGTCCTTTTCTTTAAATTATTTACATTAATGTTGTTCACTCTATTTTCATAGTTACTTGTACTCTTATCTTTATTGTCATGTATACGCATACAATGTATATTTTGAAAATGTATCACTTTGTTTTCTGCATCTCCCCAACATGTCATTTTCCTTTTCCTTCCTCTTCTTCCCTTTTTCTTCGCTCAGACATTATTGTTTATTGAATCCTTTTATTCATGCATCTTTAATATGTATTTTTTATATTTATGTTTACATTATCTTGTATGATGCACCCCTGCTATACTTCTTTTTGTACTTGGTTTCAATAAACTTGAACTCAAAAATACAGAGCACAAGGGCCTCTGATTACCTCCCGGATCCACCGGGCACTATGCACCACACAAGAATTAAGAGGAAACCATATATGAATCCTTTATGTGCGTAAATTATCTTCCATCCAGAAACTTGCTATAAAGATGATGTAAAATTGTAATTTTATTTAAATTATATGTATGTGTAAGTGCTAAAATCATAAAGTATTACAATTTAAAAGTGGGGTGTACATTCTGCCAGCTCCTCGAGTGGGCCTGTCCGCCCCAAGAGCTGGAAGTTGTCTAAAAAGGTTGCTGCTGCTCAGACCCACACACGCCCTTTGCAAGGTCGGTTCAAGGGCGTCTGATCAGGGCTCCCATCGCACACGTCAGCACCCTTAATGAAAGAGGCAGCTGCGAGGGGCTTATCTGGGCCGCACAAAGGAGCCCGAAGGCTGAAGCAGCGGTCTGGAGATATCTCCCCCACCCCTCCAAGCCCCCCCAGCCCCCAGTGCTCTGACGACTGCCAGAGGGAACACTTAACCTTTGTTGGGAGTCTGAGAACTCCTCTCAGAAGGGTGAGTCTCAAACGCAGTCACGTCTCAGGGTGCCCCAGCCCAACAAGCTGTCGAGGATCACACATGTGCCCCTTGGAGCAGTCTGGCTCTGGACAGTAGAAGGTGGCAAATGTTTTCAATTTGTAAGAAAACTGGAAACCATTTTATTTACACAGATTGCCAAGATTATTCTGCAATGTTTTCGAACCATCTGAAAAAGGTGACCACCCTGATTGCTGCCAAGGCCTGATGAAGGCCACATTGTACAAATGTTTCAACCAGCTCAGCTTTGAAGGAGACCTCGCCTACAATAGGCCCATGGGGGCATGGGTGGCAACCCACCCTACTCGGAAAAGAGCCCCCCACCCCCGCGCCTGCAGCCTACAGTGGAAATGCCAGAGTGGCACAATGGCCGGTCCTGCTGTGAGTGCTCCCCCAGGTTGGCCACATTTGCTAGTTTAATTGTTCATCTCCACGCACGCAACGCCCATAGGGCTAAAAGGGCCTTAGCCCTCAACCGCCCCCGTTCTGTGTCACAGCCAGGCTGCTGCAGCTTGAGCAGCTGTGGGCTCAGCTGGGCAGTGTCCAGTGGCGGCTCCTCTGCTAGGGCGGAGGAGCGTCGCCCCACTGCTTTTAAGCAGTGCAAATAAAGGAAACATAAAATGATAATAACTTTGAGCTATTACCATTTTATGTTTCCGGGCTGCTCTGCTCGGCGGGCGGGGCTACATTCCTCTCGGAGCAGGGAAGGGGATGGGTGGTTTGCCCACTCCTAAGTGCACATGACTTTTTGGCTGGCCCTTTGGGACCGGTCAAACAGTCATTCGCACCTTACCTGTTCTCCACGCAGGCGTCATTACAGCCTGCATGGAAAACATGCGCAGGCCCTGAGTCCCTGGCTGAGCATCCAACCAAGATGCTCAGACCAATCACAACGCTGCATTGCAGTGTTGTGATTGATCAGGGGATCCTGGCTGTGATTCCTGTTCCTGGAGTCCCACGGAGAAGAACTGGAGTAGAGACAGGGGATCTGGTGGCAAGGTAAGTGTTTATTTTTGCAAAAAATGTTTTACCTTGTGTCCTTTCCCTGTGTGCCCCCTACCCCCGCACCCGTCACACCACCCGCAAGCTATGTCGGCTGCCATTGGCAGTGTCTGGAGTGTTATCTCCCTACACCTGAGTTTTTCACAGGTTTTTAAAAGACCATTTATATCAGATTGGAACTGTTTAACAAACCTTTGTTTGTTTTGTTTTGCACACTGGTCCCAGTAACCCTTGGGCCCCAATCTGCCTATTCTTTACATTTTTATTTTATTTTTATTGCCGCAGGGGGAGAATGCATTTTGTGAAAAGACCTATCAGCTGGCAACCCTAATCAGGAGACTGAACATTTGTTGCAACTTCAGCACATTCTTTACATCTTCCACTCTCCATCCCTGATTGATGCCATAATAGCAATAGTTTACCCTGTATCTGAAACCCTACACCAGCCGTCAATACAATGCTGAGTTACTCCATGTGTCTGGGTATACATCTTGCATTCAGACAACTGACTCCTCATTCTCATCACTCACCCTTCTCTCTCACGCTCACCCTGCACTCACAGCGATCACACTGCACTCACACTGCTCACTATGTGCTCACGTCATTCACCCTCCAGCTACCCTGCACACATATGAGCACACCGCTTACCCTGTACGCACATGACACCCCACTCACTTGTCACTGTCACCTCTCACCCTGCACTTAAAGCAATTACACTGTTACTCTAAACTCACAGCATTCATCCTCAGCTTACCCTACACTCACACACGCACACAGCTCAACTTGCACTCACAGCAACCACACTGCACTCATGCCACTCGCCATAAACTCCTGCCGTTCTCCCTCCACTTACCTTGCAGTCACACAAGCACACCGCTCACCCTGCATTCACAGTAATCACACTGCAATCACACCGGTCACCATGCACTCATGCTTTTCACTCTTATACCTGCACACTACTCACCCTGCAGTCACGTGACACTTCACTCACCTGTCACTCTCACTGCTCACTTTGCAATCTCAAACAAGCACATCCCTCACCATGCACGCATTCCTTCCACTTTGCACTTTCATCTGCACCCAAACTCGTATGTCAAATCGCTCACCCTGCAGTCACTCCTCTCACCCTCTTACACTGTCACATCGCTCACTGTGCAGTCACGTAGGTACTCCTGTCACTCACACAGCTCACATTTCACTCACATCTTCACACACATCTTCACTCACATGGGCACAGCACTCACACCACGCAAACAAACACATTACTCACCCTGGAGTCGCACCACTCACCCTGTACTTTCTCCTCTCATCCTGCACTCACACAGACAAACCTCTCAGCCTGCATTCATACAGGCACTCTGTTCATCCTGCCTGCCCACAAGGACAATGATCTGCCGGAACTCAAAGGGACTCTGCACTAATTCCTTTCACTATGCAGCCACCGGTCACTCTCACAGATCACCCTTCAGTCTTGTCGCTCATTCTGCACCCCACACAGGCACACCACTCATCCTGCATTTACAACACTCTCAACAACCTGCACTCACTCCTCTCATCCTGCACTCACATGGACAAACCTCTCAGCCTGCATTCATACAGGCACTCTCTTCATCCTGCCTACCCACAGGACAATGGTCTGCCAGAACTCAAAGGGACACACCACTCACTCTGCACTAATTCCTTTCACCATGCACCCACCAGTCACTCTCACAGATCCCCTTCACTCTCGCCGCTCATTCTGCACCCCACACAGGCACACCACTCACCCTGCATTTACACCACTCACACCACCTTGCACTCACTCCTCTCACTCTGCACATACTCCTCTCACCCAACACTCACATTGGACCTCCCCTCACATTGCATTCATGCAGCTCACCTGACACTCACATCGGCACATTTTTCACCGTACACTCACACCACTCGCACTGAACTCACACTATTCACCATCACCCAGCACTGACATGAGCACACCTCTTAATCAATCAATCAATCAAGACATTACTCTGTGCATATAAAAATGTCACAACTCTCATGAATATAGACATCTTTCTACAAAGGCACCCACAGAATACCTGCTTTTTCCATGGTACTAGATGCCTACGTAATTCCATCTTCAACAGCAGGGCTGGTGCAAGAGGGGAGATTGGACTGAGCATGTGGGATGGTACAAGAAGGGAGACTATTATTATTATTATTGTTATGTTTCATATATAGCGCCTGAATCGACCCCCGAAGGGGTATCTCCGCGCTGGCCTTGGGAACCCGTCCTGGCTTTTCCCTGTGAGATAGCCCCTACAGGGCATCCCCAAGGTGAAAGCCAGGCATCCAGCCGCGGGGGGGGGGCCTTTGTGGACATTAAGCAAGCTTAATGCCCAGAGTTGCAGAGTGTGAACCCATGATTAGGTCAGGCACCGAAGCGAGAATTATCGAGTCCATGGACATTTGAACTCAAGACCCTGCCGCGTCGGAAATTGAACCCTGGTCCCGGGTCTGACCTCTGCTTCAGGGTCTGCCTGCTCTAACCAGTGAGCCACACTTCTCCACAACTAGGGCTGAGGTTTGGGGTATGGTCCTGGATAGAGGATCATGTGCACCTTCAGCCATTCCTGGCTCTCCATTCACCACAAAGCTTTATTCCGGGACACATTGTTTTTTTTACATTGTAAGTTGAGACTCAAAACCCCAAATTGCAAAGCGTTAAAGGATAAAATCCATGGTTGCCGAAGAAATCAAGCATTTCATAATGTTAGTTTGATGCTGTGATATTACATGTTAACATAGGTAAAACTTTATTTGCATAGTTACTTAAAACCATTGCAATGCATACAATTAATACAACCATATTAAAATGTTCCATATTTAAAAGTGAATGCTCCCTCATGAGCGTCGCAACATGACCTTCAAAAGACGTTTCAATGTCAATACAATTTAAATGTCCCAGATGTTTTTGTCTTTACTGCTTGTGAGAGGTTGTAATCCACTTGTAAGATTTATCCAATCACTTAGTAAAATTTCCCCCATAGCGCAATGGACTACAAAGTGACGATCAGTTTGGCATTTTTAAGCGAGCTGCTTCGAGAAATTTAACTAACCTAGTGTTCAGTTGTGGTGATGAGGGATCAAAGCATGCCAGGACAGCTTGTCTCCTTGTCCTGATACCTCTTTGATTGAGGGGAGTTTTTAGCAGCTGTCTCCTTTCTTGACACAGCTCCGTGCAGGTGCAGATTGTATGAATGATGTCGCCCAGATCCTTGTTGCACAGACTACAGAGAGTAAAAGCCTGCTCCCTTTTCCAAGGTGGAAGCTGCTGCGTAGTTGGTAACACTCCAAGTCTGAACTTTAAAAATTTTTGTTTTAGTATTTTTGAATATCCCAGATTAAAGTAATGTTGTGGGGCTAAGTGCTTATATGTGGCCAAGGTCATCCAGGCATGCGCTCTGAGCGAGAAGGTCGCCTTATCCTCTAGCAAGGAGAGTGTCTTCAGCGTCTTCCACACCGTTTTTTTAAACGCCGAATGGAGGCAGTGATATTACATGTTAGATCGTGGATTGGTTCATTTCCAATACTGTAACTGCTTGATCCACACGTCAAACCAAATATAAGCTCCGTACAGCTGTCTTAAGTAAGTGCCATTTATATTCACATCATACCTGTAACAAACTTTGACAAGGCAATATATATTTGTTTTTGAATAGCGTATAGAGAATATGTTTTTATTAAGCTTCACTAAAAGGCAAGGCAGGTAGAGCAGAAGCAGCACGGCAAGCTTTTCTAACACAATAAATGCAGATTGACTAACGGAAGTGAGAGTGGCAGTGTGTCTTTGTGTGAATGACATGTATAAAGAGTGTAAGAGATATAGTGAGAATCTGTTTGTAAGAGAATGTGTGTGTATGAGTATGTGTGTGTTATGCATGCACGTATGTTGCTGGTCTGGCATACAGGAGGTTATTCTTGCCTCATGGACAAAGGCACTAAAAGCATATGGGTGGGAGGTGTTACCTATGGCAAATTGCAGGCCCTGACATGCTTCTATGAAGACAACATCATTGGCTTTGGAGACTCTAACTGTCTAACTGAGAAAACCACTAACCCAGTCATACTCTGCGGCAGTGACACAGAACACGTGCCACCACACCTGGCTGAAGGCCCTGACATGAGGCACGTATCCCTTCGTATATAGGCTGGGTCGGTAGCAAATTGATGGAACTGACATTTGAGGTATTTCTTGTCATAAGAGTTCCTGTACTCATTTTATTGGGAGTTTCAAAACAAAATGCTTACCCTTGTATACCGGAGGGAATTTTTAGAGGTACCCATGACTGGGTAATCCACTGGTAACTTAGGGCCATATGTATCATACTTCCGTTTTGCGAATTCCAAATAGCGAATTTTAAGGAATCGCTATTTGGAATTCGCAAAACGGTATGTATGTACAAAATCGCTATTAAATAGCGATTCCTTACCATTCCTAATTTGCGATTAGCAAATTGCTAATCGCAAATTACCCATTCATTTCTATGGGCCAGGAGGCCCATAGGAATGAAGGTGCAATTTGCGATTAGCAATTTGCTAATCGCAAATTAGGAATTTTTTCAAGGGTGCAGGGGTGTCTCAAGAACACCCTGCTGCACCCCTGAAAAAGTCATTTGGGGGCATATGGCACACATACATGCCCTAAGGGCACGTATGGGCGTCATATGGCACCTTTTGTTTTTTGGAAAACAGCTTTTTGAAAAGAATTCGCAAATTACCACCAACTAGAAGTTGGTGGTAATTTGCGAATCCTTAATGGCATTTTTTTTGAATATTTTTTGTTTGATACATTGCATTTAAGGAATCGCAAAATTTGCGATTCCTTAAGTGCAATCGCAAAATAAGGAATTGCAAATTTTGCTATTCCTTATTTTGCATCAAACATGTTTGATACCTACCATTTGTCAAATTAGCATTCGCAAAGGCCGAAATTCGCAGAATTTCGGCCTTTGCGAATGCTAATTAGCTTGATACATATGGCCCTTAGATACCTAAAGTTGAGTTGCTCCTTCTGATGAGTCAGTGGGGTTTCACTATGTCTTCTGGGGGCACAGGGGTGCAGATCTCAGTTGTTTGCGACTGTTTAGCAAGTGCCTGCTATTGGGAAGTTGAAAGTAAACACAAATCTTTAGAAGCTTCTGGTTCTAAAATATTATTGGAACTCCAAACATAGGAACTTTAGCTGATCTGGCATAATGCAAATACTTCATGCAGTCTAAAGAATGCCGAAAGTGGGCAACATTGAGCTATATACATTTTGTCTTACTGTGTGTAGAGTTTAGTTGTGTCAAAATCTTTCGAGAAGGTGGCAGGCCTGAGAGTCCCACTGCTTGCAGTGGGTAGGTAGTGCAAGGCTGTGAGTACCTGCACTCGTTGTGCTTTCATGGGCACAGCCCTGCCCTGGCATGGCTCATCAGGTACCCTTAGGAAGGGAGTAACTTTATCCCTACTCTTATTAAGTGCTACACATATATAGTGCACTCTACCATTTGTCTGGTTTCTGGGCACTGATGATAGGGGTCAGAGTCTACACCTTTAGGATTACATACTTGCTTGGGTATAGATTTACTTATGGAATTCATAAAGAATTCCAGAATCTGCTTTCTAGGACTGTCTATCTGTGTATTGCACAATTATGTGTGTTTAAACGTTTAAAAAAATGCATTTGCACTGGCTATCTTTTTCAGCTCTATGAAGAAAACATATTTCAACGTGAAAATATTTCCCCTATGAAGAAAGCTATTTCCCCACATCCTTACCAGTTTTTAGAGCTGTGCCAAGGTACTTCTAGCCCTCAATTGGAATGCAGTGACGTCTTTGACTGGAGGAAATCACCAAGCCTTTCCTGAGAAGAAAAAAACTTCACAGGACTGGCCAGATTCCCTCATTTTGCACACCACCCTTTCTTTGTGAAATATAGTGATGCCAGTCATTGCAAAGGTCTGTGAGTATCCACAAACAGGTGTGTGGGTGTGCACATTCTTTACAGTACACCTGCGACCTGAAACTCCCAGTCCTTGTAAGCAGTTCACCTCTAACGTAATATTACACCATACTGGAGTAATACTACATGTACATATAGGGGTTCACTTCCTTATATTTACATGAGTATGTGTAAGTACAAGAAGCTGAAGACCTGGCCTTTCGAGTTGTCCTACTAGGCGCTACATGTGGTTAAACTCACACCTGCTCCGCTGAAGGACATCCTCCCGGGTAATAATGCACTCTCTAAATCTGCATAGCACATCATACCATAACATAGCATATCATACCATAACATAACATAACATAACATAACATAACGTAACGTAACGTAACGTAACGTAACGTAACGTAACGTAACATAACATAACATAACATAACATAACATAACATAACATAATCAATCACTGACATTTACATAACATTACATTACATTACATAACATAACATAACATAACATAACATAACATAACATAACATAGCATAACATAACATAGCATATCATAACATAACATAACATAACATAACATAACATAACATAACATAACATAACATAACATAACATTACATACCATAACATAACATAACATAACATAACATAACATAACATAACTCGAATTTGCATATAAAAGTGGGTTTTTAAGTCGTGCTCAGAGTAGCTTAGAGATTTTTTATTTCATTGGGGTAATATAGACATGCTTTACTTTGGGAACTGCATTTAAGCTACTCATGCGTAAATTATTACTTTTTTCAGGGGCATGTAACAAGATGCCCAGAAGGATAAGCACACACAGCTATTAAAAGCAAGTAATATGATATGCCACACAAAAGACAAGCATACCAAATATTTAAGATATATCAAAGGTATGTTTTGGTCATGAAAAGAATGATGGTTTTCAAAAAACATATATTTAGGACGGTGATCAAGGTTTTATAAAAAGTGCACCCGGGCCTGCCATCACCTTGTGTGAATTCAAAAAACACAATGATGGAAAAAGGAGGAACAGATTCTGCGCTATTCTCAAAATAGGGGACAATTAATTCACCTATTTTCATGCCAAATGTTCACTGTGAAGTTAATCAAACATTTTGTATATCATCACTTGCACAAGGGGACATGATCACACATTTTCTTTTTTGTAATCAGCACATAAATTATTTTTATCTTATTTCGTATAGTCTTTTTTTCTTTCAAACAAACAAAAAGAAATAATATGTATATTTTAGTATCAATACTTCATTCACCACTATATACATCCATATATACACACCTATATACAACCAACAACAAAAACACTTTAGACAAAAATGGAACAAAAACCCAAAAACTAGATAATTTTTCACCCTTAGAAAAAGATTGTAGCAAAGGCTAAGTGCCCTCCCATTAACTCTAGGAGGTACACGAGGAGGTAGTCAGACAACACAGGTTCAGTGCACAAATTTTACAGAACCTAAATCAACAAGTGTGTCATAAGGCATTAATTTCCAAAATCAATTTTTTATACAGGGACTCCTCCATATGGAAAGTGTCGACGCGGTCGCGTTTCGGCCTTCCAACAAGTCTGTCACTCTTCTACGTGTGGGTCCTATCATGCAACCACGCACGGGGCCGCCATCATGGTCGGAATAAACTCAGCTACCGCACCTTGTGTGAAAACAGGAAACCTTACATTGCGCCACCAAAGGACTCCCTGCAGGGAAACACAGTACACCAATTTCTAAGACAGACATATTCAAGGCCATTAGAATGATGTGATTCTGCAGCAGCAGCATTTTCCTCATAATTAAGGAATTTGCCACATAATCAAGTAACTGCTACATCATTTTCAGATTTCAACAAAAATAAATTGTTTCTAGCTCAAATGGTTCAAACGCTACTAAACGAAGTGCAGACATGGGGCTGTGCTGTGACAGACCCGTTGTATAGATTAACTAGTCTCCGTTCGGGTGATGATGATTGCGGCATTTGTGTGGTGAACTGGCAATAAAAAGGCAAACACTTTGCCGAGTCAGCATAACATTACAATGACAAAATGTTCTAATAATTACGTCACAGAATGTGCTACATTATGCCACATAATTTGTCTTTTCCTTCTGTATGATTTAGTAAAGTTAAACCCCATGTGCCGCATCATTTTCCTTTTCCTGTCATATAATTTAATTAAACATGCAACGTAATTTGGCCCTTTGCTGCCATGTAATTGCAAGGTCACTGTACATAAAACTATTAATGATATCAATGGAATATAAATATGAGTCAGCTATAACTTTACTATATATAACGTACTTTGCTTTCGAGGTGAACATAATTTTGAATCAAAAACAACATTCAAACAAATGCTAAGCTTAAGGAAGTTAGTAATTGGCTGAGGTCCTAAAAAAATATGATAACATAAGTATTTGTAAAGCGCACGTTCACCGATTGGTCTCTTGGCGCTGAATAACAGATGTTTATTGTTACCCAACTCAATGGTACTCATTTTATCGACCTCAGATGGATGAAAGGTTGAGTGGACCCGCCGGGATTTGAACCTGTGACCATGAGGTCAAACACAGGCCCCTGCAGTGGGTGCATTAGTCCACTGAGTCACCAGACCATATTTCCTTACATTCTATTGCCACACAACTAGCATCACATGTATTGGCCTAGAGCAATATGTAGGTACACTGTGAAAAAGAACAGAAGGTAAACAAACTAAATTAGTCATCATTCAGATGGTAAACAATGAGTCATCCTTCTTTAAAGTTTACAATAATTAGTGCCTTTTTTTAAAAATTGGCAATACCCAAATATTCACTAATTTAGCGGTATTGGAAAAAAGTGCAACATCAGAAGATGCCTTACAGCACTTAAAAAGAACTTATGTGCATTGTGTGTCATTTTCAAACTACAGGAAAAATAACCTGTCAACTATTCCAAAGACAGAGAGAAAAAGAAACCCCCTGAGTCAAAGAGTGACCTACTTAGACTTGGGTAGTACTGGTGACATCACTTCCACCCAGCCGTAATCCCTACTGCCACCTACGGCTACCAGCAGAGGAGCTGCTTGATAGCTGAGGCGTCTGGGCAGTGGTAGGAGAATGGTGGGGTGAAGGAAGCCACCTTACTCCATGTCATCATGAACACTGTTACCAGTCTCAGGTTTTCATGTGATAACCTAATGCATTCTGGGTGTTGTAGTCTTGTTTCAATTTAAATAGTTAGACTGAGTGCAATGATTTCTAGACTAAAAGCCGGGATTGGAGCCAATATCCATGATGGCCATCCTAGGTGGGGTGGTCGACACCAGCATGGTGGGACAAGCGCTATATAGCGGCCAGGCAGGGTCGCCGGGTGGAATGTGTATCTGGGAGAGAACTTGAGGCCCTAAGGAATACTTGGGATCCCACAGGGGACACCGAGCACTATGGTACACCCCTTAGGATTCGCTTGCTTGGGTGATCCAGAACACCCCAACAAAAGGAAGAACCCAGGGATTCTGTCGCGGTCGTCGGTCCTGGTGAGTGAGTCCCCAAGGTTGACCGTTTGTCACATGGTGCTGGTGCATCCCAGGGAGAGTTGTCCTATGGATTCTCACATTCCCTCGAATGCCGGCTCCACTTTCCAGGTCTTAGGAAGTCCTTGGGAAGGAGGAGCTAGAGAACCTACCTCCTGTTTAGAGATGGTGGCCTCCACCCCAGGCCACCATTATTCTTAATCCCTGCCAGGCCACCTTACAATTGGGCAGCAAGAATCACCAGAAAATTCCAAGGCCGCAAGCATCTGGCTTGCTGTTGATGAGGGCGGAGTCAGTGATACTGCCATTTGATTGGGCCTATCCAGTGGATGTGGCATAACCATGGCAGATGGAGACCAATGTCTGAAAATTACTTTTTAACTGTATTCTTGGGAACATGTAACTTTTTTAATGTAATGCTTCCTTGTCGCCAACGTATACATGTATGGCTAAATGAATATATTGGATTCCGATGCGTACATAGGAGAAACTGATAGGTGCTAGGTTTCCCAGATTTAGTTGCCTCACTTTTTTATTTATCCTTCATTGCTCTGAATGTGTGTGATCTGTCGGTTAATGCTGTCATGGATGTTGTAAATTTCATGATCATCTCTTAGAAAGGCCAAAATAAATGTCTTTTATATCTGGATAGAGGTGGACAGAGATGAGACCAGCAGCCTAAGTTGGATACTATTGCATCTTACTTTCACAACACATACTAACTCCCTCCTCACATAAACCAGGGTGCACACCACTGATTTCAAATGGCCTGGAACTGAAAAGACATTAAGGTCTCAATTTCGATCATGCGTAATTTTCGCCACCATCACATCATTGCTAGGCTTGGGTAAAATTGTAACTACGCTACAGTAATCGGAGCAAGTTGGTAATTTGAAAGTACTCTTCTGACTCGAAATAACTGAAAATTACATGATTATGTCCGTTCATTTAATTTAGGGCAAAAATGCCTACCCAAGAGCACAGGAACAGGATACGAACAGCTGCTGGCAGCTGTTGTTCCAGTTCTGTGCATTTAGTGCTATTTTCTTAGGACAATATGCATAATTTTATTCATTTTGGATGCAAAGGTCCATTTTGCGCTAAGAAAGTAGAGGTAAATGCAAGGCTACGCTCTTCGCATAATTCTGTGCAATTTCTAAAAATGTTGCTGTAATTTCATGTGACTACTCTACAGCAGATTGCATGAGTGACGCCTACCCTTAATCAGTCCCCCGCAACGGCCGCTGACGGTATTTTACCTTGATTGTAGAAATGGTCGTGCCATGGTGTGATACGGGTGGGCATGGGGTTCATGCACCGCTGTGTTCATGACCCTGCTGTAACTGATGCCCATGTAGAATCATCAGGTAGAAACAGCCATGGCGATTCTTGGGTACAGGGGAATCCGCGTGCTTCCTTCTACCCCCAGAGTTGTGCATCCATTCAAATAACATTAGAACTTAAGTCTAAAACCGAACAATCACTGAAATTCGCCAGTTTTACTTCAGTGAGCCAACTATAACATGCACCCCTATCATGCACTGCTTATCACTTCACATATTATATCACTTAAGACATACTAAATGACATCACTGATGACATCATTGATGACGCCTTAAATGACATAATTTGTGATTTTCTTGTTTTTTTAAAAAAAAAATGTAACCTTATTTTTGATTTCACTCTTTTAATTTTTTTAAAACTTTATTTAAACCCTGTTTTTAGTTTTTTTTATGGCAATGAACTATTTTACCAGTTAACTGTTTAAATAGTTTTCTTTTTTTTTAAATAAAATATTTTTTTATTTGTTAGATTTTTGTACTATCTTTGTGTTTCGTCCATAATCACAGGATGTTGAGCCGACGCAGAGACTCAAACCTGGTTCCCCTGCTCCAAAGTCGGCAGGTCTGGCCCTTACAACACATCCTGCAGCACTATCACATCCTCATCCTGTGATGTCCCAGGTGTAGAATGGCTGACTGTTGGTGTTGTAGGTGGCTGCCGTGCATGAGTTTTTCCTGATCCCATAATGGGTTTTGGTTGTCTGCATATCAGTCTATCTCTGCAAAATAGCAATGAGCAAATGGTGTTCAAGGAATTGCCTTGAGCTTGTTTTTTGAAGTTTGAGACCAATGAGATGGTTGCTTTTATTTCTATTTTTATTTTGTGTTCCATTGGTCCAGTGGTATTCTCAGGGGACAATAAGGACAATAAT
Source organism: Lissotriton vulgaris (assembly GCF_964263255.1). NCBI lineage: Eukaryota > Metazoa > Chordata > Amphibia > Caudata > Salamandridae > Lissotriton > Lissotriton vulgaris. Next base: position 68,495,311 of record NC_141698.1, read on the forward strand.
GGAGTGCCATGTTACACTCATAATAGTATGTGACAACAATTGGTTCCGTATGGAGTGTTCCATTTCTTCTACATGAATTGCTTGAATGTCCCGAATCAATAGGGATGAACAGAATCAATCTAACAGGTATTTAATAGATATTACCTAATAATAGGCTCAGACACCAACAAGGTATGGATTTAAGACACAGTATATTATTCATCATATCATAGATCGCAAAATATTGCCAACGATGGCATATCAAAGGCACATACAGGTCTGCTGTATAACATATACATAAACAAATGAGCTTGACATAAATATATCAAGGCTGTGGTACATAAAGAACAAAGACAGTTACCGATATTTAACATATAATATATTTTATCAATATTGTATCCAAAGGAAACATGTAAACGTTGGCGCATATGTCCTATTTTGCTTGAGTATATGGTCTGCTCTAAATTGATAAGGAACACCTCTATTTGTGGTCAACGTTTCGACCCAGAAAGGTCACGTGGTAGTATAAAACACCAAAGACGGGTCTTCTTCAGGACTTGAAGTCAAATGGAACATCCTGTCGTGAGGGAGCATCAAAAGTAGGCATATTCCTCCGATACTTGAGATCTGGCGTCAAAGGTCCTTGAGGGAGGGATGGTCTGTATAACCGGAGATCATGCGCCCCTTGTGATTCTTCCTCTGTATCATCTGTAGCCAATGGTTAGACTCCCAAATGGCTAGCTTGCCTATTTCTCAGAGATCCCAGATGGATTCTCGTAGTGGGTAACCATTGCGCGTCTCACCACCGTGAGGAAAAATCACAATGGGCCTGTGATCTCTATTTGTTCAAAAATAGAAAAAAAATCTTGTTGGTTATCATGTCTGTTCATAAATGTCAAAGTTTGTTACTATGGACGACGTAATAATATTCGATTTGTTAAAAGGGTTCGTAATGTTGGCACCAGGTTTTTGGAAATGCAGTGATACTTTGTTAATCGAACTACTTATTTTGGGTCGTGTGCAACAAGGGTTGGCTATGAAGTCTTGGCCTATCGCAGGCCCTGCATCTGACCTCCCGAGCGGGGTCAACCCCTGCTGCACATGGCCTTTGGCCTCCCGCCAGGCATTGCACACAGCCCACCGCTGGGTGGCCAACCTATATTTTTAAATTATATGCACTACTAGTACAGTGGGACAAGAGATGTATCACAGTACCTCACGGGGCTTTGCCAGGTTTCACTGTACTAACATGGTACCAGTGCGAAAAAAACTTTTTTTTTTTAAACACTGTGGAGATCTATATGCACTCACATGAGCCTGGGAGTCATGGTGTCCTCACCCTTTCACCTTATATGCACTTTGGAATTTTTTTTCAGGATCAGGAACTGAGTCCTCAAGTCCTGCAAAGGCGGGAGTAACATGTTCTTTAATGTTGCAGCCCAGCAATTACCTCTTTGTGGTACTGCGGTACCAGTACTGTGGTACCAAATTGGCCAATGGAAGAAAAAGCTCCCTTGACCAAACAGCTTGAGTATTTTTTTAATGTTGTTACCACAAGAGCACCGCTGTACCGTAGGAGAATCGCAGTACCAACTGTCCAGATATCTAAAAATCTTCCTGAAGGTTAACCTTGCTCAACCCAAGCCCCCCCTTAATACAATAATTTCTCAAAAATGTCTGAACTGATTTACACCAAATCTCAAAAAGCATGATTGCTGACCTAACTATACACTGGCTCTAGTACCTCCAGTGTAATGCATACATATATGTATATATTACAGAGGGAGCAATAGCACCTCTTTAATTATGGTTGAACAATATTTTCCATTACAAAGGGATTTTTGTTTACGAAATAACTTTGGTGACATTTAACAAATCTGTATCACATTTTCCCCATCCCCTTTTGGGCCTTTTAGCAAGTTTCGCGTAGATCCATTTAGTTAGGGCCGGCGAAAAAAACAAGTCGTCCCAGAAGTGAAATTTCCCAGTATTTTTCCTATAGACTTTGCTCTTCAGTACAGAAACAATGGTTGAGCGGAATACCAAATCTGGCTTGAAGTGAGTTTACTCAAGTAAGTGCCTTTTTAGGTTTTATGTAAATCCATTGAGTCGTATTCGAGAAATTAGTGTTAAAGAGGGACTCGAGTTCGAAATAAAGAGGTTACATTTTAGAAAGGTTTATAGATGTCTAGTCCATTAAGGATATGTGGACATTCTCAAATCCAAAGTTTCCAAAAATATTGAAATCCTTTTGGCCGCGGGAGCTTTTTCACCTGTGGCCATTTTGGATCTACAGATCCGCTGATTGACCGGCCGCTACATGAGGGAAAGTGTTGCAGCTGCCATTAGAACACTACAGGACTCTGGCCCGAGTCCTGTAAAGATTTTCGAAAGGGCGCATAACATAACATGTGTATTGGTAAAGCGCACGCCTCAGATGGTTGGAAGGCTGAGTGGACCCACCGGGATTTGAACCTGTGACCATGAGGTCAAACACATCCCCTGCAATGGACGCATTAGTCCACTGAGCCACCAGACCCGGCATAAGGTTGAGGGTGATCATCCTTACACCAAGACCTACTTGGGGAGGCTTACGGTTAGAAAGAAAATAGTTTTTCTCATGGGGTTCACCGATCCAGAGCCTGAATACATGGATCCCTGTGCAGCCCTTCTGTGTGGGCTCTCCGGTCCTTCTTAGATTCGAGGACCCGTTAAGGACCAGCAGATACAAAATAAAAGAAGGGTCTGGTTGTAAAGTGTGGGGTTATACCACTCGGGGAGGGTTGGCTGGAGGACGTGGTTGGAGGGCAACCACTGCTGCGCATGGCCAAAGTCTGACCGCAGAAGGGAATGGAGACTGCATGGGTATTGGTGCAGGGCGTGTGGCTTATCCCCGTTGCACCTGGTCAAAGGTCGTGGACAGCAGGGTTTACATGTCTGTGGCTGGATGAGTGAAGAGGGACATGTTCTGTGTATAACTCCGCTACACAGAGTTAAAGACTTGCACAGTGTAGGTTGGCTGTCCATAGCGGGTTGGGGACAGGGTGTGGCCAGAAGCCAGGTGCCGCAGCCAACCCCACCTCCGCTCAGTCTTTAGCACAGCCAGGGTTGGCTTCCCAGGGCAGGTTGAGTAGAGGGTTTGGCCAGATCCTAATCATTTGGTGGATGTGTTGAATGGAACTCTTCGCTGTGAAATATGATAAAAAAACAGAAATTCACAGAAAAATAGGTTAAAGTTAAGGTACACCTGTTTTTGTTATAACACTTTATTATATGTTTAAAAAATATATAATTGCCCCCAAAAACTCAGTCAACCTGAAGTTTTGTTACAAATCGAATCTGAAAAACACTGAAATTCACAGGTTATGCTTAGGATCGGAACCCATAACTCGCACAACAGCCATGCAAAACTTAACTCTCCCACCAAATGGAATTCTTATGCCTTCAATATATTAATACCAATAAATAAAAAATCCTAAAAGTGAAAAGTACTTAAAAGCAACACATAAGCATATTGAAGCTACTACATTCATAGTCAAAGTGGTAAGGATAATGCAATGTATACTCACATCTGTAATATGATATACAACATTTGTAATTTCACCAGTTTTACTAAGAGAGAGTTGTGTTGTCTACTCCCCTATTTCAAAGTCTACCCGCTTTATCCTTTTTTGTACGCCCACCCAGTTTAAGCACACTTACTATCCTGCTTTCCCAAAATCATAACATACTTGGGCTCTTGTTACGAGTGACCCTGTATTTCTTGTGAAAATGATCTCACCGATACAAACCAACACTAATGTGTATTGTATTTATGGGGTGCAATAATTTCAAGTTCTGCCCTCAAAATGGCGCATAACATGAGGATTCTGGAGCTTACCACACCATTATCTGCATGTTCTGGAATTTACTGGCCATTTTCACCCTTTAAATTCTGGTAAATTTGATCCGCTTCTTTATCGCATATGGGGCCCGATGTAGGTGTCCATTTACCGACCGGTAAAAGGTCATTCCTGATGTAGGGGCCCTATTTTACCGTACCGAATTGGTAAATTTACCGGATCGGTAAAATACCGAATCGGTATTTTTACCGATTCGGTAACTTTGAGATGTAGGTGGGACTCTTCTGAGTCCCACAGGCCTTACCGAATCGGTATTTTACCACCCAATCCTATTGGGTGGTAAAATACCAAATACAGGTGTGCATGCACATCTGTGCATGCACACCTGTGCAATGTAACACACAGACATGCCTGCCACATGGCACACAAGTCCGGAATTGGGGTGCTAGAGGGTGTCAAAGTGACACCCCCTGCACCCTTGCAAAAATCGGAATTTACCGAATCGGTAAATACCGATTCGGTATTCCACATTGATTCCTATAGGCTTCAAGGCCCATAGGAATCAATGGGGGATAGCGATTCGGTATTTACCGATTATGAATTACCTACATTTCCCCCCTCTAATTTACCACTTCTTAAATACCGAATCGGTATGATTCGGTATTTAAGAAGTGGTAAATTAGAATTACCTACATCGGGCCCATGGTATTTACAACGCACCACAATGGCAACCCCTTCATAATCAGGCATTTACGCAGGTATCACAATTTACAGGGCCACTCCTGATGAGGCCTTTGGTATTCTGCTCTTCCCAATTCACGTGCTGGTGACCATTGCCCGGGGAGGCGCGCCTTATCACTGCGCGGTGCCTGGATGTGCCTATTGCAGGGGGCGTGCCATGTGATGCAAAAATGATTGCAGGGCAATTTAAAGATCAATTTCCCTATCTTCTCGTGCACTGAGGGACCTCTCAACAGGCTTTTATAGCTCTATTGCAGCACTTCATAAACTGCAAAGAGCAAACAGGGCTGATTACTACTAGCAGAATTGTTACCTGCTGCCATGTACAGGCCTGACACTCGGGAAAGTCCCACACGACTCATGAGCAAGTGGTGCACTCTGCGTCCATCAGATGAGATCAGGGTTTAGACTCAGCCAATAGGAATGTCGACTGCACCCGTAGACGCAAATGTCCACACACTCAACTCGAGTGACGCGCCCCATGTGATGCCCAGAGTTTATGCGAACTGTAAAGTCTTCCCAGGAAATATAATAAGGAGGTTACTTGGCAGGGTGTTTCCTGATTAGACTAGCAGGCCTCCAGCAGTGCAAAGGAACTGTGACGCTGCCAAGACATGGCTTCCACCCCCAGGGCCCTGGACAGACATTGTGTCCTGGAAACCTTACAAATAGGTCTGGGCGAAATTTGAATTACACTGGAGTCGTTTTGGTAATTTTGCGTTACACTTGTGATGCAAAAGTATAAAAATGAAGCCATGATGCCCATTCAAGTAATTTCGCATAAAAACATCTGCCCAGGAGCAAAGGAACAGAGCACTGTGACTGCTGGGCGCTGTTTTGTTGCATTTAGTGCTATGTTCCCCGTGCAAAATGCATCCTCTAGAACCTCTTGTCCAATCTGGATGCAAGGTTTCATTTTGTGCAAAGAAAATATCGCTAAATGCAGGGTTACACTCCTCGTGTCATCCACGTAATCTCACGTAATTGTGCTGTGATGTCACTTAATTATGCAACAGGAAATTACACAAATTACACCCACCTCTAGTTACAATCTCTTTCTGGCCGTTCACTTTTGTGACATCGCAGCCCCCTCTCAGACCCACATCTCTTTCTTCTGATTCTCACCTCAAGGCTAAACAGACCTTAGGACAGCTCTAAATGGCTTGTGGTGGGGTGTCACTTCCAGAGGTGTATTTGGGGCTCACATCTCGGGGGCACCATTGAGCCCAGGGCCTATGAACATCTGCGAGATTTATGGGTAGATGCATCAACGTTTTCATTTGCGATTCCTTATTTGCGAAAAATAAGGAATCGCAAATAAGGAATCGCAAATGGCAATGCATCATTAATTTTGCAATTTTATTGCGATTCGGTAAAAATCACAATTTGTACCGAATCGCAAATAGTTTGCGAATTCCAAATTGCGATTTCGCAATTCCCATTGATTCCTATGGGCCAAAAGGCCCATAGGAATCAATGGGAATTGCGAATTCGCAATTTGAAATTCGCAAAATGTTAATGCATTCCATGGGTGCAGGGGGGGGGTCCAAAGGAACCCCCCTGCACCCCTGAAATGTATTTTAAAGTGCATGTTACACACACACATGTCCTAAGGACATGTGTGTCTGTAACATGACAGTGTTTTAAAATGCATCTTTGGCCATTTTGACACATTTTTGCAAATTACCACGAGGTTCAACCTCGTGGTAATTTGCACCCCCTAATTGCGAAATCGCAATTTTAAAAATAATCATGCATTGCTTTTAAGGAATCGCAAATTTGCGATTCCTTAAAAGCAATCGCATTTTTGGAATTCGCTAAAAATAGCGATTTTCCAAAAATGCTTGATGCATCCCAGAAACCTATTTAGGAATCGCAAACGTCCGAATTTTGCGATTCGCACCGTTTGCACTTCCTAAATAGGTTGATGCATCTAGGCAATAAAGTCTTATTTGGGACTCTCACAAAATCCTCCCCAGGGGGGCCTTCATTTTGTGTTAGGTGTCTGCCCACTTCCTGCATGTTGCCATGCCATGAATCTGTACAAAACAACTCTGAATAAGACTGCTACCATTTCCAGAAAAAATACCAGCAAATTGTACATATTTTGCTGTTCTGGAAGTGCCAAGAGCTGGTAGGTGAAAAAGAATTTGAGTAAAAAACCTATGTATTCTTTTGAAACATGCCAATTATCCCTCTGCTTGCTTTAATAACCATGTAAAAGTAATTTAGAGAACTTCTGCATACTTTTAAATTGAATTATTTACGTGTTTGCTGTTTAATATTTGAATTGCAAAAGGGAAATAAAACCCATTTCACTTATTTGACCAATTTTTTTACTGCTATGGGCAAAAAAATATTGGCTAACCAGTAAAATCCCCGCCATGTGGCAACCCTGGCCATGAACAACAGACCTCCACCATGCTCAGCAGCGCCCCCTTTTGACATGTAGCAGAATTCTTTGTTGAGTGGTGGGTTTGAATAGTGGCACAATAGTAATTTCCATCAATTGTATGCCTGTCCTTTATATAGCTCACACATTCTACATCCTGTGCTACTATGCCCCTCCCACAGCTGCACTTTCCTCGCCCCAGCAACGCATCATGGGACCGCTGCATCGCAGGGCGGAGTCAAATTCAAAGTGTGCGCTCTGTCACTCTTGGACTGTACCACAGGGCAGGGGGATCCCAAGAATGAAGTAAAAGCAAAACCAATGAGTTTATGCAATTCTACAGATGTAATGTTTTCTGCATAAGTTACCACACTTGACACACAATGCAACATCTGCTGCAAAATTTACAGATTAAAAAAAAATTCTAGCTGAAACAGATAAAACGTTACTGAAAAAGGGTACCGGGGTATTGCCTCTCAATGGCAGATTGTGATTGTAATTGCATTTATATAGCGTTTACTACCCATACTAAGCATCTAAGCACTTTTTCAGCGAGTAGCACGCTACTCCGGAACCCAAAAAGGATTAGTCTTGAATTAGTACAGTGAAATATGAAATTAATTTGAGCGGTGGGCATGTTAGTCTGTTCTTTAGATTGAAAAAAAGGATAGTTGAGGGATAGAAGAGGGAAGGGTTTGCATTTATATAGCGCTTGCTACCTCTGATGAGGTGTTTATTAAGGGTAACTGGGCATCTTTTAGTTTGTTCATTGCTGTGTGTTGGCTTTAAACTGGTACTAATGAGGTGAAACAGTTTCCTAGGAAGTATTAATGTATGCTAAAAGGAAGAAATAGTGAAATAATAGGGTAACAGAATCTGCGGTACATGCAGCCTTTTCTTGACTCATAATTCGATTAGTCGTGCCACATAATTCAAGCATGCTTCCGGTGGCCCTGTGTCTAAGATGCATCCTCCCAAGGAAATGCAACAAATTAACAAGAGTGCTTCATTCAAGTGATGACGTATGACACAAAAGCAATGTCAACAATGGAGTAAAAGACATATCATAAAGAAAGGCAGAACGTGTCGGGATATTAGTGCCCACACCGCCAGCGCTCGCTCCACCTTGCGCCCCATACACTTACATACCAAGGACACTCATGAGACATAATTGTGGGAAACGGTGGTGCAGGTTTATTTTGCATAACAAGTAGCAGATAAGGTGGGTCATCTTACAGGCGATCCAATGCGGCAGCCCCTCGCTGACCCGCATGCCTAATTAGCCATCTTGCACGGTAAGTCGATGCTCTTGACGGTGCAATACGTTGATATTTTATCTCGTTTACTCCCGCCCCCCCTGTCAGGGCGGAGCGATGAGGCACACCCCCGGTCGGTTCAGGCCCCCCGACCGCCCGAAGGACTAATGGGGCGCCGACGCTGTTTCCTGGAACCCCCTCGGCTCCAGGTTCTTGGCTCAGGCACCCCTACTGTGCCAGGCAGAGGTATTGCTGTCTCCTTCTGCCGCAGAGGTACCCTTACTGTCCATCTGCTTCCAGATCGCCCTGTGACTCCGCCTGCAACACAAAACAGACCATTAATTGCTCACACCAGCCTGCTGCTCTGCTGCTGGGTCAGGGCCAGGGTGGGAACAGCGCAGAGCAGTCAGGAAGAAACGCGGCGAGAAGAGACCGGACAAAGCCACGCTGTCCCAGATAAAGGCCCCTGGGTCCGCCTCCCGCCCTTCGCGCTCACCCTTCATTGGCCACCATCACATCATTGCTAGGCTTGGGTAAAATTGTAATTACGCTACAGTAATCGGAGCAATTTGGTAATTTGAAATTACTCTTCTGACTCGAAATAACTGAAAATTACATGATTATGTCCGTTTATTTAATTTAGGGCAAAAACGCCTACCCAAGAGCACAGGAACAGGATGCGAACAGCTGCTGGCAGCTGTTGTTCCAGGTCTGTGCATTTAGTGCTATTTTCTTAGGACAAAATGCATAATTTTATTGATTTTGGATGCATTTTGCGCTAAGAAAGTAGAGGTAAATGCAAGGCTACGCTCTTCGCATAATTCTGTGCAATTTCTAAAAATGTTGCTGTAATTTCATGTGACTACTCTACAGCAGATTACATGAGTTACGCCTACCCTTAATCAGTCCCCCGCAACGTCCGCTGACGGTATTTTCCCTTGATTGTAGAAATGGTCGTGCCATGGTGTGATACGGGTGGGCATGGGGTTCATGCACCGCTGTGTTCATGACCCTGCTGTAACTGATGCCCATGTAGAATCATCAGGTAGAAACAGCCATGGCGGTTCTTGGGTACCGGGGAATCCATGCGCTTCCTTCTACCCCCAGAGTTGTGCATCCATTCAAATAACATTAGAACTTAAGTCTAAAACCGAACAATCACTGAAATACGCCAGTTTTACTTCAGTGAGCCAACTATAACATGCACCCCTATCATGCACTCCTTATCACTTCACATATTATATCACTTAAGACATACTAAATGACATCACTGATGACATAATTGATGACGCCTTAAATGACATAATTTGTGATTTTCTTGTTTTAAAAAAAAAATGTAACCTTATTTTTGATTTCACTCTTTTAATTTTTTTCAAACTTTATTTAAACCCTGTTTTTAGTTTTTTTTATGGTGATGAGCTATTTTACCAGTTAACTGTTTAAATAGTTTTCTCTTTTTTTTCATAAAATATTTTTTTTGTTGTTAGATTTTTGTACTATCTTTGTGTTTTGCCCATAATCACAGGATGTTGAGCCGATGCAGAGACTCAAACCTGGTTCCCCTGCTCCAAAGTCGGCAGCTCTGGCCCTTACAACACATCCTGCAGCACTATCACATCCTCATCCTTTGATGTCCCAGGTGTAGAATGGCTGACTGTTGGTGTTGTAGGTGGCTGCCGTGCATGAGTTTTTCCTGATAGCAATAATGATGGGACCCCCTCAAGACTTGTACAAGCCAGGGAAGGAGGGGAATGAAATGATCAAACAAGAAAGAACAGTTTTCCCTTATCTACCACATAATTGAAAAAATGCATCTGCTACAAAATAGGTGACAAGAACAAGACCATAACTTACAATATTACAACAAGGTATATATTATTTATTTCATTTTTATAAATATATGCTCCATAAATTTACTTCAAGTAACATTGTTTCAGAAAATTCATCAGACATAGTTAAATTTATAATTTTTATACAGACAAAATATTTTTATAAATACTGAAAAAGAGAACACAAGAATATAACTACGAATGCAAGTGAGTCAAACATTTATGACAAATCAAATAACTAAAGACAAATACATATGAAATGACCCCTGGAAAAAAGAAAAAGGATAACATCCGAACACATTCATAACAATCTCCACATTACCACTCAAACTACACACATTCTCACAACATTTAAAACACGGAAGAAAAATCAAGAGTGAAGGTCTCCAAAGTCAATGGGAGACCCCGCACTTGGTCGACGCGTTTCGGCGGCTCAGGGCCACCTTCTTCAGGACCACTTCCGGTAAAGAAACCCAAATGTCCAGGGGGTAAAGAGGAGCGAGGGTTGACACTACTGATGACGATCTAGTGGCGTAATCCAATTATAAATATCCTGAGGGTAGTATGTCATCTATAAATGATCCCTATATAGGTAGTTGCAGGAGTAAATCGGATGTTCTGAGATTACTGAGGTAAGATTAGTCCTTGGCCTTCTATTTATTGATAAAAACCACCAATAGTTGGGTCCCAGCTCTTTTAGGTTAAAATTATGTCCATGAGGTATTATTAATTCATGTTCTCATAGGATATTTATAATTGGATTGCGCCACTAGATCGTCATCAGTAGTGTCAACCCTCGCTCCTCTTTACCCCCTGGACATTTGGGTTTCTTTACCGGAAGTGGTCCTGAAGAAGGTGGCCCTGAGCCGCCGAAACGCGTCGACCAAGTGCGGGGTCTCCCATTGCCTTTGGAGACCTTCACTCTTGATTTTTCTTCCGTGTTTTAAATGTTGTGAGAATGTGTGTAGTTTGAGTGGTAGTGTGGAGATTGTTATGAATGTGTTCGGATGTTATCCTTTTTCTTTTTTCCAGGGGTCATTTCATATGTATTTGTCTTTAGTTATTTGATTTGTCATAAATGTTTGACTCACTTGCATTCGTAGTTATATTCTTGTGTTCTCTTTTTCAGTATTTATAAAAATATTTTGTCTGTATAAAAATTATAAATTTAACTATGTCTGATGAATTTTCTGAAACAATGTTACTTGAAGTAAATTTATGGAGCATATATTTATAAAAATGAAATAAATAATATATACCTTGTTGTAATATTGTAAGTTATGGTCTTGTTCTTGTCACCTATTTTGTAGCAGCTGCATTTTTTCAATTATGTGGTAGATAAGGGAAAACTGTTCTTTCTTGTTTGAGTTTTTCCTGATCCCATAATGGACTTTGGCTGTCTGCATATCAGTCTATCTCTGCAAAATAGCAATGAGCAAATGGTGTTCAAGGAATTGCCTTGGGCTTGTTTTTTGAAGTTTGCGACCAATTAGATGGCTGCTTTTATTTCTATTTTTATTTTGTGTTCCATTGGTCCAGTGGTATTCTCAGGGGACAATATGGACAATAAAGGAGTGCCATGTTACACTCATAATAGTATGTGACAACAATTGGTTTCGTAGGGAGTGTTCCATTTCTTCTACATGAATTGCTTGAATGTCCCGAATCAATAGGGATAAACAGAATCAATCTAACAGGTATTTAATAGATATTACCTTATAATAGGCTCAGACACCAACCAGGTATGGATTTAAGACACAGTATATTATTCATCATAGATCGCAAAATATTGCCAATGATGGCATATCAAAGGCACATGCAGGTCTACTGTATAACATATACATAAACAAATGAGCTTGACATAAATATATCAGGACTGTGGTACATAAAGAACAAAGACAGTTACCGATATTTAACATATAATACATTTTATCAATATGGTGTCCAAAGGAAACATGTAAACGTTGGAGCATATGTCCTATTTTGCTTGAGTATATGGTCCGCTCTAAATTGATAAGGAACACCTCTATTTGTGGTCAACGTTTCGACCCAGAAAGGTCACGTGGTAGTATAAAACACCAAAGAGGGGTCTTCTTCAGGACTTGAAGTCAAATGGAACATCCTGTTGTGAGGGAGCCTCAAAAGTAGGTATATTCCTCCGATACTTGAGATCTGGCGTCAAAGGTCCTTGAGGGAGGGATGGTCTGTATAAACGGAGATCATGCGCCCCTTGTGATTCTTCCTCTGTATCATCTGTAGCCAATGGTTAGACTCCCAAATGGCTAGCTTGCCTATTTCTCAGAGATCCCAGATGGATTCTCGTAGTGGGTAACCATTGCGCGTCTCACCACCATGAGGAAGAATCACAAGGGGCCTGTGATCTCTATTTGTTCAAAAATAGAAGAAAGAAAATCTTGTTGGTTATTATGTCTGTTCATAAATGTCAAAGTTTGTTACTATGGACGACGTAATAATATTCGATTTGTTAAAAGGGTTCGTAATGTTGGCACCAGTTTTTTGGAAATGCAGTGATATTTTGTTAATCGAACTATTTATTTTGGGTCATGTGCAACAAGGGTTGGCTGCAAAGTCTTGGCCTATCGCAGGCCCTGCATCTGACCTCCCGAGCGGGGTCAACCCCTGCTGCACATGACCTTTGGCCTCTGGCCAGGCATTGCACACAGCCCACCTCTGGGTGGCCAACCTATATTTTTAAATGATATGCACTACTAGTACAGTGGGACAACAGAAGTATCACAGTACCTCACGGGGGCTTTGCCAGGTTTCACTGTACTAACATGGTACCAGTGCGAAAAAAACTTTTTTTTTTTTTTTTTAAACACTGTGGAGATCTATATGCACTCATATGAACCTGGGACTCATGGTGTCCTCACCCTTTCACCTTATATGCACTTTGCAATTATTTTTCAGGATCAGGAACTGAGTCCTCAAGTCCTGCAAAGGCGGGAGTAACATGTTCTTTAATGTTGCAGCCCAGCAATTACCTCTTTGTGGTACTGTGGTACCAGTACTGTGGTACCAAATTGGCCAATGGAAGAAAAAGCTCCCTTGACCAAACAGCTTGAGTATTTTTTTAATGTTGTTACCACAAGAGCACCGCTGTACCGTAGGAGAATCGCAGTACCAACTGTCCAGATATCTAAAAATCTTCCTGAAGGTTAACCTTGCTCAACCCAAGCCCCCCCTTAATACAATAATTTCTCAAAAATGTCTGAACTGATTTACACCAAATCTCAAAAAGCATGATTGCTGACCTAACTATACACTGGCTCTAGTACCTCCAGTGTAATGCATACATATATGTATATATTACAGAGGAAGCAATAGCACCTCTCTAGTTATGGTTGAACAATATTTTCCATTACAAAGAGATTTTTGTTTGTGAAATAATTTGGTGACATTTAACAAATCTGTATCACATTTTCCCCATCCCCTTTTGGCCCTTTTAGCAAGTTTCGCGTAGATCCATTTAGTGAGGGCCGGCGAAAAAAACAAGTCGTCCCAGAAGTGCAATTTCCCAGTATTTTTCCTATAGACTTTGCTCTTCAGTACAAAAACAATGGTTGAGCGGAATACTAAATCGGGCTTGAAGTGAGTTCACTCAAGTAAGTGCCTTTTTAGGTTTTATGTAAATCCATTGAGTCGTATTCAAGAAATTAGTGTTAAAGAGGGACTCGAGTTCGAAATAAAGAGGTTACATTTTAGAAAAGTTTATAGATGTCTAGTCCATTAAGGATATGTGGACATTCTCAAATCCAAAGTTTCCAAAAATATTGAAATCTGTTTGGCCGAGGGAGCTTTTTCACCTGTGGCCATTTTGGATCTGCAGATCCGCTGATTGGCCGGCCGCTACATGAGGGAAAGTGTTGCAGCTGCCATTAGAACACTAGGGGACTCTGGCCCGAGTCCTGTAAAGATTTTTGAAAGGGCGCAAAACATAACATGTGTATTTGTAAAGCGCACGTTCACCCAGAGGTCTCTTGGCGCTGAATAACAGATGTTCATTGTTACCCAACTCAATGGTACTCATTTTATCAGCCTCAGATGGATGAAAGGCTGAGTGGACCCACCGGGATTTGAACCTGTGACCATGAGGTCAAACACATGCCCTGCAATGGACACATTAGTCCACTGAGCCACCAGACCCGGCATAAGGTTGAGGGTGATCATGCTTACATTAAGACCTACTTGGGGAGGCATAAGGTTAGAAAGAAAATAGTTTTTCTCATGGGGTTCACCGATCCAGAGCCTGAATACATGGATCCCTGTGCAGCCCTTCTGTGTGGGCTCTCCGGTCCTCCTTAGATTCGAGGACCCGTAGAGGACCAGCAGATACAAAATAAAAGAAGGGTCTGGTTGTAAAGTGTGGGGTTATACCCCTCAGGGAGGGTTGGCTGTAGGACGTGGTTGGAAGGCGCCCACTGCTGCACATGGCCAAAGTCTGACCGCAGAAGGGAATGGAGACTGCATGGGTATTGGTGCAAGGCGTGAGGCTTATCCCCATTGCACAAGGTCGAAGGTTATGGACAGCAGGGTTTACATGTTTGTGGCTGGATGAGTGAAGGGGGACAGGTTCTGTGTATAACTCCACTACACAGAGTTAAAGACTTGCACAGTGTAGGTTGGCTGTCCATAGCGGGTTGGGCGCAGGGTGTGGCCAGAAACCAGGTGCCGCAGCCAACCCCACCTCTGCTCAGTCTTTAGCACAGTCAGGGTTGGCTTCCCAGGGCAGGTTGAGTAGAGGGTTTGGCCAGATCCTAATCATTTGGTGGATTGGTTGAATGGAACTCTTCGCTGTGGAATATGATAAAAAACAGACATTCACAGAAAAATAGGTTAAAGTCAAGTTATACCTGTTTTTGTTATAACACTTTAATATATGTTTAAAAAATATATAATTGCCTCCAAAAACTCAGTCAACCTGAAGTTTTGTTACAATTCGAATCTGAAAAACACTGAAATTCACAGGTTATGCTTAGGATCGGAACCCATAACTCGCACAACAGCCATGCAAAACTTAACTCTCCCACCAAATGGAATGCTTATGCCTTCAATATATTAATACCAATAAATAAAAACTCCTAAAAGTGAAAAGTACTTAAAAGCAACACATAAGCATATTGAAGCTACTACATTCATAGTCAAAGTGGTAAGGATAATGCAATGTATACTCACATCTGTAATATGATATACAACATTTGTAATTTCATAGTTTTACTAAGAGAGAGTTGTGTTGTCTACTCCCCTATTTCAAAGTCTGCCCGCTTTATGCTTTTTTTGTACGCCCGCCCAGTTTAAGCACACCTACTATCCTGCTTTCCCCAAATCATAACCTACTTGGGCTCTTGTTACGAGTGACCCTGTATTTCTTGTGAAAATGATCTCACCGATACAAACCGACACTAATGTGTATTGTATTTATGGGGTGCAATAATTTCAAGTTCTGCCCTCAAAATGGTGCATAACATGAGGATTCTGGAGCTTACCACACCATTATCTTCACGTTCTGGTATTTACTGGCCATTTTCACCCTTTCAATTCTGGTAAATTTGATCAGCTTCTTTATCGCATATGGGGCCCGATGTAGGTGTCCATTTACCGACCGGTAACGGCCGATTTCGGCCGTTACCGACCGGTAAATGGTCATTCCTGATGTAGGGGCCCTATTTTACCGTACCGAATCAGTAAATTTACCGGATCGGTAAAATACCGAATCGGTATTTTTACCGATTCAGTAACTTTGAGATGTAGGTGGGGCTCTTCTGAGTCCGACAGGCCTTACCGAATCGGTATTTTACCATCCAATCCTATTGAGCGGTAAAATACCGAATACAGGTGTGCATGCACATCTGTGCATGCACACCTGTGCCATGTGACACACAGACATGCCCTTAGGGCATGTCTGTGTGCCACATGGCACACAAGTCCGGAATTGGGGTGCCAGAGGGTGTCAAAGTGACACCCCCTGCACCCTTGCAACAATCGGAATTTACCGAATCGGTAAATACCGATTCGGTATTCCACATTGATTCCTATAGGCTTCAAGGCCCATAGGAATCAATGGGGGATACCGATTTGGTATTTACCTATTCTGAATTACCTACATTTTCCCCCCTCTAATTTACCACTTCTTAAATACCGATTCGGTATGATTCGGTATTTAAAAAGTGGTAAATTAGAATTACCTACATCAGGCCCATGGTATTTACAACGCACCACTTATAATGGCAACCCCTTCATAATCAGGCATTTACGCAGGTATCACAATTTACAGGGCCACTCGTAATGAGGGAGCTGGCATTCTGCTCTTCCCAATTCACGTGCTGGTGACCATTGCCCGGGGAGGCGCGCCTTATCACTGCGCGGTGTCTGGATGTGCCTATTGCAGGGGGCGTGCAATGTGATGCAAAAATGATTGCAG
Source organism: Lissotriton vulgaris (assembly GCF_964263255.1). NCBI lineage: Eukaryota > Metazoa > Chordata > Amphibia > Caudata > Salamandridae > Lissotriton > Lissotriton vulgaris. The sequence goes on from NC_141698.1 coordinate 68,511,792, forward strand.
GGCAATTTAAAGATCAATTTCCCTATCTTCTCGTGCACTGAGGGACCTCTAAACAGGCTTTTATAGCTCTATTGCAGCACTTCATAAACTGCAAAGAGCAAACAGGACTGATTACTACTAGCAGAATTGGTACCTGCAGCCATGTGCAGGCCTGGCCCTCGGGAAAGTCCCACATGAGCAATGAGCAAGTGGTGCACTGTGCGTCCATCAGATGAGATCAGGGTTTAGACTCAGCCAAGAGGAATGTTGACTGCACCCGTAGACGCAAATGTCCAGACACTCAACTCGAGTGACGCGCCACCTGTGATGCCCAGTGTTTATGCGAGCTGTAAAGTCTTCCCAGGAAATATAATAAGGAGTTCACCTGGCTGGGTGTTTCCTGATTAGACTAGCAGGCCTCCAGCAGTGCAAAGGAACTGTGACGCTGCCAAGACATGGCTTCCACCCCCAGGGCCCTGGACAGACATTGGGTCCTGGAAACCTTACAAACAGGCCTGGGTGAAATTTTAATTACACTGGATTCGTTTTGGTAATTTTGCGTTACACTTGTGATGCAAAAGTATAAAAAATGAAGCCATGATGCCCCTTCAAGTAATTTCGCATAAAAACACCTGCCCAGGAGAAAAGGGACAGAGCACTGTGACTGCTGGGCGCTGTTTTGTTGCATTTGGTGCTATGTCCCCTTTGCAAAATGCATCCACTAGAACCTCTTGTCCAATCTGGATGCAAGGTTTCATTTTGTGCAAAGAAAATAGCGCTAAATGCAGGGTTACACTCCTCGTGTCATCCACGCAATCTCACGTAATTGTGCTGTGATGCCACTTAATTATGCAACAGGAAATTACACAAATTACACCCACCTCTAGTTACAATCTCTTTCTGGTTGTTCACATTTGTGACATCGCAGCCCCTTCTCAGACCCACATCTCTTTCTTCTGATTCTCACCTCAAGGCTAAACAGACCTTAGGACACCTCTAAATGGCTTCTGGTGGGGTGTCACTTCCAGAGGTGTATTTGGGGCTCACATCTCGGGGGCACCATTGAGCCCAAAGTCTATGAACATCTGCGAGATTAAGGGCCAGATGTAGGTCGGTCGGTAACGGCCGAAAATCTGTATTTTCGGCCGTTACCGACCAGTATTTCAGAAATGGTATGTAGGGGCATTATTTTACAGAATCAGTAAATTTACCGATTTGGTAAATTTACCGATTCTGTAAAATACCGAATCGGTATTTTTACCGATTTGGTAAATCTCAGATGTAGGTGGGACTCTTCTGAGTCCCAAAGGCCCTACAAATTCGGTATTTTAACACCCAATCCAATTGGGTGTTAAAATACCGAATTCAGGTGTGCATGCACTTGTGTGCATGCACACCTAGCCATGTGACAGACAGACATGCCCTTAGGGCATGTCTATGTGCCACATGGCGCACATGCCTATTTTTGGGGTGCCAGAGGGTGTCAAAGTGACACCCCCTGCACTCTTGAAAAAGTCGGTATTTACCGATTCGGTAATTACCGAATCAGTATTTCCCATTCATTCCTATGGGCTTCACAGCCCATAGGAATCAATAGGGAATACCGATTCGGTAATTACTGAATCGGTAAATACCGAATTCAAACGATTCGGTATTTCCACATCTGGAAATACCTACATCGCCCCCTTCATATTTACCGACTATGAAATACCGAATCAGTAAAATTCGGTATTTCAGAGTCGGTAAATATGATTTACCTACATCCGGCCCTTAAAGTCTTATTTGGGACTCTGACAACATCCTCCCCAGGGGGGCCTTCATTTTGTGTTAGGCGTCTGCCCACTTCCTGCATGCTGCCATGCCATGAATCTGTACAAAACAACTCTGAATGAGACTGCTACCATTTCCAGAAAAAATACCAGCAAATTGTACATATTTTGCTGTTCTGGAAGTGCCAAGAGCTGGTAGGTGAAAAAGAATTTGAGTAAAAAACCTATGTATTCTTTCGAAACATGCCAATTATCCATCTGCTTGCTTTAATAACCATGTAAAAGTAATTTAGAGAACTTCTGCATACTTTTAAATTGAATTATTTACGTGTTTACTGTTTAATATTTGAATTGCAAAAGGGAAATAAAACCCATTTCACTTATTTGACCAATTTTTTTACTGCCATGGGCAAAAAAATATTGGCTAACCAGTAAAATCCCCGCCATGTGGCAACCCTGGCCAGGAACAACAGACCTCCACCATGCTCAGCAGCGCCCCCTTTTGACATGTAGCAGAATTCTTTGTTGAGGGGTGGGTTTGAATAGTGGCACAATAGTAATTTCCATCAATTGTATGCCTGTCCTTTGTACAGCACACACATTCTACATCCTGTGCTACTAAGCCCCTCCCACAGCTGCACTTTCATCGCCCCAGCAACGCATCCTGGGACCGCTGCATCGCAGGGCGGAGTCAAATTCAAAGTGTGCGCTGTGTCACTCTTGGACTGTACCACAGGGCAGGGGGATCCCAAGAATGAAGTAAAAGCAACCCCAATGAGTTTATGCAATTCTACAGATGCAATGTTTTCTGCATAAGTTACCACACTTGACACACAATGCAACATCTGCTGCAAAATTTACAGATTAAAAAAAATTCTAGCTGAAACAGATAAAACGTTACTGAAAAAGGGTACGGGGTATTGCCTCTCAATGGCAGATTGTGATTGTAATTGCATTTATATAGCGTTTACTACCCATACTAAGCATCTAAGCACTTTTTCAGCGAGTAGCACGCTACTCTGGAACCCAAAAAGGATTAGTGGTGAATTAGTACAGTGAAATATGAAATTAATTTGAGCGGTGGGCATGTTAGTCTGTTATTTAGATTGAAAAAAAGGATAGTTGAAGGATAGAAGAGGGAAGGGTTTGCATTTCTATAGCGCTTGCTACCTCTGATGAGGTTAACTGGGCATCTTTTAGTTTGTTCATTGCTGTATGTTGGCTTTAAACTGGTACTAATGAGGTGAAACTGTTTCCTAGGAAGTATGAATGTATGCTAAAATGAAATAGTGAAATAATAGGGTAACAAAATCTGCTGTACATGCAGCCTTTTCTTGACTCATAATTCGATTAGTCGTGCCACATAATTCAAGCATGTTTCTGGTGGCCCTGTGTCTAAGAGGCATCCTCCCAAGGAAATGCAACAAATTAACAAGAGTGCTTCATTCAAGTGATGACGTGTAACACAAAAGCAATGTCAACAATGGAGTAAAAGACATATCATAAAGAAAGGCAGAACGTGTCGGGATATAATCTACAGCTGATCAGGGCTGGACTGGGGAACGGAAAGGAACCCCTTCAAAAGTGCTCAAATCCGCCCTGCTCCCTTTCCGTCCTCTCCTCGCCTCTCTTTCCATCCATACATTCTTCTTCGCTCTAATTTGCCTCTCTGATCTCTCTGTCTCCACCTGCGACCCTCTCTTTCTTTCTCTCTTTCTTGAAGCCCCGCCCACCGGGGAAATGCCCGGAGGAATGAAAGGCCCTTCCGGCGCTGGAGTTGATCTTCAGAGTGCAGTGTTATCAGCACTTGAAGTGCTATTTTTTTTTTATTGTGTATCTATGGTTATTCAAAACATCGAAACTGCGACAATAATTGTATTAAAGAACTTGCTACCTGCTTTAACGTTTATTTTAACTCCACGAGAAATGTCCCTTGGATTCAACAAACAATTACACTTTAAAATGTAAATGCACTAACAAAGCTTCTTGGCTCCACAAAAGTGCACTTTGTAATTTAAATTTATTAACAACTGCCCTCTGTTTTTGGCCCGCATTAAGTAACGATATCCCAGTATTGCCGTAATACGTGACGTCATTTTGAAATTACCAGAGGTAGCGGCTCCTACCCCGGGATTTCCCTTTTCTATTCATGGCGCCGCCTTTGCGACCCCTGGAAAGATGTGTTGATGTGTCCCTGGTATGTGTTAAACAAAGCCGCATCCGGCCATGAAACCTACCTTGAAAAGGAAGCAAACATCGAATCCCAGCCACCATTGTGTGCTGAGCCACGCTCACGCCGTGAGGACGCGAAACTAAGGGGCTTAGAGGCACATGCATCATTGTAGGAATTTGCATTTCCTAAATTGCGAAAATGAAGGAATCGCAATTTAGGAATTGCAAAATCCTATGCATCAAGAAATCCTAATTTTTTTTAGGATTTCTTAGTTTTCGGAATTTGCGATTCCTTAATTGCGAATCGCAATTAAGGAATGGCATTACATTGATTCCTATGGGCCTAGGCCCATAGGAATCAATACCGTTTTGCATTTCTATTTTTGGGAATTCGCTATTTGTTGATGCATTGCAAGGGTGCAGAGGGGGGTCCAAAGGACCCCCCCCCCCCTGCACCCCTGAAATGTATTTTAAAGTGCATGTTTCACACACACATGTCCTAAGGACATGTGTGTCTGTAACATGACACTTTCCAAAATGCATTTTTGTGCTTTTTTAAAGAATTTCGCAAATTAACACGAGGGTCAACCTCGTGTTAATTTGCACTTCCTATTTCAAAATTCGCATTTTTAAAAAAATGGGTGCATTGCATTTAAGGAATCGCACAAATGCGATTCCTTAAATGCATTCGCATTTTTAGGAAATGCAAAAAAAACGACTTTTGAAAAATTGTTTCATGCATCCCAATAACGTATTTAGGAAGCGTAAACGGCCGAATTTAACGATTCGCACCGTTTGCACTTCCTAAATAGGTTGATGCATGTGCCCCTTAATTACAAGCCACTTTACCTACTGGCGACGCAAGGAGCTTGTAAATAAGCCTCTTAGTCCCCCGAAGACAATGGGGCTGATTTACAATAACTGCTGCATCCCCAGGGATGCAGCAGTTATTGTGCGCCGCAGCTCCGCCACCCATGGTGCGCCGCATTTATAATGCGGCGCACCACGGGACAAAAACGGTACAGATGCGTGACGCACCTGTGCCGTAAAGGCGGCGCATTGCTGGAGTTGCGTTGCAAGCGCGACACAGCTCCAGCAATGCTCTGGTGGCCCTATCTGTCCAATGCTGCGTCAATCCTTACGCCTGCTTCAAGCAGGCGCAGGGTTTTGACGCAGCATTGGCCTAAAAGTGACTGAGCGAAATCTAGTAGATTTCACTCTGCCACTTTTAGGAGGCGTTCCTGCGCAGGAACGCCCCAACCTGCGCCGGAACGCCTCCTTATGGCGCAGGGCTTTCCAACGTGACGCATCTCCCAGATGCGTCACGTTGTAAATACCCCGCACCATGGCGCATCTTTTGCGCCGCCGCTGCATCACAAAAGTGGCGCAACGGCGGCGTAAAAGAGGCGCAAGGGGCTTGTAAATCTACCCCCATGTCTTCTTAATCGTAAAAAACGACTTCAGAACATCTGTGTTAAATGACATGACTTTAACATTTTGCCTTGTGGGAACCAATAGTTCACCTGTGTTTAATTTTCTGCTCAGCTCTACCCCTGTAGGCAGCAGGTGGTAGTGCAACCGTAAACCCAACACTTAATTATAGAAACACGACTTTTGTAATCTGATTAAATTGTACAGATAGGAGAGACATTTGAAAGACTCTGTTGCATCACCATAATCATCTGTGTAAACCCCCCCAAAATGCCATTTTAATCTCATTTAGAATTTTTGATTTTAATAAAATCAAAATAACAATCAAATGAGTTGCGCAGAAGGGGTGAGGTGCACAGAGAAGGTGTCATGCAAAGATAATAGGAGCCCCTAAGGCACCTTCGTAAATAGTAAAAATAAAAGGATATTCGTTTCCTGTTCTTTTTACCGTTTCAACAAATTTCCAATTAAACAGAAAATCTCTGTGTGATGCTGTTTTGTCAGTTCGCTGATGCAGTAAAATCACGTCACATTCATCGAAATAAGAAGGCCTATTCCACCAGAGAAACTAAGGGGCATATTTACAACAAACTGGTGCAACGCGGCAAAGCAGCGCAAGTCAGCTTGCTGCGCCGTGCTGGTCCATAAGGAAAGGACAGGGGTGCATTGGATTTACAACAATACGATGCATCCAGCGCCGGCCGCTCCATTAGAGCGGGGGAGTAACGTCCCCTGCCCCACCAGTAAATAAAACAATAAAAAACAATAGGTTTTAAACCCATATTATTATTGTATAATACCCTGGACCTGCCCCCAGGACTCTGACACGTCGTGGGGGCGGGTCCAGGGGAGAACACTAATGGTGGGGGAGTGGTGGTTGGTCAGCCGTCTCAGGCCGGCCAAACCTTTCATGCGCAGTGAAGCTCCCTCCAGTCTCAGCTGCACAGCTGGGGCTGGAGAGGTCAGTTACAGGCTCCCTGTCTTCCTGGGAGTAGCCCTGGGCGGTAAATTCCGTTCCGTTCACGGAATTTGCAGAATTTTGGTAATTTCGCGTTCTGCGGAGAACGCAAAATTGCCCAAAATTCCTTGTTCTGCGACCTCGCAATTTTTTTTTTTTGCTTGTTTGCGTTCTCAAAATGCGTGTTCGCGAGATATTTCCCCGAGCACGCAAACAGCGATTGCGAACAGTAAAAAAGCATTGCGAACAAGAAATTCTGCGTGTTCGCAGAATTTCTGTGTGTTCGTGGAGATTTTTTACCGTTTTGCGGAGATTTGCGTAACGCGATTACGCAAACTCCGCCCACCCCTACCTGGGAGCGCATGTTGCTGACGCTCAGGCCAATCCTGAAGCTGAAGTCTATGTGTGACACATTAAACTGGTACTGTCCGTAACAACCCACTTAAAAGAAAAGACATAGAAAAGTGTCCTGTGATCACAGGACACTTTTCTATGTCTTTTCTTTTCTTTTAAGTGGGTCGTTACGGACAGTACCAGTTTTCACATGTGTATCTAGGGAATGTGTCTCTGCATGGTCTTTAAACTCCCTTAGGCCCCCCTTCACTTTATTGTTTTTTACAATCCTGAAGCTGCTCTGATGTAAGAACAACTTCAGTATTGGCCGCAGGGCAATTTGGGACCCTGTACCCCAGAGCCAGAAGCAAGAAGAGCCAATGTGGGGGAGACGGTGGCGGCAGCAGCAGCATTAAGGTAAGTTTAAGTAAAAAAAAAATTATACTCAAACCCTCCCACCTCCCTCTTCCCTCTCCCCAACTCCCCCCTCCCCTCCTTCCCCCTACCTCCTCCCCGCCTCCTTCCTTCCTCCTCCAGTCCGGCCCGCCCCCCCCCCCCCTCCTCTTTGGCAGGGGATGTGCAGCTATTGAAATCATCCTTGCCCTTTTCTTTGCGCTGGCACATACTTGACTGCTTAGCGCCAACATAGACACCTTTGCACCATGGTGCAAGGGTGTCTGCGTTGTTTGTTTTTGTGCAAGAAGGGACACATTCCTGCACAAAAACAATCATTGGCCATGTTTTCCTCCTTCTCGGTGTGCTGCAGAATGTAGCACACATAGAAAGAGGGAAAAAAACGAGGAGAAATAATTATATTTCTCCTTGTTACACCTGTTCTGGGGAGGTGTAGATTTTTGACACGTTCCCTTGTAAATCTGGAAATGTGTCAAAACCCATGGGTTTTGTACGGGATCACCCACTGCAACGCCTCTTGAAGCTGCACTGGCTGCCAATTGAAGCACGCATTCAGTTTAAGGTGCTATGCATTGCGCACAAAATTCTGCGGCTACAAGCCCCTATTGGGTTATTAGGTCTACTGAAGCCATATCTGCCTAGGCGCGCTCTGCGTTCGGCTAATCAAGGTCTGGCCTGTGTCAATCGAGTTAATAAAGCGAGGGCAGGGGGTCGCTCGTTTGCTCTCTTGGCGACCAAACGGTGGAACTCTCTTCCAGCAAGCATCCGAGCCATTCCTAACCTTTTGACGTTCCGGAAATCCTTAAAAACTTGTCTGTTCCCCACTATTTGATATTTTTCGCTCGCTGTCTCTCCCGGTCTCTTGTCTGGTTTCTGGCTGCTCTGGGACGCCTTGTCGCTGAGGCAGCCATGCGCATTACAAATCCTCAAATAAATAAATTAATAAATCTTTGATACAGAATAAGGCAATTCAGCAACTTGCGCTGCAATGCCTTAATCCATATCTACACGGCCATGAAAAGGCATGTAAAGGGGCTTTGTGTGGCTTTGCAAATATGGGTCTGTACTCTGCGCCGCCGCCATTGCATCAAAAAAAGTGACGCAGTGGCTGCGCAGTCTACTTGTATATATGCCCCTATTATTCTTAGAGTCTAGAGTAACATGTGCAAAACAGTGTAGTCATTGACTGACCACACGTTATGCCAAATGTTTTACAGCAAAACACCAGGCCCGAATTATGATTTCACCGAGTGGAATTGGTAACTGAACTCTGTATTTCTTTAAAGTGCGGAGGTTTTCAATCATAAATTGCATTTTATAATGCAGATTTTTTTTCCCTCAAGCACTGAGCTCTGCATGTCCCAGTAACAACTAGTATTTTACCCCAGGTACATTTAAGCAGGTTTGACCTCTTAAAAAGAACGCTTGGAAAACTTACAGGGGTACAATACTTACGGCTCCTGGTAATCCCACCATGACCCACAACTGCAACAGACATGGAACTCTGATCTCTATGCAAACAGGAGTTTGTGCGGGAAATGGAATTTTTTCCCCATATTCATAACCGGGCCTAAATCTAGAAGTAAGCATCATTTCCACCAGAGGATATTTTTTTTCTACATTTGTATCCCAACAATATATGTCTGGCACGGGAAACATCCTTTACAACGAATCTTTTACAACGCAGTGCTATTACAACGCAGGTTTTACAACGAAAACCTTAACAACGCATTGCGCTGGGGGGCGCTCTAGGATAGGGAATAGATTTAATTTACTATCCAACACCTTCCCTAGTGTCCACGGGGACTGGAGTTGGAATAGTAAATTAAACTATTCACTATCCAGCACCCCAAAGCGCTATGCGTTGTAAAGGTTTGCGTTGTAAAACTGGCGTTGTAACAGCATGCGTGGTAAAAGCATGCGTTGTAACGTCATACATCCGTCTGGCACCAAAGTGACAGTATGTTACCTTTGGTAAATTACTGTAAAACCCTAACCCACGGTTAGTAATCCCAAAGTAGGTTTAAATCATATGTTGTTCATATGTATAATTTTTCTTTGAGACAATGCACCAGTGAAGAAGAAACAATACATGTAAACATTGCCCAGACAGCACTGATGAATAAACAAAAAATAAGATGCGTTTCATTTGCCTGTTAAACTCTGCCCAGAAAGGCACAATCATTGCCCCAAGTGGAAATTGTGGTTGAAAACACGCAGCAAATATAATACGTTCTGGCTATCAGGTGTGTTTTTAAACCGGATCTACATATTAGTATGCAAATAAACAGGAAGCAAAGAGTGCAGTGATTCATTTATGTGCCCTTATGTGCACTCAATTACCACATTTTGTATTGTGACTGTTTATCAGCTGACGGGGACAGCGTGTGCTAACTCGCCCTGTTTAAACTAATAAAAAATAATAAATAAGTACTAGTATTGAGTTGGTTAATCACTGCCTGCCTGAAAGACTCATCTTAAAGTACAAAGTGTGATGCAATCCAGAGCTACTTGACCCTTTATTTAAAACATTTTGTCTTTGCACACTGGAGATTACAGTTCACCAGCTACTGATGTTTTTTAGTGGATCCAGGTATGGAAGAGTGTTTTTGTGAAGTGGAACATGTACTTTCAGCCTAAAGCCCCACAGAACAGAACTGGTTGAATCAAACTACCCACTTAAACTCAGACACCCCATTGGAGAAAAATAACCATTTCTAAGACCCCACTGGAACCAACTTGAATTCTCTTCGTAGTAGTTCAATGGATATTTGAAAACACAAAGGGGCACATGCATCAATGTGTTGATTTGCGATTCGGAATTTGCGAAAAATAGAGAATCGCAAATTCCGAATCGCAAAACGGAATGCATGAATATTATTGCGAATTTTTACCGATTCGGTAAAATTCGCAGAAATTAGCGAATCGCATTAATTTGTGCGAATAAATTGCGAATTCGCATTTTGCGATATCGCAAAATGCGAATTCGCAATTTATTCGCATTTTCATGCATCACAGCCCAGCCACACCCAGGAAGCCAGGAGCCTAATTGCACACACCTGCCAAGCAGATTCAAACTGAAAACAAGCAGTTGGTGCATTCAGCTCTGTTTGTCTGCAGTGGAGGAGTGTGTTGGAGTGGTGCTGTTGGAGAAATGGAGCCAGGAACTGCCAGTCAGGATGTACAAGTCAGAAAAAGGAAAATCAAGTTCAGTGAGCAAGAACTTGAGATACTGATTGAGGAGGTGACTTCACACCACGACCAGCTGTTTGGAAAGCTCTCTTTGAAGGTCCCTGAGGCTGCAAAAAGGAAAGTGTGGCTAGCCATACAGGCTAAAGTGAATGCAGTGGGAGTTGCCCACCGGGACATCACCAACCTACAAAAGCGTTGGTACGATTTACGCTCACGAGCAAAAGACAGTATTGCGTCAAGAATGAAGAGTACTAAGAAGACTGGTGGTGGCTCCCCTGACAATAAGGTCACAACTCCCCTTGAGGATTTGGTTGAGGGGACACTTGTTACAGAAGCTGTAGTTGGAGTGACCAACATAGACACCTCTGAGCATGCTGGCACTTCTCAAGGTAAGATTAATTTTTGTGGACAAATGCAAACTTAACTTAAATTGGGCTGCAGGATGTATTTAGTCATGTGTTTGATGTTGTAACACATAATTTTAATCTTCTGTTACATCATAACTTGCATAGCACTAGTGTAAAAGGCAATTTCATTGAACAGTGCAATGCATCATGGGAGTTGTAGTTTTTAAGTCTAAATCATTATTCATCAATGCAATATGTACATAGTCAGTTTGCCGATCAAATAATTGTTAAACACATGGTAAATGAAGATTTAAAAGGCGTCCTTCTTCTGGAACACATTGTCTTTAATTTAAATCTTTTTTCTGAGAAGACATTACATTGATTTCATGCTTCATTTTTTTAATTATAGATGTACAAAAGGCAAATGAGGCAAACCCTTTTGATGAGATCAGCATGGATGTACATAGCCATTCAGACAATAATACTATGAGTACCTCACCCTCTGTGCATGTTAAAAAAATCAGAAAATCAGTGCGGAAAGTACTTGAATCAGACTCTGAGCAAGATGCCAATGTCACTGAATATGTGGTTGATGATTCTGAGAAGGCTGCCACTTCCAAAAACACTTTAGTGGTCGTAGAAGAATTCAAGAATTCTACCGAAGAAGGCCTCACACTTCAAATCCAAAAGACTCCACAGTGGATGATGTCCATGCAAGTACAGTTGAACTCAAATTATTGAAAGTCCAGCGTCTTCAGGGTAAAGACCTGAGAGTGATAAAGGGACAAATGAGTCACATAGTTGAAGGCGTCAGTGGAATCAACAAGACTTTGAAAACATTATGCAAGGTCATTGAAGGGGCGCATACTGCCTCAAATCTGAATTCAGAGCGTGTTGCAAATGCATTAGTGACATTAACTGACATTTTTCAAAGTCAAAACATTGCCAACTGTAATAGACATTTGAGAGCTGTGGCAAGTATGCACACATATGCCCGGGCTCTGAATAGGGTGACCAGCAGCAATGCACGTGTCATAAAACACACAATGCGCATGCAAAAGGGGATCAAAAAGTGTTGTGCAGAACTATGTGAAGGATTTAAAAATATTAAAAGAGGGGATCATGTGCTGCCAACTGATGACAACAAGAATACTGATTTTGAAGGCAATGTTATCAATGAATCTGCAGGAACCAGTGTTGCTGCACACACCAATGACGTGTGTGAACGCCGTAGCAAAAGAGGAAAAGAAATTGATATTTCCCCATGCATGGTTTCTGAATCGGTGAAAACTAAAGCTTTAGGTTTGCGTGGAAGGAAGAAGTGATTACTTGTAATTGTTGAATTTTATTTAACACATTTTCAATTTACAATGATATGGACTAAGAATTACATTAGGCCAATATCTTGAATTGTTTACCTTTTATGAAAGTCATGCTTTGAATATTTTTTTCAAACTAATACTGTGTGCAACATGGTTTATTAAAGTGTTTACCTTTGGAGGCATCAAAATATGTTTCCTACCTTTTATTAAAAGTAATGTTGTGTAATTTCTTCCCTTCTTCTTCTCCCTTCCGCTGCGTCCGGTCCATGAACTCTTGCATGTGGTTGTTGTGGCTGGTTGAAATTATTTGGTAGCAAATCATCCTCATGTAGTTCAAGGCCTCTCCTAGTTGCTAGGTTGTGCAACACTGCACATGTTGCAACTATTTTGCAACACACATCTGGCCAATATTGCAAGGCTCCTCCAGTCTTATGCAGTATTCTGAACCTGGACTTCATGACCCCAAACGTCCTCTCTATTATGCTGCGTGTTGAGATATGGGCCTTGTTGTACAGTTGTTCTTTGCGGGTAGTTGGATTCAGGTATGGGGTGAGAATGTAAGACCTCAATCCATATGCACTATCTCCTAAATTGATAGATGACATATGTAATTAAACATCACAGACATTGCAATGGATGTCAGAATCATTACAATTTGCATTAAATTAAATAATAATTACCTAACAAATATCCATCTCCAAATTCTCCAGCAAGTAGGCGATCATGAATGGCACTATGTTTGAAAATGTACGAATCGTGGGCACTACCTGGGTAGCTGGCAACTAAGTCAGTGATGATTCCTTTGGAATCACAGATTGCTTGTATATTTAAAGAGTGGTAACTTTTTCTATTTCTAAAAATGTACTCATTAGCAGCTGGTGGACAAATGGGGACATGTGTTCCATCAACACATCCTATGACATGTGGGAAGTGTGCCACGTTATAAAAGTCTAACTTGGTCTGCATTAACTCCTGATGCGTTGAGGGGAAAATTATGTGGTGATTTATCCTATGGAGCATTGCATTCAGGAAGTCATTGAAGAATCTAGACAATGCACTCTGTGACACACCCCCTGCAACTGCTATTACCCCTTGGAAGGAGCCAGAGGCTAAAAGGTGTAGACAACATAAAACCTGCACATGGGTGGGTATAGCTTGAGTTCTACGCGTCTGCCTTTGCAGTAAGGGGTCCAACTCTGCAATTAAATCAATGATGGTGTCTGCATTCAGTCTATACTTATCATATATGTCAGCCTGTGTCTGCCCAAGCAAAGTAATGCGCAACCTGAAAACCCTTTCACTGAGTTCTCTTCTCCTCCTCCCTGCTGCTCTCATCCGCCATCTACGTGCTAGGAAAATTGCTGCTGCCATCCTGGAAGGGATCCAGAGTCATTCTGAGGTCCCTTTTATAAGTTGCTAATCATTTCAACATGTGTTGTGTTGAAAAAAAAATTTACCACCTGCTCTCACTTCTTCTTATTTTTGCACTTCCTAAATGTGTTTTCTGAAATTACTGACATGTGCGAAAATTGATGCATTCCGTTTTTCGCATTTTTTTAAGGATTCGCAAAATTTGCGAATTTATAACGAATCGCAACACAGATTGCGAGTTTCTAAGGAATCGCAATTGATTTTGCATTTTTTTAAGGAATCGCAAAAGTAATTGCGATTCCAAAATGGACAAAAAAATGATGCATCTCATTTTCAGATATTGCATTCGCAAACGGCCGAATTTTGCGATTCGCACCATTTGCGAATGCAAAATCTGTTGATGCATGTGCCCCTTAAACCAGTAACAACTATTCCAACTGCTCAACACAGGTTGGCTGTGTTAGTGTTATATAATTTACTATAACATTTCGTACAACTTTGCTGCACTCCCTATTACATCTAAACCTGTTATCATGAACCAAATTATTGCAAGTATAATAGAACAAATAGGTAAAGGTTTGTTAAATGGAATGTAAATTCAATGTATACATTTTCAAAATACCATGGGCTTGATTTAAGGTATTGTCTAATAGGTTATGTTACACTTGTTTATATTTGAAGCATTCTGCCATTGGCTTGGCCTTACAGTACCAACCAGGTTTGGTATCATCTTGCCTTGATTTTGAGTATTCTGTTGTGGTTGGTGTTTTGTTGTGGGTAGATGTCAGTGAGAAGATATTTGATGACCTGTTGTTGATTAGATGTGTCATAAGCTTGTTGAGCGTGGCTGGAAGCCGTCTAAAGATGCAGGCAAATGTAACAAGGTTGTTTGACTTGCACTTTGCCCGGAAGGTTTGTATACATGATAATTAGCTGGAGGTATTAGGAGGTGCTGTCTAGGACTGAGATCTACCTTCTGGTGTGTCTGATATTTGTTTAATGGGTTGTAAGAGTCATAGTTAGACATCTATTTTTGGCTGGTTGGGTGTGGTGAAAGTTTCCATAAATGCTATTTTGGGCACATTGAGAAACATACATAGAATATTTGTGTGGTGTTGTCTATGAGTGTGAGTTATATTCTCTGATATGCTGTGCAGTTTGTTATGTTTTATTTAGTGGCGAGTAGTGACACCCCTCTATATCTGTTGTCTACTCTTTGTTTGAGTGCAGACCACTATATAATATCCTCTGTGGGAGGACTGCTGCTGGGAACCAATGGCAGTCATTTAAAACCCCTTCGCTGCGGGGGTAAACCCCCCGCTGTGCTGGCGGGGGAGGGGGGTGCGCACAGCGCCCGCATGCTCATGACGAGCTCAGCTCGTCATGAGCTACGGAGCTCCTGTGCTCGTGACGAGCTCAGCTCGTCACAGGTGCATTGGCTCCCGTGGAACACTCAGCACAGCAGGGGAATTCTCCCCGCACCTGAGCGTTCCACGGCCCATGACGAGCTCAGCTCGTCATGAGCACCGGAGCACTGTGCCAGCTCGTCATGAGCATGGAAAAGGTTAAGACATATATGTTCTATGTTGTTTTCTAAGAGTATTTCTGGGTTACCAGTGACCTATAACAAGAAAAGGTAGCAAGTGTCTTAATTTACCTTGATTGTTAAGTGGTTACGTTGAATGAAATAGAGATTAGAAGTTCTGTTATCTTCCCTTTCACGCGAGGAACGGACAGATGATTTGTGGCTTCAACATAGATTCCTGTGGGTGTCAGCGTAGGTTTCCATGGGTGTTCTGATTGGATTGTAGACTCTATAAGGGTTTTCTTTTCTAAGTTGGTCATTACAGTTCATTTAGTTTTCATTATGTGAGTGTCAGACTGCTATGGTGTATTCTCAAGAGGTGGGTTGTTAAGATTTGCCATGTCCAGGAGATGGGTTCTCTTTATGTGGTTCTTGGCTTGAAGTTCATTGGTTCTTAAGAAATGATGGGTGTGGGGTACGGGTACACTTGAGGGTAAATTAGAAGGAGATTAGAGTACCCTGAGCAATCAGTGAAAACAGGTTTGAAGAAATAGCAGAATATTGGCATAAATCTAGGTTGAATTTTCTTAACCTCCGATCCACAGACATCTTGCGGTCTGCAACTGTTTAGGAAATAATATTAGCAGAGTGATAAAATATATATACTTAAGAAAATGCTCTTCAAATGTAGTGGTTAAAAACTAAGGGGGCGATATTCCGATGTCAGACAGAAGGGCTCCGACTGATGGTCAGAACCCATCCTCCCACATCAGAACATTGCTTTCAGATTCTTTTCCAACGAGCCAGTCCGATGGGCTTGGTCAGAAAGGAATCAGACTCGGATTTCCGGATGGCTTACGACAGGCTCGGAGAGCCCTTCCACCATCCGGAAACCCTTCAGTACTCCCCCGGCCGCCTCTTTCTGACCGAGGGAGTATGATGGCAGTTTCCCACTGCCTTTTCGTGCTGGCCTTTCCGGCACGAAAAGGCAGTCGTAAACTGTCTTTGGGGGCCCCCAGTAGGGCCCCCATGGGTGCGAGGCCGTTGAATGGCAGTCTGGGGGCACCAATGGTGCCTCGCTGTTGATTCCTGCACCCGGTGGCAAGCACATTGGGGTGCCTGCCACAGAATGCAGGTATGAACTGCACCCCTGCATTTCACAATGCGAGCATGCATTCCATTTGGAATGCATGCTCCCATTGTGAAATATACGAGTGCGACCGAACAGGGTTCAGTCGCATCGTACTTGCAGGTCCGTAACCGACGACAGTAGGTTGGTCGGTTACGGTTCGTCTAACATCGTAATTGGCCCCTTATTTGGTATCCCTGGCTTGATTCAAGGGAACAGCACAAATACAGCAAACAGAATCCAGATGGACACCCAGAACACCCAGGACAGAAGTGTGGCTCACTGGTTAGAGGAGGCATACCCTGAAGCAGAGGTCAGACCCGGGACCAGGGTTCGATTCCCGACGCGGCAGGGTCCCGAGCCCAATTGTCCACGGACTCAATAATTCTCGCTTCGGTGCCCACTCTAAGCACGAGTACACACTATGCAGCTCTGGGCAATAAGCTTGCTTAATCTCCACAACGGCCCCCCACGGCGGGATGCCTGGCTTTCACCTTGGGGATGCCCAGTACGGGTTATCTCACAGGGAAAAGCCAGGACGGGTTCCCAAGGCAAGCGCCGAGATGCCCAAGGGTAAGTCGAGCGCTATATAAGAACGCACATACATACATACACCCTTGACCGTGATGGAAGCACAGGT
This sequence comes from Lissotriton vulgaris, assembly GCF_964263255.1. NCBI lineage: Eukaryota > Metazoa > Chordata > Amphibia > Caudata > Salamandridae > Lissotriton > Lissotriton vulgaris. The sequence continues at coordinate 68,528,374 of NC_141698.1, forward strand.
ATGAATCAACAAACAAGAGCATGAATGGGGAGCATACAAGACAAAGAGGCGTGCAAGAGTCCGGCATATCACCCTAGCCCTCATTATGAGCCTATTAGAGTAGGGTGGGATATGTGGTAAATCCCATGACCCCAAGGTGAGTTGTTGACCACATGTGATAACTACCTCCTATTCCGAATTATTAGATGGAGAATAAGGCAGAACATGTAGATTCAGTTTTTTACAGAACAAATTTGCATCTCAGCTACATATGTCTGCTCCAACCTGACAGTATGCTACCTTTGATAAATTACTGTTAAGCCCCGCCCCACGGTTAGTAATCACAAATTTGATTTAAATGATGCATAGTCTGTATGTATAATTTTTCTTAAAGACAATGCACCAGTGACAAGAAACTATACATGACAACATTGATGAATAAACACAGAATAGGAAGCGTTTCAATTGCCTGCAAAACTCCCTGTCCAGAGAGAAACCATCACTGCCTCCAGCGTAAACAGTGGTTGAAAACACCAAGCTAATATAATACGTTCAGGCCATCAGGTGTCTTTTTAAACCTGATCTACATATTGGTATAAAAAAACACAGGATGCAAAGAGTGCAGTGATTCATTTCTGTGCCCTTATATGTACTAAATTACCACATTTTTTTATTGTGTTTTTATAGCTGATGGGGAGAGCATGTGCAAACTCGCACTGTTTGAACTAATAACAAATAAATATATAAATAATATATATATATATATATATATATATATATATATATATATATATAAATATATATATATTATAATATTATAGATCTATAATAAAGAAGTCCTAGTACTGAGTTGTTTAATCACCTCCTGCCCAAAGGACCCATCTTATAGTAATGCAATCTAGAGATACTTGATCATTTTTAAAAACATTTTGGCTTTTCACACTTGAAAAAACAGTTACTGATGGTTCTTAGTGTGTTTTTGTAAAGTGAAACATGTTCTTTCAGGCTAAAGACCCCAGAACAGAACCAGTTGAATCAAAATACCCACTTAAACTTAGACACGCCATTGGACAACAATAACCATTTCCAAAACCCCACTAGCACTAACCAGAATTCTCTTTATAGCAGTTCAATTGATATTTGAAAACACTTAAATCAGTAACAACTATTCCAGCTGCACTTCCTCCTTCATCTAGACAAGTTATCATGAACCAATTTGTTACAAGTATAATAGAACATATTAGTGAAGCTTTGTTAAATGCTATGTAAATTCAATATGTACATTTTCAAAATACCAGGGACTTTATTTAAGGTATTGCGTCATATGTCATGTTACACGTGCTTATATTTCAAGCATTCTGCCAATGGCTTGACCTCACAGGGCCAACCACGTTTGGTATCTTCTTGCTCTGATTTTGAGGATTCTGATGTGGTTTCTGAATTGTTGCGTGTATATGTGAGTGAGAAGATATTTGATGATCTGTTGTTGATTAGGTGTGCTATAAGTTTGTTGAGCGTGGCTGGAAGCCGTCTAAAGATGCAGAAATGTCTAACAAGGTTGTTTGACCTGAACTTTGCCCGGAAGGTTTGTATACATGATAATTAGCTGGAGGTATTAGGAGTTGCTGTCTGGGACTGAGATCTATCCTTTGGTGTGTCTGATATTTGTTTCATGGAATGCAAGAGTCATAGGTAGGCATCTATTTTTAGATGATTGGGTGTGGTGAAAGTTTCCATGTAAGCCATTTTGGGCACATTGAGAAACATAAATAGAACATGTGTGTGGTGTTGAATGTGAGTGTGAGTTATTCTCTCTGATGTGCTGTGCAGTTTGTTATGTTTCATTTAGGGGCCTCTTTGGGCCCGATTCACAGAACTAACTTAAGACAAAATCATAAACTTACTACTTTTGGTATTCACATTCACAGAAGGCATTTAGTAGTCTTAAATTAGGATTTTGTCTTAAATTAGGATTTTGTCTTAAGTTACGATTTTGTCTTAAGTTAAACTTACCTCAACCGGCCGCGGCTGAGCATCCCACTCAAAGTTAAGAATTATTGATCAGGGGTGTAGCTTGGGGGGAGGGGGTGTTTAAGGTGTTACACGCCCCAAATAAATGTATTATCTAGTTATTAATTGGGTAAGGGTGCTTTCATTCGGGTATGGTGAGGTGTCTATCGGATTTCAAGTGGTATCTGCCAAGGAAAGAGCTGAAAACAGGAGAGGCATCCTTTTCAAAAGCAGGTGTAAAGGCCTGCAGGGGAAAGGGGCTGATTTACATTCCCCAATCTTGATATTGTCAGAGGTGAAAGAACACATAAGAGGAGGGCCTTTAACAAGTTTTGTGGAAGTTGTGTGTCTGAGTGACTAGCATTGTACCTGTTGCTTAAGTGAGTGTCAATGCTTGTATGCTGTGGTGTTCTCTCTCGCAATGTTACAGGAACACCTTATTTTCCACATATGTTTAGATTCATGTCTAGCATGGCACTTTTTGGGTTACTCCGAGGTTGTTACAGCCAATCCTGGTGGCAATAAAATGTAAAAGGTTACTGTGCCTGCTGCAGCAATCTGCATTCATCTTCTTGGTTAGAATCCTGAGAGGGTGTCACTGATCTTTGATTATTCTGAATTTGATCAAAATCATCACCATTTAGAGTGCTTGTAGTAGACTGTAATGCTCAGTAACAGCAGTGTGAAAGACAACACCTTCACCAAAACGTCTGCTGAAAACGAGCGAGTGATTGCTGTTTTGATTCACTATCAGATAGTAGTGATCAGATAGTAGTGATCAGATATTAGTGATCAGATAGTAGTGATCAGATTTCTAGTGATCAGATAGTAGTGATCAGATAGTAGTGATCAGATACTAGTGATCAGATAGTAGTGATCAGATACTAGTGATCAGATAGCAGTGATCAGATAGTAGTGATCAGATACTAGTGATCAGATACTAGTGATCAGATTTCTAGTGATCATATAGTAGTGATCAGATAGTAGTGATCAGATACTAGTGATCAGATTTCTAGTGATCAGATAGTAGTGATCAGATATTAGTGATCAGATAGTAGTGATCAGATTTCTAGTGATCAGATAGTAGTGATCAGATTTCTAGTGATCAGATAGCAGTGATCAGATAGTAGTGATCAGATACTAGTGATCAGATACTAGTGATCAGATTTCTAGTGATCATATAGTAGTGATCAGATAGTAGTGATCAGATACTAGTGATCAGATTTCTAGTGATCAGATAGTAGTGATCAGATATTAGTGATCAGATAGTAGTGATCAGATTCCTAGTGATCAGATAGTAGTGATCAGATAGTAGTGAACAGATACTAGTGATCAGATACTAGTGATCAGATAGCAGTGATCAGATAGTAGTGATCAGATACTAGTGATCAGATACTAGTGATCAGATTTCTAGTGATCAGATAGTAGTGATCAGATAGTAGTGATCAGATACTAGTGATCAGATAGTAGTGATCAGATACTAGTGATCAGATAGCAGTGATCAGATAGTAGTGATCAGATAGCAGTGATCAGATACTAGTGATCAGATAGTAGTGATCAGATAGTAGTGATCAGATACTAGTGATCAGACACTAGTGATCAGATAGTAGTAATCAGATAGTAGTGATCAGATAGTAGTGATCAGATAGTAGTGATCAGATACTAGTGATCAGACACTAGTGATCAGATAGTAGTAATCAGATAGTAGTGATCAGGTAGTAGTGATCAGATACTAGTGATCAGATACTATTGATCAGATAGCAGTGATCAGATAGTAGTGATCAGATAGTAGTGATCAGATTTCTAGTGATCAGATAGTAGTGATCATATAGTAGTGATCAGATACTAGTGATCAGATAGTAGTGATCAGATACTAGTGATCAGATAGCAGTGATCAGATAGTAGTGATCAGATACTAGTGATCAGATACTAGTGATCAGATTTCTAGTGATCATATAGTAGTGATCAGATAGTAGTGATCAGATACTAGTGATCAGATTTCTAGTGATCAGATAGTAGTGATCAGATATTAGTGATCAGATAGTAGTGATCAGATTTCTAGTGATCAGATAGTAGTGATCAGATTTCTAGTGATCAGATAGCAGTGATCAGATAGTAGTGATCAGATACTAGTGATCAGATACTAGTGATCAGATTTCTAGTGATCATATAGTAGTGATCAGATAGTAGTGATCAGATACTAGTGATCAGATTTCTAGTGATCAGATAGTAGTGATCAGATATTAGTGATCAGATAGTAGTGATCAGATTCCTAGTGATCAGATAGTAGTGATCAGATAGTAGTGAACAGATACTAGTGATCAGATACTAGTGATCAGATAGCAGTGATCAGATAGTAGTGATCAGATACTAGTGATCAGATACTAGTGATCAGATTTCTAGTGATCAGATAGTAGTGATCAGATAGTAGTGATCAGATACTAGTGATCAGATAGTAGTGATCAGATACTAGTGATCAGATAGCAGTGATCAGATAGTAGTGATCAGATAGCAGTGATCAGATACTAGTGATCAGATAGTAGTGATCAGATAGTAGTGATCAGATACTAGTGATCAGACACTAGTGATCAGATAGTAGTAATCAGATAGTAGTGATCAGATAGTAGTGATCAGATAGTAGTGATCAGATACTAGTGATCAGACACTAGTGATCAGATAGTAGTAATCAGATAGTAGTGATCAGGTAGTAGTGATCAGATACTAGTGATCAGATACTATTGATCAGATAGCAGTGATCAGATAGTAGTGATCAGATAGTAGTGATCGGATACTAGTGATCAGATACTCCGCATGGTGTGGTTTGCTGCATCTAAAGAAATGCCTTTGGAAAGAGAAACAGAGTTCTCTAAAATACAAATGAAAATTGTCCATGTCTTCTGCTCGTAATCACAGTGAACTGAGGGCTGCTCTGCACTGGATATGTGCACACCTTTATGACTGGAGTACTGATGATAATTTTTCTGTATGACTTTTTGTATAGGACGCTTGTTATTTCTAAGCAGGTTAAAAAACAGATGCTACCTACCAGAAGCAAATCGATAATATATCTGCCTCATAAGGATGAAAGGCTGAATCTCCAATGCCACCTCCTACAGGTTGCACAGTAGTCACTAGAGCAGGTACTCAGAGCCCGTGCTGAGCTTTCATACAAGCCTGTATTGTCTGTTCTGTTCTGTCTGTTCTGTTCTGTTCTGTCTGTTCTGTTCTCCAAGTTAATTCGTAAAATAGCCCAGATGCAACTATACTGATATGAAAACACCCCGGACAGACCTGAGGTTCCCCTGCCGCTCTGCAGGGTGAACTTCCACTTTATTTTACTAGTTTACTAGAACACAAGAATAGGATTTTTAAACAACAATGCATATGTGTACCTATGCGTGCATATGTCTTGATGCCACAATGTTTAATGTTATTGCTCTTATGGTTGCTTTACTTGCAATAAAAAAGAATTTTAAAAATGTGAACTGTGTCTTCAAAGCTAATAATGGGAAAGAGTGTGGATGCTGTGTCGCAGCCCCCCCCCCTCCCCCCACGACCTCTGCTCCCCTCAGTAAGGAGCCAAGATGGAGGCTAGAAATGGATCTTAGCCTAAAATCAAACAATAGTGATCATGTGGCATTAGCAGATACAAAAACATAGAAAAAACCCTCTAAAGTGTTGTAGCCAAGATGTGTTTTGACACATTAGCTAAGCAGGCTCTACTCCTAGAGTAGTGTCACTGGTGCACTACAGGTGGGTGCAGTAACAGTCTGATATATGACACAGACTCCTAATTATGTATTAAATCTGTCGCTACCAACTTCAACAGAAGCAGAAAAAAGAGCAGACCGACTGGCAGATGACCTATTGTGGCCAAGAACACACATATTGGTATAGTTAGCGAGCCGGGTTAGAGTTCGGATCTCCTGGTTCTACAGGGTACAATGTACCCACTAGACTGCACCGAAATGAAATGAAATGAAAGAAGGATTTATAAAGCGCGTGGCACTCAACTACAATGCTACGTCTTGCGGATGCACACCAAGAAAATGCTGATTTTATAAATGCCTGCGTCGCGGCAACGCCCCTCAACACCCTTCTACTCAATTTGGTGAGTACCTGCACTTCTTTTTCCCATTTTAAGCACTGGCCAATACAGATCACTTTATAATAATTGGGGGAACATTGAAGGTATGCATCTTTTTCACCAGCATCTACGTAATTTCCAGGGTGTGTGTTGGCGCAACACTTCTGGTGTTGTAGTCCTGCTGTGCCATAGTAAGAGCAACTGCTGTGTGCACCACTATCGCGATAAAGGACTTCCCGTGCATAGCAAGGATACCATCGGTCCTAATGCAAGCAAGAAACTTATACCAACCTATGACCAGGCCTCACAGTGCAATCTAGATATGGTTGGGTGTAGCTGGGAACTCCAACAGTCCTGGGTTCCGGTGCCACCTGCAGGTGCAACCTGCTTCATTTATGATTAGGGCTTCCGGTTTTATGGTATTTATTGGCATTTATGTCTGTATTGATCCATATTTATTTTTTGCTAATTTTATCTGTATTTATCAATATTTATTTTGGGTTTTGTGGAAAAATTAAGCTGAAATTAGCAAATTTTTTAAACTGATAAATATGCAGTCAAGCTTGAATGTCTGCCAGGTTTCAGTGCTGTGAACACTCGGAAAAGATAACTCAGTGCACCTATATAAGAAAATTCAAATTTCAGTATCAACCTTGTTCATATCTACTGCTGTTAAAGCTTCTTTGCTAAAATTCATTTATTTTTTACCTCCCTTATCTATCAATCCACACATCTATTGACCTGGCAGTCATTTGAAACATCATTTAGAATTACTTAAAAAGCAACACAATTTCCGTTTTTATCCACATTTAAAAATAAATACAGACAAGAAAATGAATGTTTTCTATCTGTATTTATCTGTAAAAATCAGTTAAAACAGAAAACAGGGAGCCTTATTTATGATATATACCTGCAACAAACAACTCCTACACCCACCAGTCTCCACCGTCCGCCCTGGCATCACTGCGCAATCTGCAGCACTGTAGACTGAAGGTTCATCTGCACCATGCATTGGTTATATCATTATGACATGTCTTCCATGTGGGCTACAAATGCTGTCTCAGCCCATCTGGGGGTCCCACAAACCAGCCCTAAAACGGTGGGGTAAGTTCATCCTGCCAATCGCCATTTATGCCAAGAACGCAGAATAAATCCACTGAAAGAGCTGGAGGAAACCCTCCTAAATTTCGAGTCCAAAGGCTACAAAGAAATTGGAGGTTTTCACATTTGAAATTCACTCCATAAAACAGCTGGCCGGAGTGAACCTCACAGTGATTAAAAAGGGAAGAGCTGGTATTGGAATGTGTTTGTATTGTGGCTGAAATACGGGTCATTCCATAGATCACATATTAATACTCCCAGGTGTGATTGGTGAATATGACTTGTTACTACGTGAGTCATTACATTGCGTGCCTTCCCAATGCGGTCGTTACAACGACCACGTTGTTACCATGCAATGCTATTACTATGCAAGTCATTACATTGACTTGCAGTAGATGGCGCACTAACATTAAGAATGTATAATTTACTATTCAAACTCCAGCCTATGGAACAGTAGGGAAGGTGTTGGCATAGTAAGCTATACTATTCCTTATGTTAGCGCGCAATCTACTGCAAGTCGAGGTAATGACTTGCGTAGTATTATCATTGTGTGGTAACAAAGTGGTCGTTGTAACGACCGTGTTGTAATGGCATTTCGGTGTAATCACCACAAGGTAAAGGCTGTTTCCGGTGATGGGTAGGACATGGGCTTCCTTTTACAATTTATACACAGTAAACAGCAACATTATTGTTCAACTACCTGTCTTCAAAGCATACGTTTCCAGTCCACCCTATCTATGTGTGTGCGGAAATGCTTTAGCCAATGCCTCTTTTGCACCTTACGTACAGAGCATGAGGTAGATTTAGCTCTTAGAAGCAGAAGTGTGCTGCATGGAGAACGCTTGTAATGTAACACAGATCTGATTTGCTGTGCACACAGAATAGTGGGAGTGTCAGGATTAAACTCAGATTGTGGTGAGGGGTGGTGGATGAGAACTCATATCTGCACACTACTAGCCAGCACTTAGGGACAGATGTACTTACATTAGGAATACCGATTTCCTAATTATGATTATCTCCGAATCGCAATTAGGAAACCGTATTCCTAACGTATGAAACCCTTTTGAGTTTCATTAGCGATTTTGAATAGGTCGCAAATAGACCTACCTCATGCATATTAATGAGGTAGGTCGCAAATTGCGACCCATTACGAATCGCAGCCACGATAGGGATGGTGGCCTTCTGGGGTCAGCTGACCTCCATGTCTGGGACTGCTTTTTAGGTCGAGGGACCGTCGCACTGCGAAGCAGTGGGCGGAGTCCTGAAGATTTTATGTTTTGGAGTTAGGGGGCTTGGAACCCGCCCCTCTTCTCCATTGGCTGGCTTCCTAAACGGAGGCCAGCCATTGGAGGAGAGGGGCATCACTCCCTTTAATCCCGGTCATTTTCGGATTTGGGGGCGTGTTTTTTTGCCTTCTTTCTACCTGTGACATCATCCGTCACTCAAACATAAAAACACGCCGCCGATTCCGAAAATTTCGGAGCTTTGAGGCAGCCATTTCTGCCTGAAGCTCACCATGACGGTGGACGCGACTCCCCAGCGCTCTGCTTCTCATCCCCAGTTTTTCCTTCAATTTTGTGAAAGTGTTGCCATTGGGGTTTTTAAACAATGGATTTACAAGCGCCTCTTCCAATTTGGTATGTATGTGCACAGCTTTCAGTATTGAATTTTACTACAGGATAGGTTTGGCGTAAGGGATTTGTCTGTTACGGGTTTGGATTGCATACCCGCATGCCACTCGAACATCGGATAATATGATGTGTGGATTGGCTCACTACACTGCTGTAGGGGACAGGCGAGCAGAAGAAGGACGCACCACATCTGCAGAGCTCTGGATCCAGGCTGCAATCCCGATCCCGGAGGTCCGCACTGACCCCACCACAAGACATCGCCTCCAGAACCGCATCTAGAAGGGGAGAAGGTTCCTCACACCGGAGCCTGACCGCCGGCGGACCCCCTTTCCGGAGAAGCACCCCCCCCCCGCGGCTGGCTGCCAGCGCCATCACCCCACTCCAAAAGCAGACATCGCCACTAGATCGGGACCAGAGGAACAGAAGTCACCACTAAAGCTGCAGCGAGACCCGCCGACCGGCTGACCCCCCCGCCTGGCAAGTGAAAGCTGCAGCGAGACGCCTCACACAGCGGGACCCGCCAAACGGCTGACCCCCGCCTGGCAAGTGTCCCAGCTTCCAGCCAAAATCGGAGCCGCGCACCGGAGAAAGAAACCCTCATCACCTACCCTCTTACCCGACACCGAGGGTCCTAGGAGCACCTGGTTTTTCCTTTGGCCATCCCAGGGATTTGGGCGCCCCCCGAGTGCCTTTGTCGCCACAGTGAGGGCCAGGATAAAACGGACCCTCTCCACTGTTTTTTTCAAGTTTCTTCTTGCACCTCCGTTCACCTGCACACAAAGGGTGACCACCGCCAAGGCCACATCAGCAACAAGACCCTGGGCAACAGAGCTGCACCCGTGCCCACCGCAGGCCCCCCAGAAAAACAACAGACGAGCCCCTCCAAGAGAAAAACGGACCGGCTGTTCGCCTTAAAGAGCAGCTGTGTCCCCTTTTCGCCACCCAGCGGCCAAGCAACACTGCGCAAAGTCCAGCCTGTCACCGCACCCGAGTGCAACCAACGACAGAGCGCAGGGAAAGCTTCCACCCAGCGGCTATCACAGAAGACTGCCCACAGTGAAATCAACGGCCAACAGATAAGGTGAGTCTCTGCCCCCCTGACCTGTGGGGGCCCCTCCACGGTCAGAGCCCCCCCGAGGCCCGTGCCAGCCTCAGGGTCACCACTCAGACACCTAAAAGGGTGTGGCGGGGCTCCGTGCCATCAGGCCGGTGCGTGCTGTGGCCCAATGTCAGGGTAGGAGGTGTGCTCCTCTATCTTCCCTCTCCCCCACCCTCCCTGCCTCCGCTCATGCCCCTTCTGTTCCTCTTCACCCTCTTCCAATAACGTTGACTCTCCTCACCTCTTCCTTTTACTCTTTTACCCTCTTCTCTCTTCCAAACTTGCCCCCCTCTCTCTTCCCACACCCGCCAGGAAACATAGGTATGAGGACCCCCATTGCACTGAGAACCACTGTCATCGCCCCCGCCACCCAGTACGCATCCATGCATGATATGTTCGAGCCTGCCAGAGTTCCGTGTCATGTACTTTGTGTATGGATGCCTGTGCCATCTGACTGATGTTTATTTCATTCCATGAAGGGGAGCGTTTGATCATTATTCGGGCTGTAGTATCTATACTGCTGAGGCATCGTTTGCCAATAGCACTGGCATCCTCTTGCGTGCTGTGAGTGGCATATTCTGTAAGGTCGTGTGTGAAGTGGTCAGCACCCTCTAGAAGGCAATAAATAGCCGCCAGAAAGGCTTTGCTACGCTGATGTCTGCCTCCGGTTGTGATGGGGCCTAAGTCCTTAACTGATTGGGGGACGGTTGCCTGAGAAGAGGGGTTTGGTGTGTGGGGTTTGGCTACTCAATGCTTAGCATGTAGCTTTGGTACAGTGTTTTGTGCATGTGAGTTCTGAGAGATATTTCTGCTGTGCTGATGGGGGTTTAGGGATGTTTAGAAGTAGACCGAATGCGATGGGTAATATACTCTCTTCGCTTGTGAGTGTTGTTGAAAGACCCTAGATAGAATATTATAGGTCATATTTGTGCTTTGTTGGATGCAAGAAATACCTGCAGGTGATAATGTTTTGGGTTTAATAATGGACTCTCCTGCGGGAGCAGTGCGAATAAACATTTTGTCAGGTTGATGCTTAGGAAATAAATTTGATGTGATGATTGGTGCTACAGCACAGTTGCCGTCAATTGGTGTGCTATACCCCCTTTACATTCTACAAATATTTACAGGTTTTTCTGCATTAGTCAGGTTTTTAAGAGGAATTCCTTTATTTGGTCCAGTTATGAGCTTCAAAATGTTTTTTAGAGTTTCTGGGTCTGCCGATGTGTACGAGATTGCTCTGGCAGTCAGCTAAGACTAGCATTGCCGCTTTGTTATTTCAGTCTGATATCAGTTTGCGTTAAATTGATGATAAATACAAAGTATTGTACAACGGATGGAGGCAGTTGTTCCTTTTCAGCGTTAGATGTTGAAATTGAGGGCTGAGAGCTACTTTGGTTTCAAGAACCCAGTTCCATCTGTAAGGGAACAACACTTACTACAAAATGACAAGTGTGATATAGAAAGGTCTCTGAGAATTATTGTTCCCATGGATTCACTTAATCTATTATTGCATATTAAGTATCTGTATTGCCCACCCAGACAATATTAAATGAAACAGCTGGAATTATATGGATCTTAGAGAGATGTATAGAGGGAGTGTTGGGAATGAATCATGTTTTAGGTGTGGTTGCAACTATGGACGGAACTAATACAGAGCCTCAAGGTTTAATCATGCCCTAATTATAAGGGAAATGCATTGAGTGTTGTGAGAGCGAACCAGATTGCAGGAGCATAATTGCAGTTGTAATGTGATAGTGTTTGTGTGATCAGCCCAATTTTGATTTAGCTCAGATTGAATTGGTTCATAAAAAAATATTTGTGAGGTCAACTAAAGAAACAAGTTAAATAGAACATAGATATTTACTCGGTTCACGCTTTAAAGTAGGTGATAACCATCAGTTTAGACCTTGCTATATCTAGAATCATCACCGCAATGTGCTTGCTCTCCTGCACCCTGGCTGTGCTTGCTCTCCTGCCCCCTGGCTGTGCTTGCTCTCCTGCCCCCTGGCTGTGCTTGCTCTCCTGCCCCCTGGCTGTGCTTGCTCCCCTTCCCCCTGGCTGTGCTTGCTCCCCTGGAACCCTGGCTGTGCTTGCTCTCCTGCCCCCTGGCTGTGCTTGCTCTCCTGCCCCCTGGCTGTGCTTGCTTCCCGGCCCCCTGGCTGTGCTTGCTCCCCTGCCCCCTGGCTGTGCTTGCTCCTCTGCCCCCTGGCTGTGCTTGCTCCTCTGCCCCCTGGCTGTGCTTGCTCCCCTGCCCCCTGGCTGTGCTTGCTTCCCTGCCCCCTCACTGTGCTTGCTTCCCTGCCCCTGGCTGTGCTTGCTTCCCTGCCCCCTCGCTGTGCTTGCTTCCCTGCCCCCTGGCTGTGCTTCCTTCCCTGCCCCCTCACAGTACTTGCTTCCCTGCCTCCTGGCTGTGTGTGTGGGGGGGGGCTCTGTGTGTGTGGGGGGCTCTGTGTGTGTGTGTGGGGGGGCTCTGTGTCTGTGTGTGTGGCTCTCTGTGTGTGTGTGGCGCTATGTGTGTGTGTGGGGGGCTCTGTGTGTGGGGGGGGGGCTCTGTATGTGTGTGTGGGGGGCTCTGTGTGTGTGTGGCTGTGTGTGTGTGGGGGGGGCTCTGTGTGTGTGTGGGGCTCTGTGTGTGTGGGGGGCTGTGTGTGTGTGGCTCTGTGTGTGTGTGTGTCTGTGTGTGTGTGTGTGGCTCTGTGTGGGTGGCTCTGTATGTGTGTGTGGGTGGCTTTGTGTGGGTGGCTCTGTGTGGGTGTAAATGCAATAGGTCATGCATTTGCAAGCGATTAAGCTATTGGCATTGCAAATGACAATGCCATTTATTTCACGATTAAGCTATTGGCAATGTAAATGACAATGCCATTTATTTATGATTTAAAAAAAAAAAAGTCATGAGCAATGCCAATAGCTCTACCTTTAATAATGCCGAGACCATTGCAGTGCAAATGCTTGTTAATAAAGTAATCTTTTGTTTTGTGAATGCAGCCCGTTTTCCTCAAAGGAATGCACAATGCATTTAAAAAGCAAAAAATGTAATTAGCATTTTAATTTTTTATGAGTAGCACCACTGCCTGCTCCGAAAAAATATTTGTTTTTCATTCTGAAAGGGTAGCTCTTCCCGTTTGCGAATGGGTTACCAGCTCTGTCAGGGAGTCATTAAAATATGAATGTTCTGCAACCGTAATTTGGTCCTAAAATAATCATACATCGCATTCAGATTCAGTATTTGGAAGGGATGCCTTAAACACGCCCCTTCCAAATACTGAATCACAAACAAAAATTGGGAATTCGAAACAAGTTACGGAATCGCACTTTGAGTTTTTTGCATGTGGAAAAGTATTTTTGTGTTTTGAAACGGCCTGATCGCCCGCTTCCAACCGCAAAAATGCTTCGTACATGTGGCCCATAGTTCCATTTGTGATACAGGCAGTGCTTTAAATGGGCCGGTACTCACCGGTGTGGAGTACCGGCACTTCTTACATTTATCCCTCTGAGTACCTGCACTTCTCTAGTGCCGGGGAGAGTACCGGTACTCATGAAACGCTGGTGCTGGCGGCCCTTCATTGATAGCCAAGGCACTTCTGTAGACTGGAGCCGAGCCCAGCTGAGCAATTCAGCGTGGGCTCATTTGCATGCCATCCGGGAGTTCACCAATTAACAGTATTGATGTTGCATATATTACAAAACAAGGAAATGTTAAAATATCGCTGCGTTTGGCTTTCGTTGTGTGTAATGAGTAAGCAAACCTGCTTTCTTTATTGAAAGAAATTTCGCGTGTGTTTTGGTATGTGCTGCAAGTAGTATCGAAGTCAAAAAGTATTGTCATGTCTTGCCCTAAGCCCCGCCCCCAAGCCCCGCCCACTCACCATATTTAAATGAGTACCTGCACTATTTTCCCCCCAATCAAAGCACTGGATACAGGGACATGCAAATCATTCAAATTACATGATTTGCTGAACAGGGGTGAGTGCTTGGATTGGTATCCTGGTGCCCAGATGCAAGTGCCAACAATGCAGCCCCCAGGCCACATGGAGTATTACAGCTCAGAACAAATGGACTCTTATTACTGAAACAAATCAGCATAATGAGTTGTGTGGTATCACCACATGCAGTATTCTAATGGGTAACAACAGGGACAAATTCAACAGGTCATACCTAGTGCTAGTTACCCTCCGCAAAAAGCCTGGAACTCGGCAACATCATGCAGAACCCTGGTGGTAACACCCATTTCGTTATGTCCTCCTCCAGTTGGAGACATATATAGGCTTACTTGGAAATCCACAGGGCTTCCACATGGAATTACCTGTAGACACCGTATTGGTAACGCCTGGTGCAGAATCACCGCAATTGCATCAAGACATGTGACTTTGCCCTATGTCATGTTGTGAAGCTATGAACTTTGCTCCATCATGTCAATGAAAATTTTACTTCACACCCCGTACATTTTTGCCCTACTGGCGCAAATCCCAACGCGGCCATGTCCGCTGCTATGTCACAGTGGAACAGACATCTAAATATGGCATATTTTGGACCTCAAGACTGGCAGTGGTACAAACTCCACTGCCATTATTTCTGCCTTCAATATTTCTAAATACTAATTCATCCACCTAGTCAGGAATTATGAATTAAACATGTCAAAAGGATGGAGTGTTGAAATAATGCTATAGTTGTGCTTAATACCAGGAGGTATATGTATTGTTGGCCTGTTGTTTATTTTGATAACACATTACCACAAGCTATTTACCAGGGTCGTAGCTCCAGAGGGGGTGTTTGGGGTGACACCCCCCTCCAAATAACTATATTTTATGGTAAATAGTTGGGTACAAGTGCTTTCAGTCAAGTATGGTGAGGTGTCAGCCGGATTTCACCAGGATTTTTTACAAACACAAATAAAAAAAGCACACAAACGCTTTCTGTTGTATATTTATCTTTCTTCTATTTCCTTTACTCCACCATAGTTCTTACCTGTGTCACCCATTCCAGAATGTACATGGCTCTGTCTCCTTCTAGTGTTCTAGCTGGTGACAGTTTGTGCCTGGCCAGCTTGTGTTGAGGTTACTTCACTCTGTTTTCCTGCAATAAACCTCTATTGCTGCACCTGTGGTCTCCAGCTATTTACTACAATTTTGGCGACGTTACCTGCTGGCCAGTATCACTGAAGACCTCATCTTGATGCCTGGTTTCAAGATTTCCAGCGGAAAGCAGTTTTTAACGGAGTTTCCTCAACAAGAAACGAATCTACGGCGTGCAGACCTCGTCAATGTCCTTTTGGTCCGCTTCGGTTCCCAGTGAAGACGCCTATCTGGGGTAATTATATTATTTGGCATTTGGACTGAAAAGCGGAGCGGAGCTCGAGCTCAACCAGCGCTGACGTCATCCATACAGCGGAGCGAGCGCAGCGCGTTTCTGACCGGTCATCCGCATTCTTTCTCCCGGGGGTGGGGCATTTGGTTCTCCAAGGTTGGCAAGGTTGGCCTCTAAACTCCAGGAATACCACTTTGACATTTCTCACATCTCTGGGTGGAGGAACTTCCAGGCCGACTGTCTGTCTAGGTTGGCTGTTCCGTCTGGTTCTGATGTTGGTTTTAGTCTGGAGGGTTATGACGAGAATGTTGCCTGGATCGACGATGTTCTTCTACTTTCTGAGAGCTCCTTTTCTCGTTCTGAGTGGGTTGATGCCATGTCTAGGGATAGTGTGTTACAGGAAGTTATCCAGCTTATCAAGTTGGGTTCCCGCAGGGAGAGCTGTCTCCATGTCTCTGTCCGTCCTTTTCTTAAAGTCATTGATGATTTGTCTGTTTGCAATGACAACGTCATAATGCGTGGTGACAAATTTGTGCCTCCTGCTGACTTGAGACCAAAGCTCATCTCCTTAGCACATGAGGGTCACCTTGGCCAAACCCTGACGCAACAGCGTCTCAAGCTGAACTTCTGGTGGCCCGGTATGGACTCCATGGTCTCCTCATGGGTTGAGGACTGTTCTACCTGCAAGGTGGGTGAGAAGAGACTTAAGGTTTCTGTGGGGTCTGAGATGGGTGCGTTGCAGTTCCCCAAAATTCCGTGGCACACCATCTGCTTAGATTTCATAGGTCCCATTGCCGAACTGCCTCTTTCTCAGAGATTTGCTGTTGTCATTGTCGACTGCCATTCTAAGTGGTTGTCTGTGCAGTTTCTCAAGGACATTACTACGGCTACTACCATTAATCATCTTAAGTCTCTGTTTTTTAGAGAAGGTTTCCCTAGTGTTCTTATAACTGACAATGGCACACAGTTGGTTTCGCATGAGATGCAAGCCTTTTTGTCTGATTGCTGTATTTCCCACCATAGGACCTCCCTCTACAACCCTCAGGGGAATGGCCTCTGTGAACGCCTTAATAGGTTGGTGAAAGGCACCGTTCAAATGGCCCTCTCCAGTGGTTCTTCTGTCTCTTCCCTTGTTAGTGAAATGGTTTATGCGTACTGTACCACCCTTCATGGTTCCCGCTCCAGATCCCCTTTTGAGATGATGAGGGGTAGAGTTCCCAGCACTAAACTCATTCCCTCTTGGCTCAAGGACTTGGTCTGTCAGTCCCTTTTAGGTGATGTCTCTAGAGTGGTCTCCAAGCTTTCTCGTAAGGGCCCTGTGGTTTCGCCTGGTAAGTGTGCTTCTAGTTGTAGTTCTGTAGGTCTGCCTTCTAAAGTTTCCTCTAGCAAACCTCTTGTAGGTGATGGGTCCTCTGCTAAAGTTGTTGCTGGTAAAATTGCGAAAGGTGACCTTGTCAAGGTAAAGTCTGGTCGTGTTTCTGGCGGCTTGTCCAAGTTCCGTGGTCCATTTCTTGTTAAGATGGTCTATCCTCACTATGTTGTCCTCTCCAATGGGGAAAAATGGAACTTAAGGAGGGTTGCTCTCTATCAGAAAGCTAGTGTTAGTCCCGTTGTTGGTCCTGGTCCTGCTTCCCTTCCTGCTCCTGTCCAAGATCTTCCCTCCTCAGGGTTCATGCGTGTTCCTTCTCAGGATCCGGGTCTTGTGGTTCCTGCTCCTGTTAATGTCTTGGCTAGGGGTGATGGTGGAGGGGATGCTCCTGATCCCGTTGTGTCTGTTCCCAATTCCATTGATGGTCCTCTTCCCAATTCCTTTGCTGATCCTAATTCCAACTCCATTGCTACTTCAAGTTCTTCTTTGCCAGCCACCAGACCTCAAAGGTGCCACAGACCTCCTGCTTATTTGAATGATTTCTGTTGCGATTAGTCCTTTTAGAGGGGTGACGTGTGTCCCTTTCAATGCTTATTAAGTATATGATGTTTTCAATGCTTATTATTCTATGATGTTTTCCATTTTGTCTTTACTTCAAAAATTCTTCTTTAGTCTTGTGTTAAGTTTCCTTTCCATGACATGCTTACCTTTTCGTGTTAAGTTTTCTTTCACTTCTTTTTGTTTTATTCTACGAGAGGAGATGTGTTGTATATTTATCTTTCTTCTATTTCCTTTACTCCACCATAGTTCTTACCTGTGTCACCCATTCCAGAATGTACATGGCTCTGTCTCCTTCTAGTGTTCAAGCTGGTGACAGTTTGTGCCTGGCCAGCTTGTGTTGAGGTTACTTCACTCTGTTTTCCTGCAATAAACCTCTATTGCTGCACCTGTGGTCTCCAGCTATTTACTACAATTTCCCTCTCTGTTTTGAAAGTCTTCGCAACTGTTAGTTATTTTACAAAATATTGGTACCCCTATCAATTCACATTTCATTTCCACTGCCCCCTAAGTCCCTCTCATGCCCCAGTGCTAGTCGTTTAATGTATTTAAGCATTACTTGTCAGCGTGATTGTTTGAAAATTTGAAGCCCCCCCCCCCATCTTACTGACCAATCTTTCCCTGCTTTTTGCACACAGCCTTAATTCCGCATTCTTTGGAACAATTTTTTCAGCTATTATCGAAAGCATCTGTGTTTACCTGAAATAAAAAAGGTTTACAAGAGATCATTATCTAGGAAAGTTTGCTTTAAAATAATTCCAAGGGTATGTGTAATAGAAAACAATTTGTGAATAGGGAGGATAGTTAATAAGTAGCGGACATTTTGAATAGATAAAATTCTTTCAGTAGCCATTGTGGTGAGTCGCATCAGCCATAGTTTCAATGTTCCATAAAATGCCAGCCCAGTGCAGGTTGCAAAGTTCCTGTCGTTTTTTCAGACGGGAAAGCACCACCATCGTTTCATTGCTCGCTTGGCTGAAGTGTGGTTGAAAACCCATATTTAGATAAATGTGGCCTGTGTGACCCGGAAATGCACCCGCGGCCCGGAATCCAACTACCTAATAACACTCACCCATGGAACCTACACGGCCCATAACACACATCCTCATTCTCGCCATTGGTGGACTCCCCCCATGCTGTAACCAAACCCGGAAGTATCACTACTTCCGGTATCGGCACCTCTCTGGGAGGTGAGAAGACCAGGCCTCTGCGAGGTGTTCCCCCCTAACTGGAGAGAAAGAGTAGAATCTATCCTTTGGGCTCTGATTTTTCCATGTTTTCAGCGAAATCCCGGGCCTAGTTTCACCCACACGTTTCTCCTGCAACTAGGGTTGCCCCCTTTCCAACAGAAAAATACCGGTCATTTGTTGTTGTTTTTAAAAGTCTACAAAGGTCCTGACATGTTACTAAGTAAAACTTTATACAAAATCAAAAGTATTGTTTTGTAAGAAGACTTTCTACCCTTGTTTACTTTAATTATAGTGCGCCCCTACATACAACTTGCTGCCCCCCCCCCCGAAACGGTCACTGGCGTAACGAAAAGTGAGGGGGCCTTCCTGCACGGTATTAGGGGGGCCCCTTCCGGGCTCAACCAGGAGCTCTCCCGGCCAGAGTTCAGTGCCGAGGGGGCCCCTTGGAGCTAGGAGCCCACCCGCACCACATGGGCTGCGGGGGCCTGTGTTACGCCCCTGGAAACGTTACCCAAGGAGATAGACAACTGCCATTAGTGCAATTTAACCAAAGCCGTAGCCTTTTATTCACATAGGTACATCGCATCAGTGAGGAATAATGACCATGGTTAAGCATACATTATTGTTATGAGAAAACAGGACGTAAGATCAGCAAAACAGCTCAAAGATTGTGTAAGCAATAAAACATTTGGCAACACTTCAGAATGCAAAAGGGCCGGCAGGCCCATTTTCCATATCAATTGCCCATGCCCTCAACCAAGGGCATCAGGGGCATAACTTAGTGGCAACTTCCCCGTCATCACGCAGAGAGATGGGCAATACTCGTAGTTCTGCATACACCAGGGCACAGCTTAGCGTTCCATCCCAGCCAAGGTACCTGTCTCCAAGCAAAACACCCCCAAAATGTTCAACTTTAGGCATACTGTGGTAGGGCAGAAAGGTCCAGGACCACCAGCAGGTCAGTCCCCCTCCAGCCTGCCCAGCGCCCACACAAAACAACGTCCCTCCAAAGTGTAAGTTCAGTAAATCAGTCCCAATTTTAGGTTGCCCCCTTTTTCTGCTGCAAGAAATTCTGCAAATACCTCCTTTCTTCAGGAGTGGGTGGTTGATGCTGCATATTGGCTGGTGTGCGGTGGAGAGTAAAAGAGGCCCATCTTACGCCTTGTGATGCCTTATAAGTTGACGGTCCATGCACCCCAAATGACGTCACTGGACTGGCAAAACAGATGAGGGACTAGCTGCTTTGGCTCCTGCCCGGGGAGCTAGTAAAGGCGTCCCACTGCTATTTAAAGGGGTGTCTGGTCATTAATCAGGGATCACTAACGCAGCTCTAAAACACATTATAAAGTGATTTTTAATTTATATTTGATGTTTGTAGTATGTACAGATAAAGGCTAAAAATTGTGATTTTGCCCATTTTTGTTCCTATTATCCTTAAAATCTACAGCTTTTTTTTCAAGACTTGCTTGGACTTCGTGTCAAAATATCTGATAAGGAGAAGAAAGCCCTCTGTAAAGCCTGTGCAACTTGTGCTAAGAAGAGGTTGTATGTTGAGGACAAGCACAAGGATTGTATTTACTGTCTGTAGCCGGACCACAAGGTAGCAGACTGTAAAATATGCCGCACTTTCTCTACATAAACTCTACATGTCCGTGAAGGACGTCTTTTGACCTGGCTCAAGAAGCTTAAGTCAAGGAAAGAACCAGTTTCCAGTGATAGTGACGACACACCCTCTGCAACATCTTCCAGAAGGTCTGCAAAAAGAGGTAGAGTTTCCCCTTCACCTTCTGAGGAACGTCTTGGTAAGGCCTTAAAAAGACCTCTCATAGGTTTGAAGGGCATAGTCCTGGCGAATCTCCTCACCGAGATGTCAAGGAGAGGGAAGGACTGTCTAAGGGAGTGATGTCTGAGAGAAAATCCAGCTCCCTTCCTTCATCTTCTCCTCCTGCAGCTCCAAAAACTTTCAAAAAAGCCCCCTTCACTCTCTTCTGAGGTGAAATCAATGAAAAAAGCTCCCTCATCGACGACGCTGTCAAGTACTCCGTCAACGAAAGCATCAAAGGTACAGTCCCAGTCTTCTGTTTCATCTATTGCTCCGTCGACGGGCTCGTCGGCGGTGATTTCATCGTCTCCGGGGCTATTGCAGAGTTCCACATCAACGACTTCGACGCTGATGGTGCCTGTGTCGTCGTTGATGGTGCTGACGATGTCGATGAGGATGTCGACAATGACTACGACGACGGCTGGGGTGTCGACGGTCTCGACGACGGCTGCATCTGCGACATCCCTTTCATCGTCGACGATTCTCGCATCGTGGTCGATGGGCCCGTCGACGGTGGAAAAAATTACAATTTCTCTAAAAAAGCACCAAATTATGCCTGACATGACATCCCTCAGGAGGGTCACTCCTCCACCTCCAGCACTTCTTCTGGAAGAAGAGGGATCTGAAGAAGATGATGGTCCTTTCGCATATGCGAATAGTCCTTCTCAATTACACAGACTAGGAGGGGGATTACAGAGAGGAGCAGCATTATGATCCTTCCTCAGATTATCAAGAGGACTACCAGCAGGAAATGGTCTCCATGCCTTCCTCCTTACTAGCGGACTTGCAATCTATGCTTGTGGACTATAGAAGGAGATTTGCGACGCAACCTCCAATTCCAGTGGGGGTACCTGGTATGGCTGTTCCTCCTGCTCAGCCTGCTACCCCCCAATTGCAGACACCTCAAGCATTACTTATGGCTCAAGACGCACTAACCTGTTGTGTCTCTCGTTCACGATGACACTTCTCCAATTCCATATTCCACTATACTAATTCACCACTAATCCTTTATGGGTGCCAGAGTACCGTGCTACTCGCCAAAAAAGCGTTTCAACACCTCATCAGGGTTACAAAAGCTATATAAATGCAAACCTTTTTCCCTTTGTTACCCCTCCCCAACCCTTCTCAATCTAAATATCTGACTAACATATCCACCACTCAAACAACTTCATATTTCAGTATACTAATTTTCAACACTAATCCTTCATGGGGTCCGGAGTAACCTGCTACTCGCCAGAAAAGTGCTTCAACACCCCATCAGGGGTGACAGGTGCTATATGAATACAAACCTTTCTTTCCCTTCTATCCCTCCACTATCCTTCTCACTCCAAATAACTGATTAATATCCACCACTCAATTGCTTTCATATTTCACCATACTAATTTACCACTAATCCTTTATGGGTTTCCAGAGTAGCGTGCTACTCACCAAAAAAAGCGCTTCAACACCCCATCAAGGGTAAGAAGCGCTATATAAATACAAACATTTTTTTTCCTCTTCTATCCTTCTGCTATCCTTCCGAATCCAAAAAACTGAGTAACATATCCCCCACCTAAAACATACTTGCTTGTTTCACTATACTAATTCAACACTAATCCTCTTCAAGTCTCGGAGTAGCTTGCTACTCGTCGAAAAGCGATTTGACGATTCGTATGGGGTAGTAAGCGCTTTACAAATGCAATTACAATACAATACAAAACAATTCAAATAACGGTGGTGCCCTTATAAAACCGGCCAGGTGGCAACCCTACCTAAGACCTCAAAAGGAGGCCCCAAGTGTTACAAAACAGCCATGAGGGAAACATCTTGAAGTGGGCAGTGGGGTTGCCAGGGAGCTGTGGGTCCTAATGTAGCCATGGAATACGGGCCCCTTAACTGCAAGTGACGTAGTAAAAACTGCAATATTTTGGGAAGAGTGGGCGCTCTGGACGCTTGGGCCCCGGTGCCACTGCACCGGCTGCATAATTGCTAGCTGCACCCCTGGAAGCAGCAGGAGGTCTCTGGACTCAGACACCAGGCTTCTGCTGTGACAACCCGTACCCGTACCGAGTAGCCTCAAGGACCTACTAAGGAAGCAGCTCTCAGATGCATCTATAAACTGACTGCCCTTGTATTATTCAATTCACTCTGAGCTATCAGGCTTCACCTGGTCTGTAGTCGTGAGAAGCTATGCTCACTTCTGGCATTTGTCACACAATATAAATAAAATAAATAGACATATGAGGGTCGCACTGGCCTGTAGGACAATCTGGCAGTGCCCGAAGGGCTGGTCTGACAGGTCAGTGAGTGGGCCAGTTTTTGGACCTCTTTTATGGTCTTGTGGGTCAGATTTTTACTGTTGAATTCCCTGATATTACTACAAATATATAAGTCACCCATACCTTGGAAAACAACTACACCTAGTGTCTTTACCAATTTGTAGACCATAGACCACATTTTTAGCGGTCTGATTCACTTATGGCAGCCATGTTTATTTTTTTGTCCCAGTCCGACTGCTACCCCCCTCAAATTCTGGTCTGTGAATGGTCTATCACTTTACAAAGGTAAACATTGAAATTGATTACATTTTGTTATGAGATAGGATTTAAATAATATGTCATTTTTTATTTTTTTAGTCTATGACCCAAAGGTAGAAGAGAGGACATCCCTTAAAGCCAGAATAAGATTATGTTCGTTTTTATGTTATTTATTGTTGCCTGCAAGTCTGTCTTTGCCAACTACTGCCACTACCCCACCTCTGTTCCTCTTTCTGAGGATAAGAGTGCAGGCATTTTGGAATGAACGGGATTTGCCATTGGGTCACACAACAGTAGGAAAGAAGAAAGACTATCTATTGACCCTCTGAAGTGGCATGCGCATTCAGTGGATACCGTACACACAGAGCATGTGCAAGGTGCACTAAGGGGCTAGGAATGAAGCCGGTGGAGGCCCCCAATAACCGGAGGTATTCTTCAGCAGAATTTGCAGGTTATAGGAGGCCTTCCTTTTCCTCAAAACTCGGAATTAAAGCTATAAGATCCCACTCTGCGCATAGACCTGAGACAGTCAGTTCTGACCCAGCAATTTTAAAGGGCAACCCTAGTCACAGATTTTGGGCCTGATTACCAGTTTAGTGGACGGGTTACTCCATCACAAATGTGATGGATATCCCATCCGCCGTATTGCGAGTTCCATTATATCCAATGGAATATAATGGAACTCGTAATACGGCAGACGGCATGTCCGTCACGTTTGTGATGGAGTAACCTGTCCGCCAAACGCGTAATCAGTCCCTTAAAGCGGAACCTGTGAAGACCAACCCTTGGCCTCCTTTATGTTGGCCTAGCAGCACACATGTCCACGTAGTTCTACATCAATTTTACAGCATGTTCTTGACAGAGTGAGAGCTGCCTAAGCTATAATGCCTCTCTGAAACTGGATTCTGTTCCTAGCATTGCTGAGACCCATGTTCAAGATGTAGGGAATGGAAGGAAAGGCTGAAGTGAGCTCAGACCCCAGCCATCTGGGTCCCAGACTAGTGCCAGACCAGCTTTTTGTTAGGATCAAGCTGGTCAAAAATAAATTTCTGGTGTACTGGTAGGGTTCAGTTATCTGCACCCAGGGACTACCCTGTGGAGAGATACTCCCTACAACATCATCAAACATAAAACATATCACGACAAGTGAAAAATAGAAAATGTAATGCTTGTGTAAAGTTCCTTTTTCTTTCCACGTGGAGCTATTGGTCAAGCTTGACATCTCAATTAAGGGGCCGATTCCGATCTCGCTTGGAAGGGCTCCGAACGGGATCCATAGCGAGCAAGTCCGATTTGTAACCCTTGTTTCTGAACGACTCGTACCGCTCTATGTGCGAGCAAGTACGATGTGAAAATCGCCTCGCACTTCGAGCGACTCGTGCCCGTCAGTGAAGCTCTCCAGACGACTACAGCATGGTCGACTAGTGCAGTGCAATAGGTCCGATTTCCGAGCGACCAAGTACGATGCACGCATCGATCAGCCGGATCGAGTTGGAGCCTCTGACTCGAAAAAGCTCTGTGAAGCGTACTTCGGGGGGCCGTAGCAGGCCCCTTTCACCCGGGGCCCTCCGAATCGGTCACGGAGGGGTGCCCATGGGTCCCCCTGATCCAAGCATGCACAATGTGGCAGGCACCATGGGGTGCCCGCCACAGGGTGTACGCTTTTCCCCACCAACCCATTTTCCACAATGGGAGCCTGTGTACGTGTCTGTATGCAGGCTTCCATAGACTTCAAAAGAAGTCCGAGCGAATCAAGTCTGTATGCTTAAAGACGCATTGCAGCACGTTTCATTCGGAAAGCCATCCGGATCCGAACCGTACGGAGGGTTTTCCGGGCGGGATCGGAATCGGTTCCTAAGTATGTGTCTTTGTGGGAGCCATATTTTATTAACTTTCTGATTGTTTTCCTTCTTACCTGGTGGTTGTTTTATTATTGTACTCTCGTCCCTTTTCTCTTATCCTGTCAATGTTTAAATGTCTGGCAACAGACAACTTCAGCTGCATGGACGACCTCATGACAACAATTCTTCAAAGGCGTAACATAAGAGGAAGTGCAAAGAGAGAGTGGGCTTTGGATCAGCCTCTTTAACTGTTGTCTTTTATATATAATTCACCATTTTCCATTACTACAAGCCCATGGTATTTTGTGGGTGGTTACAATGTCACATTTGTACACCCATTAGATTTTGGGGCATCAAGCAGTCTTTTGGTTAGAATGCAGGTGTGACTTGACAGGCAACTTGAATTGAGGAGCAAGTGTGTGTTCTGTGATGTATTCATTTTGCTGACTCAATGTCACCTTAGTTGCTCATTTGTGGTCTTCTTGTGCAGGAAGTGGTTGCGAGGAATAAATGCACAGTGCTTTTCACAAATCACCATTGCACAATAATTTTTTAACTTCTGTGTCAAAATAACATGGTCTGATTTATGCTTTCTTTCCACAAATGCAATATTTTGCTGCTAAGCCTGTTCAGTTCACAACTTACAATGCAAACATCATCACCTGACTCTATTTCATAATTCTCTTCGTGGAGGGTACAGGTGTTCTCTAATAATTCAGTCTGTTCAGGAAAGAGGTTTTTCTCCACATTGTTGTGGCCCTAAATGTTGCTTCATTGTGGGATTTTTGTTCTAGGACAGCGCGTGATGACACACACAAAGGTCCTGATTTAGATTTCGGTGGACTGGTTACTAAGGGTGGGCGTAGTTCGCGAAGTAGTGCTACGCGAAGCTACGCGAAGTGCACTTTGCACTACGCGAACTTCACGTAGCACTACGCGAGCTGCGTAGTAGCATGTTCGCACTGTGCAAGGTGCATTTTCAATGATTGCACAGTGCGGACAAGCATCCGGCACTGTGCAATCATTGAAAACGGCATCTTGCACAGTGCGAGCTGTAGTTTTCTGCTGCTCGAGTAGATTATTACTCGAGCTGCAGCTTTCTCAACGCGAACTGGTAGTTTCTCATTGAGAGCGGTCGCGAGCATGCGCAACCACTCACAATTAGAAACCTTACCTCCCCGCGTTGAGAATCTCACCGGGATGTCATTTTGCTTGCTCGCGGTCGCGAACATGACGTTCAGGACCGCGAACAAGCAAAAAATGAGCGCTACGCTGCACTACGCGTGTTCGCACTGTGCTACGTGCAGCTCGCGAAGTTGCGCAAACTTCGCAAACTCCGCGAGCGTAGCGTAGTGCTTCGCCCAGGGTTACTGGTTACTCCATCACATTAGTGATGGATGTCCTGTCTGCCTCAATATAAATCCATAGGTTATTATGGGATTTATATTTTGTACGGTAAGGATATCAGTCACCGTTGAGAAGGAGTACCCAGTCCACAAAAAACTAAATCAGGCCCAAGGCTTCAAAACAAAGCCAAAAACGTTGCAAACAAAAGGCTAGATCCGTAGCTTGCTATATTTGCTGCCTAAAAAATATCACAATTATATAAGTTAAATTTAAAAGGAAATATAAGACCTGAATCCACCAGCAAAAGTTGCTCTTACAAGAATCCTCAACTTTGGCAGAGCTTTTTCTGTAAAATATCCTGGAATCGGGCGTGTGGGTGTTAATGATTCAGGCAGCCATTGCTACCATATTCTACACATGTCTAGAGTTTTTAATGAATAAACATTGGAAACAATGCTGCTGCTAGTGATACTGAAAAATGCTCCCTGGCAGCAACAGGCCGCTGGAGACTTTGAAATTCTTGATAAAAAATCATGGAAGGTGTGTGGGGTTGCCACTAGACTTCACATGAATATCAGGAAATGTTTGTAAGGGTAGAGAAGAAAAGGAAAGTCTGATAAAACAGTTACTGAGACTTGAGTATCTTCTTTAACTTTAATAGCATGTTCTACTTGACCAAGTTAGTAGAAACACCATACCATCTCCTCACTTCTTAAGTTCCGCAAGAAACTGAAGACTTGGCTCTTCGTATAAGTACCTTGGGGACACCACGCCTACACACTTTGCCCAGGTGCCTGGATACCCTCTCGGGTGATTAGTGTACTATACAAATCAAAATAACCAGTGATAAGACTTAAGGCATGAGGCAGGTGGTTGAACGCAAGAGTTGATAATGTACCATCTTCTGCTTTTTTTCATATCATACTAAGTAACAATCATAGAGGGTTCAATCACCCGAGAGGGCACTCATGCCACCCTAGGTACAATTTGGCAAATGCAATATATTGGAGCCTCACTGTGTGAAGAGACAAAACTTTCTGAAACTTTAGAGTCATTTTCTAAACTTATCCGGGATGTTAAAGGATTCAAAAGTAAGCTGGATTTCCTCATAACTAGGCAGTTTTGAATTGACCATATTGAAGCAGGGTATGGTTAGAAATCCCAGGAAAGCCAACAGTCAGTGCTTAATTTGAGCCAGTGGTTTCGGGTGCTCGGCACCAGTACTATGACAGTCTGCCACATGGTGGTGCTGTCTGTGTAATTTAGAGATGAGCAGACCAACAGCTGTTTATTAATGCAATATACATTAAAAACGATTAATTCTTAACACCTAAGCCATTCTTATAGCTTTTGGGGCCTGGAATAGTCAGAATAATCACGCTTGTAGGAGTGTTATGGTTGGTTGTTGCATATGTGTTTTTTTCGGCAGCGCTGGCAAGGCAATGGGTGGTTAATGCGGCAGTGGTCTACTAGTGAGGGCCCTGCACTTATTTTAGTACAAACTAAGCATTGCCAACACTACTCTGGGCTCTATGGGTGATACAAGGTGCCTTGTAGGGACTATGCTAATGGGATGGAATTCAGCTCAAGGAGGGCAACTGATGCAACATGGGACCATGTATCTGGAGCTCAACAACAGCCCAGCAGAGTCATCTCGAGCTCATTGAAGACGGGCAATGGATGTTTAGTAGACGAAGATCAACAGACTTTCCACAGTTGATGTAACTGGAAGCAAATGCAATCACCTTGGTCATGTGAAGTCAGGGCCTTCTCTAGGGCTGTGCAACTGGTGCCACTGCACCAGGTGCGGACTTCAGGGGGCGCTATGGTTGCAAGTTTGTTTTGGTTTTAAAGCACCTGCTACCGCGTTCCTTGCCTCGAGCAATTTCCAGGCAATAATAAAAATGTCTAGGTAACTCAGGTGATTAATGTTCTTCCTGGATAGAGATCAGAGTTTTGTTTAGTTGAGGTTTTGACTGATCATAAAATAGCACAGAGGATTAAAATGCCTGCTACGAAGAACGTGGAACATACAGACCACAAAGTGCATATAATGAAATAGGTGAGTGGTTACTGCTTTCATCAGAGACATCCTTTTGTTACTTGCAGTCTATAATTTCAAATCCTAAAATAGAACAGTGAATTATTAACTGTCATCAAAGAACTGCATACACACTGCAAAATATAGATTACAGCATAAATTAATGTTGCAAAAGGGGTTCATTTGGGTAGAATGATTCTTATTAATAATGCGAACCCCCAACCATGATGTTCTGTTTTCAATTTTGAGTTTGTGCTTCTCCAGGCCAAGCACTCTCGAACTATACTGCCTACCAGTATGGATGACATGTGACTCCTACACCTTGTAGTCCTCTGGCTAATGTAACATTTCCTTTACGCTTATTACACATGTATTATTGATTGTCTCTGTGGGATGCAAGTGCCCTGATGTCCTACACTGGTATGAGTGGCGCTATATAACTAAATGCATCTGGAAGAGAGTAGCTATGGAGACTTGAGGGTACTGTTAAAAGGTGGTGGTGAGGGAATCTGTGGTGGAGGTGGTCACCACCTCACACCACCTCCACCTTAGATGGAAGGGCGCCAACCAACATTGCTGCACCGGGTGCCACCACCACTAAAGCCCACCCTGTGTGATGTGGAAAAGAATTAAAAGATAGAACACGGTGAAGGACCTTATAATGGTAGAAGCTAGTCTTCATGACTGATGCAAATGGTTGAAATCCAAAGAGGAGAAGCACTTTTAACACAATCCTCATAATTTCGATAAGTTTGGTAACAAACGATATTGTAATAATGACCAAAGTCTAATTTCCATTCGGTAGAGTAGTGATTGAATCAGAATTTATCAGGGGGTGTGTGCACATGTGTCTATGTCCCTACGTGGCTATATCTGTGCAAGTATGGAGAAAGGAGGAACATGGAAAATTGAATATTTACCTATTGCCTATGCTCTGAAGCCTAGATAATGTGACCTCGGCTACTCTGCCTAGATAGTAGGATTTCTAAAGCAATTACCACAGATCTACTGCACGCATCACCCGAGAGGGCAATCATGCCACCCTAGGTACAATTTGGTAAATGTAATAAATTTGAGCCCCACTGTGTGAAGGGACAAATGTTTCTGAAACTTTAGAGAGTCATTTTCCAAACTTATCAGAGATGTTAAAGGATTCAAAAGTAAGCTGGATTCCCTCTTAGCTAGGCGGTTTTGACGTGACCATATTGAAGCAGGGTATGGTTAGAAATCCCAGGAAAGCCAACAGTCAGTGCTTAATATGAGCGGGTGGTTTCTGGTGCTCGGCACCAGCACTATGACAGTCTGCCACATGGTGGTGCTGTCTGTGTAATTTGGAGATGAACAGACCAACAACTGTTTTTTAATGCAATATACATTAAAAACGATTAATTCCTGACACCTACGCCATTCTTATAGCTTAGGGGGGCCTGGAATAGTCGGAATAATCACGCTTGTCGGAGTGTTATGGTTGGTTGTTGCATACGTGTTGTTTTCGGCAGCGCTGGCAAGACAATGGGTGTTTTATCCTGCAGTGGTCTACTAGTGAGGGCCCTGCACTTATTTTAGTACACATTAAGCATTGCCAACACTACTCTGGACTCTATGGGTGATACAAGGTGCCTTGTAGGGACTGTGATAATGGGATGTAATTCAGCTCAAGGAGGGCAGCCGATGCAAAATGGGACCATGTATCTGGAGCTCCGAAACAGCCCAGCAGCGTCATCTCGAGCTCATTGAAGACTGGCAATGGATGTTTAGTAGACGAAGATCAACAGACTTACCACAGTTGACGTAACTGGAAGCAAATGCAATCACCATGGTCATGTGAAGTCAGGGCCTTCTCTAGGGCTGTGCAACTGGTGCCACTGCACCGGGTGCAGACTTCAGGGGGCGCAGTGGTTGCAAGTTTATTTTGGTTTTAAAAGCACCTGCTACCGCGTTCCTTGCCTCAAGCAATTTCCAGGCACTAATAAAAATGTCTAGATAACTCTGGTGATTAATGTTCTTCCGGGAGAGAGATCAGAGTTTTGTTTAGTTGAGGTTTTGACTGATCATAATATAGCACAGAGGATTACAGCATAGATTAATGTTGCAAAAAGTGTTCATTTGGGTAGAAAATTATTCTTATTAATAATGCGAACCCCCAACCATGATGTTCTGTTTTCAATTTTGAGTTTGTGCTCCTCCAGGCCAAGCACTCTTAAACTATACGGCCTACCAGTATGGATGATATGTGTATTCTACACTGGTAGTCCTCTGGCTTATTTAACATTTCCTTTACGTTGATTACACATGTATTATTGATTGTCTCTGTGGGATGCAAAGTGCCCTGACACCCTACACTGGTATGAGTGGCGCTATATAACTAAATGCATCTGAAAGAGAGTGGCTATGGAGACTTGAGGGTACTGTTAAAAGGTGGTGGTGAGGGAATCTGTGGTGGAGGTGGTCACCACCTCACACCACCTCCACCTTAGATGGAAGGGCGCCAACCAACATTGCTGCACCCGGTGCCACCACCACTAAAGCCCACCCTGTGTGATGTGGAAAAGAATTAAAAGATAGAACACAGTGAAGGACCTTATAACGGTAGAAGCTAGTCTTCATGACTGATGCAAATGGTTGTAATACAAAGAGGAGATGCGATTTTAACACAATCCTCATAATTCCGATAAGTCTGGTAACAGAAGATATTGTAATAAGGACCAAAGTCTCATTTTCATTCGGTAGAGTAGTGACTGAATGTTCCAGAATTTATCAAGGGGTGTGTGCGCATGTGTCTATGGGACCGATTACGATGGCGGGCGGATCGCCTCTGCCGGGCCGGTGGTGGTCACCGCCAGCCCGGCGGGGGCGATCTGCCCGCCATCCTGACTGCAAAGACCACCGCAATATTATGATGGGTGGGGGTCCGCAGAAGATGGACAGACCTTCCGCTGCTTTTCCGCTCGTCGACCAGCGGAAAACGGGTTTAATATGGTGGCGGTGTCTGGAAGACACCGCCATCCATATTACGATGCAGGCTGTGATCAGTCTTTCCATGGCTGCATTGCCGCCATGGAAACGCTGGCGGGTCCTGCTGTTGGGTGCCCGTTGCAGGCCCCCAGGGTGTTGGCGGTAGGAGGTGCACATGAGGGGTACCTAGGGTACCCCCCTGCATTTACATGTACAATGTGGCAGTTACAGAGTGGTGCCTGTCACATTGTGCATGTAAAAGCACAACATGTATTTTTTACATTGCGGTGGGTGGTGCTCGCAGCACAGCCCGCCGTAATGTAAAATATACAGGATGTGCCTGCCACACTGGCGGGCGCATCATAATTCATATGGCGGGACCGAAGCAACTATGGCGGGCGGTCCCTTTTGCAGCTGCGATGGCGAGCGGACTTTGTCCGCCCGCCTTCGTAATCGGCCCCAAAGTCGCTACGTGGCTATATCTGTGCAAGTTTGGACAAAGAAGAAACATGGAACATTGAATATTTACCTATTGCCTATGCTTCGAAGCCTAGATCATGTGCCCTAGCCTTCTCTGCCTAGATAGTAGGATTTCTAAAGCAATTACCACAAATCTCGTGCACGCATCACACAGTGAGCTGCGTACACACTTACAGGGGCAACCTACTGAGAATCAAACAAAAAAAAATATGAAAGGAAAGAAAAGGCACCAGGCCTACTCCTTCTGTGCTTTTGGTATCTAGAGCTTACTCCTCACCCGGAATTTTCAAGTTTCCTCACTCCAAATGTTCAATAAAGAACTCAAGATTCTCCTCTCGAAGCAGCATCTCATACAGATGCAACCAGTGCTTAACTTTTGTCAGTGGTGGAAGGTTGGGGCAAGGACACTCATTTTTTGGGGACATGCACTTATTTTTTATCACCTGACTTCGGTACACAGCAAGAGACACTAAAAAGGGAGACTTGAGGAAAAGAACTATTGGAAAATGTAACAAATGGAAAAATCAGAGTTGAAAAAGAACCCACATGAGTTAGATAAATAGACAGGAAGAGTAGGGTTCTAGAAGGAAAAGTCAGATTCAGTATTAAGCTACCTTGGGATATGGCAAAATGCCAGCAATGATAGGACCCTAATAAAGACTTTGGGCACCTGCACTTTTGGTTTGCTTTTACAAAATAAGCTCTGCATATAACCTAGGGCCAGATGTAGGTAGCTCAATACCGGTGGGTAACGGCCGAAATTACCGAATTTCGGCCGTTACCGACCGGTATTAGGCTATTGAGATGTAGGTGGCTACATTTCAGATTCGGTTTGGTAATTTAAGGAATCGGTCAATTACTGATTCCTTAAAATACCGAATCGGTAAATTACCGAATCTGAAATGTAGGGAGCACTCAAATGAGTGCATTGCATGGTTAAGGATTCGGTATTTACCACCAAATAAAAGTTGGTGGTAAATATCAAAAACCTTTGAAAAAGCAAAATTGTCCCTTTTTAGGTCTCGCCTGTCGATGCGCATGCGCATCGAGCAAGCGAGACTATGGGGGCTTATCCACTCTTTGTCCAACTTGCAAGGAATCGTGGCGATTCCTTGCAGTGCCCGTGACTTTTAAGCTCAATGCGCATGCGCATTGAGCTTAAAAGCGCGTGCACATGCCCCCAGCCGCCTGCCTTGCCTACTCTCCCGCCCCCTCACTTCTTGATTGCACGGCCGCTAGGCCGTGCCTCCCCTACTCTCCTCCTCCTACTCTCCTCCCCTCGCCGTCTGTTCCCGCACTCCTCCCACACCCCCGCTCCGCCCCCTCCCCTGCCTGCCATGTCGCGTCGCATTTCTCCTCCCCCCTCCCCCCAGCGCACAACGACGCACCATGAGGGCACAACGAACAATGCCATACACAATCTATAACTTTATGACCCTCTGTGTAATATGATCAGTATTACATAGGATGCCTCGGATACTACAGACAAAGGGGGCAAGCAATAACCCAGCATATCATCACGCACAGCGCTGTGGGCTTTGTCACATTGCATACAAAAATTATAGTCAAGTTATAGCAAAACGATATTTGTAATGGGTGCACCTTTTCCTAGCGACGTACAACACACGTGTATGCCCATTGCAATTATCGCTCAAAGGGTGCATGCAATAAGTCCTTGTTATCAATGCAAATACGGCATAATGTCTGTCCCTGTGAGCGATGTTACACAACGCGTCAAAACACTGGTAGGCATGGGCAATATCTGTTATCAAACACGACGTCAATCATTCGAAGCGAGACTTACATCATGTAACATGCCATGAGCACGTCTGGCAAACTAACTGCAACGTCGCTTAATAACGCTGGGGTGCTTTTTTTGGTGCGTGCATGGATGGCTCTCCAAAGCAAGTGCGTGGAAATATTGTGCTTTGTGACGGCTGTGTGGGAGAATCTGAGCGCGCGGTGACATGCGGTGGATCTGCAAACCGACAATCGCCGCAGATGCATCCATAGGAAATATCCCACGGTCAGTAGTATAGATACAGCCATCCATTTCTGCCGGTAGAGCTTTATGGTGCGTGATGTCCAATGTCACTAGATATGTAAGTGCGACCCTCCGCGTCTGTCAGTGCCTATGCGTCATGCACTGAGGTTGACCACACACTGTCATGCACGTACGGCTGTATTCCACACGAATGGTTGTACCGACTGCTATGACTACGTACGGGACGCGACTACCTCCATATGCTATTTTGCACACATATGACATCATCTGCCACAGTTCCCTTGTCCTATTAATAGCATAAGTGTCTGATTTATGACTGACAGCCGCGAGGGGTTCCGATGTTCTTCTGTGTAGTGCCGGTAACTTTGTTTACTTTGCACTTTGTTGAGCTTCAAAAGGGCAGAAAATAGATGTATTCTTCAGTACTGTTTTGGTTATTTCGAGCAATTGCAGACTGCGAGTCGTGGTCACAGGCACCCGCTTTTGGGCCCTAAACTTGCATTTCTCCTCCCCCTCCCCAGCCAGCTTCCCCCAGGCCGTAGCAGCACTCCTCCCACACCTTTGAAGTGAAGCTTAACTTCACTTCAAAGGCCCCTGCTGCTTCACACGGTGTCGCATTTCTCCTCCCCCCTCCCCTTCTCTGCCTTCCCTCCGTCTTATCACTTTTATCCTTTCATTATTTTTTTCTTTCCATTCCTCTCCCACATCACCGATTTTCTTCCTTCTTTGTTCCTTTCTTCACATTCCTTCTTTATTTTTCTTTCGTTATTTTTTCTTTCCTCTCCTCCCCCACATCACCGATTTTCATCCTTCTTTGTTCCTTTCTTCACATTCCTTCTTTATTTCTTTCCTTCCTTTTGTTTCTTTCTACTTTAGTTCTCAATTGTTATTCATCTCTGCTTCTTTCTTTCTCATTTTTTCTTTTCCTTTTTATTCCACCCCTCTCTCCTTCCTTTTCCATCTGCCTTACCCTGCTAGCGGGCCCCTCATCCGTCACATGCTGCCCTGTCACGCCTCTCCCCTGCCTCTGCTCCGTGCAGATTTTACCCCTGCGTTCCGTCTCTCATGGCCCGTGATGCTGTGATGCGTCCCTGACTCACTCTCAGACTTCACAGAGACTGTTAGGTTTCTTTGATTGTAAAGGGGATTGTTGGGGGGCGGGGTGTTTGCAGATGACAGAGGCGCTTACACTGCCGTCTAGTGAAATAGATGGCTTGCACGCCATGTCAAATCTCCCATTCGGCTCCGCGGTCCCTTTATAATCTTACATTTCCGATATGTGGCAGTCTTCTCTCATTCTGCCTGCATTGCTCTTAGGTCTCTTGGAGTGGCGCTACTGCTACAGCAAGAGGTTTGCTTGGGGGCAGGAACGTGGCGGGATTGGGAGATGATGCTGGTTTTACTCCTGACTACCGAGGTTCAACAAAAATCTTTACATTTTTGGCAGATCGCCTCATTTGCTCGTGCATGTAAACGTGAATGTAACATGCATGTTTGCTAATTGCACGTTCACCTCTGGAGCTTCTTGGCGCTGAATAACCGAGGTTTACTGTTACCCGCCGCAGTGATACTCATTTTATGTTTCATGTAAATATGTCATTTAAAAGCACTTGTATTTTTTACTGTCCCAATCACGCGTACACCCCTCCGTTTTGTGTAATCTAATTCACAGCACTGCGCTGCGCCAGATATACAGGGACGTGTCTGTAGAGCTCTGTTTGTCACTGCAACAAGATCTACGCTGTGTCGGTCAGGGGGTTTGCTGCAGAGGCAGTCTTCTGAGGAACTGCCTCAGTTGTGTGATCCTGGTCAACTCGCTCTGTATCACTGCGTTCAGATCGGCATTCATCAAAGTGAAGCAAACCAAAGCCAGTGCCTACCATTGTGTGAAAATAGGACAGTGTGTAATCTTATTTCAAGCAAAAGTCATACATCTCAGGATGCGCTCACAATCCCTAAGTTATCACAAATTCAACACCCTGCAAGCGGAATGTGTTAATTTGTGTGCGTGTGAATTCGAGATCCTACATTTTTTAATTAAATAGTGGAAAGTATGAGGTCCTAGAACAATGCCCTCGAGGGACCCCTCTGCCACACCCTGAAAGCGCCCATTATTATATGTGCACACATGTTGGTTCTATGAGAGCAGTTACTTCACAGCCTTAAGGCCACACTCCATGTGACATCCCTTTTATGCACCATATGAACATGACCTGCACTTGCTTAATTCTTAGATGTTTGTATTTAGCCCCTATGCAGAGGGTTGAGGCGATGAGGAAGGTCACGTGCCCAGTAGATGTCCCAAGATCGTGAAGACAGGTTGTCTTTTATTCTGAACCCTCTCAGATGTATGCATGACCTTAACATATGCATGTTCTTTCATATGCCTGGCCCTAAGATGTCCTCAGACATGCCTGACCATAACATACTGTGAACAGAATATGAATGTACTTACATATTTTCTCAGAGATGTCAGATGCTCTTGGGTGGTGTGCCTGCATGTACGCAAGAGCGTGTGTTGCTTTGACTAAAAAAAAACAAGCACTGGTGTTGCCAATAGGTCTCGCAGTAGGAAAGTTGGAGCTATTGGTTTTGTAAATGACAAAGCCCTTTATGTTTTTAAAATTAAAACAAAAATAAAAGGCATTTCTATTTGCAATTGTAATAGCTCCAACTTTCCTACTGCGAGACCTATTGGCAACCCTTCACCCTCAACCTCTCACTCACCCTCACTCACCCTCACTCACCCTCAACACCTCAGCCTCACCCTCACTCACCCTCACCCTCACTCACCCTCAACCCCTCACACTCACTCACCCTCACCCTCACTCACCCTCAACTCCTCACCCTCACTCACCCTCACTCACCCTCACCCTCACTCACCCTCACCCACACTCACCCTCCCTCAACCCCTCACCCTCACTCACCCTCAACCCCTCACCCTCACCCTCAAACCTTCACCCTCAACCCCTCACTCACCCTCACTCTCACTCACCCTCACTCAGCCTCAACTACTCTCACTCACCCTCAACCCCTCACCCTAACTCACCCTCACCCTCACTCACCCTCAACACCTCACTCACCCTCACCCTCACTCACCCTCAACACCTCACCCTCAACCTCAACCCCTCACCCTCACTCACCCTCACCCTCACTCACCCTCACCCTCACTCACCCTCACTCTCACTCACCCTCAACCCCTCACCCTCACTCACCCTCAACCCCTCACCCTCACTCACCCTCACCCACCCTCACCCTCACCCACCCTCACCCTCACCCTCACTCACCCTCAACCCCTCACCCTCACACAGTGCAATAGGTCTCAGACCATTTCAGTTAGAGCTTTAAGAAATGTTTATGGCTTTTTTTATTTGTAATTCTTTAGCATTGGCTACAGGAAACAAAAATGCTAAACATTTACAAAAAAAACCCATAAACAATTCTAAAAGCACTAACTCTAATGGTGCGAGACCTATTGCATTTCCAATGCTTGTTCAACAGTGCCATGTGGCAGACATACATGTCCTTAGGGCATGTATGTGTGCCACATGTGCACCCATGCAGTATTCAGGGGTGCAACAGGGTGTCAATGTGACACCCTGCCACCCTTGAATGTGTTCCCCCATTACCGAATCGGTAAATACCGATTCAGTAATTCCCATTCATTCCTATGGGCCTCCAGGCCCATAGGAAAGAATGGGAGTTACTGATTTGGTATTTACTGAATCGGTAATTACCGAATCTTACCGATTCGGTAAACTTTACTGAATACTTACCTACATTCCATTTACCGATTCTAAAATACCGAATCAGTAAAATTTGGTGTTTTAGAATCGGTAAATGGAACTTACCTACATCTGGCCCTAAATGGTTACACTTCCCCTTGAAAGGGAGATTGAATTGAAGAGAGAATTTAAAAGAGAATATGCCCGCTACCTTTCACATGCTCGTTTATAATGTTATCTTCGCTCCATAGGGTGGCTTGAACCTTCATTTATTGCCTTTAAATTAGTGCTGGAAAGAAGGGTACCACAGAGACGTTTTATGGTATGGGCAAAGTGGGCGATTGCCCAGGGCCCCCACCTTCCAAAGGGCCCCCTGGGGAAGTAAACTCTCTCTCATCTCACTCTATTTTTGTATGCAATGCCTCCTTCTCTCTGCCTACCTCGGCCCCTGCCTCTTTATGCCCTTTGTTATGTAAGGAGTTAGGGCCCCCTGACAAACCATAATTCAATCATTTTTGATTTACACCATTCCTGAAACTTTGGCGTCATGCAGGCTCGAATTAGCTAAAAATGAGTAGTAAAGTTCAAAGTTGTTCCAAACAGGGGCCCCAAAATCTGTCTTGCTCACCTTAAGACGACACTGGGGTATCCCACCGGATCCCAGTTCCAGCTGCTATTTATGGTGGGTTCTGGGATCATGCCAATGCAGGAAAATATGCCGAGTTTGTCCTGATGTCATTTCTGACACCGGAACATAATTCTGCATCTGTTGGGAGAAGCAAAGTGCAGGCAGCTATGGGGCTTTCTGATTTTGAATTCCAGCCACGAACAAAACAAATGACTGATTCAAAGGGCCATCAGCCCGCCTTGTTCAAGTATCATTATGCTAGGATTCATCTGGAGCATAACACCTAGATGCTAATATAGTGGTAGGAAACAAAGGCAGACAGCTTGTTGTCAATTCAGAAATGTTTAAGAGAAACTATTTGAGGTAGGTTTTTAACTTTGTACAACTCTATAGGTAAGAGATGTGCTTGCACTGCAACAATGCAAGATGTATCTGTCTGTATGAGTAATTACACTAATAATGATTTAAATGGCCCCTTCTATTTTATTTGTATTTAGTTTTACTTGTATAGAACAACACATCTCAGCATAGAGATTCAGAGCTCTTTACATCACACGCAGAGACACAATAACTCATAGAAGTGTGTAAATCAATGTACAGGAAATGTTACAAAAGACAATTATGGGCATATGTACAAAGAAGTGACGGAGCGCAGCATTAGCCTTCTTGGCTTAACGCCGCGCTCTGCCACTTCTGAAAGGGAGGGCTGCACCGTATATGCAACAATACGGTGCAGCCCTGCATTTCCCCTGACGCTGGCCCTAATTTCAGCTGCCTAGTGCCAATGCAGGTACCCTTGTGCCATCGTGCAAGGGTGCCTGCATTGCGGGGAATGATTGTTTATGTGCAGGATGGTGTCCCTTCCTGCACATGAACAATCTTAAATGGATAATCATAACTTCTATATGTGCTGCTTTGAGCAGCACACTTGGGGCCATATTATCAAGAACAGCGATAACATTATCGCCGCTTTAGCGGCAGGAAACTAAGGGCTAAAGCGGCGAGAATGGGCTTGATAATATGCCCTTGAGAATTCCCATAGAAGCCCAGGTTCTGGTGTGAAGGACATCAAACCTGGGCTTCTATGGGACTTCGCAAGGGCATATTATCAAGCCCCTTATCGCCGCTTTAGCGACAGTTTCCTGCCGCTAAAGTGGCGATAATGTTATCGCCATTCTTGATAATATTGCCCATAGAAGTTACAACTCGTCATTTTTAAAACATAAACAATTATGCATGGTGTTTTGCTGTTTTTATGTGTCCTGCACAAGTTAGCATAAATAAAACCAGCAAAAACGAGGAGAAATAAAGCCTTACGCCTCATTGCGCCCTGTTAAGACCAGGTTGTTCATAGTCTTAATTTTGTCGCTGCCCCATATTTCAGCCACCCTTGTAAATATGGGGCAGCATCAAAATAAATGGGTGTTGGGGCGGAACACCCGATGCAGCACCCAATCCCCACCACTATCACACTAAATTTAGCGTGAAAAGGAACCTTATTTACAAGGCAGCATAAAACGCTGCCTTGTAAATAAGGCGAAACACATATCGCACCACACTATCAAAAAGAGATGTTCTGGTGGCGAAAGGGACTTGTAAATATGTCCCTGAGAGTTATATTATGTAGGAGGCCCATATTGTACATACATCCAGGGTTCTTCAATCTGTGGGGCGCGCCCCCCTGGGGGGGCTCGGCGCCATCCCAGGGGGGGCGCGGGCTCCACTTTGATCTTCCCTTTGTGCCCGGTTCTTTGTCTGGGTGATTCTCCCAGGAGGGGGCCAATTCACGGAGTCGACACCTTCGGCTGCTTGCGAGGCAGGGGTCTCCTCTGCTAAAAACGAAAGCAAACAAACAGACACGCTTTCAGTTTTACCAGAGGAGACCCCTTGCCTCCCACTGCAGCTGAAGCTGTCAGCTCTGTGAATTAACCCCCTCCTGGGAGAGTTAGCTCTTCCCAGAAGGGAGAGAAGGTTTCGCAGAGGTTTTGAGGCACGGGCAGGGTGGGCTCTGGTCCAGGGCCCCAGCCTTTCAAGGGGGGTGGGAGTGACGGGCGGGAGTCCTTCAGTTATTTTGGGAAGGGAGGGAGAGGTTGCAATCCGGGTTTGGCCATGAATCGGGACAGTGGGCTCTGGTCTGCGGTCCTCAACTCATGAGGATCTTTGTGTGGGCACCCGGTGTTCAGGGATGTTGGTCTGCAGATTCGAATTTAAATCATAAAAGGTGTGAGGGTGGAGTGGTGGATGTATGGGTGAGGGGATGGATGGATGAGTGAGGGGATGGATGGTGAGTGAAGGGGTGAATGGATGGTGGGAGAGAGGATGGATGCATGAGTGGAGGGATGGATGGGAGTGGATGATGTGTGTATGGTTGGAAGGGTAGATGGATGGGTGGAGGGGTGGATGTGGGGATGGATGGGTGATTGAGGAGGGTGGATGGACGGGGGATTGATGGAGGAGTGAAGGGGTGGATGAGTGGTCAATGGATGGATTCATGAGTGGATGAGTGGATGGATGAGTGGATGGATGGGTGGGTGGATGAGTGGGTGGATGGAGGGATGGGTGGCTGGGTGAGGGGGCAATGGAGAGAGAGGGGGAGGATGGATGGATGGATGGATGAGTGATGACATGGATGAATGATTGGCAGAGTGGATGGGCAGGTGTGTGCATGGATGGGTGAGGAGAGGAGCATGGAGATGGATGGGTCAGAGTGCATGAATGAATGGGGGGGGAGGGTGGAGAGTGGGATGGATGGGTGGATGGATGAGTGGGGGTTGAGTGGGTAGACGGATGAGTGACTGGGTGGATGGATGAGTGGGTGGGGGGATGGCTGGATGGGTGAGAGGGTGGGTGGTTGGATGGATGAGTGGATGGATGGATGAGTGGGTGGAGGAGTGGATGGATGGGTGGAAGAGTGGATGGATGAGTGGAGGAATGGATGGATGAGTGGATGGATGAGTGGGAGGATAGCTTGGGTGAATGGTTGGATGGATGGATGAGTGGGTGGATGGATGAGTGGGAGAGTGGATGGATTGGTGAGGGGATAGATTGGGTGGATGGATGGATGATGGATGGATGGGTGAGGGGGTGGATGGAGGGATGAAGAGGTGAGATGATGGATGGAGGGATGGAAGGTGGATGGGTTTGCAAGTGGTTGAAGGGGTTTGGATGTGGATGGGGCTCAGATGGAGGGACGGAATGAATGGTGGGGGAGTTGGTGGATGACAAGGTGTACATGATGGATGGGGAGGGTTGTGATGACTTCCTTTGCTTTCTTGGTGCCATGAGAGCTGTGGTTCAGAGTAGAAGGTATTTGAATTGTTTGGCTGCTCCCTTGCCTATGTGTTACTGTTCTGTATACATTGTAGACCATGGGTACTCGCAAACTTTTTCCCTGGGGCCACAAAGTATGGTCTGAGGTGTGCCCGAGGCCCGCTTTGATGGCAGTGGGGTGGGAGTAGTGCTTTGTGGGTCCGGGGTGGCGGTAAGGTGGGCGTTGGGAAAGTGAACAATGTACATGGTTTGGTCAGTGAGTCATGGAGTAATTTTGAAGGTTTCATTCCATACTGCCTCTTAAGTCTCTAAAGTCTCCCTTAGGTCTCTAAAAGATTTATAGATTTGACAACAGTCTGTTATTAATGCCGATAGCTTCCACACATTACAGAAATGCACTTTTTTAACTTTTAGGAGACTTTATTATATCATATGTTATTTGTTGTATGGTTTACATAGCACATCCTTTCAGGGCACGGCTTGTGCCTGGGCTCTAAGATCTGACTCAGATCACTGGCTCGGCTTGGCTCTCCCTGTTAATTTGTTGGCTCGCTCACCTCTAGGTTTTCGGGAGTACATTTTTTCCAAATTCAGCACTGCTTTGAATAATTGTACCACACGGGAGCATCACGGTGCTGATAACCTGCTCTATAAAGGGCATTTTATCTGCCATGGATGACGAAGATGAAAGGCGGAGTCACCTTTTTCGAAAGGAGCCCTTTGGCCTGCAGGCTGCACCCAGCTGTGTGAGCCACCTCACTGTCTCCTTCCCTTGTTACCAGGCCGCGTTGCTTTGTTTCCAATGGCTGTGTACGT
Source organism: Lissotriton vulgaris (assembly GCF_964263255.1). Lineage (NCBI taxonomy): Eukaryota > Metazoa > Chordata > Amphibia > Caudata > Salamandridae > Lissotriton > Lissotriton vulgaris. The sequence continues at coordinate 68,570,148 of NC_141698.1, forward strand.
GCCTCTGCTTCAAGAAATTCGGGGACTATTTGAGGAGGCAGCCAGGTGCATTACACGCAGGGACATAGCTTTAGGGGGGTTTCTGGGCTGTTACACTCCCCTAATAAATTTATTTTTAGGAAAATAGTTGGGTACAGTGGCTTTCAGCCAGATATGGTGAGGCGTTTGTTGGATTTGACAAGGAACTTTTACATGCACACAAACGAAAACGCACTAACACTCTCTCCCTCCCTGTTTTAAAAGTCTTCAAAAATGTTGGCTATTTATAGTGTTTTCTCTCACTTAGTACCCATACCAAGGCCCTCTCGCCTTGTCCTATGGTGCATTTGAACATTATATGCCAGCCTGATCATTGGAAAGTCTGAAGCGCCCCCCCCCCTCCCCCCATATCTCAAACAAGCCCGATGCTCTGTGTGACCCTGAGCATGGAGGGCCATGCCGCGCGCGTCCCTAATCCACGCGGCAGTCCCTCCAACCAATGGACAAAGTCCCTGCGTGATTGACTCATCTTCTTTACCGTAAGTCTTCGCAAATATACCGCCTGCTTCCTTGTAATAAAGCCCTCGGCTCAAGTGACAACGGCACCCTTCCCCGGCCGGACCTTCCAGGGAAGCAGTGTTGGGAATCCCCGCAGTGAACGATGTGTAGTAGTTGATAATATTCTGAGCAGGTGCCCATTTTTTATGCAAACAAGGACAGTTTTTTTACATTTCTCCTAAATTAATATGTGCTTTGTGAAACGTGACCAGATCACCATATTTAGCATGGGAGTGCCGGCATCTTAAAAGAAAAGTCCAAAATTATGCTGCTCTGTGCTCCTATTGCCCTCACAGGAATTCCAGAATGTGGAATTGAAATAAGTACCTTTTCTGGAATATTAGACTGGCTCAGCCAATCAGAAGTCTTAGAATGGCGGCACCAACGCCTCTTGTTTGCCTCTTTCTGATCTCTCTGAGAGTGTGACGCAGGGCCAGGGAGTTGACAAGGACAGATGCTGGCATGCCTTCCTCTGGGAGGATGCCCACATGCTGCCGGGCGTTAACTGCTGTTAATTGCCCTTCACATTGCTACGCACTCTAGGTTTTGTTACACAACTGTTGTGCAGAGACTTAATTGCAGTTAACAGCTTCAACTGAGAAAAGCAACACTTAAGTGTTGCAAGAAAGCAAGACACCCCATCTACAAGTCTTTGGCTGGAGGTAATGACATCTCCCAAGAACATTTGTCAAACGTTGAAGTTCAGTGTAACCTTTTATTTGGTCAAAATACCACGTGGGGTGTCTTTGAAATTCAAATACTGTTCCTGATGTATCTATGAAGTGAGTGGGTGATGCTGCCTTAGCCCGCTTGTAGGCAGACTACCAACCCATGACATCCTTCAGAGCCCCATGGGTGAGCCCAGAGTTTGAAGACCCCCTGTCCTGCATTTGGAAATGGCCCAATCATAGTTAATATATTCATACCCTCGCATCTAAAATATAGCGAGTGTTTTGTTTGTTAGATTGCTACAAAAAAGACTGGGTCGTAATGTCAAGGGGTAAATATTGTTTTGCCACAAGATTTGAAGCCTAAATATCGAAGACAAAAATATGAACGGGTAACCATATATAGGCAAGTATAAGTTTAACTGTCTTAACTCAACGAATATATACTTTGACAATACATGTATCCACAAGGCACGTAGATGTGGCGTTAAGAATAGTAAATCTATACTTCTCCAGTGTTGAACTGGGACTGAAATGACGCACGAAATGGGCACCATAATAAAAGTAGCTCCTATTAGTGAAATAAATAGCTTACAAAAGTGTCTCAAATGTGCACATTCGGGCAGTTTTGAACTTTTAAAGACACACTTTTTCAGTCAGTATGAATTTGAGCTTGCTGCTGGGAATGTTTGTTTTAATATCAGGCAAATCTACAGTAAAAACTGGCCCAACAGACCTTAAAGCAGGGCCATGAACAGCCAAAAACAGTCCAGACACTGACCTCCTGTCAGACCAGACTGTCAGGCACTGCCCTATTGCCCTATAGGCAAGTCCGACCCCGTACTTACCCATATACCCTTAGCTCGTCAAGATTTTTGTCTTTAATATTCCAGCCTAGATATGGTCGTAAAATGGTATTTTCCACTCAATATTCCAGACAACAAATCTACAAAATTATTCTCAAGTGAGGGAGCTTGTTAACCCTTACATACCCCTATGCCTAGTCTTCAGACATGTAAAGGCAAAGTCTTAAAACTGTCCATAAGTATTGGAGCAGAGAAAAGGGGGATCCCATCTTTTGGCAACCCTAGTCACCCCCACTTTTGAACGCTGTGATCATGGCATGCCCATTTGTCATCTTAGCCGAGTGTAGTTCACATCTACTTCATCTCGAGGAAATGTGCCTTGTGGTTCTCAGTTCATGCAGACCTGTCCATCTCTAGAGAGAGAAGTGAATCCAGTGTTAATTTGGATGTATGACGGTACAACGCGTACCGTCACAACGCATACCTTTACCACGCGGCCGTGACAACGCAAGTCGTTACCACGACTTGCGTTGGGGGCGCGGATTTCGAATAGTATAATTTACTATTCTAACACCAGTCCCCGTGGACCCTAGGGAAGGTGTTGGGATAGTAAATTAACTATTTGTAATCCTTTAGCGCCCTCCAGCGCAAGTCGTGGTAACGACTTGCGTTGTCACGGCTGCGTGGTAAAGGTACCGCGTTGTAAAAACATCGTGGTAAACGATGTTTACCGTTAATTTCTACCTCATCAAAGCCAGCCTAGTCCTGCAGCCAGTCGAGGACAATTTTCTTAACTTTCAATAAAACCACAAGAAATAAAAGAGGTCTGCAGGGAGATGGCAATATCCAAGTATGGCACAGTGTCTCAAAATCCCACCCACTGCCGGCTCATTGGAATCTCCCTAGGGCCCTGGACCTGTTGCCCCTTTCCTCCATCCTGGATCTCTACCCTCCCTTACACACTCCCGGGAAGGATGCTTAAACCCACTTCGGACTGAGGCACCTACCAGCGCTCTCAGCTGATCAATAGGTTCACAAGGATCGAGAGGATCCCTCCTGCCATTTCCAATCAATGAAAGACCGCAACCCTAGTCTGTCCCCCAGAATATTTAAAATACGACCTGCCCATTCACGATTTTGGAAGGTCTAGAACTCCTTTCACCCACATTGAGAAGTCCTACTGTGTTGCTAGACTATGACTTGCGAGCTTGAAAAAGTCTTGCTGACGACGTGTGGACTCCTTCTCACACTTGCAAACCACAGAAGGTCAGCCTTGTGCCTGGTATTCAGGTTTCATTTGACAACTCTCCTATTTGAGCACACTCAGAACTCACCTTTCCCCGAGATTTCCAACTGAGTGTGGGAATTTAAGTGAGCGCGCTTTGTAGGGTCCCATCGAAGATAGACATCACCTTGCCTTTTTCAAAAATGATCTCTTACCCTATCAAATCAGATTTTATTTGTAGCGTGTAGGACAATTTCAAAAACATATCAATTATTTATTTAGAATTTTTGTCCACACAAGCCTTTCCCTTCTGGTCACTTCAGACTGTTAGGAGGTATACAGAAGCAAGAGAGTTAGGACTCCAATGGATCAGGGGAGGATCCCGGTGCGGTATTCTTGAATCGCTGCTCGTGGAGGTGCGGCCTGTATTTGTAAACCACACAAAGGCCCTTCCTGAAGAGGTTCCACCCTGCGGTTTGGGTTCAGTGAGTTCCATAGTCTGAGTTCTTGGTCTGCCTGAGATCTGCATCTATGTTTATGTTTGCTACATCTGAAGATTTGTTGAGATAGTACAGGTGTCTGCCTGGCCTGGTATGAGGGCAGCTTCCACAGATATCCTGGGACTCTGTCCCTATAAGGCTTGCACATGGTGCTAAGGACTTCAATGTCTTCTCTTGCATGTACTGGGAAACCAGATGAGTGCTTTCAAGGCAGGATTTATGCAGGCACCTTGTTGTAGGTTCAGACATACTCTGCTGCTTGGTTCTGGAGCCTTTGGAACCTGTTAATTATCTTTTTGAACTCAATGTCAAGAACGATCATCTCATTCAGCGTTTTCCCAGACTCCATTGGGTCAGCGAGGTAGATAGAAGGTGGTGATGGGGTCTCCTGGTAGGGTGCGATCAATCGATTATAAATCCAGACCCTCTTTTTAAAGATGAAAATGGATGTGGTTGAGCCTTGATGCAGTGAAACATGGATAGCTAAGTGAAAGTGAGGGTATGTCAATCAAAAGTATGAGTACATTAAGGAAGTGGTTAACAAATTGTGAGAAAGAACTAGAGTATTGTGCATATCTATTGTGAGTGGGATGCTCCTGAGAAACTTGACTCTCTATCCTGAAAATAGACCCAAATAATTGAGACTTATAGTGAAGAAGACGAAAGTTTAAAAGTTTGCTGATCGTCCTGCCATCCAGCCCCCTACTTTGCCAGTGTTGGGTGGCCGGGCCAACCCTCTTCACAGGTCCATGACCCATTCACCTGCTTGGCCCCTTTTCTTGTTTGTCTCCCCAGCCTCTCAAGATCAGTTTAATGGAATTTCACTTCCGGCTTATGCAATAGGTGGGAAGTACACCAGAAGAGAAAGAGGTATGAGGTGGGAAATGAAAGGTGGATGGTTGTATGTTTATGGGTGCCTACAGGGTACATGAGGCAGTACAAGCAGCAGCTTGAGACCAGTGGCAGGTGGCTCCCAACAGTGAGTATAAAAGCCTCCCAGCCATTATCACCCCCCCCTGTGATGGAAGAAAATAAACATGGCTGAATATTGGGACCGAGGGCACCGCCAGAGATGCCAAAAAGCATATTATAGGAGTCCAACGGGACAGAGAAGAATGTGACAGAAGGAAAAGGACAGGAAAAGGAGAAAAATAGGAAAAGAGAAGATAAGAACCAAGCTAGAACAGGGTAAAAAACAGAGAAAAGGGAAATATTATTACAAGAAAGAAAACAGCAAAACCTGCATAAAGGAAAGGACACAGAAAAGACAAAATAAAAAAAAGGACAGAACAAAGTGAATAGAAACTGACACGTGGAACAGAAATATAGAGTAAAAGGAATAGAAAGAAAAAAGAAATCAGCTACAATTTTAAAAAAGACAAGAAGAGAGATGGAAGGAGCGGCTGCAGACAAAATATACGTTAGTGCTTGAAAGAGAGATAGGATAGGAGAGGGAAGGGAAAAAAAATAGAAAGTAAACAAGATACAAATAAAATGTGAGTGAGACCCCGAGGGGACTGACCTACCAGCTACAGAACTATGTGTAAAGTGGAGGTCACTGTTTCTAACCCTTATGAGATTGTTGAGTGGGGTAATAATGTACAGGCTGATGAATCCAGTGGTTCGCCTCTGCCTCACAGGTTCCCGTCCCATTCAGCATACTCAGTGGGTTAGTGTAGATCTTCATAGTTTCTCCTTCACCTCAACATCTCAACCCTGTCAGTTACACACACACACATGCACACTCGGCACCCCCACACACGCATGCACGTGTATTACACGCATACGTAACCGCCTCGTGTGGGTCATGGAGTCTGGGATAGAAAGTTAATAGGTCACTAGAAGCGCTTTTCACTTATGTCGTTTCGACTCCATTCCCTTCCTCCTTCCGCCTTTGAGGCTGTTACGGGGTCAGAGTGCATCAAGGCATCAGTCCCCAAGGGCTGCCGTCTGCTGAATGGCCCCACAGTTTTCCCTATTACCTTATTACAAAACCGAGACCATGGTGAAGTGTTTACACGCACCCGAATTTTCTTTTCTACCTCCAACCGCCTGGCAAGAACATACAATATACTAGCAGGAAGTGTGGGGGGGGGGGGGGGGGGTCATTGCAACCGCCACCCGTTGGCTTCGACTTGTGGCACTTAGCTTTGCCCTGTTCAATAAGCAGTATTTTGAAGTGATTTTTATTAATTTCACCTTGATTGCAGGAATTTTTATGCCATTATCTCATCAGTGATGTTGATGGACACCACTGATGAAGTGCTAACAAACTGCGCTACATTATCTCATCAGTACCGGAAAACGCCAGCTCAAATTAAGCACTGGGTTGACAGCACACTGCAATGGATTATGTCCTTCCTGAAAAATAGATTCCAGGGGAATCATTTATGAAGGCCTTGCGCCACTGGTGCGTCACTTTTTCCCATTTTAAAAATGACGCACCGGCGGCGCAAGACCTTCATAAATAAGGCCCCAGGTCATCAGCATGAGCTTCGCCAAATCCAGACTAGAGGTGTGTGAACTTTGTGTAATTTGCTTTAGCTTAATTACGGAAACATTTTCCAATTATGGGTCCCATACATACATATATTTATTGCAGCCAGTGAGATATACATTTTTACTTCCCAACAGAGCCATGGGGATAGAGTAAGTTGTAGCTGCTTTTGCTCTTCTGCCATCAATAAGGTGATTCTCCATAAGAAAAAACCATAAGGGTTCAACAGACTGTAAACAATGTCAGCATTGGAAGCCTCATGTCTATCTGTTAGTTGCACCTGTCTCTCCACAATCACTTTCAAGTCGCTAGCACCTGTGGATTTCACCTCGGGGACTCTACATGTTTGTCCAAACTCTGTCCCCTGTAGACTCTCTCGAAGCCAAGAGACTGCCACATGCAGGCTGTTTGGGACGTGGCAAGTGATAAGGGCCCAGACCACCTCTTACTGAGAGTGGAGCTCCTTTGCCCTGTTTTGAGGAATATAGGACACATTACAACGCACGCATTGCAACGTGCGCCATTACAACAAAGTTTTTACAAGGCGAATCCGTTATAACGCATTTCATTACAACGCATGTCATTACAACGCATAATCCATTACAACGCAATTGCTATTCTAACTCTGCTGGGGCGTTACCTTGGGGAATGCGTTGTAATGGATTATGCGTTGTGAAGACATGCGTTGTAATGGATTTCGCGTTGTAAAAACGTTGTTATAATGACAGGCGTTGTAGCCCGTGCGTTGTAAATGATGTTTCCCGTTTTGAGGTTTTCAGATTGGGATCCTATCTGTGGAGTGGGGAGGACTTCATGGTTCTCATCAGCTCTGGGCAGCAAGGTGACATATTTCACAAACATTTCTGGGATATCTACTGAGGCTCCTTGTAAGTTGTCCTATATACAATGTATAGTGTGCCAAAGCTTTGTCTAATGATGTCATGCTGGTGCTGATTGCTACTATTACTCTTTCACAGATCGAGCCTGATTGGTCTTTAATTTTTTTGGGCGAAATCGATTTCGCTTCTGTTTTTGGAAATCGTTATTTCTCTCCTTTTGTCATGTACTAAGCTTCCACAATATTGTTGACATGTTCATTGTAATATGATGGTTATAAACAGTATCACTGGATTCCACCCTGCATCATCAAAGCATGAGTACTATATATACTGAGCCTGTGCTACACTTGTTTCTATGCCATTATATTGGCACCTTACTATTAGAAATCCTTTCAGCACATCATACATTAATAAGATGTGTGTTCAGTGGCTGCTCTGCCGCTATGGCGGAGGAGCGTCGCCCCACTGCTTTCATGCAGTCCGAGAAGCAAAAACATCAAATGGTAACAACTTTTTTAGTTATTACGATTTTATGTTTCCTTTGCGGGCGGGAGGGTGGGCGGGGCTGCTCTGTTAACGGAGCTGGGCAGGGGAGGAATGGTTTGCCCACTCCTAAGTGCGCAATGACTGTTTGGTCGACCCTCTCAGAATAAACGAGGGGGGAGGGGGAACTTTGGAGGAGGTTTTGTCCTGTTTCTTTTTGCACATGGGCTGCAAGATCATAAAATAAATTAAATTGTGATCATGAGGGCTGTGCGGACATATATGGCATGTGGACGTTTCGACCCCAAAAGTAGCGCGATGTTAGGGTGCATCAGGGTGGGTCTTCTTCAGGACAATGGAGGGATGAGTGGACAGCCAATGGCGCAGACGTCTCAATGAATGAAATCAGAAAGCAGTATTTAGGTAGCGACAAAGCAGGTCTCCACTAGCCGGTTGAAGCCTTATATTTTGCTGTTTCTGTCATTGCATTGCGATATATATAAGAGTAACATCATACCTACAACAAGTCAGGACTATTGGCTTTGTCAATGGTTGTTTGTTGCATAAGATAAATAAGCAGCAACTATGTCTTGTTATATATAATATTGAAAAAGCTTCCACTTAAGTCCTCGTGACACATTGACAATGTTGCTGCTCCTGAGTTTCAAAAACAGAAGGGAAATCCAGAGAGAAAATTACTCTCTTTAAAGGATTTTCCTTCCCCTACAATGCTCACCGGGCATGACGTCATGACATAACGTCTCCTCTAGTGAGAAGTGAGCAGCGTGAGCACGCGCACATCAATGTGCCTGCTGTCACTGCAGTCCGAAAAAACGGACCGCCTGTGCCAGGGCACAAAACAGAGCCCGATAGAGACCTGTTTCGAGGCAGCCTTTAAAAAACTGCTGGTGCTCAGCACCGGTGAGACCTGGCCCACTTAAAGCCCTGTTACAAGTCTGTGAAAATTAAAAGGACACTAATGTGAGATGTGTTGCCAGGTTGCCACGCGCGCTCATCCTTCCGGAGTGTCCTTAGTTCCCCTGGATCTTCACACAGGCGTGGAGTTTCCCCGTGTGCACCTAGAGGGCAGTTCACCTCGATAATAATAATGCCAATTATGCACGTGGGTGCCAGGGCGGTGATTAGGTGCCAGCCAGCCACAGAAACAACAAGTAGATATGTAACAAAGCACCACAGTCACACAGGTGGAATGCAGCCCTGCACAGTCAGCAGCACTAACTGCTTCCTACATGCAACAAACACACACTGATGAGGGGCAGCAGCAGGCACATCTTAATGATTTTGTGGGCCCTGGGCCGAAAGTATTTTCGGGGCCCCTGTTCAGAACAGCTTTGAATTTATGATCTAACTAGGGATCCTTCATGCACTCTTTGGCAAGGTCACTGATGTGCACAGGCACACTGGTCCAAATTCTAAATGTGTTTACATATAATATTCATGGAGTGTAACGTGTTTTCAACAGCACAACACAGTAGCAGTTTACTGATATTATTGCAAATGGTATCCGTGACACCCTGCCGTTTCTCATATGGGAGGTCCTGTGTCGATCTAAAAAAAACTTTTTCACGGATGCTGCATGGTTTTGAAAAACATAACTACAATTTTTTTTCTGCAAAATGTCTGTAAAAAACTCCCACACATTACCCATATTAAATGCATGCAGCCTACATAGAGAAAATGGCCTCCCTGTAGGTGCCCAGCTGTGTGCCATCTGCACCAATCACAACACTGCCACTGCTGCGTTGTGATTGGCTTAGGGGAGAGAGGCTGCTTCCTGTTCAGGAGAGCAGCAGGAAAACGCGGGAGTCGGGACCCGTCCAGGAGCTGAGGCTGCGCGGGACCTGGGGGAAGATGTTTAATTTTATTTTAAAACCCTCCCACCTCCCCCCCCCCCCCAGCCGTCCATCATGCCCCTCTGCCCCAGGCTGCCGGCCTCAAAGGCTGCTCTGTCAGACCACCGCAGCGCCCCAAGCCTGCAGTATGCTTGTCCCCTCGAACGTTATGTTAATTTATATTTGTAGACGGCCACATCACTAACAGGTGTTTAGGACGTGCGTTGTACATGTTCTGTTAGCCCTTCAAAGCCCCCAGTACCTGCCCCTAGTACCTACCCCAGTGCCTGCCCCGGCCTCACAAGAGCACTGACTCTGCCACAGCCCTACCAGCCTCGACTCTATCCTCGAAGGCCTGATCTATGACTGCCCATTATGACTCTGACTGGCCTCTGCCGTACTGGCCTGTAAACCCCAGACTAGGCGAGGCACAGATCTAGCTCTTTACCCCCACCCTAGGCTCTTTGAGGCACCAATAAGTGCACACATCCCTCCCCACCCTGCAGCTGGCCTTGTTGCCCCATCAGGGGCGGCTCTAGGCTCATGGTGGCCCTGGGCAGGGAGCGTAGGTAGGGGGCCCCTGAAGAGGGTCCGGGTGGGGCGAAGCACAGAGACCAGTGAAGAGGGGGGGTCAGGGTGTTTGGGAGTGGAACAGAGCCAGAGGCCACCAACTCCCTGCCAGGTGCCGCCACACAAATATGTATCCATCCTCAGAGGTTTATTATATTAAGGATATATATTGGCGTGGTGGCCCCTGGGATTTGGTGGCCCTGTGCAGGTGCACAGCTTGCACATGCCTAAGGCCGCCCCTGGCCCCATCCACGGTACATCCGGTCATCTGTAAAGCTAGGGTGACCAACCGCTCGTAAATTTCACGGACCGTCCGTCATTTTGGAGTGGTGTCCGTTGTCCATAATCATTCCTTTTACGGACGCCTTTTGTCCATAATTTGGAGATTAATTACAGTGAGTTGTGCTGTTCCTCTGTGGGAAGCCCCAAAAGACAATACATTCTCAGGGGCCAGATCGCACGTCTCTGTTGAACTGCAGAGGCTGCAGCAGCCCCTCCCTGAGCTCTCCCAGACTGAGGGCGGCCCCTCCCTGAGCTCTCCCGGGCTGAGGGCGGCCCCTCCCTGAGCTCTCCCGGGCTGAGGGCGGCCCCTCCCTGAGCTCTCCCGGGCTGCAGCAGCCCCTCCCTGAGCTCTCCCGGGCTGAGGGCGGCCCCTCCCTGAGCTCTCAGACTGAGGGCTGCCCCTCCCTGAGCTCTCAGACTGAGGGCGGCCCCTCCCTGAGCTCTCAGACTGAGGGCGGCCCCTCCCTGAGCTCTCCCGGGCTGAAGGCGGCCCCTCCCTGAGCTCTCCCGGGCTGAGGGCTGCCCCTCCCTGAGCTCTCCCGGGCTGAGGGCGGCCCCTTCCTGAGCTTTCCCGGGCTGAGGGCTGCCCCTCCCTGAGCTCTCCCGGGCTGAGGGCGGCCCCTCCCTGAGCTCTCCCGGGCTGAGGGCGGCCCCTCCCTGAGCTCTCCCGGGCTGCAGCAGCCCCTCCCTGAGCTCTCCCGGGCTGAGGGCGGCCCCTCCCTGAGCTCTCAGACTGAGGGCTGCCCCTCCCTGAGCTCTCAGACTGAGGGCGGCCCCTCCCTGAGCTCTCAGACTGAGGGCGGCCCCTCCCTGAGCTCTCCCGGGCTGAAGGCGGCCCTTCCCTGAGCTCTCCCGGGCTGAGGGCGGCCCCTGCCTGAGCTCTCCCGGGCTGAGGGCGGCCCCTCCCTGAGCTCTCCCGGGCTGAGGGCGGCCCCTCCCTGAGCTCTCCCAGACTGAGGGCGGGCCCATTGTCCTTCTGACTGAGGCTGATTATCCCCTTTCCAATGACAACGTGCCGTCTGCCTTTAGCATATCATGAGCCAGTGAGTGCCTTGGAGGTCAGTGACTCCCTTTCAGCCAGTGGATCTAGTTAGTGATTACAGAGGAGCTTTCCCCAAACAGAGTACTGTGAGGAACTTGTGTACTTTGCCAATGTTGTTCACTGAGAATGACGGGGCAGGAGCAATGACGGGACAGGGGAGGCGACAGGAAAGGAGAGGTGATGGAGCAGTGACGGGACAGGAGCAGTTACTGGGCAGGAGCAGTGGCGGGAGAGGGGAGGTGATGGGGCAGGAGAGGTGACCGGGCAGTTGAAGTGACGGGCAGGAGAAGTGACGGGGCAGGAGAAGTGAATGGACAGGAGAGGTGTTTATGCATGAGCAGGAGCAGTGAACGGGGCAGGAGCATTGACGGGACAGAAGAGGCAACAGGAAAGGAGAGGTGATGGGGCAGGAAAGGTGACCGGGCAGGAGAAGTATTAGGCAGGAGAAGTGATGGGGCAGGAGAAGTGACAGGCAGGAGAAGTGACGGGGCAGGAAAAATGACGGGGCAGGAGAAATAACGGGGCAGGAGCGGTGATCGGGCATGAGCAGGAGTGCTGACCGGACAGGGGCACTGACGGGACAGGAGAGGCTGCAGGAAAGGAGAGGTGAAGGGGCAAGAGAAGTGACGGGACAGGGGAAGTGATGTGATAGGTGTTGTGAATGGGCAGGAGCAGTGAACGGGCAGGAGCAGTAAACGGGCAGGAGCAGTGACAGGGAAGGGAAATTAACGGGGAAGGTGCGGTGACGGGGCATTAGCAGTGAACGGGCAGGAGCAGTGACGGGAAAGGGGAAATGACAAAGGAGCGGCGACGGGGCAGGAGAAGTGACGGGGTGGAGAAAGTGACCGAACAGGAGAAGTGAATTGTACTTATGTTCATTGCCTATTTATTTATATACTATTGCATGACATACACTTATGTGTCTGTAAAGCATACCTTTTGTCCCGAATTTTTGTACTGAATTTTGACCTCCTGTCCTGAACTTTTTTCCTGATTTTTTACCCTTTGTCCTGAATTTTTACACTCATCGTCCTGAATTTGCGCTCATGCCAGTTGGCCACCCTATGTAAAGCACCTAGAGGCAATCGCATTTGAACTGTGCACTATAGAATGAGAGCCCGGGGGTTTACACCCCTGGATTCACGAAGGGAGTCCACATACGAAGCAGTGTCCTGAGGGCCCTGCGCGTCCCAACCCAACCAACCCCTCGCCCCCCTCCCACACCGAAGAGGTAATCGTATTTGTGACGGGTCCCAAGCGCATTGTGTGCCCGTAGGAGGGGGTAGGTTCTGTCAGGGCGAGGGCATTCAATGCTAATACACTTTACCCCCCCTCGCCACCCCCGGCGCCTGCGTTTCTTCTCTAGGGGGCATATGTAGCAAACGATTTTGTACTCGCAAATGCTGCGATTCGCAAAAAACTGCGTTTGCGAATAAAAAAATCGCAAAACAGGATGTATGAGCCTTTTTCGCATACCATTTTTAAGGAATCGCTAATTTTGTAATTCTCAATTTTCCGTAAGCATTTAAGGAATCGCAAATTGCGATTCCTTAAATGCTATGTAACAAGCACACAAGTTGTGCGATTTCTCCTTAAGAAATCTCAAATTACCACCAACTTCAAGTTGGTGGTAATTTGCGATTTCTTTGAAAAATTCACTTTTTTGCATTTTTCAAAGTGCCATGTGGCACACAAACATGCCCTTAGTGCATGTATGTGTGCCATATGCGCACACATGCTCATTTCAGGGGTGCATCAGGGTGTCCTTATGACACCCTTACACCCTTCAAATTATTCTCAATTTGCGATTCTCTAAGTGCGAATCGCAAATTGAGAATGACTTCCCATTCATTCCTATGGGCCTCCTGGCCCATAGGAATGAATGGGAAGGTATTTCTTAATTGCGATTTCGCAATTTGCTAATCGCAATTAAGGAATACCAAGAAATAGCAAAATATTTGCGAAAATTTTAAACACATCCCGTTTTGCGATTCTCAAATAGCGATTCTCAAAAAATCACTATTTGAGAATCGCAATAACAGATTTTGATACGTATGCCCCTAAGTGGATTACCCTTTCTGGGGATTGTTGTTAATTGTGTTTTCTCTGCGCCCTCCGGCAGGGCTCCCGTGTCTGGCACCTGCCCTCGCGCTGGGTGCCCTGGGCAGGCCGAGGGAGGGGGGGTCTTGTTAACAGAAGAACCACACCCCCAGCAGGGCACAGCCAGCCCTGAAGACGCTCACACGCCTACGTTGTGCGTCAATAAACAGCTGGTGTGCCTGGCAGCCACGAGCAGGCTGTATTCTGGGAGTTGTAGTTCACCCTGTAATATGCTGCACTTAGTGCACTACTGTCGGATCAAATGTCAGGCGAGTTAAACATTTTCATCATTGTGTATAGTACCAAAACTCTTCTTTTTACGACTTTGTAAGACTGGAGGGGGGCCCACAGGGTGGGAAGGGGGCGGAAATATGCACTCTGAAAACATTCCGCACGAAGGATGTGACAAAGAGCGGTCTTGGGGCCATATGTATCATAGTTCCGTTTTGCGATTCCTAAATAGCGATTTTTAAGGAATCGCTATTTAGGAATCGCAAAATGGTATGTATGAAGAAAATCACTTTTTATTAGCGATTCCTTAAGCTTTCTTAATTGCGAATTCGCATTTTGCGAATTCGCAATTAAGGAATAATTTCCAATGCATTCCTATGGGCCAGGAGGCCCATAGGAATGATTTCCAAATAATTCTCAATTTGCGAATTCGCAATTTGCTAATCGCAATTTGAGAATTATTGCAAGGGTGCAGTGGTGTCTCAAGGACACCCTGCTGCACCCGTGTAAATTACATGTGTGTGCAATATTTACAAGAAAATTACTACCAACTACAAGTTGGTGGTAATTTGCGTTTTCTTAACCTAAATTCGCTAGCCAAAAATGCTACATACATAGCATTTAAGGAATCGCAAAATTGCGATTCCCTAAATGCTATGGCAAAATAAGGAATCGCACAAGTTTGCAATTCCTTATTTTGGGAATGTTTCATACATCCCAAAACATGCTAAAAGGCCGTTTGCGATTTGCAAAGGCCGAAATTCTGCGAATTTCGGCCTTTGCGAATCACAAAAGGCTTGATACATATGGCCCTTACTCCTTTCCTCCAGGAGGAGAGTGTAGTGTGAGCAGCTGTGTCAAAGCTTGGAATTCATCTGATCTATTTACGCCGTTTAAAGAGCGCTGTCAACAAGAGTGTCTTGGCCAGGGGAGTAGCTTCAGTGGGTGCAGCAGGTGCAGTGGCACCAGGGCGCCACTGAACCCTGCTAAGTGTTGTATTTTATAATCCAAGCAGAATTTGCTTCCTTGCAGTAGGGCGCAGGACACAATGTCTACACCATTGACCTTGGCTTCGAAAGACCCCCTAAAGGGAGCGCAGTGCCTGAATTCACCGAATATATTGTGTGGTGTGGTGTGGTTTTTTTTTTAGCTTTCCCACAATCACTGTCACTGCTTTCTTAAATACCTTCGAACATGCTGCTTGAGAAGCCTGACGCAAAAAATTGTTTTGCATACTCAAGCTGAATTTAAGGGTATCAGGGTCACTGGATGATGGTGTGTCTGGGGCAGTGAAAGATTGGGTGTCTGAGCGGTGAAATATGGACTAGTCCGGGGTAGTGAATGAGGGTATATCTGGGCAGTGAATGATTCGATATCTAGGAAAGTGGATGAGAGGGTGCGCAAGACAGTAAATGGGGCATATATAGGGCAGTTAAAGAGGGAGTATCTCGAGCAGAGATTCCCAGGTGCCTTATGTTTATTGGCTCGATTAACCCGTTCCATGCTTCGGATGGCCCCCGGCCGTCCTACGTCACAGTGGGCATGTGCGGAGGATGGTCGGGGGCCGTCCGAAGCCTACCAACTCATTAATTGTCCAGCACCGCAGGGGAATTAGCGCCGCGGTCAAGGTGTCAAAAGGAAGCCGCCTCACGGCTCAGAAAACGCACCAGCTTGTCATCTCAAATCACAGGACACAGCGTGCTCTCCTTCAAGGTGATGTTTGTGGCCGGTGAGCATGAATGGCTCGGGTGGGCCCTGTGATGTTGAGGCGGGGGTCCTAGACTGACCGTGAGAGGACTCCAGTGTCTAGAGGTGTGAGGAATGGCGAGTCATGACGTATGCCATCCCATGGAGGAGTGAGAAGAGGGTGGAGGAGGCTACCCTTGGAGGGTGACAGGGAGTTCACTGACTCAGTGATTTCTCAACCCAAGGTATGCTGTGGTGGAGTCTTCTGGCCCACTGTCCTTGTACGCACTGCTCTAGGGTTGGTATGGGTGGTCTCCCAGTTTTGCCAGTCACTGTCTTTGTTGAAACAGATTCAAATTGCTTTATTAACCTACCTGCTTTCTCAAATTTGCTTGAAAATGCACCATTTGTCCACTCTTTCTTCAACATTTTCGTGGGGGGAGAACACCCCGAGCCCCTGTAGGTTGTTTGGGCTTGCGTGCTACGCACGCTCGCCGCAGTGCCGTACGACAATTATTTTACGCCTCATCACTTTCAAATGTCGCCAGTCGCCACTGTTTGCCCATGCCTTAAAACCACTCTGGGCAGCAGTGCAAGTCTCTCACAGAATCCACGTACATCAGGGACAGCAGCAGCACAATTTACTCCCCTACACATACAGCATTGCTGCAAGCTCCCACACACGGTCAGTAGACAAAGCACACACAACAACAGAGCAAGCTAATTAAGATAGTTTCTCTTACCCCGCCTGAACAACACAATCCAAACCTCCACCTACCACACACCACCTAAGCTACTCCAGTCACTCCAGTCTGCTACGTTGGCATTCCTTTGGGAGAGAAAACCACCTAGACCTGCATTTAGGAAATGTGTGCTTTCGCCATATGATGGGGGTCTGTGGTTGGAAAATGCTAAACTTTACTACTGGGCTTGTCAAATTATACTTATCAACCATTGGATGTTTGCCGATGGAGCGGACCAGGATATCCGCTCTGAACTGGATTACATAACCATGTACATACATTGTTTTACACCCTGACTATATGCCAAGACCTTCCCTCCATTACCAAAGTGGCACTACCCTGCTAGCGTTCCGCTGTACCGTGCATGGGAGGGAGTCCCAACTGCTGAAACTCCATTGTGGGGCAGCACCTGGCTATAACACAATGTGAACTTACTAGGATCTCACTCATAGGATCTCATCAGGATCCCCTAGGTTGCTGACTTCTGGACATATCACCATGGGCCATATGTATGAAGCCAAATTGCGAACGGAAACGCTGAAATTCGCAGTATTTCAGCGTTTGGCATCACAATTTAGGCAGTGTGCAATGTAGCACGCCAAAACCCACTCGCAAAATAAGGAATTGCAAAATTTGTGATTCCCTATTTTGGCTTAAGGAATCGCAAATTAGTCACTGTCTTTGTTAGAACAGATTCAAATAGCTTTATTAACCTACCTGCTTTCTCAATTTTGCTTGAAAATGAACCATTTGTCCACTCTTTTTTCAACATTTTCGTGGGGGGAAAACACCCCCGAGCCCCTGTAGGTTGTTCAGGCTCGCGTGCTACGTACGCTCGCCGCAGTGCCGTACGACAATTATTTTACGCCTCATCACTTTCAAATGTCGCCAGCCGCCACTGTTTGCCCATGCCTTAAAACTACTCTGGGCAGCAGTGCAAGTCTCTCTCTGAGAATCCACGTACATCAGGGACAGTAGCAGCACAATTTACTCCCTTACACATACAGCATCGCTGCAAGCTCCCACACAAGGTCAGTAGACAAAGCACACACAACAACAGAGCAAGCTATTTAAGATGGTTTCTCTTCCCCCGCCTGAACAACACAATCCAAACCTCCACCTACCACACACCACCTAAGCTACTCCAGTCACTCCAGTCTGCTACGTTGGCATTCCTTTGGGAGAGAAAACCACCTAGACCTGCATTTAGGAAATGTGTGCTTTCGCCATATGATGGGGGTCTGTGGTTGGAAAATGCTAAACTTTACTACTGGGCTTGTCAAATTATACTTATCAACCATTGGATATTTGCCGATGGAGCAGACCAGCATATCCGCTCTGAACTGGATTACATAACCATGTACATACATTGCTTTACACCCTGACCATATGCCAAGACCTTCCCTCCATTACCAAAGTGGCACTACCCTGCTAGCGTTCCGCTGTCCGGTGCATTGGGAGGGAGTTCCAACTGCTGAAACTCCATTGTGGGGCGGCACCTGGCTATAACACAATGTGAACTTACTAGGATCTCACTCATAGGATCTCATCAGGATCCCCTAGGTTGCTGACTTCTGGACAGATCCCCATGGGCCATATGTATGAAGCCAAATTGCGAACGGAAACGCTGAAACTCGCAGTATTTCAGCGTTTGGCATCACAATTTAGGCAGTGTGCAATGTAGCACGCCAAAACCCACTCGCAAAATAAGGAATTGCAAAATTTGTGATTCCCTATTTTGGCTTAAGGAATCGCAAATTACCACCCACTTCAGGTCAGTGGTAATTTGCGATTTCTTTGAAAAATTCATTTTTAAAATTTTTCAAAGTGCCATGTGGCACACATACATGCCCTTAGGGCCATGTGTGCCACATGTGCACACATATTTATTTCATGGGTGCAACAGGGTGTTCTATTGTCACCCTTGCAACCTTGAAATTGCATTCTCAATATGCGATTCTGTCATTGGGAATCGCAAATTGAGAATGTCTTCCCATTCATTCCTATGGGCCTACTAGCCCATAGGAATGAATGGGAAGATATTCCTTATTTGTGAATCTCAATTTGTGATTCGCAAATAAGGAATAGGTAGGATTCGCAAAATATTTAGCAAATCCTACATACATTGCATTTTGCGATTCTCTAATTGCGATTCCTTAAAAATCGCAATTTGAGAATCGCAAAACGTGTTTTTCATACATATGGCCCTAAGTACAATTTTACAACTATCTTCAAGTGTGCTATAGTTTGGAGGCAAACACACCTGATCTTCGAGCCCTGTCCGAGTGTATTCCTCTAGAATCCAAAATAACCAGCACACAAATGGGTAACAAGGGCATTGCTACTGTTTATCGTGCAATGGTTAACAATAACCCAGATCCCCTCCTGCAGCTCAGAGATTGATGGATACAAAGATGGTGGCTCCTTGGGTGATGCTGATTGGATTGAGGAAGAGATGGCCCCTAGAACTCTTACTAAGGCTTTCACAATTTAGATATTCACATAGTCCAACCAGACTGAATAGAATGAAGCCAGGAACAAACCTGAACTGTCTTCGATGCAAAATGGTATTGTTCACCTTCTACCGTACGATACAGCGCTGCCCGGCGATAGGATACTGGGCTTGTATGCACAGTAGATTTTGCCAAATTGTACACAGACATGTCACATCAGATCCCAAGAAGGCACTCTTGGTCCTCATGGATATGTGCGGAGGTTGTCGCGCCACATGACTGTGGCAATTGGTTTGTTGGTAGCTAAGGGGGACATCACCCGCTACTGGCGAATGGACAAGGCCCCCCTCTATCAAAGAAGGGCGGCGGGCCAGATGGAATGGACCACTGTACCAAGGCAGCGGTGCATGTTTATACACCCAGAGGATGTCCCCAGAAATATCACAAGGTTTGGGGTCACTGGTGGGAATTTACACACTGATGGGCCTTTAAATGTTACTAATGATTGTTGGAGACTACTGCACTTGGGACATGTCTTTGAAATTATTTGCTCGAGCTGTGTTCTTTCTTTGTGGCCACTGCTGTATGTTGTTTGACACTGAAAATGAAAAAAAGAGTTTATAAAAAAAAGAGCAACCTTCCCTCACACACAGTGCAGGGTCACAATACAGAGACTGGCAGTGTAAACCTCTCTGATGCATTTAGGAGGCAGCGTGGACAGCAAATTGCAGGCTACTTTTCTAAAAACTGCAGGTACAGCGTGGGCATAAGTAGTGCAAGCTTCCCTCTGAGTTGTGAGATCTTTCTAAAGATGTTGAGCACAAGGAACCCATCCTTGGGTTCTCATTTAACAAATCAGTGCATCCAGTGAGCTGTAGCTTTACAAACTGCATATGAAGCTTACTACACACATCATGGGAATTGGCTCTGTGGTGTACATGGGCCATCTGGTTTCAGCACTGAAAGCAGCAGTGCCTGCTTCCTTCACACGCAGAGACCATACAAAGTACAATGCGATTCTTTCACACCCACAACACAACACCCAAAGCAGCAGTGGACATTTATCTCATCCACAGATGAGATGCAGCAGGGACAACAGCAGGAACTTCCATTACACAAAGAATAAGCATCAACCTTCAACTGTGTATCCAAAGCACAGACGTGGTAAGGGCATAGGCAGCAGTGGTGCAAGCTTCTCTCTACACAAAAAGGTACAGCAAGGCAACAGCAGGGCAAGCATTTCTCACACACTATGACAGCACAGTAGCAACACTGCATGTTCCCTCACACACAGAAGTACATCTCAAACAAATGAACTGTGTGCTTCTTGCACACATAGAACAATCTCAGCACAAGAAGAAGCACTGCAAGCACCCCCCACACACAGAAACGATACATCTGAAGTACTTGAACTACAAGCTTCCTGCACGCATAGAACAGGTGAAACACATGCAGAAGAATTGCAAGCTTCCCTCGCACAAAGAAAAGGTACATCTAAAACAAGTGAACTGCAAGTTTCGCTCACAGATAGAATAAGTACAGCACAAGCAGAACCACTGCAAGCTTCCCTCACATACCAAACAGGTACATTTCAATGTAGGCTACATTTACCCACATGATCAATACTGACAAGGCAACATTTGGGAATGCTTCCTTATCCCAAAAAGCAAATACAGCAAAGGTAACAGCACTGCAATGTTCTGCCACACACAGAAAGCCAACCACAAAAAAGGTATTTTGGAGAAATGCTTGCAATTTGTCTAACCATTGGCAATCGCTCGGGTAGCATTCTAAACCATCATTCTTTAGCCCTCCATGCCACTTCAGATTGGACCCAGCCATATGCAAATCAGTCTTAAACCAGCTCTAATAGGAACTGTTCAGCTCGAACTGCCAAGCCAGGTCCGCTCTGAACATGAACACAAGCAACCCAAGACTGGTTTTGACCCGATTAGGTGTTCAAATTTGGAAAGGTGAGCAATCAGCACTTTCTAAGCATTATGTGAGATACAGGCCTCCCACTCATTGCATTCTTCTGTTTCTATCTCACAGTGAACCCGGTTGGGGTTCTCGCTATGCGGGATTTTGGATACATGGTTACGGGTACTTGTGGATCTGTGTTGTGGACTCCATCCAGGAACGGAGGAGTTTGTTTTTCCTAAATTCATACATTATTTAGATGAGTTGCCCTTGGTGTCCTCCTTTTGTTCGTTTTCTAAAACAATCCTCTGTTTATACAATGCACACAATTCTCATGTGAGGAATTATCTCCTCATATAGGCTGTCCACCTCCCTCTAGTCCTGAGGAAGGCCCGCTGTGATATCTAACTAATAACACACACTCATAGGGTCGAAACGCCGATGGCAGTCCTATTGTTTAATGTTCTCTGTCAACCATCCTACAGAAGTGTTAATAATGATATAGGGTGTTTGTTGAACTGTAGATATGAAAAGAACAGGCATCTTTGTAATAATTTCTTCATGTATATCATGATAAGATCAGTCTTTGTCTACATTATGTAATGTCAAACATATTTTTTTCACTGTGTGTCACTTTATCACCAAGTCACGTCATTTGATATATTTTTGTGTTTTTTACAGCCTTATATGAAATAAAAGTGTGCATATTATTTAGATATAAGACTTTGAATATACTAACTAATTATAATTGTAGCTGTGTGTTGTTTATTTAGGTAATGTGCTTTGAGGTTGTTGAATAATGGTCAGTATAGTACCACACTATCCCAGTTTTTTTTGAAGAACATACATTGATCTTGTTATATAGGTGTGACAAATCTGCACCTATTTTTCATGCAAAGAAATTGCGAAATCCACCTGAACGTTTTGTAGTTTGTAACGCGCCTGTTTAGCCAGCGGCATCTTGGCTCCAGTGTTGCAGTGAGCAAGGGACCCATGTCTGAGCATGCCCTTGGCCACACTGGGTGTTACAGTAAACACACAAAAGGTGATGAGAGGAATGCTTGCATTTAGTCTAACCGCTGGAAATCACAATCGCTTGGGTAGCAGTCAAATCCATAGTTATTTAATCGTCCATGCCACCTCAGTCTTGACCCTGCTCCAATCATAACAGTCCAGTCCAATAAGAACTGGTGTTGGGACAATTTCAGCTTCACCCCCGAGTCACTGTCAGGTTGATGCTATTCAAGATGATCTCCAGCTGCGTTCCCTTTTCCAATCAGTCTTTAGTCATTCTTCTATTCACACTCGGCTTGACGGACCCTCACCAATGTTCTGAGGTCCAGGCAGGGCACAGTTTATAGCCAATCTTTGTCCCTTATCCCAATAAGGGTTCTACTCCATTTTGCACCCATGGATCAAATTAGTAAAGCCCCACACATTCGCCCCCACTTCTAGCGAAACAAAGATTATTGGCCGTTCACGCCATGGAGTTACCAAAGATTTACTCCTGTATTTGATAGAAGAAAAAATGAGAACAGGGAAGGAACACTGATGAAGATGTAGAGCAAAAGGTTTTTCTATAAGAAATATAGTTTCACATTGAAGAAACAAAAATAGTTAAATGTAATTTGTGTTTAATAATATACTCACTAAAGATCGGAGCTGAGGTCTTGGGTCGATGGGGTGCCCAATGAGCATCCTTCGTAATGAGAGTGGCAACTATCCTTTCAACCAAGATCGCAAGAAACTAACTGTGGCGGAAGCTGAACTCATAGTCAGGAGTTGGCCTTTTATACGCTTACTCCGAAGGATGGGTGGTCCACTGGTTCCCAAAATGTAAAGTCTGTGCAGTCTCTCTAAGCTATGTAAGGCTGCCAATGTCCATCTCGGACATCGGAACCTACATGTAGTCTTCTACGATCGGCTGCTCCGAAACTAGTCTCTGTGGGTGGGGCAATGAAGCCATTAGATCCCCTTCAATGTACCCATAGTTTCCCTGGCAGAGGGAAATCTGGCCCATTTCTGTTCAAGCTCTTGATTTCTTTTGAAGGGCCTCCTGTCTGGATCCAATCTCCATTCAATCTGAGCCAGTTTCCCTAGGCTCTGGATTGGCCGCAATCCTGCATGACCTGGATATGAAGTGATCACGCTGAGGTCATACCCCAGAGTTGGAGGATCCGCACTTGGACGGAGCATTTAGCACGGCTGGCGAAACAGAACCCCCATAGAGGACTCTTTATAAAAGCACGAAGAACAACAAGATATTGCCCAACGCTACTGCTAAACGCGATTCTGCAGAACTGCACATATTTCAAAGAATACACCATTTAAAGGTAGCCGCCGTTTTTGAACTGAAGACCCTGACAATTTACGTGAATGCCACAACATATAATTAAATAAGAGCTGTGAGGATGGTATTCAGGTCCTTCGATAATACAGCATTGAAAAAACTAGAAGGTTTGCTGAGACTTTTAGACTACACAAAGCCCAGCTGTACAGAAACCCAATTGATTGCCTATTATATATGTGTTTGTATATTTTGTTACTTGTATGTGCGAATGACGGTCACCTGATGAAGGCAGATTGCCGAAACGTGCGTAGTCAAAAACCACCGCTTTGCCTATTTTAAAAGAAAATTGACCGGTTTAGTGTGATCTGTTTATGTCTATGTGTTGTATATATATGTGTTTTTCTATTCGTAATCTATGAACTAAAAATATTTGGATGATGAGCTAAAAAGAAAAAATGTCTATAAAAGTAATCTAAAACATAATATCAATATGAAATAAAAATGTCTTTTATATACAACAAAACTCTGATTCCATATATGTAATTCATAGTCGCAATTTTTTGGTTTACTTTTAAAGGAGAGATTTGGCAGTTATTAAGTGAGTGTTTGCTATAGTTCTTTATTTTTCCAATGACACTATTTCCCTACTTATAGCAAACAAAGTATTTGTAGGAGTCCCCTGTTTTCCAAATAATAAAGGATCCCTTGGAATAAACAGATGGTGTAGACCATTGCAAGGGCTACGCCATGCAATCTATGGGATTTAAGTACTGATCTCTTCTGCAAGTAGTTTACTCAAAATGTTGACTCTGAGACCGTCGTGGAGGACCTGCACGAGAGCCATGGAGTAGCCTTCAATCCACCTCAATCCACCTCATGCCTCTTTAATCCAGTAACAGACAAGGCCTGTCTGGTTATCCCACTCTTGCAGGTCGCTGCTTTCTCCCTTTGTAATTGGCCCAATTACAGCCCCCTGGACCCCATTCCCCAGTGCTCAGCTTTTTCCCTTTTACACATTTTATTTAAAAAAGGAAGGGGGCAGCGTGGCCCCGTTTCCTGGGCTGATTTTGGCTCTGAGGACTGCCATTTATTTTTATTTTTAAAACATGGGAGGGGGCAGAGTGGCCCACCTACCAGGTCGATTATGGCCTCAGGGATTGAATCCCCTAGGTCCTGGCCACAAAACTGGGTGAACAGCAAAACACACATGATGATGGACAGAATGTTGCACAAGGGCAAAACCTTCACCCCCAGTCACAGATCTGGGTTTAATCCATCGTTATTTTGCTCACGAAGCCACCCCAGTTCATACATGGCCATATGCAAATCAGTCTTGACCCTGTGCCTCATGGGAACAGTCCAGACCCAACTGCCAAGCCATGTCTTCCCTGGACAGTCCCACTCAGGGCACCCAGTAATTTTCGATGGGGACCGCGGGGAAGCCTGAATGCCCCGCGGTCCCTGCCGGCTCCCCATATCCTGCGGGAGCCGGCATTACTTTTGGACAGAGGGAGCTGCTGAACATGCAGATCCCTCTGTCCAAAAGCAATTCTACTCTGTTTCGTGCAAGCCAGGGCAATTGACCTGGTCTCGCTTGTATGAAGTGGAGCAGAGTTTACTATGGCTTGTCGGGAGCAGTGCTCCCGCCAAGCCACGAAAAACTGCAATGACCCGAGAGTGAGCACACCGGGAAATTTTAGGAGCCGGCCCTGGGGGGTGGCAGTTCCCAGGGCCATCAAGTGGGGGGGTTGAGGGGGGCTGCGGGGCCCCCTTCCTCTTTTCTAATTTACCCTGGGGAGGTGGTGGCCCTTGAGGCTGCGGAGTCGAGGGCACATTACCACTTTAATTATAATAATTTGGGAGGTGGTGGTCCCCATGGTGCGAGGGACTGCGTGGCCCCCACATTTTTCATATTTTGCTCCCAGGAGATGATGGACCCTGGGGCTGGGGGGCTGCGTGGGCCCCCACATCAATATAACATTTGCCCCTGGGAAGGTGGCAGTCCTCAGGGCAGGAGGGTTGTCCAGTACGACTCCCACCTATTTTTTTATTTTTTTAATGCTTTTTAGCCGTGCGGGTTCAACCGAGTCACAAGATGGCTGCCAACACTTCCTAGTTTGAAGTGTTGGCAGCTAATCAGATCGGGAGGGGTCACGATCCACTGCGTCTCTATATATTTAACTGAAATTTCTTTAAATAACGAGGATTGGTTATTTTAACGCTCCGCTTTGCATGTGAACTAGGACTATACCAGTCTGGAATGCGTTAGGCAGAACATAATAATATGATGGAACATGCTAACTTTGCTTGCTATGTTATATAACGAAAGTTACCCGGTGAGGAGTGTGCTTTGTTGTGGACAGATGTTATGTTATTGTTACGTTGTAAAGACTCACAAACAGTATCTGTAAAGATATCTAATAAACACATGAGATACATGCACAATATATTTAATCAACCTAGAAATGTAACTGGAAACTAATAATACCATGACAAAATCCATTAAAGAGGAATATAAAAATGATTGAAAATAATTGTTTTTTATATTTCCCTTCCATGTTTGTATTATTTCCCACCCAGTTCCTTTCTGTCTTCCTTCCAATATTCTTTGTTTCTTTGTTTTCTTTTTTTCCTATTCCCTATGCCATGAAGGCAATTATTTGTTCAGTGTGATGGGTGACATTCCTTTTCCTTGTGGCACATTAAGAGGTGTAAATGTCTCTGTTGCTGGTGATGTGGGGCTGAGCCCAGTCACTTGCTGTTGTAGCACTCAAGGGTTTGCTTGTAGTCAACTCTTCATGTAACCGAGTATGCTGTCAGGTAGAGTTACTTTCTTCAATGGACTAGTGTTAGGAGCAAAGTTCCCTTTGAACCTTCTTGTGTTGGTTCCTGGGGACATTGAAACCACTTTCATTTTTACAGCAGTTCAGCAAATCCTTACAACTCTGTGCGTCTTCAGCGGCTTGGCCCATGCTTCAATGCCTTCTTTCATGAAAGAAAGTACTGCCTCTGTTGCCTTTAGATTGATATCCTAAGCAGCGGCGGCTCCTTTGCAATGTCGGAGAAGCGTCGCCCCACTGCCTGGCTCATAGCCAAAATATAGCAATGTTCTAGCATCGTTTTATTTTACGTTTGCTGGCTTTGAGGCAGGCTGAAGGGAGAGGCAGTGCCAAGGCAAGGGAGCGGGGAGGAGGAGTGCTATGTGCACTCCGTAAGTGCTCATATGTGTTCGGCCAGCTGCCTCAGGCATGCCAAAACACACATGCACACTTAGGTTTCTCCAGTATGGCTGCATTGAACAGCCGGGCTGGAGAAACCCCACAGACTCCCTGGTCTGAGCGGAACGTCTTTCCAGCCCACTCAGGCCAATCCCTGGGCTGCTCTGCAGCATAGGGATTGGATGGAAGTGTGTCTCAGGGCCTCCTGGGACCAGGAAGAGGACAGGAGGCACAACACAATGCGGGAGGTGGCCTGCGGCTTCAAGTAAGTTATTTAAAAATATATATATTATTACTTACACCCCCGAGCCCCCTCCGCGCAACCCCTCCCACATTCCCTCCACCCGCCTCACCACCCTTTGCTTGTGGCAGCCGCCACTGATCCTTAGAAGACAAGTCACGTCGTCCGATCATCGAAGGACCTGCGCTCTCAGGAAGGGATCCATCTTGTGTTTTCTTGCTCCTTCTGGACGGGGACAGTATTAGAGGTAGGTTCATGTGGTATGTCCGCCACTCCTTCTGTGTAGTGCAATGAGATTTTGCCCAAACCAACAAAAAATGGTTTTACAATCTTCCAGATTGTTTGTTCTGATGTTCATAAAAATACCCTGGTCATCCCCAGTCAGTTGCACAAGATAATTTGGTTGCTGTGTTAGAAAGCGTTTGGCCAGACAGTTTGTTTTTCATTTTTCTTATACGCCTATTAGGAGAGTGAGAGCGATAGGCCAACATACGTCCTCCTGAACATTTACACTCATACACAACCAGTGGGGAAACAACCGTTACATCGCAACTTTTACAACACACTTCTATTACAACGCAACTTTTACAACGCTGGATCCATTACATCGCATGCCTTTACAACGCATGACATTACATAGCAGATGCTATTACAACGCATGCCATTACAACGTAAGTATAGGTAAGTATATCATTTTTTTAAATTTTATTTAATAATATTTAATTAATTAAATTAATAATAATTATATATAAATATATTAATTTATGTTTTTTTATATTATAAATTAAATATATTAATTTAAGTAATTTTAAAAATAAGTATGAGTATAGGAGTATATGTTTTGGGGTTTTGGGGTATTTTTAGGTTTCAGGGCTGGGTTTGGGTTTTGGGGTACAGGGGTTTTATAGGTTTTAGGGCTGGGTTTGGGTTTTGGGGTACAGGGGTATTTTTAGGTTTTAGGGCTGGGTTTGGGTTTTGGGGTACAGGGGTATTTTTAGGTTTCAGGGCTGGGTTTGGGTTTTGGGGTACAGGGGTATTTTTAGGTTTCAGGGCTGGGTTTGGGTTTTGGGGTAGAGGGGTATTTTTAGGTTTCAGGGCTGGGTTTGGGTTTTGGGGTACAGGGGTATTTTTAGGTTTCAGGGCTGGGTTTGGGATTTGGGGTACAGGTGAATTTTTAGGTTTTAGGGCTGGGTTTGGGTTTTGGGGTACAGGGGTATTTTTAGGTTTCAGGGTTGGGTTTGGGTTTTGGGGTACAGGGGTATTTTTAGGTTTTAGGGCTGGGTTTGGTTTTGGGGTACAGGGGTATTTTTAGGGTTCCGTTTTTAAAAAAAACAACTTTAAATAAATTAAATTAATTAAATTATATTATTTACAATTTATAAATTAATTAAATTAAATTAATTAAATTAAGTTAATTAAAATAAATTAATTACAATTTTAAAATTAATTACATTAAATTAATTGAATTAAATTAATTAAATTAAATTAATTACAATTTTTAAATTAATTAAATAACTGAATAGAATTAAATGTATTAAATTAAATTAATTACAATTTTAAAATTAATTTAATTAAATTAATTAAATTAAATAAATTAGTTTAACTTAATTACATTAAAAAAAAAGATATACTTACCTATACTTACGTTGTAATGGCATGCGTTGTAATAGCATCTGCTATGTAATGACATGCGTTGTAAAGGCATGCGATATAATGGATCCTGCGTTGTAAAAATTGCGTTGTAATGGAATCCGATGTAAAATTATGTGTTGTAACGCCATACATCCAACCAGTGTATCCTGACTGGGGCTGATCCTATTACGTAATCTCCTACCTCATCACAGATATATTTTCATACTAGGAGAAGACACCTCACTTATGAATAATAGTGGCATGCTTCATCATAGGTGCCTTCCAGTCATCCAAGATAGATACCAAGTTGGGAGCTCGACATAAAGTTTTTTGCTGGATATATGCTGGGATCAAGTTTATTCCATGGGTACCCACCTCATGATTAAAAAGAAATGAAACCTGGATAGGTTAACCCCTTCCATGCTCATGACGAGCTCAGCTCGCCATGCAGTACACTGCTCGTGTGCTCATGACGAGCTGAGCTCGTCATGAACAATGGGATTCAAGGGTATCAGCATCCGGGATGACTTGCCTTAGCATTCAAGGTGTTAAGAAAAGTCAATGTTTCATACATCCAGAGAGAGATTTGTTGTCTACATGTTTCAGCTGTTTTTAAAAAGCCTAAGTGGGTCTCCGGCTTTCTTCAGGACATGCAAAATCCCTGCCTAAATATAATTCTGTGGCATTCACTTCATAGTGCAGGCATAAGGCGCTTGTGACTGCCTGTTGGCTGAAAGTCTTTGATTACCTGTGAAGTAAATTGGAAAAGTTTTATCATGACTGATTGGCATTGGTATATTTTGTTAGTTCCAGATTAAAAACATTGCAGCAAACCCAATAACGATCACAGCAACAAGACATTCTAAAGTAGATGTAAACTAGTGTCCACTGCACACAATTTGTAATTTGCAAACCGGATATGTATATGCAGACCCCCATGACTATCGCTGTATGCACATATGTATACAAAGACAAATAGTGTGAACTCCACATCAGGGTCCTAACTTACCCTAGGTGGGTTTTGTTATGAGTTCATCAGCTTAGAGAGAGGAAGCACGTTCCTGTATTCACACACTTAAAAAGCAGAATTTGAGGGTAGATATTCAGGGCCTTATTTATTAGAAGTGTCACATTGTTGCGACAAAGCAGCGATGAAACACTTCTCAGTGCGCACTCCTTACGACACAATTGATGCGTCATATTTACTGTATTACACATCATGTCTCAAGGAATGACAGATACGTCAGTATTACTGACTTATCTGTCGGTGCAAAACTGAGGCATTGCTGGAGTTGTGTCTGAAGCGTGACGCCGCTCCATCAATGTTCCTTTCACATGAGGCAAGGCCCATGTGAAAGGGAGTGCGTCAGTCTTGCGTCTGCCATGAGACACATGTAAGGTTTTCACGTAATGGCGTCCTAGAAATGCCACACTGACATCTTATAGATTTCAATGCCACTTCTACGAGGCGTTGATGTAGGGGAACGCCCTCCCTGCATATATTATACCTGACAAAGGTATAATGTAGCTCAGGGGTTTATGCGTCACTTTGTAAATAGGGTGCAAAATGGCACATCCTATTATGCCACTGCTACGTCACAAAAAGTGACGCAACAGCAGTGCAAAAGTGACGGAGAGGCTCATAAATTACCCCCTCAGTCTTGTACATTTAATGCTTTTCAATATTTCAGGGTTCAATAGGCAATACGGTAAGGGACAAACAATTTGCAAAGCATGCAGGATATTACAAACAACACAAGGCTTTGGCTTTTAAATCTTCTCTGATCGAGATTACTTTATTAACAGGTTTGATATATCCACCGTAAGCATTCTTCCTCACAACCACAACAGTGGGGGCTTGACAACACTATCCCATTGATAACAATGTTATGAACTTTATTATGTATGAGTGAAAGTGACTCCCTCCATGCAATACAGAACTAAATGGAACAATATTGACGGTAAAAACACAGCAAAGTACGAGGCTCAATGCTAACAATGCTAACTTATGCCAATTGTGAGAGCACTGACACTGAGGCGTGTTTAGCTGGACTCAGTGCACCTTCAGAGTTGAAAAACCAGCAGCATCAGTCCAAATGTTTGGAGGTTTTTATGCAAAAAGAGATATTTCCCTACAATCAGAAAGAATGTTCTACTTGCACAACTTTCCAGTTTATCTTTCACACCACTTTTGCAAACATTTTCTGCACTTTGTGAGATTGTTTTTCACTGCACTGCAAGACAGTTTCCACTTGTACTGAATCAAGCCGTAAAATGTTTGCAGACTTTTTCCTCTGCTTTTTGTGCTCTATGACATTGTGCACAATAGCACTGTGTTTTGCAAAGTAGGTTTTACACAGATTAATTTTGTTATGGTTAAATAAGGATATATGCAACATGAATTGTGGCAAAAGTCTTGATTTTTCACATGCATTTGGAAATGGGAAAAAGTTTACAACTTTTGCAAAGTTGGAAAATGTTCCATATATCTCTATGAATGATAAACGCATGGACCACCTGTGAAGTGGCCTAAGCATTATATACAAAAAAATACATAAAGAAGCATTTCTCTAACAAATATGCAAATGCTGAAATATTTTATTAAATTCACAAACACATCTTAAAAAAATGTTTCTTTTATTTTAATGGGAAGCTTGGAGCTTTTCTAAATTCAGATAAGGCCACTCATCAGTATATTATGCCACTCATAGTATATTATGTCTGATGCACGTGCACTGCTCCCACAAATCAATCTTAAGTTACTAACCTATTTTTTAACCTCCAGTTTCCAATTCCTTCACATTTAGAGAGTGTCTTAAATTTATCAATTTTACTTTTTGATTCATTTATATACACTTTATGAATCTGTCAATATTATTTCATTTTCTAAGCAGTCGCATACCCCAAGGGGTCCCCGGACCACAGGTTAAGTTCCACTGGTGCTACTAGCAGTGAGACACTACATTTCCCCTACAGGCATCGAACATTGCTACAGTGCAAACAGAGAGGGCTGCAAAACGTTAGTTTACAAATTGCAAAGGTGCCAAAAAATCCTTACACAAGTCCTCCTCAAAAGCAAACCCTGGGAATCAGACTGGCATTGAAAACACACATTCACTATGTGACACATAAAAGCCATTTCAAAGCGCTGTCAAGCAGGAGACAATTCCTGATACACTCAAGCCTCAATCCGATGAAATCACAAATCCGCTTAGAACTGGTAAAAGATCAGATATTGTTCATATTTGCGTTTCCATCTCATTTTTCAGTGACACGCCATACTGTGCTTTCTTTCAGAAGTGAGTTTTGGCAAGGCAGTCCTGTCTTTCAAGACAAAGGTCTAATTAAAATATGACAACAGGTGCGCGCGCACCTGGCCTGCTCTGAGTTCCGATCTGGGCACCACTCAGGCCAGTAGGTCTAAAAGGGCTTCAGCCCCCACCCGTCGGGTGTCTCATCCCGGGCTGTTGCAGCTCGAGCTGCTGTGGGCTCGGCTGGACAGTGTCTGGAGGCTTATCCCCGGCACAACCAAGTTTTTCACAGGTCTTTACAAAGGTATGTAAATATGCAAATGATCTTTAAACTGGTTACTGAGGCTTAGTTTTTTTCTGGTTCAAGTACTCCCTGGTCACCTCACTCACCCTGCAGGCACTCCTTTTACCCTACTCTCACACTGTTACATTGCTCACCGTGCACTCACATGGGCACTTCTACCACCCACACAGTGCAGAGGGTTAATGTGCCTGCTACAAAGAATGTGATCGATCAGATCAGACACATTGTGACTCTGTCTCTCCACCATTGTCAGGTGCTAGATGAGTGAAAAACAACTCAGGTTATTCCACTAAAAAAAAAAAACAACATCCACATCTCTCAATTCCAAAACCTGCGTCCCATCTCCCTTCTGCCCTTCTGCTCTAAAATTGTGGAAAAGGTGGTCAATGTGCAACTCATGACATACTTGGAGGAGGAATCTCTCCTTCACCCCACTCAATCGGGTTTTAGAGCCGGCTACTCCACGGAGTCAGCCGTCCTCTATTCTACGGAGTGCCTAAGACAGATGGCGGACGAAGGACAGACAGCAGCGTTGATTCTATTAGACCTGAGTGCAGCCTTCGACACTGTGCTGCACACAACGCTGCTGTCGCGTCTCTCTGAAATGGGAGTAGTGGGATCGGCCTATGCCTGGATTCAATCCTTTCTGGCCAACAGGAGCTTTCAGATGCACTGTCCCCCTTTTAAATCCTCTGTGCGGAAGCTGTGCCATGGGGTTCCTCAGGGCTCAAGCCTGAGCCCTACTTTGTTCAATCTATACATGGAACCCCTGGCTCACATAGTGGAACTGTATGGGGTAGGTATTGTCAGATATGCTGACGATACCCAACTGATGATTAGACTCACAGACAGAAGTGAAGATGCCATCAACTTTTCCAACTGCCTGTCAGCTGTGGGAAGATGGATGAATAAGAACTGCTTACGCCTAAACGGCGAAAAAACAGAACTGCTGGTCGTGGGGAAGTCGCCTGCAGTTTGGTCGCATATATGGTGGCCCACCGAACTGGGGAACCCCCCACTTCCTGTCGAATCCGTGAGAAATCTAGGAGTCATGCTTGACTCTGATCTCTCATGCAAGTCCCACGTCAGTAAAGTGACAGGCAGGTGCTTTGGCATACTGAAAACTCTTCGAAAAATCTTAGACCTCCTTCCCATCAGTGCAAGAAAGACCATTGTTCATGCCCTTGTCACACCCCATCTTGACTATGGTTATGTTACACTAGTGGGCCTGAGTCAAAAGCACCTCCACCAACTGCAGTGCGTTCAGAACGCAGCTGCACGCTTGGTGCTCAACCTTCCTCGCAGCGCCTCTGGGAAGACTGCTTTAACCAAACTCCACTGGCTCCCAGTTAGGGAGCGCATTAAATTCAAGGTTCTCTGCTTCGCGCATCGTATAGCTTATGGCAAATGCCCAGGCTACCTGCAAAACCTCCTTGTTGTCCACCGTCCCATCCGGAACCTGAGATCGTCCGGAACAATGCTGTTCAAGCCCCCTCGTATCAGACGTGCCAGGATGGGCGGTCGCTCGTTTAGGCATTTGGCTCCCAAACATTGGAATGCGCTTCCGCTGGATCTCCGTATGAAACCCTCGGAAGCCAGATTCCGCGGTAAACTTAAAACGCTCCTCTTCCCTCTGACCTAATCTTTTCTGTCAAGGCCTTGGCCTCCCCCCCATCACTGCCTCTGGACGATTTAGTAGCTTCTAGCGCGGGGACACACTGTTTTGTGCAGCCAGGCGCTTTAGAAATGTCTTATTATTATTATTATTATTATTACCATGCAGATCACAGAACTGAGTGTGAGTAAACTATGAGTAGCGCTATTAAAAAATGAAATGTTTGTCAGAAAGGTGCTATAGAGAGATGAGGTGCATTGTTGGTGAGTGGTAGTGAGGGAATTCAAGGAGAAGGAGGAAATGGGGGAGGGGGAGCCAAAAAAGACTGTTGCACTATGTACGATCAGTGCTAGGACCAGCCCTGGCTGGTAGTATTAGCGCCCCCCCCGGTGTTCAGGTCGTGTTCAACCCCTGGCACCACTGTCATAGAGTAAGTAAGATCTTTGCATGCTCCCTGTGTGTATGAAAATAACAGATATTGCTCAGGGGACTAGCTATATTAACCCCTTCCACACTGATGACGAGCTGGGCTCGTGATGGCGTAGCCTCCTCGCACGCTGATGACGAGCCCAGCTCGTCACGTAACATGCGCTTTTAAAAATCTCAGCGTACGAGCGGAATTCCGCTAGCGCGCATGAGGTTAAGAGATAAACCTTAAGCTCAAACCTACAACGAATCAGCAGACTAAAGTTGCACAGGCTGAATGAAAATCTGATTTTGCGCCTAAAATATAAAATGGAAAAAATATAAAAGCACCCATTATTGAGCTCTGATCTCCAGTTTTCTGCCTTCGCTTGAATTCTCTTGAATATTGCTACCAGATTGAACTGACCCCATGCCTGGACATATCTTATTAAGGATATCGGATAAAATACTGCTAAACCCTTATTGTGGGGTATTTCCCAAATTGCAGCATGTATGCATGGAGATTTACCCTCCTATCTGATACTTCAGGAGATTCGATGAGTTTCTTTTTGGCCTTCATTGAGAGTTTTTTTTTTCCTGAGCTACTTTACATGAATACAGAGACACTATTCTTTATGTTTAATCTAAGCCCTGGTGAAGTTCCTTCACAGGAACGAAACGTATTGGCTAAAGGCCATTTACATTTTTTGAAACAAATAAAGAAAACTGCGGGACTCAATTTGAAGACTCTGACTCCTTTCCTGGTGCACCTTCCTTTCTCACGAAAATTTGAATTCTCTTGAATTTTGCTATTTCTTAGCCTCCACAAGGTACCAAAATGCAATGTCCAGCCAAAAGGGAAACTACATCCTTTTCCATTGTGTGACACTGAACCTGTCAACAAGTGCTACCTGTTTGGAGTTGAAACCTAAAAAAATAAGGAGGCCTCTTAGGCCTCTTTTAAGAGTTCGGAGTAAACATATGCAGCATTTCGGAGGAGCGGGCAGGAATTACCATGAATCCTCTTGGAATGGGGAATAACTGCGAGGAGCCGCTGGATTAACTGCACATAATGCTGTTCAGAATTCCCAATTCAATTGGGGTTTAACAGTCCCATTTATCACATGATCCAAGCAGATGGTAAATTGGGGTGGGCGTGACTCTTGTAATTGCATGTAGCGTAACCAGGCAGAATTACCCCAACATTCAGTGAGATTTAGAGGAATTACACAAAAAGAGTATTTTTTCATTTAGCACTATTTTCTTAAAGTAAAATGCCCCCTTGCGTCCAAAACGGACGGGCTAAGAAATAGTGCTTCATACAACAGAAGTTGAATAGTGACCACAAACAGCCGCTCACTCTTGCTAAATGCGCACTTAGGTAGAATTTTCCCCCAACTTACTCTGGGATTTATCACTAGTTGCTTGGCGCACAAACCACCTTTGTGCCTAAAATGGGCGTGAGGATGCATTTTGCACTAAGAAGTAGCTCTAAACTAAGGCAACAGAATTTGAATAGTGAGCAGCCACTAGCGGTTGATAAATGAACTCTCTCAGTAGGATTTTTCCCCCCAAATTACTCTTAACTATGCAAGCAGTCAGAATCTCGTTATTATCCGTGATTCTGCGTAAAAGAAAAATTACAGAAATTACCTAAATTACTCTGGCGTAATTGAAATTCCACCCAGACCCAGTGGTAAGAGGGAGTATGAGCTTCTGTGGGGCGTGAGGTGATGGGGGAAGGGCGTTGGGAGAGCAAAGGAGGAAGAGAAAGATTAGTTCTAGTAGAGAGGGGCATTAAATACTCACTCTTTGTCGTAGATATAAGTCGGAGTGGAGTACTGGGCGTGGCTTGACTTATGTTGCAGCCAAAGGCTCTTGCCATTTTACCCGGCTTAAATTGGGTACGATATTCCTTCAGCCGAGAGAAAAATGACTCCAGGAACACCGGGCCAGTTGTAATCAATTAGAGCAGGATCTCACCACTTGCGTAACGAAACTTGAGGGGGACCCCCTGCAAGGTACCTGGAGAGGCCCAGTCTCAATCAGGAGTTCTCCGTCCAGAGTAGGGGGCTGATAGGGCCCCCTGGAACTTGGGGCCCCACCCACACCGCAGGGGAAGCGAGGGCCTGTGTTATGCCACTGGATCCCGCCCAGGGACACCGCTCTGTCTGACCAGTAATCTGGCCCATACAGCCTTGCTCACTTTCTGTTCCTGTCTGCTACTATCTTCCGGACTCCTTAGCCCAGAATTGTTCCGGGGTACAAAATGGTAAGACCCTGGCAACCACCGATTAGAGTCAATGGCCACTCGTCATGTACTCCCTTGTCTCCTGTTCCATGCCTGTCTTGGGAATTACAAGATGAGCCAAAATGGCGGCCATTTTCTGGTCCCAGGGCCGTGGATTTCTGATCATCAGTAGCACTAGGGGAAACCACTGCTTCCTGTTCATCTTCTGCACTAGCCTTCAAGGGGTTTCATTTTAGGACCAGGAAGCAGACGCAGAAAGCCTTAAGCATTTATTGTCCCACACGTGAAGCTCCCTTGTTTACTGACTGTAAACCACGCGTTTGCAAATAAGGCCTGTTTCTTCCCGCGTGCTTTCAATGGCTTTTGCGGTTTCCTTTCTATGTTTGTTGACGCTTCAAGTCATGGGAGGTGTGGTGTCTTTTCCCCAATCGTCTACGGAATGTTGTCTCTGTTTCCTTGAAACCTTTCTCTGTTTGCATACGTCAATTCACTTATATATGTGTTGGTAAAGGGCCATTCAGCGCCGACATACCACTTCCACCGCACGGTGAATGGATAATAAACCAAGGCAAATATTCACATTGCAGGGCAAACCCCCTGCTTTTCTTTCCTCTCTTCCTCCTTTGCTGATCCATCACCCTAACCAAACTATCAAACGTTTGTTGTCTCCCCGTCCCCCCCTGCTGCTCCTGGCCTTTCTGCCTCGTCGTGAAATCTGTCTTCCAGAAAAACAAAGTAAGGTGTTAAGTACACCCCCTCTAACAGACATTGGATCTGGGGAACAGGTTCCTCTGCTTGACAGCCTGTGATTCTGGGAAATTCACTTACTCTCTCTCCCCCACCCCCGTGTGTCATGTAACTGGCCTTAGCATCGAGTTCGCTCTGTCTAAAACTGGAAAAAAAACTGTTCACTCTGAAATCTAATAATACCTGGTCCATTTAGCCCCTCTGTTCATCTCTTCCTTTACCTGTATGATGCCATAAGGCCCCTACTGCCATCTCATTCTTTTTCATTTTTCATTTTTAAAAGCACAAGGCTAATCCTGATACCCAATAATGTACTCCACTTATCACCAACCTTGGTTTCCAGCAGTACCGCACACGTACTAACTTTGGTTATGGTTTTGTAGAGTACTATCTTATATTGTAGCATTTATAAACCACTTTTCTACCCGTAAGGATGCCTCAAAGATCTTTTGGAGTGTTCGAGTAAGCATCTACTTAGAGTATATGATGCATGGCTGGTAGAGTGTGTGTTCCGTATCGTGGTCTCTGTTGGAAGTTATTTGGAGCTGTGTGTCAGGTTCAGAGGCTTGGTCCAAACATACAGTAGTAAATATGTGGCTGTGCTTAACCATGGCATGAAGCAGAAAGATGTGGGAAACTGAACCACATTTGCCTAAATTTCCCCTACTATTCTCACCATCATCATTTGTTATGGTGACTGAGGGGTGAGCTTTCCCCATTGTGTTTTTTGGGCAGGTGTAGGCTGGTTGCCTGGGCTAAGAAAGGGCATGACCCAATGCAAATTATCAGGGACAGTTCTGGGAAACATCCTTTACAACGAAACTTTTACAACGCAGTGCTATTACAACGCAGGTTTTACAACGAAAACCATTACAACGCATTGCGCTGGGGGGCGCTCTAGGATAGGGAATAGATTTAATTTACTATCCAACACCTTCCCTAGTGTCCACGGGGACTGGAGTTGGAATAGTAAATTAAACTATTCACTATCCAGCACCCCAAAGCACTATGCGTTGTAAAGGTTTGCGTTGTAAAACTGGCGTTGTAACAGCATGCGTGGTAAAAGCATGCGTTGTAACGTCATACATCCACAGTTCTTACATAGTGCACTCAAGCAGAGATGCTCTTAAATTAGAAGGTCAAGCTATCCCATTCATATATGGGATTATGGGATCCACCTAGGGTTGGAAATTGTGTGACACAAGAATATCGAGAGACGCTTTTATATGAGTCCCAGTGGCACAGGGCAGTGAAGGTGCAGTAACCCTAAGAAATCAGAAGATGCTTCTCAGGACAATCAAGAGACACCACTTTTTTGTAGGTGCATGAGGTCCATATAGAATTAAAATGTGGCAACCATAGGAACCTGGTGACATCACTTCTAAATGAGCGTCTGCGGCCCACTCTGGAACAGAAGATGCTACATCCTAGTTTTTTGGTTTAGGTTATTATTGATAAATATTCTCGGTTTGTTGAAGTCGCTAAAGACAAAAAGTCCATGTTGGGACAAAAAGTCCCTTGCTTGGCTCTGAAGAGTGTGCTGCCCTGCCTTTGTTGTTTTTACTGTTAGTGTCTTTGCCTTCAGTGAGCCCAACAATTCATCAAAATCGCTGATGCACCTCAATGTTGAATTGATGTAGACCTCAGAGGATTGCTCTAAAGTCGAGAAAGCACTCATTGTCCAGTATTTGGGGGATCATTGATAGTAACAGCATGATCCTACTAAAGGCATAATCCTTTCTGCCTGTCTTCTTCAGTGGGGGGAGAGGGTCAGCCCCATATATAATTTTTTGTGCGCGCCCCTTAAACATTTATTGACACATGATTAGAATATGTGTGAAATAATATGTACACTTGGGAGGAGCTGTGATTCAAGGCTAGAGTCTCCCCGACTACCACTCTCCTGCCAGACTGTGGACTGAGTATGGAACAAGCGTCCTGTTGGAAGGCTTTCATGGAGAATCCTGTCTGTCGCTGAACGGGGTTATTGGACAATATCTTACAGAGAAGATTCTGCCGCCTAGAAAGAAATGAACAGCCCAGCTGCATGAGGACCTGTGGAAGATGTTGTAGCTGTGAAGTCTGTGCTGATGCAGGCCACAATGTCACTAAGGTGCTGTCCAGGGAAAACATCTACACATGCCTGCATCACTCAGGGCCCATGGGAAGTATTAGCACTGCAGGGAAACCAGAGTATTTCCTCATTTGTCTCCTGGACCTTTGACAACACCCTTAGTTCCATCTCCTGGCCTGGAAAAATCTGAAGGGTAACTAAGTGACGCGACGCGGAGTCTGTAACTGTATCTAAATCCATTGCATGGTTGCACCACTGTGAAAACCAAACTGTGACTCGTGACCTCAGAGACCCAGACTTGCAAATGTGGCATTCACACTGATGTTCTTAGATTTTTTTGCAGAATGTGCGGTGCAAAGAAGCCCAATGATTACCCTCAGTGAAGACTTACTTGAGCATGTTATGATAGTATTTGGATGGGGTTTGGCAACTTGTCTCATCCATGACCAAAAGAACCAGCAAAGTAACAAGTGCAGAGAATGATCTTTTGTGCATGAAGCCATACCAGAAGGTTGTCATGGTAAGATTTCCAGAACAGATTTTTTAAAGTGTTTCTTGGGAAATGCACTCTGAACATGAAGGATTTCAATTGACCAAAATTCATGCTTGGATGAAAGCAATGGAAATTTGCTAGAGAAACAGAGGGGAGAATGGTGATGTTCTGGCAAGTCCATACACCTGTCGAGAACAGGGTGCAGGTGTGCTGTTTGAACACTTAAGATGATGAAGATGCAGCTTCAGCTGCATTCCTACAAGATCATGAGAGTGCAACTGCACTAAATATACCCGTCTGAGAAGGGAAAAGTGCAGCAGCAATATTGCTGATCGTTCCCGAAAAGGTGAAGTGTGGCATGAGAAACAGACTTATACAGAAAACCTTAAATAACTTTGTTTACTAAACCCAGCCAATGTGGAACTGAAACCCAACTGTGCCGGGCCAATACTGGATTGTTCAGAGAAGCTCAAATGAGTGATGCTTAAAGCAAAAGCACAAGGATGTCTTCTACATGAACCTTTTCGTATGTGAGGTACCTCTAACTTGAGCCATCAAACTCTGTGAATATCACCACAACCACAACACTCCCCAACCATAAGTTGGAAGACCAGATGTCCCTTTTACTCTTTTTGTACTTGGTAACATTTGGCAACGTTCAGTCTGCACAATCTTCTAAATGCACTATATCTAGGCTTTCCTATTTTCAGTTTCTATTTTTCGTAAATTCTGGTGTTTTTTTCAGTGTTTTCAAGTGATTTCAATACCTTAAAAAAACAGTTGTTATCAGTGGTTACACATTTTCGCACCACTAAAAACAACGGAAAAAGTGTTTTTCCGGTGTTTGTGGAAAGTATTGCTTTTATTATTGCTTGCTTTCTGCACTGATAGCACATGGTAGATAGAAAGTGTACGTGTAGTGTATATGAGGTCCAAATAGATTTTTGCAAATGAAACTTATTGTAGTACACAATACAATACTTCTTCAGTGAGTCTTTGGTCATGTGCACTCGCTCTTTCTTTCCCATGTAAACTTCTGTGAAAAGGCTGTCTCAACATTGGTACTTGAGAGGGGCAATGCCAAAACATACAGTGCACAATTTGTTAAGTCTGGCCACTGACATAGCTTTGCATGCCAATACTGGTGCACTTGAAGATTGCGATTCTCAGGGCAGGTTCTAAAACATATGTGGTGAGATGGGCCCTTATGCCCTCATAGTTATTGAAGCGGTCAAAAATGAAGGAGCACTTTTGAAACTACGGAGGAAATTCACCTTTATTGAAGGGATCTAGAACTTGTACAGAGAACCACAGTGTGGTTTCATTGACTTCAAATGCCATTGGTGGTGAAGGGACATTTCTATGCATCATTGCAAGCCATTGCTCATACATTGTAAAAGAAACATTCCTGAATTGCTCTTCAATATTGCTTTGCTTACCAAGTGGCAAGCACTCTAACATGGAACATGTTGTAGTGCCAAAGTCACTATAGGTGTAGCCCAGCCTACTCTCAAGGAGATGTTTCACATCTACACCAATTATGCTGAACACTTGGCTGATAAGGGTTTTTTCAGACTCTAGTTTTTTTATTATGTCCACTACAGCAGTTATGTTTTTCTATAAAAATCTAAGAATGCAGTAGAGTGTACTTTTTCACATCACTATCAATATGCGACCAAAGATCCTCACATTTCTTGCCTTTGGCATAATCTCTCAGCAAACATTCAGTAATAGGTTGCCACATGGATAATATAGCATTCATAGCCCCTTGGGCTGAGTACCATCAGCTAAGGGACACAGTTGGGATGACTCTTTCTTTGATGCCACACAAAGCACGAAATGATAAATATTTGCGTTTTAGTTCCTGTCCATAAGAAAACAGTGCACCAGAATGGACTAAAAAGTTAATAGAATACCTTATTAACTCTGAAGATTGTACATATACTTTCAGCATACCATCTAACAAGTGGCAAGGATATCTTACAGGGAATCACTTCAGCTCAGGTATAGAGTTTTATTAACTCTGAAGATTGTACATATACTT
Organism: Lissotriton vulgaris; assembly: GCF_964263255.1. NCBI lineage: Eukaryota > Metazoa > Chordata > Amphibia > Caudata > Salamandridae > Lissotriton > Lissotriton vulgaris. Next base: position 68,611,148 of record NC_141698.1, read on the forward strand.
TCAGCATACCATCCAACAAGTGGCAAGGATATCTTACAGGGAATCACTTCAGCTCAGGTATAGAGTTTTATTAACTCTGAAGATTGTACATATACTTTCAGCATACCATCCAACAAGTGGCAAGGATATCTTACAGGGAATCACTTCAGCTCAGGTATAGAGTTGTATTAACTCTGAAGATTGTACATATACTTTCAGCATACCATCCAACAAGTGGCAAGGATATCTTACAGGGAATCACTTCAGCTCAGGTATAGAGTTTTATTAACTCTGAAGATTGTACATATACTTTCAGCATACCATCCAACAAGTGGCAAGGATATCTTACAGGGAATCACTTCAGCTCAGGTATAGAGTTTTATTAACTCTGAAGATTGTACATATACTTTCAGCATACCATCCAACAAGTGGCAAGGATATCTTACAGGGAATCACTTCAGCTCAGGTATAGAGTTTTATTAACTCTGAAGATTGTACATATACTTTCAGCATACCATCTAACAAGTGGCAAGGATATCTTACAGGGAATCACTTCAGCTCAGGTATAGAGTTTTATTAACTCTGAAGATTGTACATATACTTTCAGCATACCATCCAACAAGTGGCAAGGATATCTTACAGGGAATCACTTCAGCTCAGGTATAGAGTTTTATTAACTCTGAAGATTGTACATATACTTTCAGCATACCATCTAACAAGTGGCAAGGATATCTTACAGGGAATCACTTCAGCTCAGGTATAGAGTTTTATTAACTCTGAAGATTGTACATATACTTTCAGCATACCATCCAACAAGTGGCAAGGATATCTTACAGGGAATCACTTCATCTCAGGTATAGAGTTTTATTAACTCTGAAGATTGTACATATACTTTCAGCATACCATCCAACAAGTGGCAAGGATATCTTACAGGGAATCACTTCAGCTCAGGTATAGAGTTTTATTAACTCTGAAGATTGTACATATACTTTCAGCATACCATCTAACAAGTGGCAAGGATATCTTACAGGGAATCACTTCAGCTCAGGTATAGAGTTTTATTAACTCTGAAGATTGTACATATACTTTCAGCATACCATCCAACAAGTGGCAAGGATATCTTACAGGGAATCACTTCAGCTCAGGTATAGAGTTTTATTAACTCTGAAGATTGTACATATACTTTCAGCATACCATCCAACAAGTGGCAAGGATATCTTACAGGGAATCACTTCAGCTCAGGTATAGAGTTTTATTAACTCTGAAGATTGTACATATACTTTCAGCATACCATCCAACAAGTGGCAAGGATATCTTACAGGGAATCACTTCAGCTCAGGTATAGAGTTTTATTAACTCTGAAGATTGTACATATACTTTCAGCATACCATCCAACAAGTGGCAAGGATATCTTACAGGGAATCACTTCAGCTCAGGTATCAATTTTGACAGGTCATCATGTGAAAAGCATTTTACAAACAATGTCAAGGTAGTAATGTAAAGGAGGCGCACCTCATATGCAAGTATGGTCAGAAGGAAACACACATTCAAAGGATTCAAAACGTCATCATTTTCTAAGGTATCAATTGAAATTGGTGCTTCTCAGGATAAATATGCACCCTACTACCTAGATGCTCAACACATCGTTTTTGCCATGCAAATTCTATGAAACAACTTCTTGATATACAAATATTCCGGCACTCAAAAGTAACTTAATGTGTCAAAATTTATTCAAAAGAAGACATTGAGTATATTGACTCAAATATCACTGACAATCCACAATTTCTGGTTCTCACAAAGAGTTTTAATACCAGGCAATGTGCAAATCATTGACATTTTACAAGAACATACGGTTTTGAAACAAAGTTCATGAGCAAAGACCAACAGAGGACAAGAAATATCATAAATGAATATTGATAGTCTTTGAGCCCTTTTCTTCTTGGTCCACAAAGGACAACAGCCGACACGTGTTTCGTCACGTCATGTGACTTTCTCAAGGCTTATTCAATTCCAAAAGACGGAATGTCTATTACTCGTGGTCTAGTATCACAGCTAGGATGATAACCAATGATTTATTAAAGAGATTTCAAGATCCTATTCATGCGTCCTGGAAGTTGGAAAGTCACATGACGTGACGAAACACGTGTCAGCTGTTGTCCTTTGTGGACCAAGAAGAAGAGGGCTCAAAGACTATCAACATTCATTTATGATATTTCTTGTCCTCTGTTGGTCTTTGCTCATGAACTTTGTTTCAAAACCGTATGCACTTGTAACATGTCAATGATTTGTACATTGCCTGGTATTAAAACTCTTTGTGAGAACCAAAAATTGTGGATTGCCAGTGATATTTGATTCAATATACTCAATGTCTTCTTTTGAATACATTTTGACACGTTAAGTTACTTTTGAGTGCCGTGATATTTGTATATCAAGATCATGTAAAAAGCAGCGAGTCTCCTAAGACCCCCAAAGCTGCCCAGCGCAGGGCCACCTTTAATTCACTTTGGATTCTCTGACAAAATAATGAGGCAGGCACTGGAAAATGGAAGGCAAGAAAAAGGTTTATTACTCTCGAGAGGAGACCAGGTCAACTGCAGACACCGGGATGTTTCAGGGAGGTGTTCTGCTGGCAAATCCTTAGGCTCTTCTTTTTTTACAGGTTTGCCACAATGCATCTGTTTCATTTATCATGGTTACAAGCTTGGAGTCTCCGCCCCGGGCAGGTTGTCACACAAGCCCAACATTGTTTCAATAACATGGTTACACAAGCCCAACATTGTTTCATCAACATGGTTACACAAGCCCAACATTAATTCTCCCCCTACCCAGGTCAAAACAGACAATTCAATCCTGCAGCTGGACCTTGCTTCAGGGTCTAAAACATGTGAGACCGGCCAGATCTAAGAGTCTGTTCTGTTGATAAAAACAGGTCCCATTGTTGGCAAAAACAAGTCTTGCTGTGTGCAGTGCAATAAACCATGTTTGCAAGAGTCTGTTTGGTATTTGGTACCTGTTTGTGTAAGAGTGTCCATGGGTTTGCCTGTAAACAGAAAATTTGAGTACAAGCAAAGTTGCCGAATTGTTTTTATAAAGTGTATTACTATTTAATCATTTGCAGATACTAAAATGTTTTGACATTGATTCTGTGTTGTGGTGGCACCTTAGATAATCACACTTCATGCTCAGTTTCTGTGTTTCCTGAGTGCTTGTACAGTCAACATCTTTCCAAATGTGGCCTCCATTTCAGGCCTTGGAGGTGCCTAGGTATATCAAAGAAAAATAATATTTGGTGGCTGTTAAAACTCAGAGATACTATTAAGAATAAGAGAAGTTCAACATTCTGGTGTCACAAACCTGGACAAGAAGAGATCTTCCCCTTGACTGTAAAAAAGTTGATTCTTGTACTAAGGGTCTGATTTAGAGTTTGGCGGAAAGGTAGCCTGCCATAAACATGAGGGAGTACCCTTAACAAACCTTTGATACGCCCATCTTATTTAGGGATGGACGGACATCTTTTGGCAGAGCCTTCTTTGGATCAGTTGATGGAATACTTCCTCCAATGGCTCAGTGGAGTAGGACCCAAAATTCCACAACTTACCAGGAATAATGGCTGAATGTGTCACGTAACAATATGAATCTTGCTAAAATTCCTTGAGGGAGAGCCCTGAACCCACTGTATATTTTATTAAGTCTTCTTAAGCTGACCAACAATACTTGCCAGTGAACAAAAAAAAAGCCCTATTGAATGTATACTTATGAGAATAATGACACCACATGTCATGGTATTGTGCCAGCAGAGAGAAGGGACCCCCACAAGCAAGTAATTTTAATGCACCTCTGAAGATGGCGCCCCCACCACCCCCACTTTTTTAAGTATTAGCCCCCCCCCCCGTAGTTTGGTTCTAGTTGCGCCCCTGTGTAGATCTAACACTAGAAATATTGCTTTGCAGACTTCCAAATGTAAATGCAATGTTGGGACATGTGCCGTACCATCCTCTCTTCTACCTTCCTACTTTCAGTAACCAACTACGTCACTTCCTTGTCACATACTTTTTTCTAAATTTCAAACAGCGCATTTTTGTTGATTTTTCACTGTTGAAAGAACCATTTTTTCAAAGAATAGATTTCCCTGACATGCATTTGCATGTCAGAAATCCATTGGTTTTGTCAATGTGTTTTAAAAACATGTTACACAGCGGCGCTAGCTGCTGTACAACATGGCTTAAAGTTTTTATTTTTAAATGCTATGACTCGGCTAGCGTTAACTGCATCATAGTGCTTTTTTTGTTTTTAACTTTAAGCCATGTGCATAAAAAGCCACATTGAGGAAGGTACAGGGGAGGAGGGAGGGAGCAGGACGGACAGTACATATTAATAAGCCACATTGAGCAAGCAGCGGAGGAGATGGGAAGGAGCAGAATGGACAGCAGGGGAGGGGGGATGGAAGGGCTGTTGAACACAAGGGAGCAACAACAGATGGGGGCATGTGAGAACACACCCACAACAAGTGGACAGTGTGGAAAAAGCAGCACGAGGGAGCCGGAGGGAGGCAAGGAGAGTGCAATCAAGAGGAGACTGAGTACAAACACATGCACTCATATGCAGTGCTGGGAAGAAAGTGAAAAAAGTACCTCAGAAGGGCGCTGCCAGTGGAAGGACACTGGCTGCCAGTCACTATCTGTCAGCCGGAAACAGTACTTGGTCCAAGCTCCAGGGAACAGCAGAGAAAGGGGAAGCGAAACCTGAAAATGTGACCCTGATGCTGTTGACCAGTGAGAAACCAGAAAATAGGAGTAACAGGGAAGCCTACGAATGGTAAGTAAAGGGCGGGCTGTAATCCCCTTTTAAGATTTTATTTTAGATCCAAGAGATTTCACACCAAAGCCTAAAGATCGATGAAATAAAAGTTACCATCCAAGAAAGCAGCATAATCTAGCAACCACTGTTCCACTACAGAGCAGGATGGTCCCTGGCACAGCAATGACCACTCAAACACCATTTGAACATAAAATGTTTTGTTTTCGTCTTGAAACTTTCAGTGATGGCTTGGGCTCTTAACTTTAGATTACAAGTGTTCCAAGATTTTGGACTTCGAGTGGGACAAAAGCCTAATTTATGCCACTAGCCATGGTAAATGCCTAGGAAGCACCTTCGGGGTCAGTACACAGTTTATTCCTCATCAATCTGTAAGGTAAACCATAGAAGCAGAAAGCAGGAGCTGAATTAAAGAAGCAAGGTCTCGGTTCATCTTATCATATGTCTCTTGCACACATCCCTGTCTTTTACAAAGAAGAAGGCAGCTAAAAGGAAAACTAAAGTGGCAACTCCAGCCAGTGGTGGTGGAGGGGGTCATAGGAGTGGAATGCGAAGCATTTCCAGGGCAACTGGGGCAGCCGTGGAACAAGAAGCAGTTGCATGAGGAACTCGGCATCTGATATCCATTTTAGGTCGAATCTGGTATGCTAAAGACATCTTGGGGACATTCAGAAAGCTGACATACGAATGCATTCCCTCCATTGCTTATCATTGGCTTTGTGGATTGTAACTCACATTGTCTGGCATTCTATTTGCTGCCTTTATTTGCTTTAGGCTGTCCAGCTTGAGTTCGTCCCTCCCATTGCCCAAACTTTATTTACTGTATACTTGCACAGACTTGCTTTCTGTAAATAGGCATTTAAATCTTGCTATTAATCAGTCACATTTTCTGTGTATTGAAAGACAGAGGTCAAAAGTCAGGCTCTCTCTTCCAGGGAGTTTGGGGCCAGATGTAGGTAGGCCGTTACCGATCGGTAACGGCCGAAAATACCGATTTTGGGCCCTTACCGATCGGTATACAGCCATCGAGATGTAGGGCAAAGAAAAAAGTCAAAATCGGAGCGAAAACCGATTCGGAATGAGTACCGAATGGAAAAGAATCCGATACGTACATACCGAAAATCGGATATGTAACGAATCGGTAACACACCGAATCGGATGCAAACACCGAATCGGTCCATGTACCGAATCGGTAGTGACACCGATTCGGAAAATAACCGAATCGGTCCATGTACCGAATCGGTAGTGACACCGATTCGGAAATTATCCGAATCGGTCCATGTACCGAATCGGTACTGACACCGAATCGGAAATTATCCGATTCGGTCCATGTACCGAATCGGTAGACACACCGATTCGGAATAAAGCCGATTCGGTCCATGTACCGAATCGGTAGATACACCGATTCGGACATGAGCCGAATCGGAGAACCTACCGATTCGTTTGAATCACCGATCAGGAAATTCCCCGATTCGGACAGATGGGGAGATGTAGGGAGGCACAGAAACACCGATTTCGGCTCAAAATCGGTAGAATTCACTCGGTATTTACCATGGATTACAATCAGGTGGTAACTAACTCCAACCCATAAAAACAGCCCCAAAATGCATTGCAACTTGCAGGATGGCAGCTTTTTATGTCATTGCGAGACGGCTACAGCAGGAAGGACAGAGGGAATGGCAAAGAAATGAACAGGTCTACAGACAGGGGATAACCCTGTTCATGCTCACAGAGGCAGAGATCCTACAGAGATACAGGCTGGACTCTGACACCATTCTTGAGCTCATCAGGGACCTCAAACCATTGTTGGACCACCACACCCCAAGGGCACACGCCATCCCAGCACACGTCCAGGTGCTATGCAGCCTACACCTGCTTGCGTCTGGCAGCTATCAAAGTGGAGTTGCAGCGGCAGGAGGGGTGACCCAGAGCAGCCTGTCAAGGTTCTTCCACACATTCCTTGACGCCATGATACACAGGATGGACCAATACATCTCTTTCCCTGCAACCCACGCAGAACTGCTACAAACTAAAGCTGACTTCTACCAGATGGCACAATTTCCCCAAATCATTGGCTGCATAGATGGCACGCACATTCCGATTTGCCCACCAGCGGACACAGAATACATATACCGCAATCGGAAGTCTACGCACACCATCAACGTGCAGGTGATCTGCAATGCGAAGTGCACCATCACAGACCTGGTAGCAAAATTCCCAGGGAGTACCCACGACTCCTATATTTTCCAACAGAGCGGCATCTATGCACGGCTGATGGCTGGCGAATTTGGTGAAGGATACCTCCTAGGTGAGACACATCATCAGACCCCCATAACACAAAGTAGCTAGGTGTAATACATGTATGCATGTGTGTAATGTTACCCCTTTCCCTTCCAGGCGACAGTGCATATGCCCTCCGCTCATTCATACTCACCCCCTACCTCAACCCCTCCACACCCAGCCAAAGGAGGTATAACCGGGCCCACAAAAGCACAAGGAATGTCGTCGAACGGACCTTTGGCATCTGGAAAAGTAGATTCAGATGCCTGCACAAGAGTGGAGGTGCAAGGCAGTATACCCCCATCACCTGCTGCAAGATCATAGCTGTATGTGCAATGTTACACAACCTTGCGGTGAAGAAGGGCACTGAGGTGGAGTTGTCTGACTACGAGGACCATGACGACGACGAAGCTGTGCCACTAACACAGCCAGCTGGGGTGTCTACGCCAAGTGATGGCAGATACAGACGTGAGGAGATTACAGAAAACTATTTCTGAGTGAGTACAGATGCACAGACAGGTAAATGGTTGTGGTGAAAAGCAAATTTTAATACTGTTGCAACACAGTTACTGCACTGATGTGCAACAAAAAAAAGGTGTAATAGCTAAGAAAACAAAAGTCTAAGGTCCAGGTTGCCTCACCCGCCCTTGCAAGCCTATTTCTTTGAGCGCTTGGCAGCCCCACTGGGGTGTCCCTCACCCCCTTCAGAATGTCCAGCCGCTTCTGCGGAGCGCCTGGTGCTCCTGCGTGGCTCTGACGCAGCGCTGGCCGGGCTGCTGCGGCTGCTGCTGTCCCCAGCATCCCCCAGGTCCAGGGCAGGATTTGCGGCAGTGTTTGAGATAATCATGGCCTCCATTGCTGTAGTGATGCGGGCCATTCCCCTTGTTATCTCAGCGGTATTTTGGGTGAGACTTGACTCCATGTTGGCACCGCGCTGACAGAGTTGTGCCGTTGCAGCAGCAAGGCGGCTTATGGAGCGGTTTTGCACCCGGGCATCCCGCCTGCGCGACAGCTCATGCTCCTCTAGTCTGCCACATAACTGGGTAATGGCAGTGGTTAGCCTGCCTAGACCTGCTGCTACCTCCTTGTTGGTATCTACAAAGGCCTTGAAACCTTTCACCATTTCCCCCATCTGCAGGTTGTGCTGCAGGAGCTGGCGTTGGCAGGCCATGATGGACTTCGCCTGCTGCCTTTGGATTTTCACCATATTCCCTTCAAGGCCCAGGAAGACACTGCCCTCCGGTGCTGGCGCTGCAGTGCTGGGAATGGCACGGCACCGGGTACTGCTGCTGCCGGCCTGCTGAGTGGGCTGGGGTGCCACTGGTGGGGGTGTGGTGCTGGCCGGGGCCTGAGCCCCTGCTCCCAGGACAGGGTTTACTGGAGCCACAGCCATAATCGTGGCAGGAGCTGGTGTAGGTGGATGGAGGTCCCTTGTCGGGGAGTTCTCTGGGGAGAACAGCAAGGGGGGTGTGCTCGGCATTTGTGGGGAGTGAAGTAAATCATAGTCAATTGCCAGGTCTCCCTCAATACCCAGCCCTATGGTGTTTTCCTCCTCCTCCTCGGCAGCCTGACTCGTGCTCTGCCCTGCGACTGCACTGGTAGATGGTGCTGCTGCCTCTGTTGTCAGTGGTTCTCCGCCTGATGGTGCCCCTAGGTACAAAGAAGCATTTGTAAATTGAGTGCCGATGTATTACAGTCAGTACAATTAAAGCATTCCACATGTCCTTGCATCTCCTTAGAATGTGTTCCACTGTTTCCTATCTTGTGATTCTGCACTGCCATATTTTGCTAACTTCTGCTGACTACATGTACCATGATGCTTGTCTCTTGTATGTTGGTTACAGTACTGTGCTGGGGTTTGGCTGTGCATTGTGTCTAATGGGGAGGTGTCTGGTAGGGTGTGTCATGATGAGCATGCTTCTTACCTGTAGCTGTAGCTCTGGCTGAGCTGTCCAGGGTCCCAATTCCGGTCACGCTCTCCCTCTCAATGGTGCTGGAGACCAGTTCCTCCAGCTCGGTGAGGGGTGGCGCCGGGTTCCTGCCCCCACCTGTGAGTCCTGCTTGCCTCTGGATCTCAGCCATCTTTCTTTTGGTCAGGCTGCGGATATCATAGAAGCGCTTCTTCAGCTCATCAAGGGACCTGGGGGTGACACCTACAGCATTGACCTTTTGAGCGATTTCGCTCCAGATCCTCCTCTTGGTGCTGTCCGGCACATTGAGGGACAGCTTCCCGAATAGCTGCCGGTGCACCCTCACCACCTCCTCAACCAACACCTGCAGCTCGATGCTGCTGAACTTTGGCTTCCTCTTCTGGCTGGACTTCTGGCTCTCACTCTGGTTTGCCATCTTGCTCTGAACAGTTCTCTACCTCCTACTCCCACTGCTGCTAACTGTGAGTGTTCAGCTCAGGCTGGCTCTCCAGAAAGTTCTTAATTAGCTGCACCTGCCAGGGTTGCCACTCCCTGTTTGGGTGGGGGAGGGGGGATCCACCTCATTGGCTGAATCGGCTTTTACCGAATCGGCTTTTACCGAATCGGATTTTACCGAATCGGATTTTAACGATTCGGTAAAATCCGAATCGGATTTTACCGATTCGGTTTCTTCAATGCATTCCTATGGGCTTTTTGCCCATGGGTGTGTTTTCATGCCTCCGATTCGGTAATTGCCGAATCGGATTTTACCGATTCGGCTATTTCCGATTCGGTGGGAGCCGATTCGGCTATTTCCGATTCGGTGGTAGCCGATTCGGCTATTTCCGATTCGGTGGTAGCCGATTCGGTACTTTCCGATTCGGTCCGTGCCGAATCGGTACGCAGCGATTCACATTACCGATGCCGACCGATTCGGTATTATTTCGCTGTTAGTTTGCTACATCTCGTTTTCCGATTTCAGAATACCGATTCGGCCCGCCTCGGTATTTTGAATTCGGAAAATCCCTATTACCTACATCGGGCCCATGGTGTTTACTTTTCTTTCTCTGACTTGAAAGTGAGAGATTTAATGTGACAATCCTGCTGAGAATTCATTTTAGAGGAGATGGTGTAGTACTGTAGGATGTTGTTTAGTTTTTTAGCACACAAAAAAGTGAACTGTGCTGTTTCAGAATATATTAGAATTAGTACAAATGAAGTACATTTTGTTTGTAATTCTGAAGTATGGTGGGGTCAAATATTTGCATGCGATCAAAACACATCAATACACTAGGTGATGACATTTGCACACTTTATCGTTTACGTGCAGTAAAATTATTTTTTGTGCAAATGTAATGGTCACTTCAATTGAAAATGTGCACTACCACACCATGCACACTCCACTCTACGCCACTCCATTCCTTTTCCAGCTCTTCCACTCTATGCCACGACTCTCCGTTCTACAACACTCCACTCCACTCTACGGCATGCCACTCCACTCTACGCCCATCTACTCTAAGACACTCTATGACACCCCACTTGACTCCACACCAATAAAATTTATGCCACTCACTCCACAACACAAAAAGCTAAACTTTACGCCCCTCCACTCCAGACCACTGACGCACTCCACTCTACCCCACTGCAATCCACCCCACTCCAATCGATCCCACTCCACTCCAGTGTACCCCAATGTATCCCATCAAACTCTATTTCGCTACAATGTACCAATCTACTCCACTTTAATCTACCCCAGCCCAATTTACCCACCCCACCCTACCTCAATTCAATCTGCCCCACTTCAATCTACCACACTCTAACCCAATATACCCCACTCCACTCTACCCCGATCCACTCCACTATGATCCAGTCTATCCCACTCCACTACAATATACCCCATTTCACTCCAATTTACTCCACTCAATCTAACTCCGTCAACCCCACCCCTCTCCAATCTACCCCACTCTACCCTAATCCATCACCCACCACTCAAATCTACCCCACCATGCTCCAATCTACCCCACTCCTCTCTAATCTACCCCAATCCACCTCACTCCAATGTACACCAATGCAACCCAACCCAACCCACTCCAATATACCCCACTCCATCCCACTTTAATCCACTCCACTCCAATATACCCCACTCCATCCCAATTTAACCCACTCCACTCCAAACTCCACTGCAATCTATCCAATTGCTCTCCACTCCAATCCAATCCACCCCACTCCACCACACTATACCCCTACCCCACTCCAATCTACCACAATCTACCTCACTCCAGTCTACCACAATCTACCTCATTATACTCCAATCTACCACCCTCCAATCCACCTAATCTACCCCACTGCACTCTAACCTACCCCACTCCACTGTATCACACGTCACTAAACTCTAACCAAATCTATCCAACTCTACTTCACTCCAATCTACCCTACTGCAATTTACCACACTCCACTCAGATGTACCCCACTTCAACCTAGCCCACTCCACTCCAATCTACCCTTCTCAAATCTACCCCTCCCCAATCTACTCCATTCCAATCCAACTAACTCCACCCCAGTCTACCATTCTTCACTCCAGCCTACTACACTCCACTCCCATCGACCTTACTCTAACCCAAACTATGCCACTCCCCCCACCTAACCCCACTTCAATCTACCCCACCCCACTCTACTCCACTCCAATCCAACCCATTACACTACAATCTACCCCACTCCGATCATCCCTCTTCAATCTACCCCACCCCAAACCAATTCAATCGACCTTTCTCTAATCCACCCAATCTACCCCTCTCTACCCTAATCTACCCCACTCCACTTCACTTTTTGCCAACCTATCTCAGTCCACTCCAATGTATCCCACTCCAATCCACCCCATCTACCCCACTCCAATCTACCCCACTCCACTCTACACAATCTACCCTACTCCACTTCACTCCAATCTACCACATGCCACCCAAATCTATCCCCCTCAACTTCAATCTAACCCACTAGTCTCACCTCACTCCAATCTACCCTACTCCACACACACTATCCTACTCCAATCTATCCCATCAAATCTGCCCCATTCCAATCTACCTCTCATTAATCTACCCCACCCCAATCTACCCCATCCTAACCCAATCTACCCCACTCCAATCTAACCCATTCCATCCCAATCTACCCCACACCGCTCTATCCAACACCACTCCAATCTACCCTACCCAATTCCAATCTGCCCCAAACTATCCCACTCCAAATGACCCCACTCCTATCTATCTCACTCCAATCTACCCCACTCCACTCTAATCTACCCCACTTCATTCCGGTCTACTCCACTTTAACCCAGTTGACCCCACTTCACCACTATCTACCCAACACCAATTCAATTTACCCCACTCCCCCAAGCTAACCACTCTACTCCAATCTACTTCACGCCACTCCAATCTCCCCCACTTCACCTCAGTCTACTCCACTCTATCCCAACCTATCCCACTCCACCACTATCTACCCAACACCACTCCAATTTACCCCTCTCCCCAAGCTAGCCTACTCCACCCCAATGTACCCCACTCTAAACTACCCCAATCAACCCCTACTACATTCCATTCTACCCTACTATACTCCACCCAATCTTTCTCACGCCAATCTACTCCACTCCTCTCTACTCCATTCCACTCTACCTGACTCCACTCCAGTCCACCCCACTCCACTCAAATCTACCTCAATCCACCCCATTCCACTATTACCCAATCTACCCCACTTCACTCCAATCTACCCCAATATATCCCTCTCCAATCTACCCCAATGTACTCTGATCTACTCCACTCCTATATATCCCTCTCCCCTCCAATCCGCCCCTCTAATCTACCCCAACCTACTCCACTCCAATCTACTCCACTCCAATATACCCACTTCATCCCAATTTAGCCCAATTCAATCAACCTCTCTCCAATCTACCCCGATCCACTCCACTTCATTCTACCCCACTCTAACCCCACTCTATGCCAATCTAACCAACTCCACTCCACTCCATTCCAGTCTACCCCAATCCATTCCACCCCGATCTACACCACTTCAATCTACCCCATCCCACGCCACTAACTTTCAGCCATGCTGAACAGCAGCCACACTAGTGTACATAATGGCTAAAACACATTGTCAAAGCCAATTGCTCTCACACAGGCGAGCCCTATTGGCTTTGCCAATGCTTGCTGCTCTTGCTAAGATTCTCCACTGTTCATTACCTAGTTTGCACCTGTTTATGCATCTCTACACTTTGTTGTTTTTTCACTTCCTTGGTTTCCCTCAATTCCTAAATTCTTGGCTTTATGTCATTAGTTTTAGTGCTGTGGTGTGGATTCCCACAACCTCCCTATCTTCTGAACAGTGGAGATTTCCTCAGGAATTGGGCAGCTTCCAGCTGTGTTTCTTTTTCTCTCTATCCCTGTCCATCTCAGGTTGTTTCTCAATTAGGTAAAGGGTAGAGCTATGGGGAAGTTGGGAATTGACTTTGGTTCCCTCTATTGATGCTAAGGGCATGCCAAGTGCACCCCGGAGAGGCCGGAAGCAACCTATGCTAATAGGCTCTGAGGAATCGGCCAGAAGAGCAGCCCTTCCGTCAGCAGCCAAAGTATGTCCCCGAGGAGTCTCCCCAGGAGCTGAAGTAAGCAATCCATAGGAATGGGCATTAAAAACCAGCCATGACACATGCCCTCCAGAGTCCACCATATGGATGGGATGGGGCATGTGTGTATGTTCCCCAAGTGAGTATACATGTGGACTAGATTGTTATCATTCTTTAGAGGGCTGTATCGTGCAAGTACATATGTGGGCCACACTGTAATAATGAAGAATTGGCATGCAGTAGCCTGGCCTGGGGCTTTGGAGCAAAGAAGGTGAATACCAGTTCCTGGGCTGGTAAAATTCCAGCTGCGGCTGTTTATTTGGGGAGCGGGGCTGCAGCCTCTCCAGGGACACATAGCCTGCATGTACCCATGCTCAAGAATGCTAGTCCAGTACAGGCTGCACCACTTTGGGTTTCACCCAAGGAGGATGTGGATCCTACAGCAGGCACCATGGCACTTATCCCGCTTATAGGGACGCCAGAAGTTCCAGAAGCTTATCAGGAGCTAGGGTCAAAAATATCATGTGGCTCCTCCTATGGTTTTCAAACAAGAGTTATTTGGCATCATTCGAAGTATTGTGTACCTTTCCATGTATTGTGGACTTGTTGCACATGACTGTGGTTTCAAGGCAGGTTTACTGAGGTCTCAGGATATCCTCTGACATTTTTAGGTCGAGTCTGGGCAGCACATGCATTGCGAGGCATACTGTATTCGAGTATGGAGTTGAAGCTCCGCCGATTCTCCGCTCATATTTTTCATTGGCTTGTGTCATTGTCATTTGTAAATGCTGGCTTCTGATTCGTTAATAGGCTTGTTAGTTCCTCCTTAGTACCGCCTTGTCTTCATTTGTAACCTCCATGAGGACTGGCACTTTTACCTCTGTTGTAAGCACTCTTTTGTTTAATGAGTTTCTCTTACTGCAGGCAGATATGCTTTCCTGCAACATTCAGTGTGCCATGTGCGCTTTCACTTTCTAAGTAGCCTGGGAAAATGGAGAGAGCTTCTTTGAAATTAAATAGGGCTCAAGAGTGTGAGCTATTGGCATTGTAAATGACAATGCATTTGTTTTAGGTGTTAATTATCAAAACAGATAAATAAAATGCATTGTCATTTACAATGGCAATATTTTAAACTCTTGCAAATGCGAGAGCTATTGCATTGCACATGCCTATTTAAATAATGCTTCTAAACACACACATACATAGAGCCAGGGCAGCAGCAATGCAAGTATCCCTTGCACCCAACAGGTACATTGTGGTTGGTATTTGCAAGGTTATCAGTGTTACTAACATCAGATGTGCAGGTAGATCAGTGGATGCTTCACTGACATGTCCAGAAGGGAAGAGCATTATGTAAGGAGTATAAGATTCACTCACAGAGAACAGGCCCAGCACAGCAGTAGTGAAATATTCACAGATGCAGCATTGCCAGTGCTTAATTTGAGAGGGTGGTTGCCGGTGGCCTACCGGCACTCATTTTTGTGGGCCGGCACTTATTTTTCCTCATCAAACATTTGCCAAGAGCATCAGAGGGAAAACACACACAGAGGGGAACTACAGACATTGAGAAAGATGGCAAAACCATCACAAAGAGAGAGATTAGGAGCCTGCATGAGAGAGAAGAGGGGCAGGGAGTGTCTGAGAGTGGATTAAAAAAGAATGAGGTGGATTCATGATTGCGCAAGTTTGATATTCAACACAGAAACATTTAATTGCACCAGCTGCAGGCTTCTGAGTAGAGCTTTAGGCACTGGCACTCTTTTTCTTCTTTTTTTTTTACAAATGAAGCACTGACATGGCAGTAGACATTCAGTATTTACACCCACACATAGAATAAGTGTGCCATGGACAGACAACACAGGTATGCCTTGAAATGTGAAGAAGTGCCCCCTCCCTCCCAGGGGAAGCGTCCCTTGCATGCACTGCTGGATTCCCAATGAGAAGGGATTGAACTGGGGATAAAGCTTTTTCCAAAAATACAGCATTTACACCTTTGCAACAGGAGGGCTTGTGCACACTGAACAGGTACAACATAGGCAGCAGCAGGGGAAGCTTCCTCAAATCCAGAACAGGTAAACCAAAAACACACCGGACCGCGTGAGTATCAGCGTAATCTTTATACACCGATGCACGCACACACTCATTTCATACACACACACACAAACACACACACTGAATTAATCCCTTTCGCTCCCTCTCCCCTGCTTTGCTTTTCTGATCCTACCTTCCATCACATACAAGCTTCATTTTTTCCAACAATACTCACTACACACACCTTACCAATTAGACTAATTATCTGCTTTTCTGCAACGCAACAGACAGCCTCCCTGACTACATATCTGAACACCAAAGTCATCTAGTTGGCAAAGTCCTGCCAGCTCAACAGAACTACCAGAGCAACACACCAACCTACGTCTTAGAGGCGTTCAGATAATCCTGACCTAAATGTACCACTCCCTCGCACGCTCATCACTGCAGGGGCGTCTCCTCCGCTAAGGCGGAGGGGCGTCGCCCCACTGCTCTGTGAGCAGGTGAAAAAGGGAAAATAAAATTATAACGCATTGTTATTATCATTGTATTTTTCCATTGTTGCTCAGCTGTTTAGGGGCGGGGCTGGGCTGTGCCAGCGAAGCAGGGGGAGGAGCGGTGGCACTATGTAAGTGCGCAAGGCAGTTTGGCCGGCCACCTTGGGCCGGCCAAACAGTCATGTGCACTTAGCATGTTCTCCACCGGGCTGTGTTGCACAGCCTGGGTGGGGTTACGCCCAGACTCTTAGGCCCTCTCTGAGTGCCGAACCACGTCGCTCAGACCAATCACAATGCTTCTGTAAGCAGCGTTGTGATTGGCTAACGGAGTCTGGAACCCCGGGAGCTTCCTGTTCTGCCTCCTGCCCCTGGAGTCCTGGAAACAGGCAAAGAGGTCTGAGAGGCGGCGGCTGACAGACAGGGGAGTTTTTTTTTTTCTCATTCCCTCCCCCTACGAACCACCATCCCACCGCCGATAAGTAGCAGCCACCACTGCATCATGCATCAATAAATCATACCAGACTAGTGATGCTGCCTTGAAAATAATCTACCTAGGCCGGGCCAATGGACAACTGACCACCCAGCTCAATGATAAACACCAACGTGACACTGACACACCCCAGACACTGAACACTTGAAAGGTCTTTAGTCGAATCAGCTCATTTTAGTCTCACGTTAACTAACAGAAACCTTTTCTACCCAAGACCCTTAAGAAATCACTACTAACAATCACTACCAAACACAAACCAAACAACCATAGACACATGATTGAAGGAAATCTCCCAATGTATGAAAGGACACACATATTATGAAAGTACTACAATGTCATACTAATAGTACAAGCCTGTACAGAACAGACAACATGACAACTAACATTACTTTAGAAAACATAATACAAACACATAAACCCTTTATTGCTCAGTCTAATGCCCCTTGGCATACACTACTGACTCTGCAATGCATACTTTCCAAAATTCAGCTGTAATGTGCTCATTTGCCCCGTTTCCACAATGCCACAATAAAGCACAAACTTACCACAATGTAGCACAATTCATTGACACACTGATGAGGTGTGTGTGTAACAGACTCAAACACACATATACAGAGGCTTACCAAGGCAGTTTCAGTGAGCAAACAGCTTCACAGTAACACAAAGACAGGTGCACATAAACAGCACAAAAACACAGTCTCTCCCAAGTCACCACTACCCAGCCACTAACCTCTTTGCTGCCTGCCTCATAGACGAGACCAAGGCTGTGCAGGCAGAGAAATGCACCTCATACCGAGAACCTAGGGCATTAGAAGAAGGGCAGATAGACGTCTGGTGGGCGGACAGAGGTCGCTAGAAAAAGGATTGAGAAACTCAGCTCTCTGCCATGCAACACACAACGGGAAAGGTCTTGCATTAGTGATCCCGACCACTCCGTGTGTTAGTACTTGAGTGTGGGGAAATTGAACCGAGGGCCGGACTGGCTACCGGGCGTTTTGGAATGCTGCTGAGCTGGGGGCTGATTTCGTTGAAGGGAACCTGCGTCTACTGAACGGAATTCGTTTTGCTTTATTTCGAAGCACTGCAGGTCTCCATGAACGAAATCAGCCCCCACCGCAGTGAAATCTGCCCCCAGCTCTGCAGCATTCCAAAACGCCCGGTAGTCAGTCCGGGCCTGATTGAACCTGGTTCCTCCACCCAACAATGACAGCTAACACTGTGGCCAATAAAGCCAGTTCAAATGGACCCACGCTGGCCTGTCAGTCTAGCCCTGAGTGACAGCCAGTCTGTGCCTCAAATGGCTCCTGCCTTTCTGCATTCCATTGGCCTTCTACTCCAGCCACAAATTATTCTCCTCCTAAACCACCACCTCTATTTTTTCACACTCCTCAAATAGATCAGCATCTTCTGACATTACTGTCTCTCTCATCTCCCCTAAAGCTAGCCCCCCACCCCAGCCTCTCCCCATGACCACCTCTTCACCAGAGCACAACTCGTCCTTTGCTTGACACTACTGCCTCTCATAGGGTGACCAACTGGCATTGGTGCAAATTCAGGACGGACAGTGTAAAAATTCAGGACAAAGGGTCAAAATTCAGGACACAAATTCAGGACAGGAGGTCAAAATTCAGGACAAAACTTCAGGACAATTGGATAAGTTTTACAGACACATCAGAGGTTGCGCAATAGTATATAAGTAAGCCCAGCCATATCCAAACATATTCAACCATTTGCAAACCTATCCATCATGTATCCTTCCATCTATCCTTTCACTCATCCATCCCTTCCTCCAACCTTTATCTGTCCATCCACCCTTTCACCCTAGCCATCTGTACACTCATACATCCACTCTTCTACCCATCCATCCATTCACTTATCCATCCCTCCATCCACCCTTTCACTCATCCATCCACCCTTTCACCCTATCCATCTGTACACTCCTTCATCCACTCTTCTACCCATCATCCATTCACTCATCCATCCAGCCATTTACCCTTTCACCCATCCAGCCATCCTTTCACTTACTCATCCATCCACTCAGTCACTCATCCTCCCTCCCATCCACCCTTTCAGTCATCCATCCATCCTCACTTTCTCTCTCCATCGACCCTTTCACTTAGCCATCCTTCCTTCCATCCATCCACCCACCCATCCACTCATGAATCCATCCATTGACCCTATCACTCACCCATCCTTTCTCTCATCCATTTATCCTTTCACTCCTTCACTCATCTATTCATCCTTTAGTCCATCTACCAGCCCTTTCACTCACTCATCCATCCTTACATCCACCCTTTCACTCATCCATCCATCCATTCACCCTTGCACTTAACAATTCATCAATCCATCCATCTTTTCACTCATCCATCACCCACCCACTCACTCATCCACCTTTTTACTCATCCATCCTTTCACTCATCCATCCACCCTTTTACCCATCCAGCTACCCTTCCACCCATACATCCAGCTACTTACCCTTTCTCCCTTCCATCCTTCCACCACTCACTCATCAATCCACCCATCCTCTTTTATTATCCATCTATTCAATCTTTCATTCATCCATTCACCCTTTTACTAATTCATCCAGCCATCCACCCATCCCTTCACTTACTCACTCGCCCACCTTTTTGATATTAATTTTGAGCTGAGCCTTTTTGAGCTGCAGGAGCCATTCCTGGACTGGGACAGAAGCCACCCAGGGCAGAGACAGGATCCACCACAGATGGGGGGCGAGGGACAGGAGCCATCACTGGGGAAGGGTAGGCATGAGGGGGACCAAGATCCACCAGGGTGGGCACAGGGGTGGGCATGCGGTATTCTAGTCTCATCTTGGTCTCTTCCAGGGTGGGGTAGGGATCCTCAACCCCTCCTGGACAAGACAATGAGAAGTCAGTCTCTCTTTCCAAAGTGTTACTTTTGTCATCCCCCACTGTGATGTGCAGTACTTAAAGGAGATACTCCAAGAGAACTAATTTAACTGATTGTCCTCCATACTTTGTTAGCGTGGGTGAGATTGTGCCATTTCTTAATTTTATTATATTAAATACTTCATGTTTGAAGAATCGATGTTTGTTTACAATTTAGTGACCGTAATTAAGCTCTGTGCTGTGAAGAGAACCACGTGCTGCCTCTGTGTAATCCAGACCGGTTGTAGGATGTTTGGGGCCCTGAGCAGAAAGGGAATGTCTTACACAAATTGCACAGCCATGACGCATTCAGGGCTGTTTGCATCTGAATAGATGCCCCCTGCTCCTTCCTGAAGCTGCAGCCCCCCCCCCTCTCAGTCACCTTCTAGCACCTCTTAACAGCTCATCAAGGGCTGGAGGTGTGAGGGGTGGGGGCTGCAGCTTCAAGAGCAGGGGCATCTATTCAGATGCAAACAGCCCTGTATGCGTCATGTCACGTCAAGAAGTGAGGTGAGTGGAAGCTGTGCCAGCTTTAGAGGTGCGACCGGTGCCCGGTTAAAATTACGGACAAATGGCGTCCGTTAAAGAATCCTTGACGGACAACGGACAGACGGACGAAATTACGGACTGTCCGTGAAATTTACGGACGGTTGGTCACCCTAGCCTCTCATAGTCCCATGAGTCCCAACATGCCTTGCCCTCCCACTCTCACTCACAATGTCTGCCAGGACTCTCTCTCTAAACGTACAACTGCTTCCTCTGACTTCCTAGCATCTACCCATCCCCTTGACTCTCTGCTGAGGTCTGGCCGCATCTTACTCCCCAGCCTCCACCCATTCCTGACTCCCGACAGAGGTCTCCCTTCATCTGGCTCCCCAGTTGAAGTCAGGCCACATCTGAGACCCCAGCCTCCACCCACACCCTTTACTCTCGACCGAGGTCTCCCTTCATCTGTCTCCCCAGCCTCCACCCATCCCCTTCACTCTCTGCCGAGGTCTGGCCACATCTGTCTCCCCAGCCTCCACCCATCCCCTTGACTCTCCGCCGAGGTCTCCCTTCATCTGTCTCCCTAGCCTCTACCCATCCCCTTGACTCTCTGGCGAGGTCTGGCCACATATGTCTCCCCAGCCTCCACCCATCCCCTTGACTCTCTGCCAAGGTCTCCCTTCATCTGTCTCCCCAGCCTCTACCCATCCCCTTGACTCTCTGCCGAGGTCTCCCTTCATCTGTCTCCCCAGCCTCTACCCATCCCCTGGACTCTTCGCCGAGGTCTGGCCACATCTGACTCCCCAGCCTCTACCCATCCCCTTGACTCTCTGGCGAGGTCTGGCCACATCTGTCTCCCCAGCCTCCACCCATCCCCTTGACTCTCTGCCGAGGTCTCCCTTCATCTGTCTCCCCAGCCTCTACCCATTCCCGTCCCTCCACCCAGGTCTCCAAGCGCGGTTCGTCCATTGGGGCGTGGGGGCGTAGCCCCCCCTGCCCGAAGCCGCCCGCAGCTCCCTTGGCGTTTTTAAGTTAAGACTGTGACAATCATGTGAATGAATCAACATGACGTCAGACCGCCCTGCCCCTTCAGAGTCTGAAGGGGTGGGCGGTCTGGCGTCATGTTGATTGATTGACATGATTGTACAGGCGGCAACACAAGTGCGCATGAGTGGGGACGGAAGGTGAATTTTTACCCGTGCCCACTCATGCGCACTTGTGTTTTTGCGACGTTGCGCATGCCCATTAGGAGCCCTATTGGCGTGCTGCGGGTGAGAAGGTACCTGTGCCCCTGGCGCCAGGATTGGCCAGGGGCGCTGTGAGCCTGTGACGTGTGGGAAGCAGAGCCCAGAGGTGGCGCGGACCGGGACCGGCAGCAAGGTACGAGTGTGTGTATTTCTTTTATTTTAAAGTGTTTGGTGCGAGCGTGCGTGTATGCATGAATGTTTAGTGGAGAGTGTTGCGAATGGATGTGTTTGTGTGTATGCATGTGTGAATACATTTCTTTGAGTGTTGTGTATGTGGGGGGTGGTCGCCGCCGGCCTGAGTGGCCTGGGGCCTGCACTCGCAAATCAGTTTGCGCCTCACCACTTTAAAATGTCACCAGCCGCCCCTGCAGGTCTCCCTCTATCCCCTTTGGTGAATTCAGTAGGGCATCTCCATTTATCCGATTCTCATTTTCTGCTAATTTTCTCCCAGTGTAAATGCCCATCTCACCTATTCTCCGTCTTCTGTCTCCACCCGCTCCCTCCACCCTCCCCCGTGAACATCTCCCACAATTGTTTCTCCATCTGACCCTGTCTATCTCACCCTCTCTATCTCCATGTTCCTCTAGTTCTTTTCTCTCTTTGCCTGCTTCCATCTTCCCATTTCTCAAGTCTTTAGCTGCCCATCTCTTCAAATTATATGTATGTCTCTTTCCAACTTTCCAGATTCTATTCTCTGTTAGATCATTTGTTCTTCACATTTCCGTTTTCTGTTTTTTCCCTTGTTTTGTTCCTGCTTGTGCCCTTTAGTCCACATCTCCCTCCGCACCCCTTTGACTGCATCTCCCGGCATTGACCCTCCCCCCCTCATGGCTGTATCAATGAATACCCTCTTTGGCGCCTCTCTGTTTATACCCCTCTCTTGAAACTTGAAACTTAGATGAAACCCCTCTCTTGGCACTCGCCCTGTTTTTTGTCTCCCCAATCTTTCTGCTCTTTTCAGTGTATCTGCCACTTCCCACTCTCTCTGAGTTGTCTCTCTATTACTGCCCTATTCTTTCTTCCAGTTTCTTCCTTTTTTGTTGTTCACCTTGCTCTCTTTTGCTTCCTTTGCTCGCCCAGATTCATATGCTCTCTGTCATCTCCTGGTTTTAATCTCTCCCCATTTGATCTCCCCGGAGTCACTCTGCTCATTACGGGCCCATCCATTACATTTCCCTATCTGCGACCATCTGTTAGAGCCCTCTCCCTCATCGCTGTGCATCACCAGCACTGTTGTCGGGAGAAGAGAGGGAACATTTCAGATGAGGTCGTTTTGTGCGTGTGGGGAGGCGGTGGGGGGTCACTTTTTTTGTTGAAAATATACTTTATTTCAAACGAAGACAGAGAGACACCAATGTTTTAAATTGATGTGAAAGGCCCGTGCCTTCCCAGCAGCACCAGCAGCAGAATCCTGTGAATGGAACGCCTATGACGTTACAGGCCCTCCAATGTGATGTCACGTGGTCGGGGGCACGTGCAGAGGGGAGGCCTCCGACGCTGTAGAGACAAGGAGAGGCCACTGAGGGGGAAGAATGTCTAGTAGGAAGGGGTATCTTTTAGGTCCATAGCTGGATCAATTATCGTGACTAAATATAGATGCATTTTCCTAAAAAAGTGTGTTAAACCCGCACATTGCCTGCTCCCCGTGTTAAACTTAAACACATGGCATGACCCATGAACCGGTGACGTATGATGACACGATGAAAAGTCTCCATTATGACGTGCCCTTGGTATAAAAGGCTGGTAACTAAGTATCTGCAGCATTGCAGCCACGACCTCCAGACGGAGAGGGTCCACTGCTGGCGGCTGGAGCGGAGGCCGGAGCGAGGCCGAAGCTGCATGGGCCTATCAGTGTCGGCTCCAGAAAGGAAGGGGGTGGGGAAGGGTCTAAAGGGACAAGGTGAGTACATAGACCCAACGAAAAGTGAACTGAAAGTGGAACTTCAAACCAAATTGGAACTGACTTGAGACAGGCTTGAAACTCCAATTCCCATCGCTTCCCTTTATTTCACCTTCCATCCTTTCCGATCAACGTCCCTGCCTTTTACCTTTCTGTCTCCGCTGCCTTCCAAGCACTTAGAAACCATCATCACCTCGCTTCACTTTTCCCAGTTCCGCTCCTGTCCTTTCCCTTTTCCTTTCCCTTTCCTTTCCTTTCCCCTTCCCTTCCCTTTCCTCCTTTCCCTCCATCCCCACTCCCCTCCTCTTCCCTTTCATCCTTCCATATCTCTTTTATTCTCTCTGCTTCACTTCTGCCTCTCCTCTCCCCTCCCCTTACTGTTAATTATCTTCACTACCATTCCCTTCCGTTCTATCCCCGTCCCCACTTCCTTTCCTTTCCTTTCCTTTCCCTTCCTTTTCATTCCCGTTTCTTTCCATGTTTGCTTGCTTTCTTACGTCCCTACCTCCCCTCAACTCTTCCCTTCCCCCCCTCTTTAGATCTCCCTTTCCTTCCTCGCTTTCTTCCCTACCTGTTCTATCCTCTCCCCTTCTGTCCCTCCCCTTTCTGTTCCTTATACCTTCCTTTCCTTATACATTCCATTTATCTCCTTTCCTTACACCTTCCCTTCCCCTTGCCCTGCCCTTTCTCTTCCCTTCCCATGCAACACCTCTCCATCTCCCATCCCTTCCTCACCCGTCCCTCCCTTCTGCTTTCCCTTCCCTTCCCATCCCGTCCATCATTCCTTCCTATTTACCTTCCCATTTCCCCTTACTCTGCTCTCTCTTCCCTCCCTCACCTTCCCTTCCTTTCCCAAATCTTCTCATCTCATCCCACCCCACTCAACCCCACTCAACCCCATCCCATCTTTCCCTTTCCTTCCCCTCTCCTTCTCTCTCCCTTCCTTCTCCTTCTTCTCCTCCCCCTCTCGTCTCCTTTCTACTCCCTTCCTATCCCACACCTCCCTGCCTCTCCCCTCATCCCTCCCTCCCTTACGCTTTCCCTTCCCTTGATATTTGCGTTCCCCTTTCCCTTCACTGTCCCCTTCCTCTCCCCTCACCGTGGCTCCCCTCTCTAACCCTTCCCTCCCCTCTCCTTCCCTTTCAACCCCTTTTTCCTATCCCCTTCCCTTCTCCACCTCTCTTACCTTCCCTTTCCTCCCTCTTCCCTTCCAATCAAACTTATTTTCAGATCCCTTCCCTCTTCCTTTAATTCCCTTCCATTTGCCTTCTCTTCCTTAATTTCTTATCTTCTCTTCCCTCCTGGTCTCACCTTACTTTCCGTTTCCCTCTATTCCATTCTTCCCTACCTCTACTATCCTCTCCCCTTTCAACTCGTCCCATTGCTTTTCTAATCCCCCATCTTCCCTTCTCCTTCCAATCCCTTTCTTCCTACCACCTGCTTCTCCCTTTCAATCTCCCTTCTTTCCTTCCCCATTTCCTTTCCTTCCTTCCATCCTTCTACTCTCCTCCCTTCCCATCTCACACATCTCCCTCTCCCACGCCCCACCTCCCCTTCCCATTTGCCTTCCCCTTTCCCTTTTCCTTTGCCCCTTCCCCTTCCGCATCTCCCCTCTTCCCTTCGCCATGCCCTTCCCTTTCCCTTCCATTCTTTCTCATCCTTTCCATTCCTCCCTCCCTTCTACTCTCCTCCCTTTCCATCTCACACATCTCCACCTCCCACTTCCCACCCTCCCCACCCTTCCCTTCCATCATTTCCTTCCCATTTACCTTCCTCTTTCCCTTCCCCTTTGCCCCTTCCCCTTCCTCATCTCCTCTCGTCCCTTCCCCATGCCCTTCCCTTTCCCTTCTCTTTCTTCTCATCCCTTTCCATTCCTCCTCCTCTCCACTCCGCTCCCCACTGCTCCCTTCCCCTTCCACTCCTTTCCCTTCTCCATGGCCTACCCTTCTCCATCCCAACCCCTCATCCTTTCTTTCCCTTCCCTATCCTGTTCTCTTGCCCTTCCCCTCCCCATCCCCTCCTCCTCCCTCCCCTTCCTTTCCCTTCCCCCTTCTGTCCCCTGACCCCATTCCCTTCCCTACTCTCCTTTCCCTTCCCTTCTCTCACCTTCCCTTCTTTCCCCTACCCTTCCCTTCTCTCTCTTCCCTTCTTTCCCTTCTCTTCCCTTCCCTCCCTTCCCTTCTCTACCCTTCCCTTCCTTTCTCCCCCCTCCCCTCCCTTTCCCTTCTCTCACTTCCCTTCCCTTCCCTCCCTTCTCATCCCTTCCCTTCTCTCCCTTCCCTTCCCTTCCCTTCCATTCCCTTCCACTCATCCTCCCTTCACTCCTTCCCCCTTTCTGTCTGCTTCCTTCCCTCCCCCCACTTCCCCACTTCCTCCCCTTCCCCTCCCTCCCACTCACCATTCACCCTTTCCTCACACTCACTCTCCTTCCCTAACCCTCCCTTCCTGCCCCATCCCTTCCTGACCCATCCCACACCCCCCCTCTCCCCTTCACACCACACCCCTTCCACATCCCTTCCTTCCCCTTCCCCTCAACCTCTCTTTCTCTTCACCCTATCCCTTCCCCTCTACCCTTCTGTCGCCTTTCCCCTCTAAACCCTTCTGCCCTCACCTTATATCACTGCCACTCCTACCTTCACCATTTACCCTTCCTATGCCAGCCCACCCTTTCCCAATTTCTCTCCCCTTAGCTGCCCATCCCTCCCTTCCCCTCCCCCTCCTCCTGCCCTTCCCTTTATTTACCTCCCCTTTGACATGACTCTTAGAATTAGCCCTATCCCTCAACCCTGAATTAACCCCTTGTCTAGATCCCTGTAGCCTTCTCCCTGTATCCATAACCATGCTTCCTGAGCATTGTAGCCTGAGCACTGAAAGGTGTCCCTCCCTACCACCCCCCACAACCATGGAGCCGTAGCCCAGCACCTTTGGTCCTGCACCCAGTATCCTAAACCCGGACCCTTAGTCCTACACCCATAGCCCTTTGCCCTTATCTTTGTGTCCTCTATCCTGTATTATTATCCCTGTACTCCTAGCCGTGTTCCATCAACCCAGTGCTCCTAGCCGTGCACACCTGTCTCTCATACCTGTTCATGTATCTCGCTGTGCCAAGCACAGATAAGAGTGCTTGTCTGGTTGGTCACTCAGGACATAAAAATTCTTCCCACATAGGATCACAACAAATATCTCACTGGCAGCTTTCATCCTTGCCAATATTTCCCATCCACACTTCACTGTGGCCCTCTGTTAGGCTGACTTTGCAATTGAAAGCAATGGCAAAGTCCCTATTTATTTGCATAGGTATCAAGGACCCCCTGAAAAATGATTCTAGTCATTCCTAGGCCAGGGAAAACACAGCATTTGAAAAATAACAACCTAGGCAATTAAATCTAACTTATAATAACAGAGAGGAAAGAAACTAATCATAACACAAATTCTACTGTTTATTAACATATTCAATTAGAAAATACATGTTTACATAAAAAAAATTGATTCTCAAGTACAATCTATCAAATCTCATCAGTAATGATCAATTCAGCACTACAAAATTATATAAAAACAAATTAGCTTCAAATTTAAAAGTGGCAAAAATATGTGCCTCTTTTAAATTTTAAGCTAATTTGTTTTTATATAATTACATGTATTTTCTAATTGAATATGTTAATAAACAGTAGAATTTGTATTATGATTAGTTTCTTTCCTCTCTGTTATTATATATGACAAGTCAGATTTAATTGCCTAGGTTGTTATTTTTCACATGCAGAGTCACTATTTATGTCACATCTGTGCACCTCACCCCTCTGGCAGGCCTAAGGCATGATGCAACATATGACACAGGTAGGACATGTATTTTACATGACCTGACAGTAAACATGCAAAACCACTAATTTTACTGTGGGAAAGACTTAGTCACCCAATTGACAGGTTAAGGTCTACACTAGGCCTGTGCGCCAAATTCCGCGGAGTTCCGCCAGCGGTGGAGTATTGCTACTCAGCAACCCCTAAGGCGTCATATATGATATGCAGCATCTTACAACCTTCAAAACGTATTTGGAAATAGTACTGCATTTGACTGAGGCTGCGCGCACCATTCTGGCCATGTGACGAATGGCGCTGCAAGCACTGGCAAACACTCCGGCTGCTTTTACTCATCAGACTACACAACCCACTTGACTTCTACACAGTGCTCCCTGCCCATCCCATCACTCACCCACAGGATCAGGCTCTCTCAGAGCTCGGTGTCCTTAACCTCCATACCCCTCGCAGCTCACTGCGCAACATCAGCAGGGGATACCGTCAGATGTTTATTTTTACTTTGCGGAAATCGGCCTGCCCTCTCATTGAAGGTGTGTGAGGCAGACATATTGCCTATTCACAGGCGAGTTATCATGACAAACATTAAACAACGTTAACCAATAGAGGAGCTGTCACAACCTGTTGTTGCCACTGTTGTGGGACGCTATTGTGATTGGTGGTGAAGTTGTGCAAGTGCCTACTACTGATAAGGGTATTGAGCTGAGCTGGGCTGATTGGTTGTTAAAATCCAACACCTTCTGCCCCTTGCAGGAAGTCGTTGAAACGGCTTGCTTTGTAATGGCATGCGATGTAACAACGCAAATGTTGTAATGACCGCGTTGTAATGGCATGTAATGTGGTAACATCGTTGTAAACAATGTTTACAGAGAGAACACGTCCTGGTAAACTCCCCTCCATCGGTGGGGGCGGAGTTTTTTTGCTAAACTCTACGCTTCATGGAGCGCTGAGTAGCCATGCTCCGTAAACTCCGCCGGCTGACCCAAGTGTACCACATAACTATAGTTTACACGTTGACCCTCCGCTGTGCTGACCGGAGTGGGGACTCCAAGGTATCAGGTTTTTACATTAAGCCGTACTTGTTGCAGTGGGCAGCTTTAACAAAGCTGCTACTTTGTTGCCTTTACAACGATTGTGCCTTCCTGGGCACACATGGAGCCTGTTCCACAGGACAGCTCCAGGAGGAAGCTACTTTGGTGTTAGCCCCAAATGCAGGTGTTAAAGGAGAAAACGCCTTTGAAGGGTAGGTGTGTCACACTGTTGAAAGAGGCTACCCCATTGTTTGGGCAGACAGGCTGATACAAGAAACAGAGAGGTGAAACCGGTTGCCAAACTGGGTTTCCCATGGTCATGTAGCCTTGAGGTAGTCACATCCAAGGGGTGGGCTAGTGAGGTCTGAACACAGAGAGAAGGGTCTTGTCAACTTGGGAGTGGGCAGAATGGTGCTTCCTGGGATGGCCACATTTCACACATCACACTCCACAGGAAGTGTTCTCCAGGTGGGAGGGGACCTGATAGATCATTGGCTACCAACTGCATCCTGCCCTGAGGGAATTTTCTGAGCATAAAAGGGGCACCTCTGCCAACCAGACCTCAGATCTCAACCGACCTTGAAGAAGTATCAAAGAAGAACAGCCCTGCTGCACTGAGGGACCAGCAAACAGAGGCTGCACTGTTGAAGACTGCACCTGCTGCACCTGGTGGCTAGGGAAGAGAGGGACTAGTTCAAGTTCAGAGATTTGTATAGCGCACTACTCACCCAGAGGGTCTCAAGGTGCTTGGGGGTGGGGGGGATATTTTACTTATCGAATATCCAAGTTTTGAGTTGCTTTCTGAAGGAGAGGTGGTTCTGTACAAGGTGAAGGTGGGTGGGGAGAGAATTCCAGGTTTTGGCCGCTAAGTAGGAGAAGGTTCTTCCTCCCATGGTGGATCTATGGATGCGGGGGATTGCGGCGAGGGCTTGGTTGGATGATCGAAGTACACGGGTGGGGGTGTAGAAGGACAGTCGCGTGTTGAGGCATTCGGGTCCTAAGTTGAGGAGGGCTTTGTGTGCGTGGGTGATGATACGGAACGTTATTCTCTTGTTGACGGGGAGCCAGTGGAGGTCTTTCAGGTGACCGGAAATGTGAGCTTGACGGGGGATGTCCAGTATGAGTCTAGCTGAGGCGTTTTGTATGCGTTGGAGTTTTTTCTGTAGTTTGGCTGTGGTTCCGGCGTAAAGGGTGTTTCCGTAATCCAGACGGCTTGTGATCAGTGCGTGGGTGACCGTCTTTCTTGTTTCGGTGGGGATCCATCGGAAGATTTTTTTGAGCATGCGTAGGATGTTGAAGCAAGATGATGAGACGGCGTTGACTTGTCTGGTCATCGAGAGGGAGGAGTCCAGGATGAAGCCTAGGTGACGTGCGTGGTCCGTCGGAATAGGTGCGGTTCCCAGGGCCGGAGGCCACCATGAGTCGTCCCAGGCGGAGGGGGATGATCCTAAAATGAGGACTTCCGTTTTGTCCGAGTTCAGTTTTAGCCGGCTGTTCTTCATCCATTCGGCGACTTCTTTCATTCCTTTGTGTAAGTTGGTTTTGGCGGTGTTTGGGTCTTTGGTGAGGGTGAGGATCAGCTGGGTGTCGTCTGCGTAGGAGATGATGTTGAGGTTGTGTTGGCGTGCGATGGATGCGATGGGACTCATGTATACGTTGAAGAGGGTGGGACTGAGTGATGATCCTTGTGGAACGCCGCAGATGACTTTGGTGGCCTCTGATCTAAAAGGCGGGAGGCGGACTCTCTGGGTTCTTCCTGCGAGGAACGAGATGATCCAGTCCAATGCTTTTCCTTGTATTCCGACGTTGCTGAGGCGTTGTATGAGGATGCTATGACAGACTGTGTCGAAGGCTGTGGAGAGGTCAAGTAGGATGAGGGCAGCTGTTTCTCCGTTGCCCAGTAGCGTTCGGATGTCGTCTGTTGCTGGGATGAGGGCGGTTTCGGTGCTGTGTTTGGCTCGAAAGCCGGACTGTGAGGGGTCGAGGGATTTGTTGGCTTTGAGGAAAGCGGCGAGCTGATTGTTGACGGCTTTCTCTATAACTTTGGCAGGGAATGGGAGGAGCGATATGGGGTGGTAGTTCTTAAGTTCAGTGGGGTCTGCTGTGGGTTTCTTCAGAAGGGCGCTGAGTTCAGCATGTTTCCAGCTTTCCGGGAAGGTAGCGGAGTTGAGGGAGCAGGTGATGACGTCTCGGAGATGGGGTGCGATGATGGAGTCTGCTTTGTTGAAAATGTGGTGGGGACATGGGTCGGTTGGCGATCCTGAGTGGATGGAGTTCATCAGACGGATGGTGTCTTCAGTGGTGATTGGGTTCCAGGTGCAGAGGTTATTAGAGGGGGGTGTTGGTTCGGGGGTGGGTGCAGTGGACTGGTCTCCTGACTGGCTTTCAAAGCTGTTATGTATGTCGGCGATTTTGTTGTAGAAGAAAGAGGCTAGGGGATCGCAGAGGTCTTGGGAGGGAGTGATGTCGTTGGTGGCGGCGGTGGGGTTGGTAAAATCTTTGACGATGTTGAATAGTTCCTTGCTGTTGTGGGCGTTGATGTCAAGTCGGACCTTGAATGCTGATTTCTTGGTGGATCGGATCAGTTGGTGGTGTTTGCGGGTAGCGTCCTTGAAGGTGGTCAGGTTGTCATTGGAAGGGTTTTTTCTCCAGGCTTTCTCGAGGGTGCGACATACCTTCTTGGATTTCTTAAGGTCATCATTGAACCAGGGGGCTTTTTTGTTACCTTGCTTGATTTGATGGTTCTTCAAGGGTGCTAGTTCGTCTGCGCTATGGGTGATCCATTGTGTGAGGTTGGTGGCTGCTTGGTTTGGGTCCGATGATTTGGCAGGAGGGTTTTGGTGTAGCGATGTGAAGAGCTTGTCGGTGGTAATTTTGTTCCAGTTTCCTCGGGGAATAGGTTATGGGGGGTTATGGGTCGTGGTCTTTTTGAAGTTGTAGTGGACGCAGCTGTGGTCCGTCCAGTGGAGAGCTGTGGTGTGATTGAAGGAGATGTGTTTGCTGGAGGTGAATATTTGGTCGAGCGTGTGTCCGGCATAGTGGGTGGGGGTATTGACAAGTTGTTCGAGTCCGAGGTTGGCCAGGTTGTCCAGAAGGGAAAGCCAGGACGGGTTCCCCAGCGGTCTATTGCGCAGAGATACTCCTTCGGAAGTCGATTCTAGCGCGTTAGAAACCCGCAAATTTAAATTTAAATTTAAAGGTGGTCAAGGGGCTTGTAAATAAGCCCCTTAATCTCCTCGTGCCTAACAAAAATGAACGTGTCCTTGTGTAACGTTACTGGTGCTCATGCAAAGCGCGCCAACACCTTTGGGTCGAGTTTGCCCTATATAAATCTGCAAAAAAAAAAATACAGGGGCCATTACCCGAGAGGGACGCTCCCTGTGCTGCGCATGCGCAACACGCATTCCTCTAAAAATATGGAATTTCGCAACACAGCCTATTTAAGAGAAGACAAAAAGCACAACCTTGGGTTCATTCATTGCACATTTTCTCTCCAAATTTCTGAACGGATCAGGACCAGCTTCGAGATTGTATCAAGTTTGTGTCCCTTCGGTCGGACGAACTGTAGACTTGAAAACAGCTTTGAACCGACAGAACACAGAACGGACACACACTGCAAGCATCTCAAACGCACAAAGGTGCGCTCTCAACATGAGTGCACTTCAGAAGACATCTGTCACGAACATGAAAACCACAGACTATTTTCCCCAAAGTAAACATAGACGATCCAGTTGCTCAAGTTGGACATCCTACAAAACAAAGTTCTTAGTATCGCACCAGAATATTCTGTAGAATAACATGATAAATAGGGAATGCTTAAAGAAAACCCATTTTCTAATCACTTGGCATCTAGGCCTTTGTTTTTATCCCGGTGCTGTAAAAATAGTACTACAGTGACCTCTAGTGGCAGGCTCTGTGTTTTATTTTAAAATAACATGTTTTCTTTTTTTGCAGTCTACAAAATTGAGACAGTTCTTAAAATAAGCATGCATCAAAGTGTAGAACTTTCTAACAACTACGCTCAAGAGACACAATATCAATTGTCTTCTTCTCTGTCAAGAAATCTTATCAGAGCCGTCATGATATCCAATATTATGACACTAGCAAGCAGAATAATATTGTTACCCTGGACTAAAACATGCAAGCACTGAGTTAAGTGGTAGGGTGGAGTTCTCTAAAGTAGGCAAGACCTAAGAAGCATTTATGAGAGGTGTGCCCTACACAACTAATAGTGTGTCCTAAAATGTGTTGCCTACCATCACTTCTAGTCCTCTTGGTTGATGTTGGCTGAGGCCCTTCTCCTCCTACTTCTCCCAGTGGCCCTCCTCATTCATACCCTTATCCTGGCCCTCCTGGTCTTCTGTACTCTTCTCTTCTTTGTCTTCCTCATCTTCTTGTTGTCGACCTTCCGTCTTGGAGGTCCTACTGCTATTCTCGACCCCTCCATTTTTATCATCCTGGTCCTTTTCCTGGCCCCAGTAAACCCTCTTCCCTCTTCTCCCAGCCTTCCTGGTCCCCCTCCTGGTCTGACTGGTTCACGTCCATCTGGTCCTAGTCGTCCTGGTGGTTAGTGTATTCCTAAGCCTTCGGATGATTCAGTCAACTCCTTGTATGTATGTATGTATAGGCATTTATATAGCGCACTACTTACCCGGAGGGTCCCAAGGCGCTTTGACCGCTGCGAAGCCCTTCCTGGCTTCCCTGAGAGATGGTCCCTTAATGGGTATCTCCAGGGTGAGACCAGGCATCCCCGGCGGTCTGGTGGGGCCGTTAGTGAAGATGAGGCAAGCTAATGCCCAGAGTTGCCGAGTGTGATCGCTGATCAGAGTGGGCACCGAGGCGAGAGAATTGTCGAGTCCGCTGACCCTGGTCCAGAAACCTGCCGCGCCGGGAATCGAACCCTCGTCCCGGGCCGTCCTCTGCTCTCGGGTCTGCCGCCTCTAACCAGTGAGCCACACTACTTCACTACTTCCTCCCCCGATTCCTGGTTCTTCTCCTCCTGGTTCTTGTCTTTATCATTTTTTCCTCTTCGTCTTCCTGCTTCTCGAGATCTTGGGCTCGGGTCCTTCTTATATCGATTTTCCTTCTGCATTTCCTTGTCCTCCTGTGCGTATATTCATTTTTTTGGCTCTTCTCCCCTTGGGCATTACACTTTGGCAGATCAATCAATCTATCAGTAGATTTGTTGAGAGCTACTTGTCACCGGTGAGGGTATCCAAGCACTTTATTCTCCTCGTCTTCCACCTCCCCCTTCAGCGCTTTCCCCACCCTGACGTCTACACCGTATGACCTCCAAGCAAGGACATTGTGGCATCTTTATGTCCCTCTTGCAGCTTCACACACTGTGAACACAAGCAGTGTGGAGGTGCCTGTGAGAGGCCAGTGTTTCTTTGCAAGGTAATTGGGAGAGAGAAGCGGCATCACAGGTGTCCTGCACGACGCATCTTTAGAGGAACATTTTCACTTTTAGACATTCTAATAATGAGGACCACGCCAGACTCAGCAGAGAACCGATGGGAACCCATCTCAACACCAAGGGGAGGTGGAATGCCTAATTTTTTCCCTTGAAATTTAGCAAAATGCCATTAAAATTTCTGAAAATTGCAGGGTTATAGAGAAATGTGGTCTGCCAGTATAATTTGTGACTTTTTTTCGTGTGAGCTTTGGAAAAAAAAGTGTTGCAAGAATCCAACAGAAAACCGATTCAGTTTCTGGTGATGATGCATCTCAAATGCAAAAATTGCGGTTGCAAACCCCTTTGCGACGGCAAAAAACAAGAATGCATGTGCCCCTTGGGGAGCTATATCCACATCAAGGTAACATGTTGATCCTACTTTTTTGATCCTCACACTATTTTAGACCAGCAGAAGAACCCAAAACGTGACCAGTGGTAAATATAGATTTAACACCCTTTGGTGTTTACTGGCATTTCAGAATGAAAATGATTTTTTATCTGAATGACTCTCTTACCGGAGGAAGGCCTTGTCTCAATCTCTGCTGTGCATGGGTGACGTCTACACTGAAGGTACACAGAAAGAGCAGCCAATTGCATCTCATATTGAACTTTCAAAACTCTGGTGTAGCCATCAACAAGAAACCTCCATGCAATCAACCTCACACCATTCCAAGACAGACTTAAGTAGCAATACACAGCTGAAGCAGATGCATAATGTTGCACATAGTGGACGATGCTCTATGCATTCTTGATTATGGCGCCTCATGCTTACTCCAGGAATTATCAGCAGCATTTGATACCTGTAAGAATTTGGGTTACTAACTGAGGGGGTGCACCGGCACGTAATCCTCAGCACAGGTGCTTATAGCACCAGTTAAGGACACACTCATTTGGAAGGCAGGCGATTTTCCACAGAATCACAGGATGTTGAGCGATGCCGAGACTGGAATCTGGTTTCCCAGCTCCGAAATCAGCAGCTGTAGCCATTAGGCCAAGTCCTCTCCAGAATAATAAGTGCCGGGGCTCTAGTCTGGAGACAGTTTGCCCCAGCACATTTCTCCTGTTAGCGCTGCCTCCTGAGGAGAGCCCAGACACTTTTTATTTTACCAATTAACCCCTGCTCATGCAGCAACCACAATCCTTGTCAGGGTGAAGTCACAAGCAAACGCCAATTTAAACTGTGCTCAACCCTCTGCTACCTTGGCACACAGCAGTCAGGCTTAACTTAGAGGCAAGCTGTACAGTATTTATGTAGCACTTCAAATAGTAATAAAGTCAAAACACAAGAAATAGCCCACACCAATCTAGAAAAATTGAGTAAAATTGAATAAATAATCTGACACCAAAACAACAAAAGTCGAATTAGTAGAACTGGAGATATGCAATTTAAAATAAATGTAAACGAAAATAGAGCCAAAAAGGACAAAGCGCCAACCATAGCTATCTGGTTGTGGGAGACCGGTTGAAAGTCACAAGCTTAGGCTGACTATGATGAAGTGCAGGCCAGATTCAAGGAGCAGGTTAGTCCTGCTGAAAGAGTTACCTCCAGGTCCAGTGCAATGAGTTCCGTTCACGGTGGAAGGGCCGCGAGGAGCGGGGAGTATCATGGATAGCTGTTGAAGTAGTGCAAAGAGCAGGCTGGGCGTAGCAGCGGTTGTCACTATAGTGCAAACCTCCTGTCGGCGTCTCAGGCAGTCCTTGCTGGTGCTTTGCTTTGGTGGTCCCTGCGAGTGGTCAATGCTGTAGCGCGAACAGATGGTTCGCCGGAACTTCACATTGGTGGTCAGCATGGGAGGCAAGGTTTTGGCACCAACTGGTCCATTTGCGAAGAGCCAAACACTTCTGCGGACCTGAGGGGCACCTCTTGTCTGTCAGGAACTCACTTCAGCAGAGGACATCAGGGCTCAAGACAGGTCCAGTTGCAGGTCCAGGCAGCAAGTCAGCTGGGGAGCTGCAGGGAGCCTCTGGAGCCTATGTCCCTGCAGCTCAGAACAGGAGGTCAGCTGGCTGACCCTTGGAGCCACTTCCTTAATGGGATGTAAGGCGCAGGTATTATTTTCCTTCTCAGCTAGCAGAGCGGTATAGAAGCAGGGCAGCCGAATGGCAGTCCTTCTGGCAGCAGAGCAGCACAGCAGTCCTTCATCTGTAGTATTCACAGGTCCAGAAGTGTACAGAAGATTTATTGTCTGATGTCCAATATTTGTACCTTCTGCCTTCTTTGAAGTAGGAGAAACTTCTAGAGGAATCACTCTGTCGAATACCACGGAGTTACATGAAAACTTTGCAAGGTGTGCACACATGCACAGGCACATAAAACACTGGTGCGTAGGGACACAAAGTGCATGGACACATACCACCATAAACACCTGTACCCTTTTCTCCAAATGTTCAGCAAACTTACAGGCATTCATGCACACAGACCATCAAACACAGGCATCAATGTACACAGGCTCAAAACCATACATTGTGCAGCAGAAGCACAGTAGCATATGTAATAGCAGAGCCCAGGATGACATAAAGGAGCACATGACGAAGTACACAGTGGCTCACTAGGTGATGTTTCTCAGGTAAGCACAAGATAAAGTGTCTCAGGAGAGCACTAGGCTATGCGCGCTTGGTCACATGCTTTAGGGGTGCTTTAAACAATGCTTATTACATGGGCAAGCATGAGCTTCAGGGTGATGTCACTGATGTGCCTCTTGGGTGCAATCAGTAATAAACCTCAGGGGTGCAATTGGTCATGAGCTACAGGAGATAAATACTTCATGAGCTTGAGGAGAGAAGTAGGTGTTGTGTCTCACAAGCTCAGTCGGTCATGCGATTCATGAATGTGATGGGTCATGCGTCTCGTATGCGCTTGATCATGCCTGCAAGAGCGCGCTCGGCATCATGCACACTAGGGAAGCAATTGGGAACTCTCTTAAGAAATCAAGCAAAACATGTGTTTAAGTATCAGATGTGGAGTAGGTGAACTGAAAATTTTATATACAGCTACCCTTCAAGTTAAAGACCTGATACATAGTGTGAAATTAAAATATTTTTAAAAATCGTGCTCAACATAGGTTTTGTTTACTCACCATAATTAGGCAGCATTAACAAGAATGCTTGTCACATGGTAGAAAAGTGAACGTTTGTGTGTTGTGCATGAGCTGCACTTCTTCATGTTTCATCTGTTTTCAGAAAAATATCGAAATTCAGCAACAAACCCTAGTCCCTGTGTGCAAATGTAACTTATCTCTAACCTGTTAGGGAAGGGGTGTACTTTCGTTGCCAGATTGCTAGGCTATGAGTCAAACCTCTGTTATGAATGTAAGGGTGCAGTCCTTTGGTTTTTAGTGGTTTACATTAATAAAACATATGATTTATTCTGTGCAACCAATAATCTAATTGACAGCCAATGACAATTGTGTGCAAGTACATGTTGTTTGAATGTAATAAATAATTAGTTTGCTGTGCAAGTTACATTTAAATTGCTACTCATTTAAGTAAAATCATGCTATGAATGTGTTTTCTTTGTCCAGAACAATAAAGAAGATTTTTTTGGGGTTGGGGGCAATCCTCTTTGTTTTAAGTTTTCAGATTTTCCTGCTTCTTGCTTAGAGAGGGATAGATGCCTGTGGTCCATTCTGTATTTAGACCTGTTTACTGTTATGAAAATAATTGACTGCCCGTTGTGCTGTGCTTGTTTGATTTCTTAAAGGCACATTGCATTATTTCAATTATGAGTTTGATTTAATACTAATTCCCCTGATTAATTAAGTTTTGCTTTCTGTACGTCATGTGCCTCAGGGGTGCGCTGGGTCATGAGCCACAGGAGAGAAATGGATCATGAGCCAGAGGGTAGCACTAGGTGAAGCTTTTCAGGGGATTCGAACATCACATGCCTCAAGCGTGCGCTTGATCATGCGATCAAGTGTGTGTTGGGTTACGCACTCTAGGGAGGCACTTACCCATAAATATGACCACTGCTGAAATGAAGAGGGATCCAGCTGGATCCCGGTTCTGTGATATCCCTGGCCACAACCATATGTGCTGATTTTATCCCAGTGTAATTTGCTGAAACCTGGTCAGATTCAACTACATGTGCACGTTGTCTGCTTTCTGTTCAGAGCAGCAATGTGCATGCCGCGAAGAGGCTTTCTTATTTAAAATTCCAGCCGGGCCCAAAACAAAGGTCGAATGCAAAGGGCCATAAGCTCTCCTTTTGTTCAAGTATAATACTGTCTGAGAACTATCTCGATCCTAATACTTAGACCATATAACTACCAAGTATTCCAGATCCATACATGATGTGCTGATCCAGTCCAGGTTTGTCCTCTTGAATTCTGGGGCTTGTGGTCCTGTTTCTCGATTGAATAAACAAAACTACAAGGCCCAGAATTCAAATGGAAAACCTGGACTGGAGCAGCTCATAACGCATGAACCTTGGAAACTTGGCAATGCTAAAGATGTCAATACAATGGAAGGAAACAAAGACACGTAGATTTTTATCCATTCACCTGTACTTAAGAGAAACTACGATTTGGGCCAGCTTTAGACTTTGTTCAATCCCTGTATTTAAGAACTGTAAGAAGTTCAGATGTATCTACTTGTAGGGGTATTCACATGGATAACAGTTTAAATAACATCATTTAAAAAATATATATATTTATTAGTGCTATTCATTCCAATTTATGGTCTCTGAACGCTTTACATGACACACACACATTGACAATAAATCAGAGAAATGTGGAAATCAATGTTTAGAATGGTACAAAAGACAATGATTGTGTTATGGTGTAGAAGAACGAAAGGGAACCAGTGCTGGCCAATAGGTGGAATCTATTTATACTGGCTTTGTCGTAATGAAAATACATGGAGATGCAATAGGCGATATTGCTGGGTGTTTGGACACAAAGTATGGAGGTTGTTTGGGTATCTAAGCAACATGAAGGTATTAGAATATTAGTGGGGCAGTAATCCATGTTGGTCTTTGATGCATGATATATCATTCAATAGAATAGGCAGCGTTTTTTAACCCGTTGCATGCTTGTGACGGAACCGCTCCGTCACAAGCCACGGGTGAGCTGTGCTTGTGACGGAACGGGTCCGTCACGGCCCGCTCGCAGCGCCTGCGCGGCGCGAATTTCGCGCCTGCGCTGACTGATTAATGGGCGGGCAAGTTCGTGACGGAACCGTTCCGTCACTAGCACAGCTC
Source organism: Lissotriton vulgaris (assembly GCF_964263255.1). Classification (NCBI taxonomy): domain Eukaryota; kingdom Metazoa; phylum Chordata; class Amphibia; order Caudata; family Salamandridae; genus Lissotriton; species Lissotriton vulgaris. The sequence continues at coordinate 68,649,785 of NC_141698.1, forward strand.
GCCCGCGAGCCGTGACAGAGCGGTTCCGTCAGAAGCATGGGACCGCCGCGCGACCCCCCCCCTTAGCGCTGCGGCGGAATAGCCGCCGCAGCGAAGGGGTTAAACAAGATCAAGCATTCAGTGCTATATGTTTTTTAATTACACCAAAAGTGGAAACATGATACTTATTTGTCTCTTTATAATTGTTTTATTCCAAATATCCCTGACGAAGGGAACATTCCCGAAATGCATTGGATTTTTTTTTTTTATAAATATCGTGATTTGTGGGTACTTTAAATTCCCTTGTGCTTCTAAATGACCCCTGCTGGGTATATTGAAAGTATAAAACGAATTGAAAACATTAACAAGAGTTGAAAAGCATTGGATTAAAGAGTATTAAAACGAGGAAGAATATTGAGACTTTGATACATTTGATTCATTCATTTGTGGCTGTGCAGCTTGGATGGAGACCAGCACCAGTTCCCTTTCGTTTATACTTTGCATGCGCATTGGGAGGAGCGCGATCTAGCTTGTACGCCGCTACATTTGGAACATTTGAGTAATTGGACCATAGAAGAAATTGAGTACATTGGTGTGCAGCTTACCACCTACATATTTTCACATGTCATGGTGTAGGAGTCGCACATGGTCTTTACCAGTAGGGTTTATATGTTAAGAGTGAATGCCTGGGAGAAACACAAAGTTAATATTTAAAACGTAAAGCAGTGCTTTGGATTGTATGTACTAATAAGACTTTATTACTTTTTAGAAGTGGTGTGGAAGCCCTGACCATATTTTTCATTGGCTGGGGTCATCGTCCATGGTAAATGCTGGCTTTCGATTGATATTGAGGCTTCTTAGTCCCTCCTTGTTACTGCCCTGTCTCATTTTGGGCCCGCCCATCAGGACTGGATCGTTTTCTTGCAGCGTTATACTGTCTCCTTCAATTAGTTGGTAAGCACTATTTGGAAAATGGACCCTGATGGGGACAATGGCAACTTCAGCGCTATGTGCTCTAAATTGTATGTTTTTTATTACTTTAATGAGCACGGCGCCCACTAGGGACACCATGCTCACTTTATTTTTATTTTACATTTATGTTGAGCGCGGTGTCCTCTTCAGGGACACTGCGCTCTGTTTGTTTTGTTGTTTTTTTTTTTTACTTTAAAACTGAGCGCGGCGCCGCTTCAAGGACACCGCGCTTGGTTTCTTTATATATTTTTTAACTTTAACACTGAGCGCAGCGTCTGCTTCATGGATGCCACGCTCAGTGTTAAAGTTTTTAAAAAAAGAAACGGCGCCACACTCAGATTTAAACTTAACCATTTGCAATGCAATTGGACCCATTGCATTGCAAATGCTTGTTTTTATCTTGCTTCTATGAAGGTATCGAGAAGTTCACACCCTGCTCTCCTATGAGGTCACTTCCTCTTTGTGGGGTTGGCTTGCAGTTCACAAAATGGTAGCCCGTCTGAAGTAGAGAGATTCTAGCAAAGCCCATTTTAAAAATGTAATGCTGTGCAAAGGTTTGTTTATGGTTAAATCCGACAGAAGTTAACGGTTGGTGAGAAGTAACTTTGTGCTGCTTAGAATTAAAAGCGCGTCTGGCTGGGCATGTCCTGAGTGCAGAAGTAGTGTGAATTAATGCGCGCGAAAATGATGGTGATTTAAGTCTTGTGATGAATAAGTTAATGAAGTGCCTATAGAATGCATACAGTTCACTCCCCCATCCAGCTCTTATCTTGTTGGAGTAGATGGGTCTGTGGGGTCCATCCAGGAGAAGAGTCACATAAACCACAGACAACTAAAGTCTACCCACCTATATTTGGGTCTGTTGGTCCATCCAGGAGCATAAGGCACGTATACCACAATCACCCAGTTTCCGGGCCTGTGGATGACACCCGTAAACGATGCAATTCATATTATATCCAACAAGCATTTGCAATGCAATAGGTCTCGCTATTTGCGAGATTTTGAGCTATTGGAATTGTAAATGACAAAGCGTTTTATTTATGTCTTAAAAAACCTGCAATGATAAAAGGCATTGTCATTTACAATACAAATAGGTCACATTTTTGAAAATGCAAGACCTATTGCATTGAAAATGCTTGTTAACCACCTATTGCCCAGAAGGTGACGTACTCCTACTGGAACAATCCTGCCTGAATCAAGAGTAAAACTCCTGACTTCTTTTCCACACTTCTCCTCCAAGCGGCTGCTCTCTCAACCTCCCTGCAACATTTGGAGCAATTGTCTGCTAAAGTGCACTGCTTTTAAAGAAACAATATGGCCTTATTTCAAATGACAAGTACCAGCACTTCGCAGCATATGTAGTCAGTGATGGCTTTAGGGCGTGCAACAGTCAATGTGCCTGCTGCAAAGAGTGTGTAACATGGAGATCGCAGAATTGCATTGTATGTAACTAGCTCAGTGGGGTACTGCTTTTGTCACAGAGGTGCTTTTGTTACTTGCAGTTTATAAGTTACAGTCCTTACAATATGGCACAGTGAGCCATGAACTGGCATTAAAGAGCTGAATGCAAACTGCAAGCCAAATGTTTAGAATCTTATTTACCTCACCCTTTCTTTAGCCTACGGTTGCTAAAATTGATTTGCTTTGGTAGTACTACATAGTAGAGCTAACCTCAACCACCGAAATTCTGAGTATGTTCTTCTCCGCACTCAGAACTCTTGAAATATACTACCAACCAGTAAGGATGACATATGACTCCTGCACCTTGTAGTCCTCATTGTCTTGTGTAAGTAACTCTTCCTATAGACTGATTTATACAAGATGTGTTGTCTCTGTAAAGTCTGTGTGATGTAAAGTGCTCTGACACCCTATGTTGGTATGAGTAGCACTATAAAATAAATGCAATACCATAAGTGCCAACATACCTGATTCAGGTGGGAAACTCCCGATTTTTAAGCCCAAAATTGCCTCATTTTGGCTATTGCCTGCATAAAATTGCCCCTGCTTCAATAGAAGTCAATGGGGAAATTTGATCTCCCTATTTTTTCTTTAAAACTTGTCACTTTGCTGTTCTAAAATGTTGGCAGGTAGGCAATACATATGAGAGAGGGCTAATGGGAGACAGAGGGGAGAGGGTGTGGCCTAATGACCAGAGCTGCCAACTTTGGAACTAGGGAACCAGGTTCGAGTCTCGATGTCGGCTCAACATCCTGTGATTCTGAGCTAGTTATTTCATCTCTCCGTGCCTACCAAAAATTAATGTGTCCTTGAATAACGTAGCTGGTGCTCATGTAAAACGCTCCACTACCTTTGAGTCAAGTTTGCACTATATATATACTGCAATAAAAAAAATGGACAGATGCAGGACACCACTAGAGAGAGCTTTGTAGTGAGAGAATCCATGGAGGAGGTCGTCATGAGGAGTGGGGCAGCAATGATTGTCACACCAGAAGCTGCCAACGCTAAAGCCAGCCGGCTTTAATTGGGATTAAAAAACTAGGGGGTGTCTCAAAGGGGCATGGCCTATGTAATTAAGGGTGTGGCTTAAAAACACCTAGGCTAAACACCAGTGCTAAGCATGGTGTGCCACCTGACTGGTATTTTGATGTTTCCGTCATTGCATCCCGATATACAATACAGCAAGTAACATTACAACTGCAACAAGCCAGGACTCTTAGCTTTGTCAATGGTTGTTAGTTGCATAGGATAAATACATAACAACTATGGCTTTGTTGTATGTAACACTGAAAATGCTTCAGTTCTGAAATGATGAGACTGAAAGAACTATAGTGAATCTCTTTGAAGTTTCCTCAAAGTCAGTTAAGGGTGGCACTGCTGCAGAGTTAAGACTATTTTTTCACCCTGAGGGTGAGGGCAAAAATGGAGAGCCCAATAGGGACCCGTCTCAGCACCTGCCTTTTAGAAAGGCCGGTGCTGAGCAATGGCAGGACCCAGCCCAATTAAAGTCCTGGCCGGCCCTGTATGAAGTGCTTTTAGTGGTACAATACCGCACTTATGAGCTAGGGTGACCAGACGCCCTGGATTTTCCTGGACACGCCCCGGTTTTGAAAGGACGGTCCGGATGTCCTGGCGCTTTCCTTAATTTTAAAAAAATGTCCCGGTTTTGGAACAAAGGTTAATTCATACTGAAAGGAGACTTGGAAGGTATGCTCTCTCCAAGTAAATTGCTTCTTTCTTCCAGGCAGCGCTGGATGAGTTCGGCTGCAGAGGGGCTCATGGCAGAGGTTGTGCCATAGCTAATTTTGTTTATGGGTAGCTTGCAAATGTGTGCCATTTATACACACATTTACTATTTATCTCTGTGTGCGCGCATGCTTAATATTTTTTTTAAAGATTGGTGTGCATAGGACCTGTCTCTGGCTCTCCCAGTGCACTGCAATTTAGAATAAGCTACGCTTACCTTCACCTGGTGTACCGTCATTCTTTACAAAAGGCTGCATAAAACAATCGGGACAGGCACAGACATAAAAGTAAGGCTAAAGGATTCAGTCCTACTTTTATGTCTGGTCTGTCCCGTTTTTTTCTGATCAAAGTCTGGCCACCCTTTCATAAGCACAACACTTGTGCAGTTGTAGGGTTGTACGCAGCGCACAAGTCCTAAAAAAAGAAGTGGGGGGACGCTGACGTCACGACAGGAAGTGACGTCACGAAAGGTGGCTTGCACCATCAGACTCCTTGCCTCCCCTCGCTCACCCCTTAGATGCGATTGCATCAGAGAAGCCAGCGCGTGAGCAGCGTTCTGGATGAGCTACGATCTCGCCCCAGAGAGGCCAAAGAGTTAATGTGTGGCTCCATTTGCTCCAGGAATCGAGCTCCTGGTAAAACAATTGGGGAGACGCCGTCCATCCGCATGGTACCCCGACTCGAGCCCTGGTTGTACGACGGTTTCCAATACCGCGCATTGTTTTATATTAATGAACAATGTATTAGTGGGGGAAGACCCACTAAAAATGAGTTGTAAAGGCTTAACGAGGTAAAAACCTCGTTGCAAAGGCTGTTTCCCCATTTGTAGCAGCGCTTTTATTTAACTCATGTAATCCAAAGTCCTTATGTATCGCAACTGGTTCTTTTGTAAAGCGCTCTGACACCTTTGGGTAATGTTAGCGCTATATAAAATCGCATTAAATAAATAAATAAAACTAACATCCCCCATCATATCCTCATTCGCCGCCGCGGAAGCTCCACCCGGTCTCCTTTTCCTATGCTCTACACACCAACCACACTATCTGCTGACATAACCTTCGTTCGAAAGCTGATTTCGACAATGCCCGGTTGAAGAGAGACCGGAGCTCCGATCCTTTGCTTCCAAGCTCACTGCAGTATTTCCGCACAACCCACCGATGTCAACAGTCAACCAATCAAAATTGACACAAGAAAGGAAGTCGACCGCTCATTGGGCCACATTGACGTAGTTGAGAACACGCTCGCGCTAGCACGTGGATATGCGTGGTCGCTAGGGAAGCCACATACGCTCTACTAATAGGAAGTAAATAAGAAGTGATGCAAATGAAGAGCGAAGGCTAGAGATGTACCCAGAAGGCTGTGCGAATTCAATATGGCGGCGCCCGGTGAAAGACGTCCGGACTCCGCAGCTCAGTCTCCCGTTGCCTCGGCACAGGAACCCTCTGCGGCACCCACCCCTCAGGGTCACCGTGTTTTGTCTGATCAGTCACAGGCGCTAGCGCAGTTCTTCCAGGCAGGTTTAGTTGCAGAAGGGAGCGGGGATAAAAAGAAGCCATGCCGAGCCTGCATGGATTTCAAGAGTTGGATTAAGCAGCAGCGGAAACAGAATCCTGGAGAGCCAGGAAAAACGGTAAGAAATTAGTAAGCTGATAACAATTAATAAAAAACTAAGAAGAGTAAATGGTGGCAAAAGGTTTCCTCCTTTCGCGATCCATTGAAAGTTCTGTTGGTTTTTGCCCATGTGGTCGATGTGGAGAAAACATCTTAATGTAATGGCAAGGTGCATCTGTCAGGTTGCTAAAGACTTCTTGGGGACATTCTGAAAGCTGACTTAGTGATGTATTCCGCCCATTGCTTACCTTTGGCTTTGTTTGTGTTCTGTAACTCACATTTGCTTGCTTTCTGTTTTCTGGCTTTATTTGTTTTAGGCTGTCCACGATGTCTTTGTCCCACCTGTGGAGCATATCCTGTTTACCACCTCTTTGACTCGTTCCTCGGCTTGCCTTTAAACATTCCTTTTAAATGTTGTTCTTATCTTGTTACATTTGCTGTGCATTCAAAGAGAGGTCAAAATGTCAGGCTATGCCTGCAAAGGTAGATTAGTGTGTACTTTTTAGGTCTCGCCCCGCGATTGCAGGCCAAAGGCCTGCTGTCGCAGAGCGAGACTATTGTTATCATTCCGGCTTTCAAGGACTGAAAGGGAGAGGACAACAGACTGTCACGCGCACGCAGCAGCAGCCTGCCGGGATCAGGTCGCGCGCGTCAACACGCGCTCCGATTCCGGCAGGCTTTTCACAACACATGCACAACACACATACAACACCCATACAGACCCCCACGCACACACATACACAGAGAACCCCCGGCGCTTACACACACATCCCCTACCTCATCTCGGCGAACAGACTGTCAAGCGCACGCAGCAGCAGCAGCCTGCCGGGATCAGGTCACGCGCGTCAACACGCGCTCCGATTCCGGCCGGCTTTTCACAACACACATACAACACCCATACAGACCCCCACGCACGCACACACATCCCTAGAGAACCCCCCGGCGCTTACACACACATCCCCTACCTCGTCTCGGCGTCTTCGTGCTCCCTTACCCCCGCTCCTCTGGTGCGCGCGCACCACTGGTCCTTCTTCTGTGTCTATGATGTAGATCTCCCATGAAGTGTTAACTCTGGAGTACGCAGGAAGAAATCAGACAACAACTAGTTTTTTTAATTGTTAGTGCAAGCGGTAGTTAGGCAGTGGCTGCATAATTTTGGTGCAATATGCTTGCAATAAACTAAAAAATTATCCAGTTCATCAGGTTGCCATTGCCACCTATTGGCTTAGCGGATGCTTATTTGTGAATCCAGTCCGTAATGTAATGTGTTAATAATGAAAACACAAACATGCCCCAGATATCGGCATTAGATCACTTATTTCAACTCCTTCCGAAACGATGCCAATTAAATCATCACGCAAGAGACATGCATTAGAGGCCAAGAGCAAACCTAAAATTGTCACGTGTATGCACACTGTACACTTGACAGCCAAGCGCTTGTTCTACTGTTCTTTTTTGACCCTAAATCATATTTTCATTTCTGTTGCTTAGATAAAAACAAATTCTGAATGTTTTTGAAATTCGGCTATCTTCGTGGAAAATTGATGTCGGTAGGCAAAAAACCTTAGCTGATGGAGCTCAACGCAACAAAAAAAGGCTTAGCTGTGGACAAAAAAATAGTTTCGCTCAAAAAAGGAATGACTTCGAAGGAGGCGCGGGCGGCTTCGACATCACTGAAGACACTCGCTGAACCAGGAAGCGTCCTACAAACAAACTTACAGCGTGACATGTGCAGGGCCGGCGCCAAGTCCACGCTCACGAAACTCCTCACTGCAGTGGGCATCATGTTTATCCTCTGCCTGCCGGAGCTGTTCAAGACGCGCGAAGGTAGGGTTACCGCTTTAATGCCCACAGGCCGCCTTTTGTCTCATAAGTGGCAAATAAAAGGGCAATTTCTTCCCAGTCCGCGCGCCAAAGTGTGCAATGGACGCGGGGCAGGGGTGTTAGAACGCGGGCATTTGGTATCTGCTGAAACCGCCAGTGTAGGACCTTTCAGCTTTTATTTATTTATTTATCTATCTATCTTTTCTTTCTTTTCCACTAGCTGGCAGGTGGAACCGCTGGTTGATCTGATTATACAATTCATTGTGTAACGTGTACCGTGCATGCCAATATTTGGGAAGAGCTAAGAGAGAGTTAAAAAAAATCCAGGGAAGATATTGTGTCTGTTGGGTTTGTATTGAAGAGAGGGGCGATCTTTTTAGCAGGTTGAAATGTAAACTGTGTTATTGTTGGGTTAAACAGGGTGCCCCGACCCCGCACCTATCGGGGATGCTGGGACAAACGGGGATTCAGTAATTTTACTCTGTGCCTTTACTGTCAACATGTTGCAATGATCGGTTTTATACTGCGCCTCCAAAATCATCGATGTTATGCCTTAAAAACCGTTAAGGTTGTGGAAAGCAACCCCCCCAAGCACATTCATCAAAAATGTGTGATGATACGAGGGCAGAAGCAGGGCAGGCTGTTGCATAAGTTCTTTTGGGCAGTGGCCCACTACTGGGGCGTGTCATCCGTGGTTATGTGGTAATTGTATGAGGCAAATGTATAACTGGCAAAAGACGCCGTGAACTGTAAACAGTAACCCACTACGTTATCTCCGCGAGGGGTTGTGCTTTTTTAATCTGGTCATAATTCTTTTAATCGCTGCTGTGGTTATTTTTCCCCTGTGCTGGAAATTGCTGTTTGGCTTTATTCATGACGAGCTCAGCTCGTCATCAGCACAGCTCAACTGTGCCTCATGACGAGCTGAGCTCGTCATGAGCATGGAAAGGGTTAATTATACCAGAAGTTCTCTTTGAGCACCCGTCTCTCTGGGGCATCGCGCAGCCTCAGTTTATTCATTAGTGCAGTTTTATTAAATATTGTTTGCCCCTCCTGAAAAGATTCCGAGAAACTGAACATGTTAAAAAGTCAGTCCGTTCTTCCTCTCAATCTAATGACTCTGCAAGGTATGTTGTGACGTGGTGTCTTTTATATTTGTTTCCTACTTGTCAAAGCAGGCTGCAACCAAGTTGTGTATTGTAGGATAAAACAGACTTGGTGAGATGTGACGAGTACACGTTCCAGATTAGGCATTTATTAAGCGTAAATGCAAGTAGTTAAATAAAAAAAAACGACTGAAATCTCCCCTGCTAAAAGTGACAGGAGGTTTGGATGCTATTAAAAACAGGGAGGGGCAGATTATGACTATGCCTTCTTTACTGTACTTCTCTAGTAGCAAAGCAAAATTAACACACAACATGGAAGAGAAAAATAAGCCAGTAAACAGATTAATGGAGTTTAGCAGTCTAAAGTGCCCATGATGTCATAGTGCAAGCACCAATCATAAGCTAGCCTTACGGATAACAATCCCTGCAGAGCATCAACTTTCCTCTTCTTTGTCAAGTTAGGAAAAAACATACTTGAACAGATCTTGTAGAAAAAACAGGTGCCTTGCATAAAAAGAAAACAAAATATGACCCTGTATAATGGAACTGGTGCTCGTGTAAAGCAGTTTTCAAGAGCACCCCTCGCACTCGAGTTAGGTCATGAAAGCATCCGGTCTTTCAATGAATATTGCGAGCTCCTCTTAGCTGATGGTATGCAGTGCCACGTAGCTGCCCTGAGGCTTATTCCTAGGAGTGTCTGTGGGGGCCCACATGCAGTGTGCGCATACTGGAGTAACACTGCGAGGAAGTCGCAGTTTTTTGGAAGCCTGCTCACTTTACAAACCCAAGGGCTGCAGTAGAATATGGCGGCCATCTTGCTCCTGCTGGGTGTCCTTTCATGTGCCTGCCATACCTTCCAATAGCACTTTCCGCCTCAATATTGCACTTTTGATAGCGTCGCTCATTACAGATGCTGCATTTTGTGTATTGAGACCTGCATAAATGTCACGATCTTAATCAACCATCCAATTCGATGGTTCTTTAGTTCATTGACCTTATTTAATGGAAAATTCGAGTTCCCCTGCAGCCTCGCCTATGTTAAAAATCGTGATCTGTAAGCTGTGTACATACCTCTGCTGCAGCGTCATTACACAGTTTTGCTGGGGAAAATGTGACTGTGTTCTGCATTTGTAGTCCTTAACTCGGTTCTTCGAGTCATAATGGTGATATTCCAGTCACGTAGGCTGAAGTGCTTTCACTACATCCGACTGGCGCTATATAAAACTGCCAAAAAATAAATGAAATGTAGAGTAGCCAGCACTACTCTTAAGTACGATAGGATAATGCACGGAAAATGGCCTCTGAGCACCGTGAGTGGGCAGGCAAAACACCCACAATCGGATTGCAGTAGGTCCTCAAACGCTCCCAGGCATTGGTGTTACAGCACCTGCTGCATCACCCGGTACTGAGTGACAGCCACAGAGCCTCGCCCCGCCTGTGTGGGTGTGGCTCTGTGTGTGTGTGGCTCTGTGTGTGTGTGGCTCTGTGTGTGTGTGTGGCTCTGTGTGTGTGTGTGTGGCTCTGTGGGTGTGTGTGTGTGTGTGCGCAAATGCAATAGGTCTCACATTTGCGACAGATTAAACTATTGGCATTGTAAATGACAATGAAATTTATTTATCTGTTTTCAAAACCAACACATAAATAAACATTTTGTCATTTACAATGCCAATAGCTCTAACTTTTGCAAAGGCGACACCGTTGCATTGTAAATGCTTGTTTTGCCTTGAAAGTGAGAGGATTTATGTGACAATCTGGTGGGGTGAGAGGGAAGGTGTTTTTGTAGCACACAACATTTAAATGTCTGTAAATTAACTGTGCAAATATTTCAGAGTATATCATAATTCGGAAAGTGCACACATAGCACATTTAAAAAAAAAAAATTATATAGTGCTGGGTAAAAAAATATTTTAAACGGTCAAAACAAATTAATACACTACGTGTGGCCATATCCACATGTTCAATTAACAAATAGGGTTTTGGCTGGAGCACAGTAAGGCTGTGCCAATAACGTAATGAACAACAGGAATTACCAGTACTGTGCAATGGTTTAATAGTTTGAAAAAGCGATGAGCTAACTATCGCTCGTCCCAAAGACCACTCTTTCAGTCAAGATATTTAACAAAAAAATTAATTTTGTTTTTGGTTATATTTTTCTTTTTCTTTTTTGAGTTAGTAGAAACAACAAGTGTATGGCTACAATTCACATTGATTTACATTTGTCATATACAATCTAGGAGGATGTGAAAAAGAGGATATTTAGGCTAAGGGTTGAGAACAAAAGGAAAAGGCAGAAGTGCCAGAAATTAAACCCGAAGGGTTGTACATTTAACGCATAACACTCATGGACAACAAATTGACAACAGACAAGAACAGGTATATAAGACTTAAAGGGAAGAAATAGGGAACCTTTCCTCTATCAAAAGCTGGTTTCTTATTATTGGGGGGCCCTATAAAGGTCCTGCTTTTAATTTAAACAGGTGGGCATACTCCACTAAACGGAGGGATATACGAGTACAAATTTCATTCAGGAAATAGACCATCCAACATTTTTGTAATCAAAACATGTTTGAAAATCGATTGGTCTAAAAAGCAAAATGAATCAGAAAGACTGGGGGGGTCGACGCGTGTCGAATCCCTGAGATTTGGGGGATTCTCTTCAGGACCAAACAACAATATCTGAAAGACATAAAATAAATAACGTCCTGTCAATCATTCACATGAACGTCCCTCAACTTACATTCAACTCAGCACACTCTCGGTTCATACCTGAATTATCTTGTATTTTTATCCATGTCTTGGTAGCTGGAAAAAAATGAAATATACATCTCTAGCGATCTTGTTTTCAAAAGGGGAGGCATCTATTGAAGTATCTGATAGTTGTGTAACTTACATGTTTTTGACGATCAAGTGGTTCATTTTGGGTTCTGTCTCCGTAAATATCGTTCCTTAAATGAGAGGTGATTTGCTCTCTAAAAGAAAGATATAAATTTGTTGTCAGACGACGTACCGGTGTCAAAAGGACGTGAGCTCTATAGACGTGTGAATCGCGTCGGTCAGTGGACTGTTAATATTGCACAATGGCGTCGGGGAAACTAATGCTAATGTTGTGGCAAAATAGCGGGATTGAAATTGACTTTGAAACATGCAGATGGCCATTTGTTACATGTTGGCAATCAGCATTAAAATTTCTAACAGCGCCGCATCGCTGTATACTGGTTAATTTGGTCCAACGGTCGGAATGGTTAACATAAAACGGAATAACTCGCCGGTTTCCTTAGATTTTCTTGGTATCCTCCTTAGTGGGGTGCCGCCATCAATGCAGACTCCATCTGGTTGTCGTTTCCGGTTAGACGTATTTAAAGAAAGCTGGGATTCCCGTGCTGGTGTGCAAGTTATGCTGGAAGTTGTAGTCTGGATGAGGCTACTCAGGACAATTGTCCGTGCTTGAAACTCATATTATTTACTGGAGTATTTAGATGTAAATAAATATGGCAGGGAGCAATACTTTGCATTTTATTTGCATGTTTGCAGATTATTTTATAAAAATCTTTTCAACTATTGTCTGTACTTAAAACTCGTACTGTTTGCTCGAGTGCTCAAATGTGAATACGTAAGAGGAGAAACTACGTGTTACAATTATTCGCATGTTTAAATGTTTGCGGAAAAGCTTGGTTCTCTTGTTTATCTGCTGGGATGGCTGGGGTTTGTAGTTAGGGCACCATTACGATCCATTGGCTGAAGTAAAGAACCACGTTTATATTTTCGAAAATGTTCAATTTGCGCGTGGGCTTAGTTGTCTGCTGGGATAGCTAGATGTTTGGGATTTGTAGTTTAGGCAACATTCGGCAGCATTTCGCTCCGTTGGCTGGGGTTTTAAACTACGCCTGACACTATTTATGTGGTCAATCATGCTCCATCTCACACTGATGCATGTTTATTAATATTACGGTTTAATAGGCCTCACTCAAAATGTTTAACCAAGATCATTAGTAAGCATTGAATTGTTTCGATGCGTTTCAAAGATGATATGATTCAGACATCTCATTTAAGCCCCGAATCGTAGTGTTAAATTTTAGGATGAGCATCGCTTCTCGCTGTCTCAATTTGGGCTTTTCGATGAGTAGCACACTACTCTGGAACCCAAACAGGATTAGTGGTAATTAGTATTGTGGAATATGCAATTCATTTGAGTGGTGGACATGTTAGTCTGTAATTTGGATTGAAAAGGAATAGCAGAGGGATAAAAGAGGGAAGGGTCTACAAATTTTAGTTTCGGGGTTATATCCATAGGAGGGGGTTTGCGGGTGAGAAAAAGGGAGGTGGGTGGTAGTTAGTAAAGGGAAATATGAAATTAATTTGAGTGGTAGACGTGGTGTTCTGTTTTTTGGATTGAAAAGGAATAGTGGAGGGCTAGAAGAGATAAGGAGGGCTAGAAGAGGCAAGGGTCTAGAATCTTTTTTTTATTTTTTTACTTCATCGTAGTAGGAGGGGGTTTGGGATGAGTAAAAGGAAGGTGGAGGGGGAGAGTCAGAGGTAGGGGTTTAGAAAGGCTTCTTTGAGAGATCTGAATAGTAAAAGAGATATAGGATGATGCAAGGTGGGGTAGAGAGGGGAAGAGTCTAGAAATGGTTATTTTGGGGATCATGGTAGTGGTATAGAGTTTGGAATGAATGGGAGAGTAGAGGTAGAGGCTATATTAAGAGCGGTATAGGGTGAGAAATAGGAAATAGTGCAGTGCATTGGATATGCTGAATTAGAAGAAAAGTTTTTTTATATATATATATATATATATATATATATATATATATATATATATATATACTTAAGTATATGAAACGTGTATATGTAGATTAAAGGTGCACTTAAACTCCGGCTTTCAAGTGTTGTTGTACTTTTAATTTATTTTTATTTTTAGTAATTCAATAGTGAAGCAATTGTCAATAAATAGTTCTAATAAAAGATTTAATTATTTATGCACTCCCTTATATACATGTTGATAATGTAACTATCAATAATATGTACATTTGTTAGGCAGAACTAACGAAAATCCATATTTTCAAAAACCATATTATTATACACGTTTATACAAAGCAATACACATATATAGGTACATATCTATAGTTCAAATAAATGCTTATGTACAGAGGGATATGCTGTATATTTCTGTTTGCGTATGGTGGCTGTATGAGGAAGAGCCAATTCTAGAGTCGTTTTCTGAAAATAAGGTGGTTATCCGTGGATCTTTTGTTGGAAGATAGAGTTCCATAGTTTGGCTGCTTCAACAGAGTAGGATGTGCCACCCATGTTTTTTTGCTTGAACGTTGGGATTTTGAGGCAAGGTGCCTCTCTAGAGTGCAGGTTCCTAGGTGGTTGCTCTAATAGGAAAAGTCTAGCTCGAAGTACCATATCAGGTCATCTCTGAACTGAACCACCAGCAATCCAAGAACAGGATTGGCCTCTTCTATTAGGTGCCACTTGATTCCAGTGGCACAGTGAGCACGGGTCCCATACCTTAGCATACTTTTTTGTTGTCGTCAGTCAAACCACTTTATTCGGCTAACCAAAGTCTTAAAAGTACCTTGGCATACCTATTGCGCCTATTTTCATATATCTGGATCTAATCTGAGGTGGCATGGTGGGCAAATAAGCAATAGTTCTTTGTATTCTTCAGTGTTTTTCGATTGAGGCTCATCAATTTACACCACCAGGTTTCTGTTTATCCCGTTATCCATTGTAGCTCTGAAGGTGCGGACAAAGAGTATTTTGACATCTTATGAAAGTTTTCCCTTCAATAATTCATTGATGTTTTTTTCATTCACTTTGTCCTCTTTTCTACAGCAGACCAGTGTTGAGGAGGAGCGAGACCGCCCCACAGATTGTCCTTTAGACCGAGAAGAACTTGGCCGAAGCACATGGTCGTTCCTACACACAATGGCTGCTTATTATCCAGACCAGCCAACAAGTCATCAGCAGGAGGACATGAAAAGTTTTTTTACTTTATTTTCCAAGTTTTTTCCATGTGATGAATGTGCAGAAGATTTAAGAGAAAGGTGCATACTTATATTGTTTTTTTTAAATTGAATTTTTAAAGAAAAAAACATAAGATTGCTCTTTGCCCCTTGCATCATCTCAGAAGTGCTACATCTGTAGGTCTCGATGAACCCCTTATATTATGTTGTGATGTAACCTGGTTTTGTTAGAGAATGCTCTGTAATCACTTGTTTCATTAAAGGTTTTGTGCAGAGCTTGTCCGTGATTTGTGGGTTTACTCACAAATCGGGGATCTGTGGAGCTGCCGCCGTGAATATGCCTTAGCACAAAGAGTAAGTGTGTTGAGGAATGAGTGTTTGCTTTTAACTATTCAGCTTTGGGCCGATTGTCGAGCAAACCTGAATCCCCTTTAGGTTTCACTGGAGCTTTTGCATTAGCAGTGGTCTGGTCCTTTTCTTAGATACAGGATTCTGTGTGTTATCTTTCTTGGTTAAGGCACCCTAATTGCTCCTAGTATCTCAACCGTATCGTACTCTGACTCCTGTGTTCCACGCTACCCTGAGGAGAAGACGGCACATCAGGAAACAAGCTGAGCTTACAACCGATTTGCCATTAATGTGGAAAAGTGTAAGAATCTGGCCTGTCGTAGAGAAGAAATGTGTTATATAATACACAATATTTTAAACCGTGACTTTTCCAGAAGACAATCAAGGAACTTGATGACCGAAGTAATATAGTATGCCCATTTAAGACCAAAAGTGGTGCAAGCCACGTTTTTCTAGGTCCTTTTAAATGTGCTCAGCGACTTGACTCAGAGCCACATGCATGGTAAGAATCTAGTAGGGGCATTGCCTCTGCTAAAAGCAATGCATTATATTGAGCCAAAGCTAATTAGGTAGAGTTGAAGGACAGCTTAGGCTCCCAACAGACTCTCTGAATGACGGTCGCTCATCATACGAATAATCTGCTTTCATGAGCCATACACTATCTAAAATGTAATGCTATAAGGCTCAGTGGAGTAGTAGGACTCACTCAGTTATGGTGCGTCTTGTTTTGGATCTGTACCAGTAATTCAGTGACTCTGGGCCTGATGTAGATCTTTGAGGACGGGTTACTCCGTCACAATGTGCCAGGACCCTTGACTTTGAGAGGTGCCACCTATCATGATAAGTGCACATGTGAGGACAAGGGGTGGGAATGGCCATCCTAAGAGAAAGCTCAGTGATTGACCAGACAGCTGGTTAAGGACATGGTTGTGAAAGCTGAATCAATGCCTTTGTGACTCTAAACCCTTTCTTTTCTCTACCACAGTTAGTGGCCATTTCACTGACTCTTTTATGGACCGATCACAATTGATAAACGATGTTTCTAATTCTGGTAGTGGAACTCTGATACCTCTGTATGAACGAAGTAGTGGTGCACAGTATTTCCTGTCTGAAGGTAAACTTTCTCAGTGAACAAATCAATGGGCAAACATGCCAGCTCTGGAAAGGTAGATGTTGGCATCCCTTTGACAGCAGCACTGACTGAAAGTTGAAGATGTTTCTCTAATACCTTTATCCTTTTGGATCTGGTGAATGTTGACAGAACCGAACTTCTGAAGCTCTGAGATTATGAATTCAGACATTCTATGCACTTGTAGCTGGAGGTGTTGCCTCGTTTGCTTTCTGCTATGCCCCCATGCAACATGTGAATGACAAATTGATATTGAGTGGAAACAAAATGTGCACCTGCACAATGTGTATTACAAAAGGACTCATCTACACACCCTTCTATTATATGGTTGTACCCCGGATTAATTTGCCTAAAAGCCTAATGCTCTTCCAGGGCAACTCAGTATTATGGTTCTTAACTCATTCAAAGGACTTCGTAACTAAAAATGCAAGAACAAAACACTGGGTTATTTCTTCAATGTACCAAAGTGAAGTTATTTGTGTGTGTTCCCCAAACTGTTCAATAGAAGTGGTAATAATGTTTTGTATTTTCGACTTTCATGCCTGCTAACTACACTTCACAAGTCCCAAATGATTTTAAGTGCTCCCCTGCTACTTAATGTTGTAATCCTTGAGTCCTGTATCTTAGTTTCTTTAGCAGGATCTTCTTGCACAAGTTGGTTCTGTAGTCCGAATATCGGGGCCGGACTGGCTATAGCGGGCACCGGGTAATCCCTCGGTGCGCCGCACGGGTGGGGGCAGGTTTCGGGCCCCTGGGGGCCGTTTTTGTTACAGGGCCGATTTTGCACCATAGCTGCAAAATCGGCCCTGTACCAAAATCGGCAGAAAACCTGCCCCGGCAAAGAGCTCGGCGGCACCTCCAACCCACCCACCCCCCCCCCCCGGAGGAGTGGGGAGGGGGGCCGGCCGAGGACTTTGCCAGGGCCGGTTGTGGTTCCCAGTCCGGCCCTGCCGAATATACACAAATCCATCCTGGCTGTTCATCTTTGCATGTTTTCAACACTTAGGGCCAGAAATTGATTTTGGCGGCATAGGAGAGGGGCCGCCACGACACCGCCACGCTCACACCGCCAGCCAGATTACACTTTTTCTCGTGTCTGGCGGGTGTATCTTTGGTGGTTCCACAGCAGTGCTTCTGTAAAAAGGCAACGTAGTGGGAGCATCAAAGGCATTTCCTGTACGGCATGGACTCTACAGTCCATGCCATGCAGGAACTAGGCATCCACTGAGGGGCACAACAGGCAACGGGGTGCGCTGTAGGGCCCCCTTTATATCCTCTCTACCACAGTTTTCATGACGGGCTCAACTGCCATGAAAACCGTGGCAGAGAGGAATCTCGTAATGGCGGTGCCATTGCAGCCTCAAGACCGCCACAACACTGCCAGGGATCTATGATCCCTGGGTGTTGCGGCTCTCCCATGGTGGTCTGACCACCCAATTTGTAATACGGCAGTCGGACTGCCGTTGCCCGCACCGCCACTGTGGCTGCGGCGGTCTATTGGACCACCAGCGTCCTAATCAGGCCCTTAGTAAGTTTAAATCACTTTGGGACTATGTTTCAATTAAATGTCCTTCAGTTGTGTGTGTATGTATGTATGTATGTATGTATATATATATATATATATATATATATATATATATCGCTTCCTGCCCCTGATGAGACACCGAGGCTCATTAGCAGGCGGGTAGCATGCTTAGTTGGACAAGTGTAGAATTGCTCTGTGGCTTATGGGAAGCATTCTGGCGTCATTCATGAGTGTCCAGAGTAGTACTACTACTACTTTTGTCTTCTCTTAGGTCACCTCGTCTGACATATATTGTCGGGGAAAAGCTGTTAGACATATGGTGCATGCACTTTAAAGGAAGTAGCATAACAACATTATAAAAACCATTCTGTTTTTTGTTTGTTTTAGACTCGCCACAAAGCAACCTGACACCAGCACCAGACACAACTTATCCCAATGGCTGTGCTTCCTCCACAATGACGTCAACAGGAAGTTGGGAAAGTCTGAGTTTGACTGTTCCAAAGTTGACGAGCGGTGGCGGGACGGATGGAAGGATGGCTCTTGTGACTGACCTTCACACCAAGTTGTTAATAGTAAAATTAATTTATATATCTCTGTGGTTCAATTGTAACTAAGCGTTCTGCCTGAAGATGCAGTTATGTAAACCCTTTGTGAATTTCAAAGAAGTGGTAGTTTTTTGAAGAAATAGACTAGTGTATATGAACTGTAAATATATTTTTAATAAAGGTCTTGATCGATAGGCGATGCCCTTTTGGAAGACTGAGACAATCATAAAATTATTTATTA
This sequence comes from Lissotriton vulgaris, assembly GCF_964263255.1. Taxonomy (NCBI): domain Eukaryota; kingdom Metazoa; phylum Chordata; class Amphibia; order Caudata; family Salamandridae; genus Lissotriton; species Lissotriton vulgaris. The sequence goes on from NC_141698.1 coordinate 68,668,238, forward strand.
ATGGTGATGTGAAATACAACAGGACATGGAGCAATGACATCAATATGTAGTACATCCTGCTTGCTTCATCAAGGTTGACTGAACTGACACTTTAAAATCGATCCTAGCTCGGGAATGTTTTGCAGGTCTCGTATCTTAGTCTGAGCCCTTTACTAACATTACTCCTATGCTGGGGTGGGTTCCTCTCTTTTGATGATGTTTTTTCTGCTATACTATATTTGGTAAAGAATGTTCAAGGCCCTGTATATGATGTAAAAACAACCTAACACATTGCCAGCCAAGTGTTGTAGACCACTGCTAGCATGATGTCTGTGTAGGGTTTGCTGTTTTCACCCTAAGGCACTATATATTCTACAAATATAGCCAAGTTTTGAATGAATTATAACACTTGTACCGCGCACACACTGCCACAGTAGGCCCCGTGGCATGAGTCTTCTAAGCGTCTACAATAGGGTTGTCTTAAAGCCTTCTTTATAAGAGGACAGGATATCAAACTGCCTCAGATTGTCCAGCAGGAGTTCAGAAGGATGGTGCCCAGTACAGAGAATGCTGCCCTTCTCTGCTTTTGGGCCTGACCTAGGAAATAGCCTTAATTTACTGGTTCTGGCTTCTAAGCGCACTCACTCGCTGGTGTGTGGAGACCTTTCCTCCTGGATAACTGGGTGATGATTGTTAATGCTCTTCAATTTGATTGCATCAAGTTTAAAGAGAATTCAGTCTTTGATCTACTATCAAAGTAATATGTGCCATGCTTGTGTTTTGTGAGTTCTCCTGCAGTCAGCCTAACATCTGTGCTGTACTCTGTGGAAGCAATGGATCTGGGAAGTAGTGGCCAGCGAAGGGTATGTTTCAGTATTTGTAATATACTGCTGCCACATTAGGTAGGACAGCAGTTTCAGCTTTCTCAACTTGTGAAAGCATCTACCAGTAACCGATCCAGTGTATGGTTTAAAGGATATGTCCCCATCAAAAGAACACCTTGGTCCTAAACCTTGCTGGATAAAGTAAGTGATTATCTAGGATGGGTATTGCTGAGAGGCTTCCACATAACGTAGCCCCAAATGGAATAAGCTCGACTTTGAAGATGTGGAAATCTAGTTTCACCCAGAGTTCCAACTTTTTAAGAGATTTGTAGTTTCAACTACAGGAGCGGTATTCTGAAACTGAAAGAAGTCAAAACATTGGATCCCTACTTCAGAGTCCTTGGTGTTTTTTAACGAAATGGTAATAAAGGAGAGCCCTGTGGCGCCTCTCATGATGGGTAAACTTTTTTTGATGAGGCCTAGGAATCCTTGTGCTGTAGAAAGAGACAGCCCTTTCATAGTGGCTGAATCCGTGTCGGCTTCCGATGTTTGGCTCCTTAGTACAAGAGAGCGATCGATTGTGTCTGAGGCATAGGTAGGTCCAGCATGACTGAAGGACAGATACACCATCTACAAGCCTCTGGGCATCATCCCTGAAGACAGTGCTAGGCTGTGGGAGGATGCAAGGGTGCTTTCTTTGACAAGGCCTTCTCTCTGTCTTAATTGTAGGCTGGACATTTCCTCTCCTCGAGATATACCCGCTAACACCGATCCTGGATTGCAGGTGAAATCCAATGAAATATCTTTGTTTTGATATATCTTTGCTTCGACACCCCGCAGAATCAGTAACCTCAATTCAAGGCTATGCACAACTCCAGCAAATGTGCTGGTGAAGTTGCACCGTATAGCTTCAAAGGCTGCTGGATAATCGTTAAATACCTGTACTGCACATGCATCCCTTAACGTCAACCCTAGCCTGTTGAATGGATCAGTGAACTACCTCTGCTTCCTGCTACCACAATTCAAGGTGTGCCGGTTTGTGGGGTACTATCATTTGTTTACATAAACCTGAAACATGAAAGAGCCTCTGTGGTGGGACTGGTGAGCTTTTGATCTCGCTGTTGGCCTGTTTTGCAAACAAATGGATTCCTACTTGGAGTTTGTTTCTAGAATACTTTCTTTGGCATTACTTGTAAATAAGTTTTTCCTGTGACTTTTTCACAAGAGCTTTTTCTACTGTTTGTGTGGTATTTGGTGAAGAAAATGTAATTTGTCTCATACAACATGGCCTTTACATTTAATCCCATTAGAATTAAGATCTTTATAGTAGCATTCCTTGGTATAGAGTGTATTGATAGTCCTCTACTAGAGAAGACCTTTTAAAGAACCATTTTACCGTGTTGTTTACTTATGACCTGCCTTTTATTTGTGTAGCAGTGTATATTAACCTGTATTATATAATGTCACGCACTGCAAGGCATTAACTTTAAATACAAAATGTGCAATTGTATTTCTGTTGACTTGCACATGGGGGAATCTGGCTTCTGAACAATCCCTAAATTTCTCTCTCTTTCTAGGCTAATCCAGATTAGAATATTGCTTACTGTCATCACTCTAGGAATATAAGCAAGAATAGTAAATTGTTTTCAAATGAAGTTGTACAAAATCAAACTAAGTAGAAGGAACACCATATACGAATGAAAGTTTAAAAAAAAAAAAGTTGTGAGTATATACCTCTTAAAATACAATGATTGTATATGACCCTTTTCAATTTGATCACTATGAGGTTAGTACCATGTTTTTCTCGTGTAATGATTTCAGAATTGCCTTTGAATTTGGGTGTCATTAAGTAATAAAGTGATTTGCTATGGAACTACTTTGATAAATGTGTTATTGTCCTGTTTGCTTAATTGATCAGTGTGTGTTCTTTGGGAAAGTACTTCTTATATATGAGCTTCTTCCCCTTCAAAACGAGGGCAGTTTTAGAAATGAGTCAACTCTCTTTGGTAAGTGCTTTCTGACAAACGTTTCTCTCTACTATTCCTTTTTGTAAAAAATGTTTTTAACCTTGTTTATTGTAATTTTTGTGACGCATGTGTTGAATATATTGCCTAATTATAAAAAACAACAAGGGCACCCAATCGAGTCAGCACAGGACCTCGGGGAACATATGAGTAAAGACGACAGCGGTCCTATGCAAGGAGGGATATAGTCAATAGGTAAATATAGACACAATGGAAACTATATTGTAAATTGACTTGCCCAGCCGGGCAGAGGTCTAATATTTAATTTAACTTGAGCACTTGCAGTCGTCTGTTAAGGCTCGTGAGGAATCAGCCCATTGTTGGCGCCTCAACCACTCCACGGGGAGATTGATCTCCGTGGCATACCTGCCTGAAACCCAACCCTGCCAGAAACGTAATCACCGTTTAAGCTGCCCGTTTAAATTGGGACTATCTGGTTCCTCCGCAGATAACGACTGCCCCCTACTCCCTGCCACCGGCCGGCACCCACTGTGTGCGCCTCGCCCAATGCGGCTATCATGGCTAGGAATGATTAGGCTTTACTCACTCCTGATGATGATCCCTATAACTATGTAATGGGATCGAAACGCCGTCGACAACTTCTACACCATATACTCTGTTGTGTATCTGTTACTATATTTCAAGTAAGGCTGTAAATGTGAATTCTGTTATTGCTATATGCACAGAAAACAATAGCTTTTGCCTAAAAACCTTTCTCTACCTTCTATCCACTCCGCTAACCATGACAATTTGTAAACGTCTGGGCACAGGCTTGTGCCCATCTCCAAGAAATTGTTGAAGGTATCTCCTAATATTGTGGTTCTAAATTAAATGTTAGACCTCTGCCCGGCTGGGCAAGTCAATTTACAATATAGTTTCCATTGTGTCTATATTTACCTATTGACTATATCCCTCCTTGCATAGGACCGCTGTTGTCTTTACTCTCTTGAATATATTGCCGACTTTGGAACTGACCTAGGGCCTAATCAAGAGTTTGGCATATGAGTAGCTCCATCACAAACATGATTGTTATTCCGTCTGCCTTATTACAAGTGCCATACGATTTAATGCACTTGTGATAAGGTGTGCAGGATATACATGATATTTGTGACTGAATAAGCTGTCCGCCAAACTCTTAGCCAGGCATCTACCCCATTATCTTTAGTGGAAGGAAAACATTTTTAGTGGTTGCTGTGGTGTAAAATGAATGGCTACTTTTGCGTGATCACCTCATGTGCCAAGAATTTTGGCACAAATCTAGCAAATGAAATTATTTTGTTTTTTGTTAGGTTAGTAAATTAATCCCAAAAGCCCCTAACAAAAGAATGTTTTAGTAATATTCTACTGAGCAACGTATTTCAAAACCTGTGGCCACATTATTTTACTCTAGACCTATATTAATTAGGAATAGACATAACAGCTGAACTTTTTAATTGACCTTTACCAGCCTTTCTGATTAGCTACTAGTCAACAACTGTGGAGTGGACTGTAAAATAGAGGATTGTGTTGAGCATCAAAAAATAATTGCTATGGTTTATTGTATCCTAAGGGAAAGTCATGATAAAGTTAAGATTGCCACAATAGAGTAGATTTCAGATTCATGAATATAGTATTTCTCTACGCTTAAGTGTATGAACCACTCCTTTTTTAAAATTATTTTTTTTATTGGCAATGCTTGTTCTGGCATGACATGATCACGAGGAGCCATGTGGTCTACAGGAGTAATCACCTGAGGCCTGAAGTTTTAATTTTCAGTCTGTTTTACATCAAAGTTCTCTATTTTGAGGAGTATTAATTGCAGTTTATCTGTGCGCATAATGTTTAATTTTTATCTTCCTGTAGCTCGGAAATTGTAAATCTTGGCAACAAAAAGATCACTCCTTGGTTTGTGGATTAGTAATGGTATTAGCTGTTCTTTAAATAGTGCTTAATGCTGTATTTATGCCATTTCTTAGTGCTGTACATCAAGGGTGTCCATTGACTGACCTTAGAAGGATGGAAGACTGAGCCATCCTTGCCAGACGTTAAAGTTGTTACCTGTAGATAAGTGTTTCTCAGCGACGGGCATTGAAATCACTGAGCCATCCTGTTTTGCAACTACATCTGGAAAAATAAACAAAAAAATGTAAGCTTTTCACCAGCAAATACCATCAATTAGCCCAAACACCTGTGTACTCTATGTGTACTTCAATCTGGGAATTAGACAACTATTCCTGTTGTTTATATATTTATCTATGCAACCTCAATTGAGTCTAAATAATAGGACACTTGAATACAAAGGTTTTCATACCTCTGTTTTTTCCCTGATGGTTTCATAGCCTCAAATGTAGATTTAAAAAAAAACCATTACTGCCGGGTTCTCGGAAAGGACTAAACTTCTTCGGAATCTTTACCAATTAGACTGTGACAAATCTGTTCTTTTAATTTTACACCATCATTATTGATACGTGTTGAAACAGTAACACAAATTCTGCAAAGTTCTTTCAGAGTAAATTTGATATGTATTACATTTTTTATGATCACAAATAATTGGGAAAAATTGTGGAGGATCGCATCCAACCATCTTTGACAGTGAATGTTAATTAAGCTGTAAATTTATTAGCATTGCTTAGCAAGATATCATTCATGTGATAATACAATGAACCTCTTCAGACTCTAATATAACCTTAGATACAATCAGTGTAAACAGACACTCACAGACTGTCACTCATCCATGGAGTTACTCACACACCTAGTCAGTCATGCAAAGAATCAATCACACCTCCATTTCCTCAACTATACAGTTATACAAACTTTACTTATTCAAACATATACTAACACATATTTACTCTCTTATACAATCCCTGATACAAGTTCACAATGATCCATACAGCCACTCACACATTCACTGGCTCTTATGCACAGTTATTTATATATGTCAACTCTCACATGTACTGTGTTTTACATATGTACTTACTTTGACATGTAGCACTGAGATATCCATTCACTCACCAATACACTCATGCACACAGTCAACCGCCCATACAGCTGTTTCCACATGCACTTTTGAAACCATACATCTAGTGAATCAACTGCTCACACATCTATGCACAGAGTCATACACCTCCCAGCCACCCACACACACACTCAGTCTCCCATACAAATACTTGGGCAACCAATCAATAACCCATATAGTTGCTCATATAGCTACTTATCAACACATGCAACAGTTTACAGAACAACAGACATAATGATGCACAAATTAAGACAGTTTAGTCACTAACCCATGCACTCAGTGAGACACATTTAATCACTCACTCATACAGTCAGTCATGCACCTACTAAATCCTTCATCCAGACACTTATACATCCACTCATTCTTCAATATGTAAGACATATTTTAACTTTACAGAAACATACAGTCACTGGATGTTGTCATCAGTGATGTCATCAGTGATGTCATTTGAGATGTCATCAGTGATGTCACTGACCATGTCATGAATGATGTAATATGTGACATCATCAGCAGTGGATTGCGGGTGCGCGATATATAGTTAGTGCAACTAACTATATATGGAATTTCAATGGTTTTGTGTGAGTAAAATAAGGTTTTGTAAATGCGAATTCCTAACTATATATGGTCTATAACCTATGGTTTTTTCAGTGAATTTTCAAGGTTTTGTAAATGCTAATTCCTAACTATATATGGTCTATAACCTATGGTTTTTTCAGTGAATATATATATATATATATCTCACACCAAAGAACAACTGGTTGACAATCAGATCTTTGTGGGGTTCTGCAGGGAAAAAAAGGGGAAGGCAGTTCAAAAACAGTAGATATCCTGATGAATTGTTCTCTGCGTTAAGATCTGTTACACTTTGGCTAAGACGCAGCCTCCAGAAAAAATTACAGGCTGATTCTATCTGAGCCAAAGCTGCTACCACTAGGTTGGAAAGCAGTCTGGCCCAGATATTCGTCATACGGCCGTGTGGGCATCCATACAAACTTGCACAAAACACTACTGGCTCAACAGACTGGTCCGGCAAGATAGTTTCCCGCATGGATTGGTCCTTCAGGATTTTGTGGTCTGAACCAGCACCTGTGAAGGTACTGCTATAATATCTGTTCACATGAGGGGGGCGGGAGAGAATCTGTGGTTAAAAGTAGCCATCAGAAGAACAAGTTACTTATCTTTTGGTAATGATCTTTCTGGTCTGTACTCTACGTATGTATGATGCTACACCTTAAATCTGTCCTTTACTCAAATCTGCAAGAACTTCTAATTAGCGAGGATAGGAGAATTTCCAACATTTAAAATAGAAATGAAAATTACATATTTCATCCCCTAAAAAGACATACAGAAGATCTTATTTGAACTCACTACAGAAGTCAAATCCAGGTTTACTATTTCTGAAGCGAACCAAGAGGAAATACATGCAGTTTTGGAGAACTAGTTACACAAAGAACACAAGTTTTAGCAAAAGCGATGTGGGGTGTCCAAGAGATCGGTAGACACCAACACAAAAGAGATATTAAAGTTGAAACACTGATTTAAAGATACTTTGGGCAATTTAGAAAGGTTAAAAAATAATGGTAGATGAAATAACATAAAAAGGCTGAATATTTCAGAGGGTATTATCCAAACATAAGGTCATGTGAGACTCATTTGAAGGAGGAAACCTTGTCCATACGTTAGAGTAATCGACAATCTAATTAACAAGAACATTGCAATTCAATCTAATTGCACAGTAAACACCCTAGTTGCTGCCACAAATGTAATAAATCAGTCCATATGCAGTACAATATAATATAATTTGATACATGTGAATATAGTGCAGATGAGGCAGTTCTGACATAGTGATCGTATTTTCAATATGTAGTACATAAGACCCTGTACAATTCGCAATGGTTGTATACATAGGTACAAAAAAGATAAGGGTAGTTCTAGTGAATCAACCAACCCTTTCCGTTATTTGTCAGTGTCAACCAAATGGGAGGGTTTGTCGATGTTTCAACCCCCAAATTATTTGTAGGGTCTCATCTGAACTTAATCATCCAACTAACATACCACCTCAGTGTGGTATGTGGATCTGTTGTGTAGATATATCATCCATACGAGTCCAGTTTGTGGCTCTACAACTCCATCAGGTATATTAAGTTACTTTTGAGCATGCAGAACATCAAAGGCGGTGCCCAGAAAGATGTCCCGCTTGTGTATCAGACGCGAGGAGACATTGATCTCTTGACTGGGTAAGAGTGGTCTGCTTAATTCAGACACTCTGTTCATCACCACCCCCTTTTTGAATCGTTTTTGGCCACCACAAGTGTGGCAGGGTATACTCAGACATGAGTCCCTTGCTCACTGCACCACCAGGATTCAAGCAAGCCGGGCCGACGACGGCTGAAATGCCAGAAACCGGTCCCCGGAAGCTTGTCTCCTTTCCGGTGAAGAATTGGCTTGGTAGTTTGGTCTGCCCTGTTCCCATGAGGCACTGGGTCAGACTAATTTGCATATAGCCAGGTTCTGAACTGGGGTGATGCAGTGAGCTAAATAACGGTGATGGATCAAGCCCTGATCTCTTGACTGGGTAAGAGTGGTCTGCTTAATTCAGACACTCTGTTCATCACCACCCCCTATTTGAATCATTACAGGCAGAAATTACACAGAGGGCAGTGATATTAAAGGGGAGCCAGAGATGTGATTTAGTATTTTATTATGTCTTGTGTTGGATAATACATATTGACCTCTGTCCCATGGGCATATAGGTTGTCCTTGTTAAGCGTGATATAAATATTTTGGAGGGAATGTAGGCTGGCAAACTACATTTCTTTGAAGTAGAACTACTAAAGAAAGCCACTCCCCTTGACACATCAATCTCACAACAGAAATTCAGAGAGTGCATTGAGACTCTCTTAGGATTAACCCCAATCGGAAAATCTGAGGAAAATCATTGTTAATGTCTTATCCAATAGCGTTAAGGAACTGATATTAGCTAAAGGACCAATATAACAGATATTACTAACAGCGCTACAGATAAAAAAAATTGCAAGTGCAAGAACACACTTTCAGTATTAGATCAGACATATCACCGAACAGACAGTGGGAGTTAGAGAAGCACATGAAAGATCTAAAAAAAACTGGTTGCAAATGTGCGGCTACAATTTCCTGCAAAGCTCAGGGTGATGTAGAACAGCAACATTCTGTATTTGAGAGATCCTACTAGAAGATTTAATATGACAGATAAAATCACGCCCACTGTAAAAGGGTGGAAAAAGTAAAAGGCGAATGATGAGAACTTAAAAATGGAGAGCTCAAAGGAGCAGAATAATCATGCCTAATTAGGAAGAAGGGAGTGTTCCCCAGAGATGGATTAGAGGGTTTAAGGCACTAGGTGGGGAGCCACAGGGGAATAAAAAAAAAAGTAGAAGGTGAAGAGTAGAAACAACAATGGTGATGGATACTGTAAGGACCAAACCCTTCTAGTTTTATGGAATGTAAATGGTCTAAGAGTTTAAAAGCAGCTGCGGAAAGTAATGGCATATGCATGGGAGAGTGATGCACAGATTATGTTGCTTCAGGAAACCCATCTACTAAGAAATGAATATAAGGATCTCTAAAAGCCGCAACAATAGGTACGACAATTTCTTGGTTATAGTCCAATGTATTGCTTGGTTCCAGTGGTGCAGTGAGCCTGGGGCCCACATCTCGGCATACCCAGCTCACTTACAGTGTTAAATACAAAAACAACAAGGTGATGGATGGTATGCTTGAATTAATCTCTGCCACTAGCAATCACTCAGGCCCGCATTCCAATCCATAGTTTTTTTCGCCCAGCATGCAACCTCAGTCTACTGTGCCACTGGAACCAATCTATGCCTGCCGGAAGAGCCCTAATAAAGGCTAAACTGGCCCTGGGTTGCTTGTGTTCCGGTTCAGGAAAGAGCTTGCCTTGCAGTTCAGGCTGGACTGTTCCAACGAGGAGCAGGGTAAAGACTGATCTGCATATGGCTGGGTCCAAACTGAGGTGGCATGGTGAGAAAAAGAGCGACGGGTTGGGATGCTACCCCAAACGATTAGCAGTAGTTAAACAAATTGCAGGCACTCCTCCCATTGCCTTTTGTGTGTTTCATGTACTGCCCAACTGGGGCATGAGTATCCCCAGACGTGGGTCCCATGCTCACTGTGTCACTGCAAGCAAGGTTTCCCATGTTGATGAGCCCATAACTGGGGTGAAACTGGGGTGAAACCGGTCCTAGGTTGCTTGTTTTTTGGTTCAAGGAGGACCTGGCTTGGCAGTTTGGGCTGGACTGTTCCCATGAGGAGCCGGGTCAAGACCGATTTGCACATGGCTAGGTCCAAAAGGGGGTGGCATGGTGGGCTAAAGATGATGGATTGTGATGCGGGACATACGAACAATATTAAACCGACCCCGTGGGCTGCCACTCCCATCTGCCATCTCCCAGGATGAAGAGCGCCAAGACGCTCGAAACGCGTTGGAACTTGAATGGCGAAAATACTGCTGTTGGGTGAAGGGTGTTTGCTGCACTGCCAAAGGGGAAATAAATATTTCAAACACCTATGCGTGTGGGCCTCCAATGTAGGTGCAACCTTTGTTGGATTTATGGCGGCCGGCACCAGGTCGCGGAGAGCCCCCCCCGCGGACGAGCGGGTCCGGTGTCATTACTCCTAATGACGCTTTTGGAGCAAGGTGTTTTCCCCCAAGGAGAATTACAGAGCATTGAACACTGCGAATCCCAGGAGCAACCCACTGTGGTGAATTGATTTAACGAGGAGGAATACAGCAGCCACGAACCTACTATAGGTGAGAGACATTGAGAAACTGCAAATACCAGACTGCAATAGTAAAGGGGCGGGACATACGAACAATATTAAACCGACCCCGTGGGCTGCCACTCCCATCTGCCATCTCCCAGGATGAAGAGCGCCAAGACGCTCGAAACGCGTTGGAACTTGAATGGCGAAAATACTGCTGTTGGGTGAAGGGCGTTTGCTGCACTGCCAAAGGGGAAATAAATATTTCAAACACCTATGCGTGTGGGCCTCCAATGTAGGTGCAACCTTTGTTGGGGATATATATATATATATATATATATATATATATATATATATATATCAATCAGGATGGCAGAATTCTGCCTTGACATCCCAAGGATGTCCACAATTCACTCAGATGCACCCTGGTAAATGCAGTGCATGGTAACACTTACTTCCATGAAACAATTGTTCATTTTCACCATGGTTGGTGCAGCCAGTGCTGAATATCTCTAGGCATAAGCTCTTGTTTGAGGATATCTGTCCTTCATCGGGAGAGAGTAACACATACAGTTAGATATGCTGCTCAACAGTCATTTCAGGTTACAGTACCATTCCTTGAGCTCAGGTGCATCCCTCGAAGCTCAACAGCTCAACCAGCTGAAGGGAACATTGTCAAACAAAAAATAGGTCGGAAGCACACTGCCATGACAATTCAGAGCTGGCATGTGAAGCAGTGTGCTCGCTCCCTCCTTTTGTTTGAGAAGGCTCCCTCGAGCTAATGTGCTTTGGTTGATGCACCTGCGCTCAGTAAGTGGTACAAAGACCTGGTAAGACTGAGGAGAATTTCCAGCACCCTCAAAACGACTTGTTACTCTTTACTGATGTAGGACATTTGCCCTGAAACACATGTCCAGAGGTACACAGCACTGGTGCATCAACAAGGGTGAAAATTAAAGAATTGTCACTGAAGTATGTGTTATCATGCACCAAATTTCACATAAGGCACTGGGGCGGATTGAGTGCTGGCATGTGAGGCAGTGTGCTCCTCCTTTTATTTGATTAGGCTCCCTTGAGCTAATGAGCTGACGAGCTTTGGTTGATGCACCTGCGCTCAGTAAGTGTTACAGGAACCTGAGAAGACTGTAAGCAGCATTTCCAGCAGACTCAAAACTACTTGTTACTCTTTACTAATTAAGGACAACTATCCTGAAACGCATATCCAGAGATACACAGCATGGACTTCACCAATAAGGGTGCAAATGTAAGACTGTCACTGAAGTGTTATCAAGCACCGCATTTACCATAATGCACTGGGGCAAATTGAGTGCTGGCATGTGAGGCTGTGATCCCCTCCTCCTTTTGGATTTTATATGTATGTGTGTGTATATATATATATATTATATGTGTGTGTGTGTGTGTATATATATATATATATATATATATATATATATATGTGTGTGTGTGTGTGTGTGTGTATATATATATATATATGTGTGTGTGTGTGTATATATATGTGTGTATGTTTATATGTGTGTGTGTATATATATATATATGTGTGTGTGTATATATATATATATATATATATATATATACTTACTGAAAAAACAAAGGTACAGGGATGTTATGTTTAGGAAATAAAATTAAAGAAACCCTTGGAAATGCACTAAAAAAAAACAAAGGTTACAGGGACATTCTAGTAATATTCAGATTTTGCACACACAAAACCATATAAATTCAGCCATTATAGTTGTACTTATCTCAAGAAACTATAACTCGTGCTCTAAGCCAACTATAACTCACACCCCTGCCAATTTCCGTTTTCACATCAATAATTTTACTGAAAATGTTAGTCATATTTTCATTTATGTCATAGAAAATGTCATGACTGATGTGGGATATTTAGCGATGTATGGCTAGGGTGCAAGTTATAGTTACCTTAAGGCACGAGTTATAGTTTCTTGAGATAAGTATTTCAACTGCTACATTTCTGTGGCTTTGTGTAAAATCTGTGTGTAAATTCTGAACCGAACTATAACGTCGCAGTAATTTTTTTGTTTTGTGAATTACTAAGGTTTTTTTTTTGTTCTATGTCTTAACTATAACGGCCCTATAACCTTTTGTTTTTTCAGTAAATGTCTAGGTTTTTATAATGCTATTTCCCAACTATAGCACCATGTAACCTATGTTTTTTTCTGTGACTTTCTAGGTGGTTTTAAAAAAAGTAGGATTTAATTACTATACGTTAATCTAACCGCCGCCATGCACGGCCTTTGTTGGATTCACAATAAAATTGGGAAAAATGTTTTTGGCCCCAGGTGGGGTCTCTGGGACTCAACCATCAAGCCTAGGTGGTTAGGATGTTCCTACACTGCCCCCTTTTAAAAAAAAAAATTCTTGGGACTTGGCTGAGTCCTAGTTCAAAGATGGATGCCACCACTTCCTGGTTGACGTTGTGGCAGCCAATCCGATCTCATCTTCAGCTCTGTTGGATCTGCGGACCCGCCATGTCTCTAGATATACAATGATCTTTTTTCTTCAATAACTACAAAACTAATGAACAGATTTACACCAAATCACAAAAAGAGGTCTTTCTGGACCAAGATCTAGCTTTCTGCCAAATTTGGCGGAATTCTGTTTCAGCGGTTCGGGCTGTAGTCATGTTCAAAATCCCTATGGGAAATTGCATGGAAAAACGTGTTTTGGGACCCCCTTTTGTATCATCCACCTCCAAAACTTTCCAAACAGCATCTGAAGTGAGTGTTAAACTAGTTTTGAAAATGTTGTGATGATTCGTCAAACCACAGCACAGTTATTAGGAAAACAAAAAAACGCTTTTCCTATAGAAACTAGGTTTTTATATCTATCTAAGGGCAATGTTCTCCTCCAGTGAGGCGACGTGTTCCCGGTAATGGAGCTGTTATTTGGCATCACAGTTCTTGTGGGACATCAACAGCAACCCACTTGGGTATTATTATCCTGTATTTGACTTTGCTACGCAGGAACACAGTGCCTCACTTGAGGAAAACAAAGACTTCTGATACCAGGGGGCCGTGCGAGCAGAATCGCCCACCTGTGCAGGTATCTAGGAAGTATTTAATTGAGCATTATGCTGTGAACTATGTTTTGATATTAAGCCTATGACTAAGGTCGGGAGCCCGAAACGCGTCAGGCTTCATAGAAACATAGTTGAGTGATGTTATGGACTGACAATACCTGTGCTGCGGTTTCCATTAAAAAGATTCAAGCTATACTTACCTTGTGTGGGCTCCTCCAAATGGGCAATCTTTTTTTTGGGTGGTATTAATTGACGTCTGGTCGTGGAGGAGGCCCCGCTGCTGCTGTGGACTTGCGGCGATGCCAGATGGCGATTGTCATGTGCAGGACAAGGAGCTGGTAATGGAGCTGTTATTTGGCATCACAGTTCTTGTGGGACATCAACCCACTTGGGTATTATTACCCTGTATTTGAACTTGCTATGCAGGAACACAGCGCCTCACTGGAGGAAAACAAAGACTTCTGATACCAGGGGGCCGTACGAGCGGGCTGGTATCCAGGAAGTATTTAATTGTGCATTACGCTGTGAACTGTGTTTTGATATTAAGCCTATGACTAAGGGCGGAAGCCCGAAATGTGTCCTCCAAATGGGCAACCTTTTTTTGTGGTATGTATATATATATATATATATATATATATATACACATTTTTCTGCATCTGTGGCTTCTAGGTGCTATATAAATAAATATATATATGTATAGATATATTTCTTTATATAGTGCCAATAAGCCACAGATAAAGAAAATGTAGAGCACCATGCACCCCCAAACAGGGTGGCGTGGGGGTACTGAAAATAGAAACCAGCCACGGTCTGTGCCGGTAACAGCGGTGGGGCAGTGTAAGGGGTGGTTTCGAGGGACTATACAGAGGGAAAATTAAATAATTAATTTTCCCTCGTGCATCGTCCCTCGAAATCCCCCCTTACCTCGCCCCACAGCTGTTACCTACATGGACTGCGGCTGATAGAAACCAACTATCAGGAATCTAAACACATCTATCTCATGGAGTGGATGAAGGGAGAATCGGTCAAAGGGTGGGGTTCAGTAGATTTCAGCTTAGCAAAGAGATCCGTGTGGGTGATGCCATGGATTCCAAAATCTCAGAGGTAGAGATAATATACCGGTCACCAGTAGTGTCTATGGTGAGGAGTACATGGGACATATTAAATAGCAAAGGTAAATTGACAACTTGCCCATCACCATTTATACTACTATCGGGGCAATACTTACTTTAACCCAGGTTGACAGAAGGATATGTTTCGCAAATGGACTGAGATAGGATGCTTCGGATTGGGGGCTATGTTTCAAGGAGATCAAATTTCGAGTTTTGAGGCTATGAGGCAAGAATTTGGCTTTTTGGAACGGGAACAGTATTGATGTAAACAGGTGAGACAATGGGACCACCAACCATTGATAAGGCAGGTCACTACCAAAGGCTTAATGCCAATGGAAAAATGCCCTAAATCACATTCTGAAATTTAACATGTGGCCACTGTCCTACGCCATGTCCTACAGAAACTCAAAGGGAGAAATAAAGCAGCCTGCAGAAAGGCATGGAAAATAGTGTAGGTCTTCACCTAAATGATGGTCGGTGGCAAAAGATACTCATTCGAAACATCAGTCATGCTAACCACGGTACGGGTAAGGTGACACTGTACAAAATACTTTGTGGATGGCATTTATCCCCTGAGAGGTAATATGCCAGCTATACACACACCAGTCAGACAAATGTTGGAAGGGTTACAGTGAAGTGCAAAAGTCTTGCAAATCCTGTTGAGTTGTCCTAAGATATGGGAGTTTCAGGAGAATATTTTGGGGGCAATGAAAGAGATTACAGGAGATGAGATACACAAGTGCCCTAAAGTAGTAATGAGACACCCTTCTAAAGAAAGGCAGGCTTATCTCATCCTACTAGTAGCAGGTAAGCAGGAGTTTTGGCACACTGGAGGAGGTCAAGGGGTCCTACATGGGAAATCTGGTGGGTGAGGATCTGGTCGTTATTACCCATGGAGAAGCTGGCAAGTGGTATACCCAATTTGTGGAACATGAGTATAGTTACCATTTGACGTTTGTAGAACTGGAAAATAAGGAACATCATTTAAATAATCTGATTCCTTACCCCCATTGCTGTATAAGGGAATATCTTGAAATGACTGTGAACATGGTAGTAGTGTGGCTCACTGGTTAGAGGCGGCAGACCCGAGAGCAGAGGACGGCCCGGGACCAGGGTTTGATTCCCGGCGCGGCAGGACCAGGGTCAGCGGAATCGATAATTCTCTCGCCTCGGTGCCCACTCTGATCAGCGATCACACTCGGCAACTCTGGGCATTAGCTTGCCTCATCTTCACTAACGGCCCCACCAGACCGCCGGGGATGCCTGGTCTCACCCTGGAGATACCCATTAAGGGACCATCTCTCAGGAAAGCCAGGAAGGGTTTCGCAGCGGTCGAAGCGCCTTGGGACCCTCCGGGTAAGTAGTGCGCTATATAAATGCCTATACATTTACATTTACATTTACATTTACATGGAGCTCTTGGTCCGAAACGCGTAAGATTTGCAATTTCTTTCTGATTAAAGAATGCTGGTTGCCTGCACTTGAATTCATGGAATTAGTCTGTTCTAGAGTGCGTCATTGAACAGGGGATAAATTGTTGAACATTTTATTTTACGGTAGTGCAGCAGTGAAGACTGCACCACCCTTTAAACTGAAGCGGGGGCCACGAAGACACAGAACTGTCTTGATTCAGTAGGTGGGAGAACAGAATTGGCATAATTACCAACACTTCTCTTTTCAGAGGCCCACCAGAGAGTAAGGAAAATACAAAGTGACAGTCCCTCCTGGCAGCAAAAAGCTTTTCTTCCTGGCAGCATGTCCTCAGTCCAGAAGTGTTCCGAGTATATGGTGTCAGAGGTCCAGTACCTATACCCATTTCAGCCTTTGAAGTCAGGATACTTCAAAGAAAGGTCTTTGTGTTCACAAGATCCTGTCCTTTCTTGACACACTACAGGGGGTGGAGATTTCTTTGTGCGGGTACAGGCACATCCCTATTCAGGTGCAAGTGTCCACTCCTCCCACCACTCTGACTCAGGAAGGCTAATCAGCCTGGTGATGGGCCATCAGAATATGCAGGGCAAACCTCCGCTCCCTTTGTGTGAGACTGTCTAGAGTGAATTCACAAAGCCCAACTGTCATCCAACCTAGATGTGTATTGGAGGGACAGGCAGAGGCACCAAATGGTTAAGTAAGAAAATCCTACCTTTCTAAAAGTGGCATTTTCAGACCTGTAATTTAAAAACCAACTTCACTTACTGATGTGTTTTAAAATTGTGAGTCCAGAGACACCAAACTCCTATTTTGTGTCTGTTAGAAATGGGTAGTGTGGTGCAAAGCGGGCGGGCCAAACTCCAGAGGACATGTGTAAAGCATCCACGCAGTACACACAGGCGACACACAAGGCACACTACAAAAAGAGACCACAGCAGTTTAGATGGGGAAAAAAGCATATGTATTATGCAGGACAGCAAGAGGTAATCACGGGTGACACAGTGCCAACTGACACCAGGTAGCAATACAAAAGGGCACTATTTACAGGGCAGGGCCAATCTGGCTGTTGCCAGAACCATTGTAACAGGACACAGGGTAAAAGAAAGTCCGTCAATAAATGTATCACAGCCAGCAACTACTGGCAACAAACTGAACTCAACTCAGCACATTGGCATGAGCCCCTTTAGACATAAAAGCGTAAGCAGGAGATATAAATGTAAGCATGAATCATGTGAACATCACATTAGGCACCATTAGGTAGACAAATACAGCATCATCACCTTCTGGCCAGGCATGTAAATATACTAACATGTGGCATCTCGTGCATATTCCCTGGCAATGTAATCCGGCAGGGACCTGGAAAGAAAAACAGGTTTGCAGGCCGAGAGGCCTCACCCTAGGCGTAAAGACGGCGTCCGGCCTTGGGGAAAGAAAGCATTGCCATGGGGTGCAACACCATCAGTAGTCAGCCTTAAGGGATAAACATTAGCATGGACATTCGCATGAGGCATAAAATCAACAACATATATCAAGGTGTGAGTCCACCCTAAGCATATAACATGTTATGCATCACATCAGCAGCGACCTAAGTACATGGGGCATAAATCACATCCTGCATTAGGCCTGCACCTGAGGCATATTCATACACAATAGACATCCCTGTGGGCATCTCCCACATAATACAACATCAGGCCTACTTCTTCTAGCGTAGGGCACAATCACGATTGCAGTAATAGGCGGAAGACCCTGTCATGCAGATCTCCAACAATGTAGACCTCAGGGAGAAACATTATCATCAGTGCAAGTGCTCTCCGCAGCGATCCGGCTAGCGTTAGGCCTACATGGATTATGCCTGGAACTACCTTGGCATTGCAGCCCTGTAGGGAAAACAGCAGGTAATGTTAGATTCTTACAGTAGGTAGGTTAAAGGGCCCCTGGTGATCTCAGACTCATGCAGGTAACGTGTCCTATGCAGCACTCGTGATACACCCATTCAAATATGCCTCCCCAGGAACAACTTTCAGGCAGGTGTTCAGTCAGTAAGGGCAACTTCCCTCCCACGGACATATATTCAATATAGGTAATCGGGCTCACTTAGGTAGGCAAAATCCGTAACAAGGCCCCTTCTGGTAGACCGTCCAGGTGGTAGTGCTATTGCAGATGTCCAGTCACTACCCGTGTCCCTTCCTAGGCAGGCCTATATTCAAATTAGGCGCAACCACATTCAGGTAGCAGCTCTTAGGTATGTGGGGCCTCAACCTCTACTCAAAATGTGCCCCCCTCCTTACTGGGACTCAAAGGAAATATCATTGGCCACTCGTTGCAGCTGCCGCTTCGGTGGTGCAGCTGTGCCAGGCCAACGAAGGAACTGGCCGCAAAAGGGAAAAGAACCCTTGCAGTGCGTTGTGGGAGCCCTTCCTTCCCAGTCTCTGCTCAGCGGGTCTCTGGTGCCCCTAGATCAGCACCCGCATCGCCCCTCAGAGGCCCGACTCACCGGGCTCACAAGAGAGATCGGCTCTTAGCTGGGGCGGCAGCTTGCAGACTCACCGGCCCGTCGAGGACTCGTCTCCCGTTTCCTTCGGCCGCATGCGGGGCTCTCTCCGGTCCTGGGAGCCCGGCCGTCACCGCTCCTCTCACCGGCAGCTTCACACGAGGCGGGGTAGGCTCCCGCTCTCCGTTCACTACCTATACACGGGGCTCCCTCGTCACCACGGGAGCCCCACCACACCTCCACTCTTTCCGGCTTCCTCTTTCCGGCCGGCGGCCATGCCCCCAACCAGGCGCGCATCAGCCTGGCTTTTGGGTCGCTGTGAGCAGCGCAGCGGCCCGGGGTTTCCTCGGCACCCAGGTGGCGGTGGTGATGTCGGCGATTCAGAAGTGCGGGATGGGCTCCCGCCTTCAGCTTAAAGAAGTAGCTCTCTCCCTGGCCACACGCGGGGTAGGCATTCACTGGGGGTGCAGGCACAGCACTCTCCTTTTTTTGGCCCCGGGCGGCCGCGGTGACTGTCAGGACCCAAGGCGCAATCAGCAGTAGCGCCCAACACCAGCTCACACACGTGGGGGCGCAGGCAGCGCTCCAGGGCTCACAGCGCTTCAAAGGACACAACGCGAGGTCACAGGTACCGGGCTGCAGGAGGGTGATTAGCAGATGGCACGCTTCCTGGCACAGCACTTTAGAGCAGGTATGGGGGTCAGTCACAACACGCTATCCCAGCGCTTAGCGACCCACAGCAGGCAGCAATTCTTTCCAGTCCTGGGCAAACAGCGCTTAGAGGCTACACAGCGCTTCAGTAGCACAGTGCCGTAGGCCTCAGCTCCTCTTCCCCTGGCACCCTGTATATAGCGCTTGCAATGTGCTCAGTCCCACCCGGGTCTTAAGGGATTACAGGTAGCACTCCTCACCTCCTTCTGGGCAAAGGTGTTCCTTGGCAGTAAGATAAAGAGCTCTTCTTTTCCAGGCGCTAGGGAGCAGTCAGGGCCCAGGTGTAGCGCTCATGAGGCGCTAGCGCAGGAGAGCAGGCGGGCAGTACTGGGCCAGGTCCGCAGTCAGTGGGTACATATCAGTACAGGGCAGCAGCTCCTAGGAACCATCATCTCCTGCAATGTGGCACTCCTCCTGGTACAGCAGCCTGTACTCCATCAGCGGGCTCTCACTGGCCCTGAGGACAGTGGAGGGGTATTGATGGGCTCAGTGGCCAACACACAGGCCCATGCGGCGGGTACCCTGGCAGCAGGGCCCCTCTCTCTCAAGTCCACGCTCTGTCTGAGCACATGGTCGCACAGACCCCTTATTTATACGCCCCTCACCCCACCTACCAGACAGGGCCAGAAGCTTCTAGAAGCGTCTGGGGAAATGGTTCTAACTGGTCTAGGAGGGGGAGGAGTAGAGCACCCTGGGTGCCAGGCTTTCCCTCCAAAAGCTGGGATGGCTGGGAACCGAACAACTAGACTGCTAACCCACCACAGTCAGGTGGCACCACACACAGCCATGGCATCCATTTCAAAAGAGACATTTCACCAAGGTACATTCTTATAATGGGGGAATTACAGGTGCGTACACCATTGCATCACATTTACTATGGCATCTCACACCACACATGGCCTATATATTTCTCTACCATGGGGGAGACATCCTCAAATAGGGGGGGTGAAAAGCAAAACATTTCGGGGAAAAAAGGCCAAGTTCAACACTGTCAGCTCCTATTTAAAAGATACACTTGTAAGGTGTTACAATGCAGCTCCAGAGCTCGCCTATGGGAGAGATAGGCCTTGCTGTAGTGAACTAGGAATTTAGCAGTTTTTCACTACTTGGGTATGTAAAACTTAAAAACACATGTCCTACCTTTTAAATACACTGCATCCTGCCCAATGGGCTACCTAGAGCCTACCTTAGGAGTTCCTTAGATGTAATAAAAGAGAATGTTTGGGCCTGGTAAGTAAGTGGACTTCCAAGGTCGACATGGCAGTTTAAAACTGCACACACAGGCTCTGCCGTGGCAGGCCTCAGACCTGTTTGCAGGGCTACTCAAGGGGTGGCAACATCAGTGCTGCAGGCCTATAGTAGCATTTGCTTTACAGGCCCTGGGCACACCTAGTGCCATGTGCAAGGTGCTTGCTAGTAAAGCAAATATGCCAGTCATGGAGAAACCAATTACTATCAGGTTTTAGACACAGAGCACTTGCACTTTAGCACACTGGTCAGCAGTGGTAAAGTGCCCATAGCAATAAAGCCAAAAAAACGAAATTCAGCACACAGTCAAAAACAGGAGGTCAGAAGAAAAAAGACGGGAAACCACACCAAAAGATGCCAGGTGTAACACGTGCCCCCCTCCCCAGCTGAAAGTGGGGAGAGCTACCCAACCCCTTGGAAGCTATCATCACTAAGGCAGAAGAACCTGGAAAGACCATCAGTGTTGGCGTGTTCTGTTCCAGGGTGGTGTTCTACCATGAAGTCCATTCTCTGTACAGAGATAGACCACCTCAGCAGTTTAGGATTCTCACCCCTCATCTACAATAACCATCCGAGGGGCCTATGGTCTGTCTGAATCCAGAAGTGAGTCCCAAACAAGTAGGGTCTTAGCTTCTTCAGCACCCAGACCTCAGCAAAAGCTTTCCTTTCTATTGCGCTCCACCTCTTTGCCCTGGGAAATAACCTCCTACTAATGAAGGCTACAGGTTGATATAGCCCTTTTTCACTTAGCTGTGAAAGTACGTCTCCCACACCATGCTCTGAGGCATCAGTCTGCACCACAAATTCCATGGTGAAGTCATGAGCCAGGAGCATGAGTGTCATGCACTTGGTTTCCTTCAGGGTGTCAAAAGCTGTCTGTCACACCTCTGTCCAGATCACCTGATGTGGCTGCTTCTTGGAGGTCACCTATGTCAAGTGGGCAACAATGGTGCTGTATCCCTTGATGAATCTTCTGTAGTAACCAGTGATACCTATAAAGGCTCTCCCTTCTGTCTGGGTCTTGGGGGCTTGCCAAGCCAGAATGGCCTAAATATTTGGCTGTAGGGGCTGCACCGTGCTGGTCCCTACCTGGTGTCCCAATTACACCAGAGACCCTTGCCCTATATGGTACTTACTGGGGTTGATAGTGAGGCCTGCACGTCGCAGGGCTTTCAACACCTCCTGGAGTTGGTACAAATGGTCCTCCCAACTGAAGCTAAAGATGGCAATGAAGTCAAAGTAGGTTGCACTGAAATTCTCCAACCCAGCTAGGACCTGGACGACCAACCTCTGGAAAGTGGAAGGGGTGTTCTTCAACCCAAAAGGCATGACCTGGAACTGGTAGAGCCCCTCTGGTGTTGAAAACGCTGGCCTCACTTGTGCACCCTATTCCAAGGTAATCTGCCAGTACCCAGACGTTAGTGCAAACGTGCTGAGGAACTTGGCAGCTCCAAGCCGATCAGTGAGTTCATCAGCTCGAGGGATGGGGTGTGCGTCAACCTTGCTGAAGGCATTGAGCCCACGGTAGTCAACATAGAACCGTAATTCAGGTGTGATACCGGGTGTGGCAGCCTTGGGAACCTAAACCACTGGGTTGGACCAAGGACTGTCGGAGGGCTTAATAACCCCTAACTCCAGCATCTTAGAGACTTCCTCATTGATGCTGTTCCTCACTCTGTCAGACAACCTGTAAGAGAGGCAAACTGTTGCAGCAGCTGGCGATAGTCCCTCTGCTGTTCTAGGGTCCGAGTAGGGGAGAGGATCACTCCCTCTACTGACCAATCCTGCTCTTAGGAAGACAGGAGTTCGGGGAAAGGTTCACTCTCTTCCTCTATCCCATTGTTAGTGACTAAGAGCATGGAAAACTCAGGCCTCTCAAACTGTGGTTTAGGCGGTTGGTGTGTAGGACTCTCAAAGGGTTCCCAGGAATCTGCATGTCCACCAGTTAGGTGACATCACTCTTGCACTCCTTCACCTCAAATGACCCAGACCAGCAGTCTTTTAGAGCACAGGGCTCTGCTGGTGACATCACTCACACCTTCTGACCAGGTTGAAACTCCACCAGAGCGATATTCTGGTCATACCATAATTTCATATCCTCCTGGGTAGCTTCCAGATTCTCCTGGGCGCATTTCTGGAAGTGGGTGGTCTGGGTTCGGAAGGCCTGAATGTAACTGAATTCATCCTAGGGTGGCTTCCTAGGAGCTTGCTGCCAGCCCTGCTTTACCAAACTGAGAGGTCCTCTCACAGAATGCCCACACAGAATTTCGAAAGGGCTTAAGCCAACCCCCTTCTGAGGTACCTTCAATCAATCAATCAACCAATCAATCAATCAATCAATCAATCATTTGTAAAGCGCACTACATACCCGCAAGGGTCTCAAGGCGCTGGGGGGGGGGGGGCGCAACTGATCGAACAGCCAGGTCTTGAGTATGCTCCCGAAGGTCAGCATGTCTTGAGTCTGTCGTAGGCTCAGTGGGAGGAGGTTCCATGTCTTGGTGGCTCAGTGGGAGAAGGATCTCCCACTGGTGGTTGTTCTTCGGATGCCCGGGACGGTGGCGAGTGAGAGGTCAGCGGAGCGGAGCTGGCGGTTTGGGATGTAGAAGGAGAGCCGTCTGTTGAGGTAGTCTTGTGGAGTGCCTTGTGTGCGTGGGTGTGGAGCTTGAAGGATATCTTCTCGTTGACGGGGAGCCAGTGCAGGTTTCTCAGGTGGGGGGGGGGGGGTGATGTGGCCGTGGTGTGGTACGTCGAGGATCAGTCGTGCCGAGGCGTTTTGGATACGTTGTAGTCGTTTGATGAGCTTGGTCGGGGCTCCAGCGTAGAGGGCGTTTCTGTAGTCGAGTCTGCTGCTGACGAGGGCCTGGGTGACTGTCTTTCTTGTATCTGTCGGGATCCATCTGTAGATCTTGCGGAGCATGCGGAGGGTGTTGAAGCAGGAGGAGGAGACGGCGTTGACTTGCTTGGTCATTGAGAGCATTGAGTCGAGGATGATTCCCAGGTTGCGTGTGTGGTCGGTGGGTGTCGGGGCTGCCCCCAGTGCCGTCGACCACCAGGAGTCATCCCAGGCTGAAGGGCTGGAGCCGAGGATGAGGACCTTCGTCTTGTCCGAGTTCAGCTTCAGACGGCTTATCTTCATCCAGTTGCCGATGGCCTTCATTTCTTTGTGGAGTTTGGCTTTGGCAGTGATGGGGTCCTTGGGGAGGGAGAGGATCAGCTGAGTGTCGTCAGCGTAGGAGATTATGTTGAGGTCGTGCTGTGGGGCTAGTGTGCAAGCGGGGCCATGTAAATGTTGAACAGCGTCGAGCTGAGGGAAGATCCCTGGGGTACCCGCAGATGATCTCGGAGGCTTTGGAACGGAATGGGGGGAGGCGGACGCTCTGGGTTTCTCTCGGAGATGAAGGAGTTGGTCCAGTCCAGAGCCTTGTCTCGGACCCCTGCGGCGTGGTGGTGTGCGCGTAGTGTGAGGGGGTAGACGGTGTCGAAGGCGGCAGAGAGGTCTAGGAGATGAGTGCTGCGGTCTCGCCTTTGTCCAGCAGGGTCCTGATGTCGTCAGTGGCAGCTATGAAGGCAGTCTTGGTGCTGTGGTTGCTACGGAACCCTGACTGGGAAGGGTCCAGGATTCTGTTTTCTATGAGGTATCGGTTTAGCTGTCTGTTGACGGTTTTCTCGATGACCTTGACCGGGAAGGGGAGCAGAGAGATGGGCCGGAAGTTCTTGAGGTTTCTTGGGTCTGCCTTAGGTTTTTTGAGCAGGGCGTTAATCTCGGCGTGTTTCCAGATCTCTGGGAAGGGCGCGGTGTAAACAAACAGAAGGCAAGAGCACATCCCACTCACGCCTCATGGATTCTGAGAGACCCATAATCATGCCCTTCAGGGTATGGTTGAACCTTTCAACCAACCCATTGCTTTGGGGGTGGTAAGTAGTGGTGAACTTTTAGATTACACCACATGCCTTCAACATGACCTTCATGTACAAAGACATGAAGTTGGTACCAAAGTCAAATACCACCTCCTTGGGGCGACCCATGTGGGTAAAGATCTCCATCAGTGCCCTGGCCACGGTGGGTGCGGTCACCATCCTCAGAGGGATAGCTTCTGAATACCGAGTGGCATGGTCCACCAAGACGAGGATGAGCCTGTTGCCCACAGCAGTGTTGAGATCCAGGGGCCCCACAATGTCAATGCCCACCTGCTCAAAAGGGGTGCTCACAACAGGAAACAGTTGTAGGGGAGACGTGCATCTCCCCCCAGATTTGCCATTCACCGGGCAAGTAGGACAGGACCTACAAAACGCATCTGAGGCCCTCTTTGTTTGGGGCCAATAGAAGTGGGTGACAAGCCTGTCAAATGTCTTTTTCTGCCCCAAATGACCTGCCAGAGGCACATCATGAGCCAAACCCAGTAGTAAGGCTCTGAAGCACTGGGGTACCACCAGCACACGTGCTGCCCCAGGCTTAACAACCTTAGACTCGCTATACAGGAGATCATCTCCCAATAGATCAGATGAGATCCTGATGCCTTACTAGCTGCCTACTACTCAGCCTGTTTCTGAATACCCACTAGAGTGGGCCATTCTTTCTGCGCCATTTAGAATTCCTCCCTAGTGGGGCCTCCTTCCCTTCCTGCTGCCAATGGGTCAGCTCAGGCAGGTCCCCCAGTTCGGCCACATCTTCCCCTGTAGGTTCTGGGTTATCCCTGTCAGGTTCAGCCTCGTCCCGGATGGTGGGAATTTCAGGAACAGGTTTCCCATGCCCCTTGCCCCCCCTCTTCCTGGCAGGCACCTGGGCCACTGTTTCAGAATCCAGGTCATTCTGATCACCCTCTCTGGCTGCCATGGACCTTGTGGTCAGGCACACCCATTCTGGCAAGCCCAACATCTCCAAGTACACCTGAGTTCACACTCTTTCCAGGCAGTATGCTCTAGGTCGTTGCCTGGTAAACAATCAACAGGCATGGATGGACTCTCAGCTACCTTCAAGGAATCCGAGACCCTCCCTCATTCAAAGGGAACCTGAGCCACCACACATTGGAGCTTACTGTTGTCTTTAGCAACTACTAGGTGGACAACATTAGGGACTACCTGCTCTTCAGACACCAGATGACATCGGGCAGTTGTCATACTGGCTCCTGTGTCTCTCGGAGCCTCCAACCTCCTCCTATTGATTGTTACCCACTGCCTGTACTTCTTAGCGTTGTCAGGTATGAAGGTTTGTTGAACCATCTCACCGTCACCCAGGGAGACTATGGTCATCGCAGCTGGCTCCCCACCTCTAACGATTACCAACTCCTCCCTAAGTGCTACACTTGCCATCCCCAGTGACTGCCCACCGGTGTGTGGCTGTGACCGCTTGGGACACTAGAGATTCCCCTTGAAGTACCCTTCCGGATTACAGTTGAAACTCATCAAGGGTCCCTTCCCTGGAGACTTTGGTGAAGGAAACCAACTCTTCTGCTCAACAGGGGGTTGGGAATCCATTCCCTGGGAACTAGTTTGGAGCCCTTTAGAGAACTCCTTAATCTTATTATTTTATGTCCCTCCTCTTCCTCCTGCTGGGGACCCTGCCAACATTTGGCTGATTCACCCACATATAGATTCATGTGGACCCTGATGCTGAGTGTGAGAAACTGGCCTAGTATATGTATTCACTTATGTGGGCACCTTGCAGCAGTCCAGACAACTCTTATGGTGATTTAAGAGGTCATAGACACCTAAGAAAGCTCTCTAAATGGTAGCTGTGAAGAGCAGCCTTCGGGCTTAGTCCAGGAGGACTGTAAAGCAGCTTGATTTACCAGAATTAAATCTTATAGTATAGATTAAGTGAAAAAGAACTGCACCAAGTATTTATGAAAATATATATTTATTATATAATACTCTCTAATACGTTCAGGTATTTCCTACATGGAGATAAACACAATGCACACAATACTTAGCAAAGGAATACAGTGAATAGCACAGAATACACATTGGGCCACAGGGGGGACCAACCATATATTAAGAAAGTGGTATAAGAACCACGACTCGAGTCAGGACGATCTTGAGAGGGCGTAGAAGTGCTGGGGACCCACAGAACCACCCAAGGTAAGTAGATAGGGACCCCACGGAGAGTGAGTCCAGTGTGGGAACACAACCTCGTTCTCCGTACAACTCTAAGTGTAAGTCGCAGTTGGATTTTTTAAGATTAAGGACCCTTCCCAGTAGGCCCTGAACAAACCCTCTGGAAGACAGAAGGTTGGAGTGCCACCCCACCTATGGATATCCTAGTACCCACATTATCTACACCAGGGAAGCCGGCTGCATACGTGTGAAATGGTGCCGGAAACCGCTGTTGAACCCAATGGAAGACTTCAGGAAAGTGCGGCTGCTGGAAAAGGAGAAAGGGTCCAGTGGAATCCGAGGTTGGATTCTAGATGAGAGGTACCTGCAAGGAGAGGGGACAGTGTCTATGTCACTCAGGAGTGACCAGGAGGCTTAGAAGACGAATGCCCCTGAAGGTAGGTGTTGCGGGTGGGAGGATGATGGCCTTGACTCTGCAGCTGTAAAGACCAGGCGACACTGAGGAGGACCAGAAGTCATGCATGAGCTGCCCCACTAAGGATGTCAAGTGATGAGGGGCCGGTGTCTGGCGGGAGCACCAACAAGCCTTGGCAAATGCAACCAACACAGGTGATGAAGGAGCATCGTTGGGACCAGCAAGTTCCAGGAGACTCACCACAAGCAGGGGAGTCAGGGCAGGGCCCGAGCAATCAGGGGCACCTTAAAGAAACAGAGGTGACCCTCAAGAGTACCCACAGACCCAAAGCACTGGAGTCGCA
Organism: Lissotriton vulgaris; assembly: GCF_964263255.1. Classification (NCBI taxonomy): domain Eukaryota; kingdom Metazoa; phylum Chordata; class Amphibia; order Caudata; family Salamandridae; genus Lissotriton; species Lissotriton vulgaris. Next base: position 68,695,684 of record NC_141698.1, read on the forward strand.
AGAGGACCTCATGCAGCTCACCAAAAGATACATGACGATATGGTGTGGCTGAAGTTTCTGGTCACTGAAGGTGCTTGAGATTGGGGCTACTTGGAGGCTGAAGATCTTGTTGGAAGGAAGTCAAAAAGCCTTTGCAACTGCAAGGTGACGCAGTGCACAGGGGTTCAGTTATTGCAGCCTCCACGAGGGATACTGGCCTCAAACTTGGTAAGAGGGCAGGGCAGCCCTTGGAAGCTTTGGAGAAGCACCCCCACCTGTGTTGCAGAATCTTTCGGAGTCCGGAGGAGCTCAGAATCAGCTGACCGGTCGACTTAGCTATGGTGCCTGTGAATGCAGGGAAGTGACTCCTTCACTTCAAGGGAGATTCCTTCAGGTGTCTTTGATGCCCACAGGCCTTGGAAGGTTCCTGTATGGTGCACAGGCACAGAGGATGCAGCAGACTGGAAGGGAAGGCGAAGTTGAGTCCAAACAAAGTCCAGAGTGCCCAGATGGTAGAAGTGGTGTCTGATCTGAATCTTGTCCCATGACAAATCTAGGGTCCTACCCACAGGTAAGCCCTTAAGTACCCTAAGGAAAGGGTTGTGATGATTCAGGGGGCCCTCCCAGGGGAGGGTCTGGACAGGGGGAGGTTACTCCCATGTCCTTTGTCCAGTTCTGCACCAAAGCAGGACCCAACATCTCCCAGGACTGGTTTGGACTGAACTATGCATGGGGACACCAAATGTGCCCCTCATGCAGACAGTGGCTCTGACGAGCGCACCCACCTAGTCCCAATACACTAAATCCTGTCTGGGAGGTGGTTAGTTTCTTTTGCTCATCTATTTACTAAATCTGTGCACCAGCAGAACTCCCAATTGTGACATACTGGCCTACAGAATGTGTGTAAACTCTCTTTATTTAGTAGTAAATACAATCCATTTCTTAAACAACATAGGGTCATTCCCCTCCCTGCGTCTTTATCCTGTAGAGAATTAAACCCACTTGTCATAATCTGAATTGTGAAGCTAACAGTCCAACTGACAGGTTTACACTGCAGGGAGTGGATAATGATTACTGAAACAACTAGTAGAATTGGGATAACTGTGTACCTGAATATTTTAGAAATACTATTCTCAGATCGGCTGATCTTGGAAATTTAAATTCCACAAACTTACTTTTATTATGTTGATCACTCCTCCCGCTGTATCAGGACATTGACAAAGAATCAACATACTTATCATGATGATATTGTGATTGACTCTACTGCGAGGTTAGCGGTCCAGTTGCCAGGTTGAGACTACAGGAAGTGGGTAGGGAGCGCGGAAATAACTGGTAGAACGAAGATAACACAGTGCCCTGCATGTATGCTAAATACTATTCATAGATCGTTTGATCTGTGAAACACAAATTCCGCATTTTTTTGGTGTACCACACTATTTGCACTCTAAATGAGCAAGGTAGCGAAGAAATACGTCCGGAGGTAATAATCTCTTTCCGGGCACGTGACCCGGGATGTACATCCGCCCGTACAAGGTTTTTTTAAAAACAGACGCGGCGCCATAGTTAGTCAACATTCGGACGTCAGCGGGACAGAAATCAGGTTTTCCGTGGCGAGTCGTACCTGTTTAAGTAAGTGTTTAACTCGCCGTTTTATAGAGAGATATGTATTTTGATCGTATTCTGAATAGTGGGCGATTTGAAAACTAACCCGCTCCGTGCTGGCTTCTTTGTACAGATTGAAACGGGGCGTGAAGAAATTGCCAAACTGAGCGTCCATGGGGCACGCTTGCTCTCCTGATTGAGTGAGTGTTTTAAATCTGACTTATTGATCGTCTGTAAACTTTCTGATTCAGTGTCCAAGTTAGCTCCTGATAGGGCGCATCAAGGACTCGAATATTCTATGAGCAACAAAACCGGGTTTTTGATTATGAAAATTCTGAATATAAAGAGACCACAAGGTTTCACATTTTAAAACTACATTTTCCATTTATTTAAAACGACTTGAATAAGAGTCATATATCTACAGTTAAATAACTATTTGGTAACATGAGTCAAAATACCTAACTAAGACATGTGATTTAATTAAAATAGATACAGCTGAGTTTGTTTGTGTTTTTTGTTGTAGATGGTATCCAGGCAAATAGCGGGATCACCGAGTGCGGGTAAAACCGTGAGTTAATTGAGGGAAGTCAGAATTTGAAACTTTTCCTCTCTATAGTCCTAACGGTGTGGACCCCCGGAGGACTTATTTTTCTATCACTATTGTTTGGTCCTGAAGAAAGGTGAGCTAAGATAGCATAACACAGCAGAAACATGTCGACCACTTACACCAGATCACCAGGGTTATAATTCCATCCCTGGAGTGATCTCACTATTTTAATGTGAACAACTGGGCCTTTGAATAAAGTTGTTGGGGTCCTGTTGTGATCTTTAAATGTCACCACTTATTCACTGTCTTTTCACACTTCACAGTTGACATACCAGCTCCGCTGCAAACGCAGGCGTTGAAGCACACAGGGGGGTATTTGGTCCCTCTTGTGACGAGCCCTATGATGAAGCATGTCACCTCTAGGGTGAGTGAGGGTTCTTTTAGAAAATATTTTTTTCTTTTTTCCTTGTCCTGTTAGTTTTTTTGACCACTCACTTGTTAGATCTAATCACTGTGTTTTTCATAATTTAGACACAATGTCTCTATAGGAATTCACATCAATAGGCTCTCTTTTGTTGGTAAGAAGTCCTGTGACAGGATGCCTATTGTTCTGCCTTGCCCTGCTCGAGCTTGGCTCAGCAGCAGGAGGGCAGAGATGTGTTTCTGTGCTGTCTGGGTCTAGAAGGCTGGCACTGGGAACACTGAGAGCCTAACGGAGGGCTCTTCCAGTGCTTGGACTTATACCTCCCACATGGTTTATGTTGTGAGGGCATGACTACAACATGTTTGATACGAAACATGATAGGATTCGTTGCAGCCTGTTTCAAGATGGTCAACGCGTAATTAAGCGGTGTTCCTCTTTATGGTAAATGGCTGCTTTACTGACAACACCGGGAGAATGGACTCCGTAGGAGGTAGGGATGTCCTGCTCCTGCAGGGGTACCCTCAAACTTATAACCAAGCTCCCTGCCTTCAAGATTGCAAAGGTCTGTTATAGGGCTGACTTATAGGTTTTAAGTGCAGTGACCCAAGATATAGGAAACCTATATCTCTAGTAAGTAGTGCTAGCACCAACTTACACAGGCTGCAATGGCAGGCCTATAGTTCTATTTTGAATGGTCTTTCATGGGTGGCATAATACATGATTCAGCCCTTGGGAGACCTCTGGGGTACCTGTGCCCTGGGTACCTTAGTACCATATACTAGGGACATATAGGGGTACCCCAGTTTCCAATCTGGGATGTACCTGAATACTTGTCACAACAATTTAAGGGCAAAAGCAGAGAGACTGGTGTCCTGATTAGCAGGATCCCAGTCAGACCAGTCCAAATACAGCTTAGCACCAGGCAAAAAGTGGGGGTAACTATGCAGAACGATCCTACCTTCCAACACTCAGCCTGAGATCTGCCTCCTTAGCAAACTTCCCGGGCGTCAGTAAGCTTACTGTCACTCAAGTGCTGACGCAGCTCTGGAAAACAAAGACTAGACAAGTGCTCACATGCAATCAAATTGTACAGCCCGATAGTAGTCTGTTACCTCCCTGCCTTTACCCACCCATCCAGTGTACTGCAAAAGGAATCAACACACTCAAGCCATGTCTGGGAACTAAATTTAGTACTGGCCCTAAACTTGTGTTGGTATGCATCATAGACAAGATCACATCTCCTGATCAGGGCTGCCTTCATGTTGGCATACTTCCTCAGATGGGATTCCCCCAATGTCAAAGTGTCCCTCCCCTCCAAAATGCTGCCCCCCAATCTCTATCAGGGATCCTGTGCGCCTCATAGCCCTGAAACCACCGATTGATGTCCTCTCCCTCTTGAAATTCATTCACCACACTCTTGGGTATGTGTACTTTTCCTTCAGACTGCACTGAAGATATACTTCCACCGTCTGTGGTGGACTTGTCTTTCAAATTCTGCTCCTTTAAGCTCAGTTTTTGAACCAAAAGCATTTTTCTCTCCTCCATTACCAATTTATATTTTTCCAAATTAATTTTGAGTTTGGCCAGTTCCAACTTGAGCTTCCTTTCTTCCTGCCTATCCCTCAACTCCGCTGAGGACATGCTTGAAGAGGGAAAAACTGCTCTTTGCCCCGGTTGCTGCCTTCCCCCAAGGCAGATCCTGATTTTCAAGTAAATCTAAATGCAGACTGTTCCTCCATATCCACAACCTCATTCGCGTCCTCTGGGTATCCAGCTGCCTGGCTGGCTGCCAACCAGGCCCTCAGTGCCTTTTGCAGATCCTTCTTTCTAGTGAGGCCTTTAAAAGAGCACTTGAGATTCCTGCAGAACTTTTTGAGCTGAGGTACCATACAGGTTTCCAGCCTCTCCTACTCAAACTCCAGATCTGCAGGGACAGCTGAGGGCTCTCCAGACTGAGACATGATTGCCAAAACTCAGAAGGTTGTAACAAAAATGGAAAGCAACAGTAAGTATGCTGGCACGTAGTGGTCTGAGATTCGGCAGTAGTGTACACCAATCACTGTATGTAATGCACACATACAAGTCCCATCCCACTGCTGCCACCAGTGTTAGAAATGGGGTCTCTAGTTGACAGTGGTTTGAACCGACCCACAATCTTAATCATAGTAAGTAAATTACACACTTAGAAGGACCTGTGCTCACCCCCTTGATAGGTTGGCAAGATCAGTCCGGCTTATCCACCGAGGCAATGTGTAGAGTATTAGCACACACACAGTAATACAGTGAAAACACAAGAAATGTACTCCACATCAGCTTAGAGGAATAATAGCTAATATTTATCTAAGTAAAACAAGACCAAAACGACAAAAATCCAACATACACAAATCAAGTTACAGTAGTTTTCAATCTTAAATAAAGTTCCGGTTCTTAGAAAACAATAGCTTTGATGGGGGCTATTGAGTTGTGTTTGAAAAGGGCAAATCCACAAATTCAAAATCAAAGATCATGTGTGGCGCAGGGGGGATGAGGCATAGCGAAAGCAGGTGATGCGTCCGTTTCTTACTGCTGGGCAGGGTCGTTGGCATGTTGGCGATCGGGGACGGTGCGCTATGCAAAGGAGGTGAGGCGTCACAGTAGCAAGTGAGGTGTCAGTCCCTGGAAGTGGTGAAGGGTCGACGAGCCGCTACTGCCCGGGAACGATGCGAGGCGCAGGCGAGGTGATGCGTTGGTTGTAGGTGCGATACCTCTGTTCCTTACTGCTGTTTGGTATAGATGATGAAGTTGGCAGTCAAGCCGCGAGGTCTTGGTTTTCGCGGTGTTGAGGTCAAACCATTAGGCCGCAGCTGCGGCATTGGTGTCAGAGTGGTACGTCCCGGACATTGGTGACGCAGTGCTCGGGACTCCTGCAATGGCAGTTCTTCAGAGGCACTGTGACCTTGTTGGGATCTGTATTGTAAGTTACGGTTGTTGTGTCAAGCGGGGACCACGGCTTCGGTGCAGACAGCGGCATGACAACAAAGTTGCAGACAGACACCGGTTCCGAATTTGTTTGATATTGGGATCTTCTGGTAGCACTGAAGCTCTCTTCAAAGGGTCCAGGAACAGGATTTGATACCACTTGGCAAGTAGGGCTCTCAGTAGAGGGGTCCAGGGGTTACAGGTAAACTCTTTTTTTTTTAAAGATACACGGTACACAGGCTGTAAGTAGTTTGCCGTGCTGGGTAGGAGGAAGAGTTTTGATTAGATATGTATACTTACTATGCACTGTTCCTAGTCGGCAAAATGAAGTTTGGCCATTTTAACAGTTGATGGGTGAACAAATCAATGCCTTATACATTGGCAATTGGGGGGGGCTTTAGTTTCAGGGTGCTTACATTCTAACAGCTACCTGAAACAGCTTTTTTCTTCCCTTGGATATGTTTTTAGATTGACATGACAAGTGGATGGTCAATCCAATAGGAGACCTCAATCATAAAAGCTGGTATGAGGGACTGAAGCTATGTGAGGGTAATTACACTAAATTTGAGTCTGCAATATAACAACATAACCTTTGGGGACCAGAAGCAGTTTTTGACATAATGTGATGTGTGTGTTTTTACAATTGACAGTCTACCATAACAGTGTGTCCAACTCTGGTGCTGTGGCGAAGTGTCTGGCCCTGAAGAATTGTTATGGCAAAGAAACATGTTGGCATTGGGAAAGGTATACATGACTAGTAACCTGCCTATTTTAATTTGACAGAACACACTCAGTTAATAATAAAGAAATTGTATTGGGAGTGTGTATGTCAATTTTAATCACTTTTTGTCACAACTTGTGATGCAAATTTTCACTTCACTGCACCATAGCTGTGTGTTACTTTTGTTGGGGCACTTTTTTCATTTTTTCATTTTTGTTGAACAAAATGACCACCGATGATGATAACAGTGGGCACAACTGGAGAGTACCTATCAGTTCCCCCTTTGGTGGTGCACACGTGAGGGGTCATTTTGTTCCTTTCATATTTTTCGATGAATACTTTTGGTGGTTTACTTAGGAAATCACTGGGTGCGAAATATACACGGAGTCTATTTGCAGGGACTTTAGTGTTGACCTGTTGGTGGACTGTCATTTGGAAAATATTTTTTACGAGAGGCGGAAATCGTGTTGCAGCTACCTCATAAGAGTAGAAGAGAGGAGTAAAAGTAAAGTAGAAAACTACAGTATTCTGCACACAGTTCTAGGTAGTAATTGGAAGATAGACGCCTCACAGACCAGGTCTTGGTGTATATGAAACTTTTTGATGGCCCTGAGACTTCCAACAGGAGGCAGGCTCAACTCAAGCCATTGGAGACACTTTAGAAAGCAGGATGTAGGAGCCAAGTCAAGTCCTTTCACTCCCAAGACAGATGCAGCAGGTCAACACAGCTAAAGAAATAGCAACATGGCAGTCCCTCCTGGCAGCATAACAGCTCTTGTTCCGGGCAGAATGTCCTCAGTCCAGAAGTGTTCCGAATATATGGTTTTAGAGATCCAGCACTTATGCCCGTTTTGATCTTGGAAGTAGAGAGACTTCAAAGAAAGGTCTTTGTAATGCACAAGACCCTGCCCTTCCTTGCCCTGGCTCCAGACACACTACAGGGAGTGGAGACGTCTTTGTGTGGGGACAGGCACAGCCCTATTCAGGTGAAAGTATCAGCTCCTCCCTCCAATCTAGCTCAGGAAGGCTCATCAGACTGGTGATGGGCCATCAGGATATGTAGGGCACACCTCCGCTCCCTTTGTGTGATACTGTCTAGGCTGAATTCACAAAGCCCAACTGTCATCCAACCCAGACGTGTATTTGAGGGACAGCTGAGGCACCAAATGGATAAGTAAGAAAATGCTAACTTTCTAAAAGTGGCATGCTATGCAGGGCACACTTCAGCTCCCTTTCTTTGTAATTGTCTAGAGTAAATTCACAAAGCCCACTGTCATCCAACCCAGGTGTATATTCAAGGGACAGGCAGAGGCACCGAATGGTTAGCTAAGAAAAAGCCAACTTTCTAAAAGTGGTGTTTTCAGACCTGCAATTTAAAAACCCACTTAACTAACAGGTGTTTTTAAATTGTGAGTCCAGAGACACCAAACTCCAATTTCTATTGTCTCCCAAATTGGAAGATACACTTCTAAGTTGTTACAAGCCAGCTCCAATGATAACCTATGGGGGAGATACGCCTTGCTGTAGTGAAAAATGAATTTAGCAGTTATTCACTACTAGGACATGCAAAACGTAAAAGCACATGTCCTACCTTTTAAATACACTGCACTCTGCCCAGGGGGTGCCTTACATGTAATAAAAGGGAAGGTTTGGGCCTGTAAGTAGGTGGACTTGCCAGGTCGTCATGGCAGTTTAAAACAATAATCAGTGCTGCAGGCCCACTAGTAGCATTTGATTTACAGGCCGGGGGACACCTGGTGCCCTGTACAAGGAACTTTTTTTTTAAAAAAACACCTTTATTAACATAGTCCAAGTCATACACAGCATTCCGCCTACAACCCCTTCGGGCCGACGATGCAATAATCCGAAGTACACAGCCTGATGCCGTCAACCCGGGGGTACGGCGGCGCAACATCACCTTACGGTGGGCATTCAAATTGTGAGCTACTGCTGGTGCTGTGATGGTGTATATGTTAGTATCCCCACACTCATAGAAGTTGGTATATGTAGGTCGCATGCTGTAAAGCCAGAAATGTAGGTGTATTTTGTATTTTATAACCCCCCCCTGTAGTGGACTCCCCTCCCCCCCTACTCAAACAGGAAAGAAAACTCCCATAGAACTCCCCATCCCCCCTACCTCCCGCTATCCAACCCGTTCGCTGATCCATCTGTTAATGGCAGTGCCATGTTTAATCTCGTGTCGGTGTCCGCCTCTCTCGCCCCAAGTGTATCTCCTTCTGAGTAGTCCGAGCGAGTCTCGACCTTGCCCTGTGTGACCTCCTCTGCGTATTACCGTCTGTCTCTCGCCACAGGACAGCTAGGTTTCAATACTCCACCCAGCCGTCGCCATGCCTCCCCAATCACTGTCGCACCCACCTCCACTGAGTCCTCATGAGTGTATTGTGTGTGTGTCAGTTATTGTATATCCTCCCTCTCCGCCTGTTGTGTGTCCACTGTGTCCTCCCTAGCGTACCTGAAGATGTTATATAAGCCCCAGAAATTATTCGGCCTACTAGTGGGGGGGAGGAGCTCGCTGTAGTGTTCCGCTTGTGTGCAACAGTATACCATGTCCCTGGCCCACCGTTTTTTGGTCGGGGTCGGCCCTCTCATCCAGCACTGCGCCACCGTGCGTCTTGCCAATAGCAGCCCCATATTCGTCAACCTTCTATACGCCACCGGCAGGGGTTTCGAATAGCCCAACAGTGCCAAAGCCGGATCAGTCAGCAGTTCATGGTCCAGTATCTCACTTAAATCCGAAAAGACTGCCACCCAGAACTCATGTATCTTGCGGCAGCCCCACGCCATGTGCAGGAAGTCCGCCACCGGGGCGTGGCAGCGCTCGCATTCAGGGGATTGTCTGAGGCCAGAGCGATGCAAGCGTTGAGGAGTATAATATACTCTCTGTAGGAATTTAAAGTGTCCCAACCTGTGTTGTCCATTCAGAGACACTTTTCTAGTGTTGGCACAGCAATATGCCCACATCGAATCGTCTATCTCTATCTCCAGGTCAGTCTGCCAAGCCAGTCGGGCCTTGGAAGGCTCCCGCGCTCTGTAGTAGACAATGCTCTTGTACAAATGCGTCATCAAGTGCCGTGGGGATGCAGTAGCTATGACGTACGACAGTTCCGGAATGTCCGGAGGCTCTGCTAGATTCTGGCCCAGGACGTCTCTCAAGGCGCTCCTAAGTCTGTGGAACTGGAACCGCTGTAACAGTGTCGGGCCCCCAACTCTTTGGGTAATCTGGTCCCACGTTTTGACCTTACCGTCCTCAAACAGATCACCCGCAGACTCAAGCCCCAGCTCATGCAGCGTTCGGATTACGTTTCTGTCCCCAATGAGGGCCAGCCACTGCAGCCACTCCACCGCCATCGCAGGGGAGTATAGCAGCACTTCCTCCCTAGCCTTCAGCAATGCATTCCAGGCATGCTTTGTAGTTGTTATCGAATCCAGTACGCCTACCCTACGATCTACAGGAGTACAGATCGTGGCTGGGAGTAGAAGAGGTTCCGCAAAAAGCTGCTCCATCCGTACGTGTGGGATGTTCTTGTCACCGTGAATCCATGTGTGCAGGTGTGTGGCCTGGGCCACTCTATAATATCTCTCCAGGTCAGGTGCACCCAGCCCACCCAACTCACACGGGAGTGCGAGAGTTCTCCACCGGACACGCAGCTGCCCACCTCCCCAGGCCAAGCGGGTCATAAGTTTCGTCAGGTTCCGAAAGAAGGCTCGTGAGATAATTATGGGTAGGGTGGTGAACAGGAATAAAAATCGCGGGAGAATCACCATCTTCATGATGGCTACACGGCCCATCAGGGAGAGCGGGAGCTTACACCATCGTTCCACGTCGTCTTCACACTTACTGAAAGCCACCCCATAGTTTTTATTGAATAGCACCTCCGGATCTGTGTGAATCATTATGCCAAGATATCGTACCGGGTCTGCTGACCAGTGTAACGGATATTCCATTTCAAAGCGATCCGTCACCGGGGTCAGTGGGAACACCACCGATTTCTCCCAGTTAACCTTTAAACCCGAAAGGGTGCCAAAACGCACTACCTCTCGGAGAACAGGTGAAAGGTTGGACTCCGGATTTCGCACATAAAGTAGCGTATCGTCCGCATATGTCGAGATGCTTATCTTGTAGGACGGAAAGCTAACCCCCCTGTGCCAGTGGTACTCTCGCAGTGCGCATGCGAGTGGTTCCGCAACGAGGGCGTACAGCAACGGGGACAGGGGGCAGCCCTGCCTCGTGCCTCTGCTGATGGTAAAAGGGTCCGAGACTCAATCCCCCAGTCGCACCCTAGCCACCGGTCTCCAATACAGCGCGCCAATCATTTGTAAAAACTGCTCACCCAGCCCCATGCGACGCAAGACCCTTAGCATGAATGGCCATTCGACGGAATCGAACGCCTTCTCCATGTCCAAGAAGATTGCGACAGCCTTCGCATCCTGTCACACATGTTGCATAGTACCCAGCACTGTACGTATATTATAGGACACGTTCCGTCCTGGTACGAAGCCGGACTGTTCTGGGGCAACCACCTCTGGCGCGATAAGGGACAGTCGGGTGGCCAGGACTTTGGCATAAAGTTTAGCGTCGACGTTTAAGAGGGATATCGGTCTGTACGAGCTGCAAACATTAGGGGGTTTGCCCGGCTTCAATATGGTAACCAATAGGGCCTCTCTCATTGTGCAGGGCATGCTGCCTTCCTCGCATATCTCGTCAAACAAAGACAACATGTGTGGAATGAGTTTGTCCTTGAAAGCTTTATAAAATCCTACTGTCAGACCGTATATCTCGGGAGCGCTGTGTACGCGCATGGTAGCCAAGGCCTCAGAGAGCTCGTCCGCCTGTATGGGTGACATAAGAAACTCCCTGTCCGACTGCGCTAAAAACGGTAGTTGTATATGCTCCAGGTAATCGTCCATGTCTGCCTCCAGATCGTGTGTTTTGGTAGTGTACAAGTCAGTGTAGTAGTCACGAAAAGCAGAGAGAATGTCCTCGTCTGCCGTGACCGTGTTTCCTCCCGGGGTGTCGAGTACCGTCAATCTGGGGGATCTTTTATCGTCACGCAATAATCTGGCTAACAGCGAGCTAGGGCGTTCACTCTCACCGTAAGTTCTCGCCGAGGCGTACTTCCCCATGTAACAGACCTCCCTGTCCGCCTCCTCATTGAATTCCGAGACTAGGGATCGCAGCCTGTCAGCCACAGCGGGGTCAGGGTCAGTCAAGAGTTTCGTCTCTAGGTCAGCCAACTGGGATTCCAGGGTGCGGAGCCGTTGTCGTATGGCCTTCTGCACACTGGAATGTTTGGTCATAGCTATCCCGCGAATGAAGACCTTGAATGCCTGCCAGACCGTGTGGAAATTATCCACTGAGCCCAAATTCTTCTCAAAGAAAAGGTCTATTTCCTCCGCCAGTTCCCCTCTAAAGGTGTCATCCAATAGGGCATATGGAGGGAAGCGCCAGGTGAACGGGGGGATCCTGCGATTCGGTGTCTTCAAGACCAACAGTATCGGTAAGTGGTCAGACAGTGTTCGCGTGAGTACAGTGCATGCTACAATTTGGCTAGTGATGGAATGAGAGGCCAACCAGTAGTCGATCCTGGTATGTATGTCATGAAAGGAAGAGTAGTGTGTGTACCCACCCCTGCCCGTATTTCTGCTTCTCCACACATCCACTAGATCCAATGTCAGCAGCTCTGCTTGGAGAGTCACCGCCGCCGTAGCTGGCTTCCGCCCGGGGCCAGAAGACCTATCCAACCCGGGGTCTAGCACTAAGTTAAAATCCCCCCCCAGAGCATGTGTGCCGAGGCATACGTTCTACAACAGAGGGCCAACCGAGCATAGAAATCAGGGGAGTCATAGTTCGGGCCATACACATTAACCACGATTAAGTCATGTCCTTTACCCTCGCACCTCGAAATTAGGTAACGGCCCTCGGGGTCTGCCTTAAGTGGTCGCAGGACCAATTTGGAGTGCGGGTTCACCCATGTCAAGACGCCCCTAGAATGTGTAGTGTAGCCCGCCACTGTAGAGTTGCCCAATAGGCCCCTGTGCTGCAGCATCTTGCTCGTGAGTGGTAAATGGGTTTCCTGTATGAGAGCCAGATCTACATGGTGTCTCTGTAGATAATGGAGCACTTTCCTCAGCTTCCTGTGATCATTGAGACCCCTAACATTCCAGGTTAACACTCTTAAGGTATCAGTAGGATTATCCAAGTTCGTCACCTGGGCACTAGCCATCGGAGTCAACAGAAGCTATACAATAGTACATTGCTACAATGCCACCAACATTTCTCGAATCATCCAAAGGGTACAGCGAACATTCCGGGAATAGCCTCCTTCCCCCCCCACCTCCCACCCCGCCCAACCTCCCCAAAAACAGCAACTCCCACAGCATCACACTCCATCCCCCCACCCACAGCAGACCCACCCCAACCCGGTCCGACAGTGTTCTACCCGCCCCACTCCCCAGAAAACCCACCCCAACTAAAGTCAACCAACATAACAGTATGCTGAACGCGCGGGGGCCTAGGTAGCCAAATGTCATAGTCTCTACCTATGTCTCAGAACGCTGAGGTACTGCGATATTGCGGCCTACCGTTACCAGGGCGTGGATCGTCGCAGAAATTGCCAAGCCAGTCACAGCTCCAAAGGGAAGGCCAGCCGGGTGGACCGGGGAGGGGCGGGGGCTCCGTCGGTCAAAGTGCCGGCGTCGTGCTGTCCAGGAAGCACTCTACCCCTCAGGTGCGATGTCAGTAGCCCCCTCAATGACACCCCGCACCACCAGCACACCAGGCGCAGAGCGTAGAAATGGCACGAGGGCCCTCCAGGGGGTAGCCCTCCGCCCCGCTCGAGTTAGCCAGGGTAGGAGCCCCCAAACCAGCCCACGACGATGTTCGCTCCGTTGCAGAGCCTTGGGGTCTTCCGGAGTTGGGCCCTCAACTGCATGTCCCCCCGCGGGGGGGTCGTATCTCTCCTCCGCCCCTCAGCAAAGTTCCCGGAGGTGGGGGGTAAATTCCTCAGGTTCCGCGCCGTTGGGCAGCGCCTCGCAGGGGGGTGGGGGGCGCAAACCCTTGACACACCGTCAGGAAGCTCCCCGCCCTCGGGAGGGGGGCGGGGCGCTGGACCGGCACCGCACGGCGCCTGCCGCCGCACGTCTCGTCACGCCACACGGGTACCTCCTGTACTCCGGCCCGCGGCTTCGCGACCCAGCTCCTCCGAGGCGCGGCACTGCTCCGTTCTGCCTCAATTCCGCTCCCTCCACCGCCGCCGGGGCATCTGCCCGTTCCCCACACTCTGGGCAGTCCGCGAGAGCCGGGGCCGGCCCTCAAACGTCGCTGGAAAAGGATTTTGCAGGATTTCGTGGTTTGTGCACGGCGGAGCTGCGGGATCAGGCGTCCATTTCGCTTGCCGGCTAGCTCCGCCCCCCTGTACAAGGAACTTACTAGTAAATCAAATATGCCAATCATGGAGAAACCAATTACTTTCAGGTTTTAGACACAGAGCACTTGCACCTTAGCACTGGTCAGCAGTGGTAAGGTCCCCTGAGTCCTAAAGCCCCCCCCCCCCAAAAAAAAATCACCACACTGTCAAATACAGGAGGTCAGAAGCAAAAAGACAGGGGAACCCACGACAAAAGATGCCAAGTCTAACAAATGTCAATGATGCAAATGGTCACAGTTGACGTTTTGGTACTGAGAGGTAACAAATCAGTGGGCTTCCTCAGGACGGGCACGTCAGACTACTGTAACCAGAAAAGTTCTGTCACAAATTGTTCGACATCAGAGCCAAAATATAATTGTTGCCATGGGGCTCATTAAGAGCTAGGGTCAATATAAATCACTAAATATGCAAGAAAACTCAAAATCGTCATCAGTTCCGAAAGTAGTAGCTTGCAGTCACTGCACGCATCAGACAAGCATTTTTCAGTGAGAGCATCTACATTTCTCAGCAGGGCATTTAAACTTGTATTGAGTAATAATAAAACTCCTCAGCAGGACTACTTATCTTTTTGGTGGGCGGGGGGTAGCAGAATTTCTCGGGACTGCCATAACTTATTACTACTGGACCAGTACTTCTCAGCAGTGATGTCAAACTTTTACTTAACAATATCAGTACTTCCAGCTGGGCTGCTATACTTTTCATGGACAGTGCCTACAATACTCTGCAGTGCTCACACTTGTTAGAAAAGTCTAAAAAAAATCTCAAATGTGCTATTATGTGTTTAATGGAAGATTTCTAACAAATCTCAGCAGAGCTATATTTCAAACCCTAAACCTATGGGTGTATATGATATGCATTGAATAAACTATCTATTCATGTTGTCAATTATGATGCAAGGATTTCAGATTCCTGATAGCCTTACATCATTGTCTTTTTCCTGTATGTGCAGCCAGAAGCAGCATTGAGGCAATTTGTTGCAATCGGACATCCTCCTGTGATGCCTAGAGTATTTTAATGTAGCACTGACCCTGCATGATGTTACAATTTTTGATAAAATCAGATTTTGCTTTTGTTTTTTTGTAATATTAATTGTAATCAGTTGTGTAACCACTACGTCTTTTCTGCCAACATATCTTGTGTGGAAACTGACCTAAGTATTGCACTTTTACACGGTTTTCAGCAACACCTTATAGTTTGATTTGTCTCCTATAATTTGGATGTGCCAAAACATGTGTGGTCATCTTTAGCCATAAAATAAATGTACTTATTTTCCCTCTATGTAGTTCAAGTTTAAATTACACCCGTGCAAGTTACACTTTTTTTCAGGGGTGCATATACATTTTAAGCAAGACCCAATCACTCAGCGTGCTTTTAGTGCAGTGGTTAGATTGTAAAGAAATAAGTGCAGGTACCCAAATTTTCCTTAAGAGGCCGTCGCCCACTTCTACCACTGGCACTGTCCACTTCCACCATTGGCCTCTCTCAAAGATGGGTGTAAAACCTGACCTGAGTTGTAACAGAGAAAACCTTCCGCAAAAAAGATCTTGGGATTCCCTATTCTATGCAAGTTTTTTTATACGGTTAGTATTGGAAAAGAGTCCCCGTGTTGGGTCGTAGACAAAAGACCCAGTTATTCATCAGTGGGCCACGTGTGCCCTTTGGTACTGCATTAGTGCACCTGTTGGGCGACTGAAAGCTACGCCCCATGTTCTGTGTGTCCCAGAACTGCTATTGCAAGTGATTTATTGTTGTTGTCTGCCCGAGTGCTTCAAGTAAGCTAATATTATACTTAATAAAACGGAATATGTGTAAAATGAATTGCTTGATATTATGCAAACTATGCCTTGGCTGATTCTTTTTTAAAGATACAGTGATAACTTTTGATTATTGTGGTATGAAGCGATGAGACATTGCTGGTGCTGACAGTTTTTGTTAATTCCTGTGGGATGCGCCACCCTGCCACATTCAGTTACATCTTTGGTTTCCATTTCTGAAAAGCATTGGCTGAAATAGGTTGTTCAGTGTACAAATGGTCACTGGCCGCAGCATTGAATGTGCCAAAATTTATTCAGAGCTCGTGCCTTTATATATATATATTTTTAATATGGCTTTAAATGAAGCCCGGTCCCCTAAATTAAGTGGCGGCATACCTATTGCATATGAAACACAATAAATACCCTTGGTAGAATGATGGACAGGAGGCTGCTACCAGGGCCGGATGGGCTGAGGAAATCGTAGCCCATCAAACCGGGAAATCAGCCTTGGGTAAATGGCATGCAATTTTTCTATGGCTGTATATTTACAGAAGCCATGTGACTAAATTTCACAAAAATAACTCCTCTAGGCTTGTGTGATGGAACCATGCATGCGTTTACCATGCATGCCGCTTCCACACAGTCTCAACGCAAGACTTAGCCACGCATATCCCTTTACCACGCATGCCTTTATAGAGAATTATGCTTTGTTAAGGATTGTATGGTAAAGACATATCCGTGGTTAAGACTTGACAGGTAAGTCTTAAACCCCCCGGCCCCTCCCCCCGCCCTGAGTCTTAAAACCACCCCCTCCCTCCTGGAACCAACCCCCTTCCCCCAAGCCTTAAAAAATTCTGTGCCCCCAATCCTAACAACTAGCCTGCCCTCGCCATAGCCCTAAAAACTACCCAACCCCCAGAGCCTTGAAAACGACCTGCCCTCCCCAAGCCCTAAAAACTGCCCAACCCCCCCAAGCCCTAAAAACTACACTTACCCCTAAACGTACTAGGATCCCTGCCTCCGGCCCAAGCCGTACAATGGCCTCAATCCCCTGCCCTGACACCTAAAACTACCCCCTCCCTCCAAAAAACAACCCCCTCCCCCAGCCCTGAAAACTAACCCCAGCCCTAAAAACTACCCTGACCGCCTAGCTCTGAAAAGTACTCCAACCCACGAGCCCTAAAAACTACCCCTCAACATATACGAACTACTCTCTGCCACCCCAAAACCTGGCCCCAGCCCCACTTGCTTCACTAAGTCCCGTCCTCTCCCGATCCTTCCTGCTTCCTCCAGCCAACAGCTAGACCACACACTGCCTTAACCACGCATATGCGTGGTTAAGGCAAGAGTGGTAGCACTTGCGAAGTTGGAACATGTGTGGCTTTCCCCACGTTGTTCTGACTGTTTCCCCTCCTTTATTGTTGGATACTGCCTTAGCAAAACACTTTTCCAGGTGTGCTACTCCAGAGCTTAATTTGTAAAGATATAAGTGCCAGGGCTCTCATCAGGAGGCCACTTGCCCCTGCTAGCGCTGCTAATGACAGAACCAACACAACTGCTAAAAATCAAATCCTATAAGTCTAACAATTCAGACTATTCAGGGCCCCAAAAACTATAAGAATGGTGTGGGCACCAAGTATGTCAATTTTAATGTATATTGAATTAATTAACAACTGTTGTTATGTTCCTCTCAATTTATACAAACAGTGCCACCATGTGGCAGAGTGTCATAAGTGCCAGTATTGACAATTAAGTGCAGGTGCTGTGCACCGGAAACCACTGTCCCAAATAAAGCACAATGTTAGTAGCATTGGCTCAGTTAAACTAAAACAAAACTGTTTCCATAATGGTTTGATCTTGGATTTAAAGATGTAAGGCTGAGTAGAAGATACCATCCTGACATCGATTCATCTGGAATCCCAGGCCTGGTATCCCATGTCTGCCAACATTTGGGACCACATTGATGTGCGATTGGGAAACACATGGAGAAAAAACATTTCCCCATTAACTCCTTCAGTGGAGAAATTTCAATCCGGAGAAAGATAAAACAAAAACAAAAAGATTTTATCTTCAAAAAGCTGGTCTCTCTCAGCATAATCAATAGTGATGTCAAGTATGTTATTGTGGTAATATAATGTAGTTGAACACCACTCTTTCTTCTAATAATAATAATATGACAGTTATCCGCGCACATACGTGATCTCCTGCTCCTGAGACATAATGCTCTTGGGTGCATGGTAAGAATGTTTCACAGATGGTCTTCAGAAGTGAGTTTAAAACCTATGGCTTGTTAGACAACTTGTTCTGAAAGTTACAAGTCAACGCTCATATTAATTCCGATAATTTTGCATTTTTCAGCAAAAAAAAAAGACTTTTTTTTTTTTTTAGCTTTTTCTCACTTAAAATGTGCATGATTCCAATGCAAGACAAAGGGAAAAGTAATCTATCCTGATGTTTTCCAGCTCGCCCTCTTACGTGTTACCAAATATTAGCATTCACGAAATTGTGCTGTAAAATATTTTTGAGGTAAACAAAAAAGTGATGGATGGAAAGCTTGAATTAACCTCACCCAATTACAATTATTCAGAGCCACAGTCTAGACCAGGAGTGTCATGAACCACCCTCTTTAGCAGCTTCAGCTGAGCTTGTGTAACAGAGGATAGTTGTGTGTAAACTGAAATATTTAAATTGTTGTTTATTGCTCCTTTGGCTGATTAAAAGCTCATAAATACCTGCACATGTAGTGGAAGGAAGGGAGGGCTGGCTGATGGTTGTTAGAAATGGTGGGAAGGATGGACGGATGTGGAGAAGCGGTAGTGTTGAGAAGGATTAAGAGAGAATAGATGGATGTACAGAACAAGAGATGAGTGCATGGATGAAGAGATTGATGGATGATGGGAAGAATGACAAGACGGATATATTAAGAAAGGTTTGACTGAGAGATTATTGCAAAGAAGAATGGGTGGCTAGAGATAAGGATGAATGAAGTGAACAGGTCTGGTGCAACAATCTTTTTTGGGACCCCTCATTACCTACTCCTCTGATTCGCTCACTTCCACTCAGCCAAAGTGCCCCTCGTCTTTCCATAGCCCCTCTCTGACATACATTTCTATTGTTTTAAAGCACTGGTAAAGGATGGCTTTACTAATCCACTCCGCTATCCACATGAAATGCAGATCTGTTCTTTGCAGCAGGCATATAAACACTCTGCGCTACTTTATGGCGAGTCAAAACTGCCACTCGATAAAACTCCTATCTCTCTCTTTAGCAGGAAAATGAATCAAAAGAGTTATCTTGACATTTTGATTGCTGCCTGAAAGCTGGAGCTAAGGAACTCTGAAGCAGGTGCTTTTAAATCGTAAGTTATTGTAAAACACATTCCTCCCCTCCCCTCTCCCCCCCCCCCCCCCCCCCCCGAGGCCAGCTCCTCCTCCAGGTCAGCGCCCAGTGCAGCCGCACCTGTCGCACTGCTCTACAGCCTGCCCTGGGAGTGAACAAGAATGTAGTGAAGGATGTAAAAAAGGAAGGAAGATGATGGAGGATGGAGAGATAAAATCAATGAAGAGTGGATAATCAGAAAAAAGGATGAATTGAGTGAAGGATGGAAGGAAGAAAGATAATGGAGGGAAGTATTCCCGGATGGATGGGCGAAGTCAGGATATATGGCTGCAAGGGGAGGAGGAAAGGTGGGTGGATAGAGGAATGAAGGGAAATACAAGGATAGAGAAAAGAATGACAGATGAATAAAAAGAAAGAAGGATGGCAAAAAGGATGGATGGAAGTAAAAAGATAGAACGATTGATGGATGAATGAAAGTACAAAAAGATGGAGAGAAGGAAGAAAAGCAAGGTGGAAAGCTACCAGAAAGACAGATGGTTGGTTGGAAGGAAATATAAATGGCTTAAAGAAGAAGGGCGATAAGGATGGAAGGGATTTTCAGACATTCAGAATTCCTTCCTAGGAAGCAATGCTGCCAGTGTCTGCTTGCCTCATCCACCCCCTCAGTGCCATTTTGGATCCGATTCAAAGTTGGGGTATTTTATTTTTCCAGCTACTCCCTTGTTTCAGACTGTTGTTTTCTTTGAAAGACTACTACAAGGCTTCCCCCACTTGGAGGAAGACTCCCCGGTGCACTGCACGAAGAAGACTACATGAAATACAATGAATATGGATTAAATTTGAGAAACGACGTGATTTTGTGGATTTAACTTTTGGATGAACTTTATTTAGAAATTTAGACTTTTTAGTCTTCTTCGTGCAGTGCACCGGGGAGTCTTCCTCCAAGTGGGGGAAGCCTTGTAGTAGTCTTTCAGTGTTGACGCTGACAGGTACAGACAGCGTTATCCCTGGCAGCACGCCACAGACCCTTATATTAGGTTAACCTTGGATGTATACAAGCTGTGCAAATACCTCTTTCAATTCTTTGTGAGCTCACTATTGTTTTCTTTGCCCATTTATGCCATCTCAGACATAAACCAGCAATATGTAAATCAGCCTTCGTCGTTCTCCATCTAGAAAAGTCCAGCCAAGAACAGCCATGCTCAGTCCTCTCTGAACTGGAACAGAAGCAACCTCAGACCAGTTTTGACCTATGTGCGCCTCGCCTGTACGTGGCAACTTGGTTCCAGTGGCACAGTGAGCATGGGATCAATGTCTATGCACACACGCTACAACTAGAGCATCCCACTGAGGCAGGCCTCTGTCTGGGATGGCATTGTGGGTGAAAAATTATTGATTGGAATGCTATCCAGGGCAATTTCCAGTGGTAGAGAATTTCCAAGCATTCCTCCCATCACCTTTCGTGTGTTTAATATAATAATCTAAGTAATCATCTAAGTGGCCATGGGTTCTTTGCTCATTGTTCCACAGGATACATGCTATACCAGGGGTTTCCTACAGATTGAATGCAAGCTCCCAGAAGGTCACAGGCTGCCACTGGGTAGATCACACAGTATAATTGCCTGTCAGCATGCTTGAGAGTACATAACCGTCCAACTGATAAGGCAGTTATTCAAAAAAACAATGCCTGTTTCTGTGATGCTCAAAAGCTGACAATGCAGGATGATAGGATACTGCAGCCTGCCCTCTTCTGAAAAAGTATTTCTTTACTTCTTGTTCTCCTTTTTATTGGCCTCTCCTTGCTTCTGCTTTTTTCCTTTTCTCCCATGTCTTTCTTTCCTTTCTCAATGTATTTGTTCCCCTCTTTCTTGGTTTCCCTGTTTCTTTCCCCCTTTCTTCACATCTGTTAATACTTTTTTCTTTCCTTCCCTCATTCTTTGTTGTGCATTATTTTCCAGTTTCTTTCCTTTTTCTTCATGTCTATATTGTACTCTTGTTGTTTGCTCTACTTTTTTCGTATTTCTACCTCGATTCTTTTCATTTTCATCCATTTTCCCCTTTGTTCTTTCTATTATCTTCTCTTTTTCATTCTTTTTCTTTCTTCTCTTTTTCTTGGCTTTGCTTTTTTTCTCTAAATCTTTCTTCAACTTTTCCTCTCAATGATTATTTCCTGTGTTCTTTCATTCTTGCTTTTCTTTTCTCTTCCCATTTCTATGTTTCTTCATTTTTTTCCTTCCTCCCATCTTTCTTTATTTCACTACTTCTCTACTTCCTTTCTTCTGTCCTGTGTCTTTCTTTTTGTGCGGTTTTCTCTTTTTCCTTTCCTCCTTTCTTTCAGTCATATCTTCTTTTTCTGTCTTCATCGTTCCTCCTTTGTTATTTTTTCTCTGACTTTCTGTCTTTTTTGTTCTATTTACTTATTGTACTTTTTCCTTTCATCTTCTAATTTCTTCCTCTATTGTTATCCTTTACTTCACACCTCTCCCTTTCTGTTTCTTGTTTTCTTTTTCTTCTACTCTTTATTACCTATTCTTTGCCTCATTTTCCCCTTCCTTCCTTTCCATTATTTTCTTGTTTGCTTTTTCTTTCTCTTGCCTTCTTTCTTTTCTCTCTCTTTCGTGCTCTTCCTTCTTTCTTTTTCTATTTCTTCCTTTGTCACTCTTTCTTCTTCTCCTTTCATTGCTTTCCTTTTCTTTCTTTGTTCTTTCTCTTTCATTTTCTTCCTAATTTCTCTCATTCTTCCGTCTTCTTTCTTTTGTCCCTTTCTGTTTATTTTTCTCATTCGTTTTCTCCTTTTGTTCTTTTTTTTTCTCTGTCTTTCTATTGTTCTTTCTGTCTAATTTTCTTTAATTTCTCTTGCCTGTTTCTCTTATTCTGTCATTCTTTCCTTTTTAGGTTTTGCCTCGCCAAAAAGATGCGCTCTGCGCATCTTTTTTGCGCAGGCAAAAACCTAATGAGTACTGTGTGTGGGTTTGGGTCGGCCCTCGTCATTCATTGGCTGGCTCCATAAATGGAGCCTAGCCATTGGACGAGGGGCCTGTCCGTCAATGCCGGACCAGACACGGGGGCGAGATTCTTTGGCTTTTGCCGACGTCACGCGACGTCAGGCGAAAGCCGGGAACGCCCCCGAATCTGGTCCGGGATTGAGGGCACCCGCCGGGAAAGGGCATGAAGGTCAAACCAAGCTGCAGGGAGGTATCGCCGGCAGCCCGTCATCCGAGGAGATGGTTGGCTGCAGGGAAAGTAGGAGGCATGAAGATTATACCGTGCTTACTTTGAGCAGCTGAGCTGGTTGCAGGGGTCCACCAGCGCTCGTATTTGAAAACCCGCACTTATTATTGTTTTAACACCAGCCTCCATCCAAAATAAGAGAGAGAAACGGGGTGAAGACTGATAAAGAAAATGACGGTAAAACGCTGACAAAGGGAGAAAGCAGGGATTAAAAAAACCCATGCATGAGTGAAATAAATGGGCAGGACATGTATGGTGGTTCATGAAAGAGATATGAGGTGGAATCAAGGTTAGACAGCCTTGGTAATAGCATACATACCACCATACCCGATTTGGGTGGGAGACTCATTTGTTAAGCCAAAATGCCTTTGTTTTACCTGTCGCCCACCCAAAATTGCGTGTGCAGAGTGCAGAGTGGAGATTCAGAGTGGAGATTCAGATTCCAGAGTGCAGAGTGCAGAGTGTAGCTTCAGAGTGCAGCTTCAGAGTGCAGCTTCAGAGTGGAGCTTCAGAGTGGAGCTTCAGAGTGGAGCTTCAGAGTGCAGAGTGGAGCTTCAGAGTGGAGCTTCAGAGTGGAGCTTCAGAGTGGAGCTTCAGAGTGCAGAGTGGAGCTTCAGAGTGGAGCTTCAGAGTGGAGCTTCAGAGTGGAGCTTCAGAGTGCAGAGTGGAGCTTCAGAGTGGAGCTTCAGAGTGGAGCTTCAGAGTGGAGCTTCAGAGTGGAGCTTCAGAGTGGAGCTGCAGAGTGGAGCTTCAGAGTGGAGCTTCAGAGTGCAGAGTGGAGCTTCAGAGTGGAGCTTCAGAGTGGAGCTTCAGAGTGGAGCTTCAGAGTGGAGCTTCAGAGTGCAGAGTGGAGCTTCAGAGTGGAGCTTCAGAGTGGAGCTTCAGAGTGCAGAGTGGAGCTTCAGAGTGGAGCTTCAGAGTGCAGAGTGGAGCTTCAGAGTGGAGCTTCAGAGTGGAGCTTCAGAGTGGAGCTTCAGAGTGCAGAGTGGAGCTTCAGAGTGGAGCTTCAGAGTGGAGCTTCAGAGTGCAGAGTGGAGCTTCAGAGTGGAGCTTCAGAGTGGAGCTTCAGAGTGCAGAGTGGAGCTTCAGAGTGGAGCTTCAGAGTGGAGCTTCAGAGTGGAGCTTCAGAGTGCAGAGTGGAGCTTCAGAGTGGAGCTTCAGAGTGCAGAGTGGAGCTTCAGAGTGGAGCTTCAGAGTGGAGCTTCAGAGTGGAGCTTCAGAGTGGAGCTTCAGAGTGCAGAGTGGAGCTTCAGAGTGGAGCTTCAGAGTGGAGCTTCAGAGTGGAGCTTCAGAGTGGAGAGTGGAGCTTCAGAGTGGAGCTTCAGAGTGGAGCTTCAGAGTGGAGCTTCAGAGTGGAGCTTCAGAGTGCAGAGTGGAGCTTCAGAGTGGAGCTTCAGAGTGGAGCTTCAGAGTGCAGAGTAGAGCTTCAGAGTGGAGCTTCAGAGTGGAGCTTCAGAGTGGAGCTTCAGAGTGGAGCTTCAGAGTGCAGAGTGGAGCTTCAGAGTGGAGCTTCAGAGTGGAGCTTCAGAGAGGACCTTCAGAGTGCAGAGTGGAGCTTCAGAGTGGAGCTTCAGAGTGGAGCTTCAGAGTGGAGCTTCAGAGTGCAGAGTGGAGCTTCAGAGTGGAGCTTCAGAGTGGAGCTTCAGAGTGGAGCTTCAGAGTGGAGAGTGGAGCTTCAGAGTGGAGCTTCAGAGTGGAGCTTCAGAGTGGAGCTTCAGAGTGGAGCTTCAGAGTGGAGCTTCAGAGTGCAGAGTGGAGCTTCAGAGTGGAGCTTCAGAGTGGAGCTTCAGAGTGGAGCTTCAGAGTGGAGCTTCAGAGTGCAGAGTGGAGCTTCAGAGTGGAGCTTCAGAGTGGAGCTTCAGAGTGGAGCTTCAGAGTGGAGCTTCAGAGTGCAGATTCAGAGTGGAGCTTCAGAGTGCAGAGTGGAGCTTCAGAGTGGAGCTTCAGAGTGCAGATTCAGAGTGGAGCTTCAGAGTGGAGCTTCAGAGTGGAGCTTCAGAGTGGAGCTTCAGAGTGCAGATTCAGAGTGGAGCTTCAGAGTGCAGAGTGGAGCTTCAGAGTGGAGCTTCAGAGTGCAGAGTGGAGCTTCAGAGTGGAGCTTCAGAGTGCAGAGTGGAGCTTCAGAGTGGAGCTTCAGAGTGCAGAGAGGAGCTTCAGAGTGGAGCTTCAGAGAGGAGCTTCAGAGTGGAGCTTCAGAGTGGAGCTTCAGAGTGGAGCTTCAGAGTGGAGCTTCAGAGTGGAGCTTCAGAGAGGACCTTCAGAGTGCAGAGTGGAGCTTCAGAGTGGAGCTTCAGAGAGGAGCTTCAGAGTGGAGCTTCAGAGTGGAGCTTCAGAGTGGAGCTTCAGAGTGGAGCTTCAGAGTGGAGCTTCAGAGTGGAGCTTCAGAGAGGACCTTCAGAGTGCAGAGTGGAGCTTCAGAGTGGAGCTTCAGAGTGGAGCTTCAGAGTGGAGCTTCAGAGTGCAGAGTGGAGCTTCAGAGTGGAGCTTCAGAGTGGAGCTTCAGAGTGGAGCTTCAGAGTGCAGATTCAGAGTGGAGCTTCAGAGTGCAGAGTGGAGCTTCAGAGTGCAGATTCAGAGTGGAGCTTCAGAGTGGAGAGTGGAGCTTCAGAGTGGAGCTTCAGAGTGGAGCTTCAGAGTGGAGCTTCAGAGTGCAGAGTGGAGCTTCCGAGTGCAGAGTGGAGCTTCCGAGTGGAGCTTCAGAGTGCAGAGTGGAGCTTCCGAGTGGAGCTTCAGAGTGGAGCTTCAGAGTGCAGAGTGGAGCTTCAGAGTGCAGATTCAGAGTGGAGCTTCAGAGTGGAGCTTCAGAGTGGAGCTTCAGAGTGGAGCTTCAGAGTGGAGCTTCAAAGTGGAGCTTCAGAGTGGAGCTTCAGAGTGGAGCTTCAGAGTGCAGAGTGGAGCTTCAGAGTGGAGCTTCAGAGTGGAGCTTCAGAGTGGAGCTTCAGAGTGGAGCTTCAGAGTGGAGCTTCAGAGTGCAGAGTGGAGCTTCAGAGTGGAGCTTCAGAGTGGAGCTTCAGAGTGGAGCTTCAGAGTGGAGCTTCAGAGTGGAGCTTCAGAGAGGACCTTCAGAGTGCAGCTTCAGAGTGGAGCTTCAGAGTGGAGCTTCAGAGTGGAGCTTCAGAGTGCAGAGTGGAGCTTCAGAGTGCAGAGTGGAGCTTCAGAGTGGAGCTTCAGAGTGCAGAGTGGAGCTTCAGAGTGCAGATTCAGAGTGGAGCTTCAGAGTGCAGATTCAGAGTGGAGCTTCAGAGTGCAGAGTGGAGCTTCAGAGTGGAGCTTCAGAGTGCAGAGTGGAGCTTCAGAGTGGAGCTTCAGAGTGCAGAGTGGAGCTTCAGAGTGGAGCTTCAGAGTGCAGAGTGGAGCTTCAGAGTGGAGCTTCAGAGTGCAGAGTGGAGCTTCAGAGTGGAGCTTCAGAGTGGAGCTTCAGAGTGCAGAGTGGAGCTTCAGAGTGGAGCTTCAGAGTGGAGCTTCAGAGTGGAGCTTCAGAGTGCAGAGTGGAGCTTCAGAGTGGAGCTTCAGAGTGCAGAGTGGAGCTTCAGAGTGCAGAGTGGAGCTTCAGAGTGGAGCTTCAGAGTGGAGCTTCAGAGTGGAGCTTCAGAGTGCAGATTCAGAGTGCAGATTCAGAGTGGAGCTTCAGAGTGCAGAGTGGAGCTTCAGAGTGCAGAGTGGAGCTTCAGAGTGCAGATTCAGAGTGGAGCTTCAGAGTGCAGATTCAGAGTGGAGCTTCAGAGTGGAGCTTCAGAGTGGAGCTTCAGAGTGGAGCTTCAGAGCGGAGCTTCAGAGTGGAGCTTCAGAGCGGAGCTTCAGAGCGGAGCTTCAGAGCGGAGCTTCAGAGCGAAGCTTCAGAGTGGAGCTTCAGAGTGCAGAGTGGAGCTTCAGAGTGGAGCTTCAGAGTGGAGCTTCAGAGTGCAGATTCAGAGTGGAGCTTCAGAGTGGAGCTTCAGAGTGGAGCTTCAGAGTGGAGCTTCAGAGTGGAGCTTCAGAGCGGAGCTTCAGAGCGGAGCTTCAGAGCGGAGCTTCAGAGTGCAGAGTGGAGCTTCAGAGTGGAGCTTCAGAGCGGAGCTTCAGAGCGGAGCTTCAGAGCGGAGCTTCAGAGCGGAGCTTCAGAGTGGAGCTTCAGAGTGCAGAGTGGAGCTTCAGAGTGGAGCTTCAGAGTGCAGAGTGGAGCTTCAGAGTGGAGCTTCAGAGTGGAGCTTCAGAGTGCAGAGTGGAGCTTCAGAGTGCAGAGTGGAGCTTCAAAGTGGAGCTTCAGAGTGGAGCTTCAGAGTGGAGCTTCAGAGTGCAGAGTGGAGCTTCAGAGTGGAGCTTCAGAGTGGAGCTTCAGAGTGGAGCTTCAGAGTGGAGCTTCAGAGTGCAGAGTAGAGCTTCAGAGTGGAGCTTCAGAGTGGAGCTTCAGAGTGGAGCTTCAGAGTGCAGAGTGGAGCTTCAGAGTGCAGAGTGGAGCTTCAGAGTTCAGATTCAGAGTGGAGCTTCAGAGTGCAGAGTGGAGCTTCAGAGTGGAGCTTCAGAGTGGAGCTTCAGAGTGGAGCTTCAGAGTGCAGCTTCAGAGTGGAGCTTCAGAGTGGAGCTTCAGAGTGGAGCTTCAGAGTGCAGAGTGGAGCTTCAGAGTGTCAAGAGCAATGCCAATAGCTCTAACTTTAACAAAGGCAAAACCATTGCATTGTAAATGCTTGTTTACTCTCTCTTCTCTCTTCCTCTCCTTTTTCTAGACACCAAATATAAACCTTCTGTAATACAGCTCCTCTGCCATTAATCTACCATTAATACTGCACACTCCCTGGACCAGGATTGATGTACTCTAGGGACAGTGTTTAAGTTATTTGGCCTCTCTGTACATTTATTGAATCTCTCTATTACGCAGTAGCTAACAACAGTTTTCAATGATCAGACATGCCAATAGACCCAATTCAGACAGGAGACTCTTGACTTTTAAGCCAAAAATGGCTTAATTTTGGCTGTCTCCGGCCTGAAATTGTCTCTGCTTCAATAGACGTCAATAGGCCAGCAGCAGCCGGTGCAAGTAAGCGTGGGGGGGGCGGGGAGCTATGTGGGGATGTCCGTTGTCGACAGACGACGGACTAGTGCAAATTAAATAAATAACTTGTATTCCGTCTTCTGTCGACACCCCCCTCTCAGCGTCCCGCCCTGCCCCACCGCGGTTATCTGCACCGGCTGCTGCTGTAATAGGGGAAATACATTCTCCTGATTCTTTTTTTTTTCTCCCACTTTCCTTTTCTTGGCATATGTGGATGTAGCTCAGTCATGTCAAAAATTTCAAAACTGAAAAGTGGGAGGTTTTGAAAAACAACCAGGAGAATGCATTTACTTACCCCAGTTACTTACATTAAACCAGAGGCAATTTCAGGCAGGAGACAGCAAAAACAGATAAGCCATGTTTGGCTTCAAAATCCAGGGTCTCCCGCCTGAATCGGATCTGTTGCCATGTATGGCAGCTCGCACTATAGAAAAGGTGTGCTATGACAATGTTGCGTTGCCGACTTTACGCGTGGATAGACAAGAAGAGGACCGTTTCTTCCCCCTTTCATTATATTTAAAGAAAGACAAAGGTGCTCACTTCTACAAATGTTTGCCTTTCCCTTTTAGCAGACACGGTGTGTTTATTCTCAGGCATTCACGTAATGTCTACGCTGGGAGACACCAGCTGTCACATTTGAGAGGCTGAAGCTTTGCTTGTGGGCGTGGCCTCTTCCAAACACAAGACATGTTAGAACCAGGCGAGAAATCACGGGTTTTTATGAACTCCGAACAATGAAAACTCGCGGCTGTTGCCTTGTCTAAAAATGGCCGTCCCCTGAGGACTAGCTCCGCCCATGCGCAGTTTAGCTTTTTATGGAGGTGTGAAGGGGAGCGCGTGCATACCAAGCAGGCGGTGGCGTGTGTTGCTGGGCGGCTGCGCGCGCTGTCAGTGACGGGGGAGCGCGCGCTGCTGCTGTCAGGACCGGTGCGCGCGCCGAGCTGCCCGCAGTCTGCTCCGCTCTCCTCCTCCGGTGTCTCTTAACCCTCTTAGCGCAGACAGCAGCAGCAGCGGCGGGCGTAGCATCGGGCGGGCGGGCGGCGGCGGCAGCAGACATGGACGGAGCCTCCTTCGGTGCCGGCCGGGCAGGCAGTGCCTTTCAGCCCATGGAGTTCCTGCGGGAGCCGCAGACCATCCTCAGGGTCACCTCTTGGGTAAGGGGAGATGATTTATTGGGTGGGGTAGGGGGGAAGGTGTAGGTGCTGCATGGTCGGCTTGGACAGGATGGCTGGGTGTTGTGCACGGGAAGCGGGCCATGGCAGTGGAGGGCGCTGCGGAGAAAGAGACAATATGGTATTGTAATTGCATTTATATAGCGCTTACTACCCCTGACCAGGCGTCGAAGCGCTTTTCCCAGAATACCACGGTCGTGCTGTAGATGGAGGGTACTGTGCAGGATGTACATTGGGCTCTGGGTAGATAAGAGGGTGTGTTTTTATGGGGTGATCAGTGGGTAATGCTGTGCATGAGGAGGAGGGGGCGCCTAAAGCGTTATTCTGGACAGAAGGATGCTGTGAATATGGGACGATGTATACGGGAAGTGCTGGGCATTACAGATACTGTGTATGAAGCGAGGAATGCGGTGCACGGGGGTTTCTCTGTGTGCGGGTTCTGTGATAGGTGCATCGGTGGGTCTTGTAGGGGGGTGATTTTGAGGGTGGGCTATATGTATTGAGCGTTACATCCTGCCTATGTTGAGGGCGTGTGGGTTTTTGTATGTATTGTGGACCACAAGGGAAGATGGGTGCTGTCCGTGGTAGATACCTGTGTGTGGCGTACTGTGCAAACACTAATGGTGTTCATGAGGGTCATAGGTGAGGGGACGCTGTGTCCGGGGAACTCCCCATCGAGGTTCAGTGCAGGAGGAGGGCATGCCGCTGTATGGCGGGATGTTGCACCTGCGCGTGCCGTGCATACGTACGTACGTGGGGAGCGCGATCGTGCCTAGGGGGTGGGGATTCTTTTCAAGGGGGGGAGCTGTCCATGGTCGGGTTTCTGGAGGTTGGAGGGGATGCTATGCCTGAGTAATGTGGTAAATTGGATTGGAATACGGGCTTTGGGGAGGGGGGTGTTTTATTAGGGACATACCATATCATCGGCGCAGTGGGGGCCGGGGGTACTGCTGTGCAGTGGTCCTTGCTGGCTGTAGGGTGAACCTACCCATTCCCGGCGCTGGCTCGGGGAGCAAGCTGTGGATGCATCTCGCCTCACGCTGTTATTACCGGGAAGGGGGGGGGGGGGGGGCGGCTATGGAGCTTGAGTGCGGGGTACCCCTGGGCCTGCGGGCCATTACCTCGAGTTTTTGGGGATTCACCTCTCGCCACCATGGGCCCGAAGCAGTGGGGAGAGGACTTCTGACCCTAGGAATTCTGGGTGAGTCTGATATGAGAGGCGGGTGACAAGGGTGCGTTTCTCACACCTGATGGCAGATTTATCCATAGAGTATCTTCTTTAGCACTTTACCCCCCATCCGCCGCCCCCCCCCCGTATGGATAGCAGGGGAATCAAAATCAGACCTGGCAAAAATGTTCGAACTAAGCTATCCCTGCTCTGTAGGAGGCTCCTACTGGGGTGGTGAGGCGTTCATGGTCGGGTCATGTCAGTCCATCTAGGCCTGGAAGCGGCGCCCTGGCATGCAGCGCACCCGCAAAATGCAAGAGCGGCAGACCCCCCAACTCCACCCCACGATGTGCACCTGCTTGTGTGTAACTTGATGGGGATGTTGGTTTCGACTGCAGTGAGCATTCCTCTTCACCTAATGAGGTATGATGAGTGCAGGACATCTCGCACTGCCACCCTTTCCTCTCTCGCTGCCACCCTTTCCTCTTCATCTCTCACTGCCACCCTTTCCTCTCTCACTGCCGCTCTTTCCTCTTCATCTCTCATGCCACCCTTTCCTCTCTTGCTGCCACTCTTTCCTCTTCATCTCTCATGCCACCCTTTCCTTTCCTCTTCATCTCTCGCTGCCACTCTTTCCTCTTCATCTCTCATCCCACCCTTTCTTTCCTCTTCATCTCTCATGCCACCCTTTCCTCTTTCGCTGCCACCCTTTCCTTTCCTCTTCATCTCTCATGCCACCCTTTCCTCTCTTGCTGCCACTCTTTCCTCTTCATCTCTCATCCCACCCTTTCCTTTCCTCTTCATCTCTCGCTGCCACTCTTTCCTCTTCATCTCTCATGCCACCCTTTCATTTCCTCTTCATCTCTCGCTGCCACTCTTTCCTCTTCATCTCTCATGCCACCCTTTCCTTTCCTCTTCATCTCTCGCTGCCACTCTTTCCTATTCATCTCTCACTGCCACCCTTTCCTCTCTCGCTGCCACTCTTTCCTCTTCATCTCTCATGCCACCCTTTCCTTTCCTCTTCATCTCTCGCTGCCACCCTTTCCTCTCTCGCTGCCACTCTTTCCTCTTCATCTCTCATCCCACCCTTTCCTTTCCTCTTTATCTCTCGCTGCCACTCTTTGCTCTTCATCTCTCATGCCACCCTTTCCTTTCCTCTTCATCTCTCGCTGCCACTCTTTCCTCTTCATCTCTCATGCCACCCTTTCCTTTCCTCTTCATCTCTCGCTGCCACTCTTTCCTCTTCATCTCTCATGCCACCCTTTCCTTTCCTCTTCATCTCTCGCTGCCACTCTTTCCTCTTCATCTCTCATGCCACCCTTTCCTTTCCTCTTCATCTCTCGCTGCCACTCTTTCCTCTTCATCTCTCATGCCACCCTTTCCTTTCCTCTTCATCTCTCGCTGCCACTCTTTCCTCTTCATCTCTCATGCCACCATTTCATCTCTCACTGCCACTCTTTCCTCTTCATCTCTCACTGCCACCCTTTCCTCTCTCGCTGCCACTCTTTCCTCTTCATCTCTCATGCCACCCTTTCCTTTCCTCTTCATCTCTCATGCCACCCTTTCCTTTCCTCTTCATCTCTCACTGCCACTCTTTCCTCTTCATCTCTCACTGCCACCCTTTCCTCTCTCGCTGCCACTCTTTCCTCTTCATCTCTCACTGCCACCCTTTCCTCTCTCGCTGCCACTCTTTCCTCTTCATCTCTCATCCCACCCTTTCCTTTCCTCTTCATCTCTCGCTGCCACCCTTTCATCTCTCGCTGCCACTCTTTCCTCTTCATCTCTCATGCCACCCTTTCCTCTTCATCTCTCGCTGCCACTCTTTCCTCTTCATCTCTCATGCCACCCTTTCCTTTCCTCTTCATCTCTCGCTGCCACTCTTTCCTCTTCATCTCTCATGCCACCCTTTCCTTTCCTCTTCATCTCTCACTGCCACTCTTTCCTCTTCATCTCTCACTGCCACCCTTTCATTTCTCACTGCCACTCTTTCCTCTTCACTCTCACTGCCACCCTTTCCTCTCTCGCTGCCACCCTTTCCTCTTCTTCTCTCCCTGCCACCCTTTCATCTCTCGCTGCCACTCTTTCCTCTTCTTCTCTACCTGCCACCCTTTCATCTCTCGCTGCCACTCTTTCCTCTTCATCTCTCATGCCACCCTTTCCTCTTCATCTCTCACTGCCACCATTTCCTTTTCATCTCTCCCTGCCACCCTTTCTTCTTCATCTCTCACTGCCACCCTTTCATCTCTCACTGCCACTCTTTCCTCTTCATCTCTTACTGCCACCCTTTCCTTTCCTCTTCATCTCTCGCTGCCACTCTTTCCTCTTCATCTCTCATCCCACCCTTTCTTTCCTCTTCATCTCTCATGCCACCCTTTCCTCTTTCGCTGCCACCCTTTCCTTTCCTCTTCATCTCTCATGCCACCCTTTCCTCTCTTGCTGCCACTCTTTCCTCTTCATCTCTCATCCCACCCTTTCCTTTCCTCTTCATCTCTCGCTGCCACTCTTTCCTCTTCATCTCTCATGCCACCCTTTCCTTTCCTCTTCATCTCTCGCTGCCACTCTTTCCTCTTCATCTCTCATGCCACCCTTTCCTTTCCTCTTCATCTCTCGCTGCCACTCTTTCCTCTTCATCTCTCATGCCACCCTTTCCTTTCCTCTTCATCTCTCGCTGCCACTCTTTCCTCTTCATCTCTCATGCCACCCTTTCCTTTCCTCTTCATCTCTCGCTGCCACTCTTTCCTATTCATCTCTCACTGCCACCCTTTCCTCTCTCGCTGCCACTCTTTCCTCTTCATCTCTCATCCCACCCTTTCCTTTCCTCTTTATCTCTCGCTGCCACTCTTTCCTCTTCATCTCTCATGCCACCCTTTCCTTTCCTCTTCATCTCTCGCTGCCACCCTTTCCTCTCTCGCTGCCACTCTTTCCTCTTCATCTCTCATCCCACCCTTTCCTTTCCTCTTTATCTCTCGCTGCCACTCTTTGCTCTTCATCTCTCATGCCACCCTTTCCTTTCCTCTTCATCTCTCGCTGCCACTCTTTCCTCTTCATCTCTCATGCCACCCTTTCCTTTCCTCTTCATCTCTCGCTGCCACTCTTTCCTCTTCATCTCTCATGCCACCCTTTCCTTTCCTCTTCATCTCTCATGCCACCCTTTCCTTTCCTCTTCATCTCTCGCTGCCACTCTTTCCTCTTCATCTCTCACTGCCACCCTTTCCTCTCTCGCTGCCACTCTTTCCTCTTCATCTCTCATCCCACCCTTTCCTTTCCTCTTCATCTCTCGCTGCCACCCTTTCATCTCTCGCTGCCACTCTTTCCTCTTCATCTCTCATCCCACCCTTTCCTTTCCTCTTTATCTCTCGCTGCCACTCTTTCCTCTTCATCTCTCATGCCACCCTTTCCTTTCCTCTTCATCTCTCGCTGCCACTCTTTCCTCTTCATCTCTCATGCCACCCTTTCCTTTCCTCTTCATCTCTCGCTGCCACTCTTTCCTCTTCATCTCTCATGCCACCCTTTCCTTTCCTCTTCATCTCTTACTGCCACTCTTTCCTCTTCATCTCTCACTGCCACCCTTTCATTTCTCACTGCCACTCTTTCCTCTTCATCTCTCATGCCACCCTTTCCTTTCCTCTTCATCTCTCACTGCCACCATTTCCTCTTCATCTCTCCCTGCCACCCTTTCTTCTTCATCTCTCACTGCCACCCTTTCATCTCTCACTGCCACTCTTTCCTCTTCATCTCTCACTGCCACCCTTTCATCTCTCGCTGCCACTCTTTCCTCTTCATCTCTCATGCCACCCTTTCCTTTCCTCTTCATCTCTCACTGCCACCCTTTCCTCTTCACCTTATGAGGTATAATGGGCGCTGGACATCTCTCATGCCACCCTTTCCTTTCCTCTTTCTCTCTCACTGTCACTCTTTCCTCTTCATCTCTCACTGCCACCATTTCTTCTTCATCTCTCATGCCACCCTTTCCTTTCCTCTTCATCTCTCATGCCACCCTTTCCTTTCCTCTTCATCTCTCACTGCCACCATTTCATCTCTCACTGCCACTCTTTCCTCTTCATCTCTCACTGCCACCCTTTCCTCTCTCACTGCCACCCTTTCCTCTTCATCTCTCTCTGCCACCCTTTCCTCTCTCGCTGCCACCCTTCCTTTCCTCTACTTCTGTCACTGCCATGCTTTCCTCTTCATCACTCCCTGCCACCCTTTCCTCTTAACCTCAAGAGGTATAATGGGTGCAGGGCATCACTCACTGCCATCTCTCCTTCCAGTGCTTGTGCACTGAACAGGGAAGAGCCGGGGCTTGAGGGGAAGTGGAAGTTCATCTCTCCTTTAGGAGGGTAGACGTTCTTCTCAACTTCCCACGTGCATGGCTGCCCGCCCCTCAGCTGCTGTTTGTTGTGCAGTCATTATCAGAGGCGCAACTAGAGCCACATTTTGGGGGGGGGGGCTGAAACTTTAAGCGATAGGCAGAGTGGAGCTGCAGGGGCTCTTGAATAATAATAATAATAATAAAACATTTATTGAGCACCTGGCTGCACAAAACTGTGTATCCCCGCGCTAACTGCAAATTGCAAACCAATCGAGAGGAACAGGGTCAGAGATTCGGGTGAAAGGGGTGAAACAACATCAAAGCCTCATTAACATGCACATGGTCTTTTAAAGACCTGTGAAGTGCTCGGGTGTGGCTGTGTGTGTGCCCGGGAGCTGTCTGAGCCCGGGCTACCAAACACGACGGGAGGGGGGGTCGGTGGGGGGGGGCTGAAGCCCTTTGATTCCAATGGGTGTTGCGGACCTGGTCATTATGTACCTGTGAGGGTGGGGTACAGAGGCCGATTGCACCCCCTCCTCGGAAGGACAGGTGCTCCGAGTTTCAGACATTAACGTTCTCTCCCCAGGGCTCCTCTTTCTTGTCTCCTACTGATGCTAAGAATTTTCCAAGTAGTGTAGGCATATGGCAACAGGGGGATTTCATTAACAGTAAAAGGGCCGGGCCCATAAATTCTGCACCTGTTCTAGAGACACAATCCCATGGTTCTTATTAGCAGCGTGAAAGCGTAGAGGGGAGGAAACTCGTCATTATTGCAATTAATTAACAAGAAATCATTTGGACACATAGTAACCACAGACTACGTAAGGTTATTTAATTTATTACAAAGCCAAAAATAATTGGATATAAAGACACCTGAAGATGAGTGCAAAAGTACATCGGCATTAGCATAAAGCCAAATCTGCGTATCCAATTGAGACGATGTAGTACAAGCAAAACTATTAATTCCAGAAACAGAATGCAAAGTATCAGAAAGCACGACTCCAAGTTTCCGTGCATCGAGGGTTGATAAGTAAAAAGCATTAATCTATCCCTACATTAACACTGAAGTGACATCCCTACTTAAGCATATTCAGAAAGGAGGAATAAAAGGTGTCGCCTGTGGAGTCTTTTTAACCCCTTCGACACGGGTGACAAAGCCAGCTCGTCATGGGCGTTACCTGCGCTGCGCGCAAGACGAGCTGGCTTTGTCACGTAACGCAGGATTTTTTAAATTCCAGGGCGCAGCGGGAAAACCCGCTAGCGCGCATGCGGTTAAGAAGTCTCCCCACAGTCAATGGGTCTTAAAGCTACAGAGGCGGAGCTCGTTCTAAGATGCTCTATCTCTGAAGGCAGAAGAAGTGGGCACTTTCCCTACTCCCAACAGCACATATTGCAAGTATCTTTCCCAAGATTCCATCCTTCATCGACCCAAGCTATACAATGTAGCTTCTTCTCTCCTTGACTGACTAGTAAAACAAAGACATTATTCTAGCTAACAAAAGTGCTTCTTTCACTTGCAACATAAACCGTAAGAAAGAACAAATTCCACAGCACACATGAAATTCAGCTATTAATTCTAAAGCAAGAGTTTCAATGGAACTGTATTTCAGGCCTACAAGATGCAGCTAACATGAGAAACATTCCCTTGAGCTTTCACGAACTGCATGGAAAAATAAGGCAAATTCAATTAATGCATTTACCTCCAATTAAAATGACATAAGTAAATAAGCATGTTTAATACATGAATAATTATCAGTTCACGTTAATGTCTTTTGCTAATTACATTCACATTCTAAGTTAATTCTCCAGTACTTTTCAAAGGCTTAAGCACACCATGTTTCTACTTAATACACTTCAAATTCTTACATGTTATGTTAATACAGCAAAGGATTATTTGCATGTGTGCTCTACACGTGTGACTATAATGCACCCCTACAATTTAAATGTGATTTCCGCTACATCAGGGGCAGTCCACGCCCCTCCCAGAGCGTGGAAACCCCACTGTGCTAGACGCTCCTTGGCTACGTCAGACCCTTCAGCATTATTCTCTTTTGTGATGCGACGTCAGCACGTACCAGGCTGCAGTTATTCCTCTCTCGCTCACCGTAGGTGCAGAGATGCCCTGGGCCTACCTCTGCTATTCTTGCCACCCCATCCTTTCCCTAACGCTGGACGGTCTCTTTTGGGTTCATGACCTCAATACTGCTGTTCCTCGTAGCAGTGGGAACTAAGGGACAAATATTGCCTGTATCCTGCCACTGCATGCCTCTATCCATGCCTTTGTAATTGGGCTACAGACAGTACCTAGGCCACTCCTTTCGAGGACGGATGCCCAGGAGGCACACAAATCCAATCAATCAATCAGTATTTGTTAAGTGCGACTAGTCACCCGTTCTCTGGCTCTCTATGTCTGTCCTGGTGCAAGGGTGCGACCCCTCTTCTCCTCCACTCTCTCTTCCACCCTCCTCTCACTGACTCTCCTCTGCCTTTGCATGCCCGTGTACCCATGGTGGCAGTAGCCAGATCGCTTTCACTCGAACCACTATCGCCCCAATTCCTAGCCCTTGGTTCCTCCAGGGTGCGAACCCAGATGCTTCGACAAGTCCTTTGCATGCACTTTCTGGGTGGAGACATCTTGCTGAGCATCCTGGCACAGTTTCATTCTTAAGAGGAGCCTCTGCATTCAGCTGCCTGTGACACGAGGCACTGTGTTCCCGGACGCAGCAGTAGGCAGATGTTGTTTTATAATATTATTCAAATATATTCATAGGCAGCCAGGTAATATAATTAGTTTACAAAGTAATGTACTTAAAACACCACCTTAGCTTCTTCATTCCTAAATTACATGTTCACAAGAAAAGAAGGCTTTTAATACTTGTGATTGTGTACATACTGTGAAGAGGCCACCTCTCCGTCTCCACCATACTGTGCTTTACGACTGTGAATAGGCCACCTCTCTGTCTCCACCATACTGTGCTTTACGACTGTGAATAGGTCACCTCTCGGTCTCCACCATACTGTGCTTTACGACTGTGAATAGGTCACCTCTCGGTCTCCACCATACTGTGCTTTACGACTGTGAATAGGTCACCTCTCGGTCTCCACCATACTGTGCTTTACGACTGTGAATAGGCCACCTCTTGGTCTCCACCATACTGTGTTTTACAACTGTGAATAGCCCACCTCTCTGTCTCCACCGACTGTGAATAGGCCTCCTCTCTGTCTCCACCTTACTGTGCTTTACGACTGGGAATAGGTCAGCTCTTGGTCTCCACCATACTGTGCTTTACGACTGTGAATAGGCCACCTCTCTGTCTCCACCATACTGTGCTTTACGACTGTGAATAGGTCACCTCTCGGTCTCCACCATACTGTGCTTTACGACTGTGAATAGGCCACCTCTTGGTCTCCACCATACTGTGTTTTACAACTGTGAATAGCCCACCTCTCTCTCTCCACCGACTGTGAATAGGCCTCCTCTCTGTCTCCACCTTACTGTGCTTTACGACTGGGAATAGGTCAGCTCTTGGTCTCCACCATACTGTGCTTTACGACTGTGAATAGGCCTCCTCCCTGTCTCCACTATACTGTGCTTTACGCTGGGAATAGGCCTCCTCTCTGTCTCCACCATACTCTGACTTACAACTGTGAAAAGGCCACCTCTCTGTTTCCACCATACTGTGCTTTACAGCTGGGAATAGGCCTCCTCTCTGTCTCCACCATACCGTGCTTTACGACTGTGTTTTGGCCTCCTCCCTGTCTCCACCATACTGTGCTTTACGACTGTGAATAGGCCTACATTTCCAATTGTATTTATCCATATTTATTTTTGTTACTTTTACCTCTATATAGCCATATTTATGTTGTGTTTAATGAAAACATAAAGCTGCAACTAGTATAGTTCCACTTTTATTGAACTGCATCGAAGTGCACTCGCACTTCATGCCTGATTGGTTTTAGTGCTATATGAAGACATATGCCATGCATCCCTCATATGCAATACAATCATACGAAAACATCAGAATTGTAGCATAAAAACGTGCATTTGCAGATAATTAAAGGTTAATTACAAAACCTTTTAAACTCCCCTGTCTGTCAGTATGCATTGCCATTTACCTGGAAGTCAACTATCGACTGCATTGAAATTAAAGCAATAGAACACTTATATTCTATTTTTTCCACATTTAAAAATAAATACAGATGAAGAAAATATGTTTCTGTGTGTGTGTATCTGTAAAAAGCAGTAAAAACGAAAGCTGGCAGCCCTATTTATAATAAGTCACGCATCTCAAGCATTTTAATGTATTGAGCAGTTATACTATGCTGCGCTCGTGCTCACATTTATGTGAATAATGCACTCTCAACATATGTTTTGCCTTTTGTAAATAGAGATGTTTTCATATAAATGCACCTTTCCAATACGTTTGTTTGGGTTGTTGTGTAGGTACTCACCATGGGAGTGTTTTCTCATGACGTGGGAGGGTAAAATGTTTT
Source organism: Lissotriton vulgaris (assembly GCF_964263255.1). Lineage (NCBI taxonomy): Eukaryota > Metazoa > Chordata > Amphibia > Caudata > Salamandridae > Lissotriton > Lissotriton vulgaris. The sequence continues at coordinate 68,733,862 of NC_141698.1, forward strand.
TACTTTAACTTAATGCCACATTTTAGATGGTGATGTGTGAAAGTAAAAACTGACCATTTGTCTTCCCATTCTAAATAGGTCGGGCGGACAAATGACCAAAACTCCAATGGCCCTTATTCCATGTGGACCGTTGAAGGAATATGTCAGTGATGGAAACAGGGGATTCTTAAGTTCCTCCTGTTCTAAATGAGGCGGGCAGAGCTTCAGTTTGGCGGGAGGGTACTTCTTCGCCGTTGTGATGGAGTCACCTCTCTGCCAAACTCGAAATCAGACCCTAAGTTATTCAGTAAGAAAGAGCAAATAATGCAGCACAATATGACACCTTATGTAGCAGTATTTTTTCACTTTTTTGTTTGAACACCAATTAATACTGCTGGGGTAAAAGTTCAAAAAGTTTCACTTCGTTAGTACCAGGTTAAAACCAGAATACAGCGACCAGTAACTGAAAGTTGACCAATTAACCTTAATTGTTTAATAACTTTTAATCCTCGCATACTAGCTCCCCCTGACCTCGCCCCCCCCTCCCACCCCCTTCCCTGAAAATAAAATAACAGAAGCTCGTCCAGGTTATAAATAGGGCTATGACTTCACTCAGGGTAATGTAATGCCTGGTGAAGTTTACACACTTTAGAACAAGGTCACGAGCTAAAAGAGAGTGAGTTGTGAAATGAGTAAGTACATCTCTTGGCAGTCAGCAGTCACAACAGCAAGGACGGCATGTCAAGTATGCCAGCCGCATAATTTGGCGCTTGACCAGGCCTGGTCAGCCGCGAGGCCTATAGCCAGGCAGAAAGGGCAGCCAGTATTCTCAGAGTGCTGCAAGGCCATATAGTAGACCAGAGGTCTTCAAACTGTTGTTGGCTGAGCCCCCCCATCTAAACCTTTTTACACATCGAGCCCTCCCACCCCCACCTGACAAAAAAGTTCTGGAAGCTGGTACTCTGCATCATTGATGGCCATTCCCTCCTGCGGAGCCCAGGTCGTAAGGGCAAATAATATTAAATAAAGAGCTCCACTTCCAGTCTTGAGCCGTAGCTGGAAACTGGAGCGCTTACAACAATTAGTAATATATTTTTTGCAGCTTTATATAGCGCCAACATGACCCAAAGGTATTGGAGCACTTTACAGGAGCTTCTTTTACATTACACAAGCATACATTCATTTTTTGTAAGCACAGGGCTATAAAGTGATTTTCCCAGAATCACAGGATGTTGAGCAGACACCAAGAATTGAACTTGGGTCCCCAGCTCCACAGTCATCAGCTCTGGCTGTTGCACCACATCCTTGCCCTAGACAAGATATCAGAACAAGCAATAGAAAGCTATAGGCGATGGCAATGTAAGTGCATTTGTGTATGGCTCCGGGGCTGTTTTCATTGATATACACAAATGTATTCCCACTGATTGCTGAGACCTATCGGCTTTGCTAATGCTTGTTTTAGAAACAGCAAACGTGTCTGGAGTTCTTACTAAAGGCAGGACCCTTTTGGAGGGGGAAGGAATGGCCTTTTCAGCACAGAGATGTGAGGGCTCAAAGACCCAGGTATCTGTGTCTTTGTGCCCTCACACATGCACATCTGTGCATGTGTGAGGGCACACATGCACATCTGTGCATATGTGTGAAGTCCACACATGCACAGAAAGATTATCACAATCCCTCAGACCAAGCGTCTCTTGCCTACATAGAGGGATGTTCACATTCCCTCGGAGAAGCCAAGGCAAACTCTCGCTCTGGCACAGACTGTCAGGCTATGTTACAAATTGGTTGGGCAGGGGGGTTATTGGCATTTTAAGTTTTGCCCCAAGAGGCAAATGGGAAGAGGTAGCCCATACTGAGCGAGGGGGAGCAGGTTAGAAACAGAAAAGTGAAGGAGAGACCCTAACAAAAATGCACAAGGATGCAGCGTGGGTTGGCTGGACAGGAATTTGGAAGGAATTCAAGACTGAGGAAATAAACAGCAGGCTAAACAATAGACATATTTTTGCAGTTGGCGTTGAAAGATGGATTTTACAACCTCATGGGTGTGTGAGTGGTGTACCAGGGAGACAAGATGGCTAGTTTGACCATGTTAGGATGTAGTTACGTGAGTTTTGAATGTGCTTCTAAACCGAAGGCTATTGTGTTTGGGCACTCAACTTGCTTCTGAAACAAAGGCCTTTTTCACAAACAGCAAATGTTTCTGTAGTCGATCTCCGTCAGTGTTAACTTCCGAGTGAGAACCCAGGCATGCATGTAAGCACCATGCTGCTCAGTGTCTGCATACTACGCATTTGCACGAACTTTGACCCTGATGACTGGTGGGAATTCCGTTAAAACAAACATTCCCAGAATTCACCTTCTTTGTGCACCTGGGTCCCTCGTGTCCCTCTTTGCTTTAGGCATTTGGGTAGTCACTGGAGCTAAAAATAAGCATGGTCAGTTTCAGTGTTTTTATTTAACGCTGACCTCTATGGAGAAACTAATATGCTCGATCTCCAGCTGCCTCCAGTGGTTCCCCCAACCTAGCCCAGATGTCATGCAGGGGTTGATGGTGCAGAGCTCTGCCCCCCTGGACTCCTGCAAAAGGGCAGCAACGATTTGTTTGTCCACCACAGTTGGCAACTCGGTGCACCAAGCGTTTTTGAGCTGTAATGAATCTAGCAGCTTTAGAATTATTAAAATTGTAGTGTTGTAATTGCATTTATATAACGCTTACTACCGAGGCATTGAAGCGCTTGTCTTCCCACCCTGAGTAGCCCATAAGGGGCTCCTAAATATGCGCACATGCATTGATCTGTTCCTGAGACATATGGTGCACAGTGTACATGAGACCCTTGTATCTAGTTTCTATCCTACCCTAGGAAAGAGCTTTTAGGGTAGGAGATGCACGCAAAGGTGATAGCCAGCTAGGCTGTTGAGGCAAGAGTAATAAATAGCAAGAAAGCCCTAGGCTCCACTAACTTGAGGTTCATTTTAAAAACAAATACCCCAGCAGTAGGCACCCACATAGACACCTGACGCCATCGCTGCCCCTGTGAATAAATATAACTGATCCGATTCAGTCTTAAATAAGGAGAGCAGCGGGAACAGATACTGCGACGTAGGCAGTGGCGGGAGCGAATAATGAGGCGTAAACTGAATACAAGCAGCACCACCATGGTACCATCAACTATTCCCACAACTACATCCACCACCACCATGGCACCGCCAGTGCATAGCACTGAACCACCCAATAATGAGGCCTTTGTGACCTGGGAGACTGAGGTATATACAGAAATAGTCACTGAGCTAGTTGAGGAAGAAGCAGAGTACTAGGGCAGCGTGAGCAGCACTGCCCCACCACTGACTACAGCTGAAACCTACACCATAAAGTTTGGAGACTTCTAAAGTGCCTTCCATCCTCACCAAAACTGGTGCTGTTTTTTCACAGGTGGCTAGAAACTACATCAGCGTCTGTCTTAGAGCAGGCTCCGCACACTGTCTTCTTATAAGTCAAGGGTTGTGGATAGGACAGTGGTTCTTATTTCAACATCTGCATGGCAATTTGAAATCATAGCCATCTCTCAGTGAGATGGGAAAGGGCAGCCCCATGCATCGATCCTACTAGTATTTCCAGGGAACACCACAAATTCCACTCAGTTTAATGATCAGGTTACAGACATATTGCTACGAATGCTTTCATTGGCAATGCAGGTTGCCCCAAGTGAGCAACGAGAGCCCTGGAATGTCTCCCATTTTTTGGTCTCCTTCTTGCAATTTGTGCTCTCAGTATTCTGAGCTCATCCCCTTCATTTCCAGGTAGTCTGCTTGGGGTTTGGTTCTTGGAGTGTGTGATATATACTGGTTCTTTGGATCAATCAAGGTGGCACGGGGCAGCTGTCCTACACAGGAAGCCAGTGCACTATCTGGCCTCTACCAGTGGATGCCTGATTCCTGCCTACAATTAGACATCATTCCAGACCGCTAGTGCATCATTTTGCAGAAATTCTAGGGCATTAAACTACTTGATGTAATTATCCAGTGGAATGAAATTCTCTGAAAGTCTTTGATGTCAACAGGTGTTATGTTTACTTTCCAGGTAGGGCTGGAGCTGGTTGCAATAGGTCCAACAACCATGGAAAGAGGTAGAAAAGATGTATATGTTAGCTCCTCTTTTGCAAGAGTGGATTTTACAAGTGTTTGCAGCGAAGTGTGCACCAGTAGTAATAAAAGGAACATTTTGAGCCTTTAGAGTAGTCTTTTAGGAGTGACGCACATGTCCCTTTTATGCTTCAACCAAAAGTCCAGGGATGGTCCAAGCAATTAAAGCCTTGGCAGTAATTCAGTAAGGCAGCAAGTTATCGTGCATTTTAAGTGACTTGCATTCTATCTGTTCCAGGTCCTGTATAGTGCCTTTCAATTGACTCACTAGTGCATCCACGTCTTTGCTTCCTGATTGTTTGAATGGTCTCTGGCCTGTCTGAATTCTAGACAAATGGCAGACCTGTGTAATCTGTAGACATGTGCAATTTGTTTTTCACTCCAGCAGAATTGTTGTATTTTCAGAAGCTGGGGAATAATTACAAAGTCCAACATTTGTGTAATTTCAAACTACGGTTTTTACACCCATCATTGTTTCTCCTCCCATATGTTTTATTATTTTCCCCTATCTCTTTCGTCTTTCCCTTCTGCCTCCTACTTTTCGCTCACCCATTCTTCTCTTCTACAGTCTATCTCTTTTGTTCTATTGCCGTTTCTCACTTTCTCACACTCTTTTGGGCTCCCTCCATGGTCTTAATATCTTGTCACTGCCTTAACCCTCTCTCCGTCTTACAATTTACACATATTCACCTCACTCCCTTTGTGCCCTCTATCGCTCTTTTTTTCCAATCCATTTAACCTCCCTTAATGTTTCAATGCTTCACCTCCTAACTCACTGTCACCCTCTTACCTTCTCTCTCCCCTTCCTCTTATTCTTTTTCTGCCCCATACCCCTCCTTTCTCTTCTATGTCACTCTAATTGCACCTTTACTCTCCGCTCTATTCTTCCCCCTCTTTTTCTATACACCACCATTGTTCCTGCTCTACGTCCCCATTCCTTGATAATTTTCTGTCTTTTTTAAAAAAAAACATTCACCGTATTTTGCAGTTTTTCGCATATTTAGTGAGCAAAACAATGTTGGACATTCTGTTGCATTGAGGTGAGACAACTTCACATAGCTGCCACCTGAGACCAATCCTTGCTCTTTCGGTGTCTCAAGAGAATGCTGATTAAGCTGGCTGCGGGTAGGTCAGCAAAATGCAGCCCCATCCTCTCCCAGCTCAGCCTTTTATAATGTCCACTTTCTTTACAATGCTATGTAAATATGCACATGGTCTTGTGAAAGACCTGTGAAAAACTCTGGTGTGCGGAGATTAGACTCCAGACACTGCCCAGCCAACCCCCCAGCAGCAGCAGCCCGGGCTGAGACACGAAGGAGGGGCTGAAGCCCTTCCAGCCTACTAAGCGTTGGCGCCTGGAAGCAATAATTAAAGGTGAAGTCAGTGGTAGGGTGGAGTACGCGCCCCCCCTGAGGAGACGCAGCGCCCCCCCCAGGGGGGCGCGCCCTACAGTTTGAAGACCTATGCAGTAGACGGAAAGGCGCTACACTAATGCTGATATTAACATTGTATTGTAATTGCATTTATATAGTGCTTACGACCTCTGACGAGGCGTCAAAACGCTTTTGGGCGAGTACTCCGGAACCCAAAAAGGATTAGTGGTAAAATGTATTGGGAGTGTCCTGAGGTGCCCGCCAGCCGTCGAGTCCAGTGGCCGTAAAGCCACGCCAGCACGTGCCAAGCAAACTGGAACTGCGCGGTAAATCATGTTCAGCAGCTGTTGTGATGTTTGCTGTTGCCCAGCATAGGACTGGCCTATTGGTGTGGCCTATTGGCGTGGCCATTGGAATTATGCGATTCTGAGGTCACGGCTATTTTCGCATAATTTTGGATTTGCCACATAACCCATCATCTGCTCAATAATCTGCAGATTTTAACAATAATAGCATTTGATTTGAGTCAAGCTCAGACAGATCAAAAGTTACTAAAAAGGTGGTGACATGTTCGCACACAGTTCAGAGCCCTTCGCAAAGGTTAACTGGCTAATTTCCAGTTGCCTACTTCTGGATTTGGTTGTTAAACTGGTACTAATGAGGTGAAATCTTTGCCTAAACAGGAGTATCATGTGTAAAATGTAAAAAATAATGAAGTAACACTCAGAAAATCTGCTGTGTTACGCAGCATAATTTGCCTTTTCTTGCCACATAATTTAGGCAACCCAGCCACATAATGTGATGCTTTCCCTGTCGCCAGGGCCGGACTGGGAACCACAACCGGCCCTGGCAAAGTGCTCGGCCGGCCCCCTTCCCCACTCTGAGGGGGCGGGGGAGGGGGGGGGGTCAGCCGAGCACTTTGCCAGGGCCGGTTTTTGGCCGATTTTGTTACAGGGCCGAAAACAGCCCTGTAACAAAAACGGCCCCCACGGGCCCAAAACCGGCACCCACCTGTGCGGCGCACCGGGGGATTGCCCGGTGCCCGCTATGACCAGTCCGGGCCTGCCTGTCGCGTAATTCCATTTGACGTGCCTACAAGCAATGCCAAAAAGGCTGGCTTTACATATAAGTGTGGGACTTTTTTTGGCTGTTTGGGGGCATGTTTTATGGCCTCTTGGGCCGATTTTTACTGTTGATTGCTCTGATATTACAGCAAACATTATCTGCAGTATGTGCAAATCTATGCGGTCTCCCATCTCCTATACAGTGTGTCTTTTCAAGCGAAAAGTCCCCGGATTTACACATGTGGGACACTTTTTTTTAGCTATCTGGTTTGCTAATGGGGGCCACTTTTATTCTGGTTCCCGGCTTATAGTCTGAGTCCGAGCATATTTATTAGGGGGTAGTCATGCAGGGGGGTCTATCAGGGGGGGTTCACGCAGGAGGAGGGCACGCAGGGGGGTTAGTAATATAATATTTTTTTTTTTAAGAATGTACCTGAAGCCGCTGGCCACCTCCCGCCTCTTCTCCTCTTCCTGCAGCAGCTGAGGGCCAGGCGGTGTTCGCACCAGCCAGCTGCCCTATTCAAGCCTTCGCTATAGCGAGTCCGCCACTTCACGCCCAAGTGTCACCTTTGTTCAGTGAGACACTAGATTGTGTAGAAGAGCATGAAAAGCAGGTGTACACAAATAAAGACACAAAATGGACCCCAGTGGTGGCTTTCGCAATACTGAAGTTGGGGACAGGACAGGGAAATAATTTTACAAAAAACATACCTGAGTATGCGGCTGCCTTGGTTCTCTTCTCCAGCTCTCCTTGAGTCCCAGCATGCACTGGGGCACAAGCTCCTCTCCCAGTCCCGGCACTGTGCTCCTGCTACGAGAGCAGCGCCAGGATTGGTCTGAGCGGTGTGGTTTGCCACTCCGACAGTGACTAGGCACCTGTTGCATTACTCCAACCCGGCTATGCAACACAGCTGGGTTGGAGAAACCAAAGTGCGCATGTCTGTTTGGCCGGCCGATGTGCACTCACAGTGCGCCTACCACTCCTCCCTGCTATGCCTAGCCCTGCCCCTCCCTTCATTGCTGGCATCAGCTCAATCAGTCAGCAGTCATTTTATTTTTGACTAGACCGCTGACTGACTGACCACTGTTGCGACGTTCCTTCGCCAGTGGAGGATCTTCCCCTGATGGACCCTCCTTTTAAGGCAGACCTAGAAGCAGGCAGCCTCCCTCCCCTCCCCTAAGCCAATCACAACACCCAGCCGCTTCCCTGAAAGAGCCTACAATGCCCTCGCAGTCCCCCCGCACACCCCCCGACCACCACAGTCCCCCAACAAATATTTACTACAGACTCCGAGCAGCTGCTAAAAAGCAACATTAAACTCCCCTAGAATCGGGGGACAACTGTGCAAAGGGACCTGGTAATTCCAGGGTCACCAGGTTATTCCCCATTCAGGAATTTAAACTTGTGATCCCCTTATCTCACGGGGACATGCTGGCCAGAATTGTTAATTGCAAGGAGGGTATCCCCCCCTCCCCCCCCTCCCCGCCGAGATAAACTTGTAACGAATGCCTTACTGTTCTAGTAAAATTTTATGCGAAGATTAATATTTTAACTTTAAAATTATTGCAAGCTTATGTTCGCCACATTTTCCTTTCTTTATTTTCGTTGCATTTGCTCGCAATAAAGCACATTAAAATAACCTTCGCGCCTGCACGTGAAAGCTTACCGCTTCGCTTGGCTGTCCTAGTGTTTGGTGTTTGTCGTTGTGGTTATGTTTTTATACATCCCCTTTCCACTCCCCACTTTTATTTGCTTCTGGTTTCCTTTGGCATTCTGCCACTTGCACACTTTGCTTTAGAGTGCTAGTTTTGTTTTCTCCTCCCATTTAATGTGTTTTCTTCTATATATGTGTGTTTCTTTGCAAACACTACCGCTTTCCAGGTCGAATATTTCTCGGTTCTGCTTTTTGTGCCCCCGTGTCTTTTAGGGTGGGAGATTTGCATTGATTGAGACAGTCTAGGCGTAGCCTTTAGCTATTTTGATTAAAGTGGGGTTTACAGGAAGGGAGGGGACTTTGTCAAATGACAGGAAGTGGTGTGAGGTAATGTGTAATGTGATGTGGGGCTTCTTTTCTGCATCTTGATACTAAGCATTTGAGTTAAACAGTGCAATGTTTACATTCTGTCAATGTATGTATTTACTTTTGGGGGGTTTGGGATTGAGGCTAGCATTGCAGATGCATTCGGTGATTATGTTGGGCGAAGATTGCATATGTGCCCATAGTTTAAAATAAACTCTTCTCAAGAATCTATTTATCTTAACACATAGACATGGGCGTTACAGGAAACAGTTTTCAGGTTCTGTCTGGATCCTTAAAAGAGAGGTGCATGTTTTCTTCAAAGTGTTTAAGGATGATGCAAACAGCCGGGGGGAAGAGGAAGGCACTGTGGTGAGGAAAAGGGTGGGTAAGGCTGTTCAGGGTGGACAAGTGCTTTGGAAATGACACTGCAGCTTAGTCCCTGTCAGAGAATCTCTGTTTTCAGTCTGCAAGAGAGCGGTGTCGGCTCCTTCGAAAAGGCGGAGGATTTCCCCCCCCCCCCCTGCTATTTGAGCAGTGCCAAAAAGAAAATGAAAATCACAAGATGTTATTATCTTTTATTTTTATTTTCGGGACTGGAGCCAGGTTGGGGCGGACATGGCTGGGCTCACCGCTGTCAGAGTGAGGAGTAGTTTGCACTTCCTAAGTGCGCATGACTGCTTGGCCGACTCTCTTGGGCCGGTCAAATGGTCATCTGCACTTAGCATGTTCACCACCTTGCTGGCTTGCACTGCCCGGTGGAGAACATGCATAGCTCACGGGCACTGCCTGAGCGGCCAACCATGCCACTTAGAACAATCACGATGCTGTGTCTGTGTCGCGATTGGCTGGTAGAGTCGGGGAGCCTGGGTGCTTCCTGTGCTGCCACTGCAGAGAGATAAGGACGAAGGTGAGGCATGAGGCAGCAAAGGCAAGTTATTTTTCTTTTTCTTTCATCCATCTCCCGCCTCACAACCCCCGTTCTGAGGCAGCCGCCACTGCAAGAGAGGCAAGGCTCCTTCTATGACTTAAGCACACAACCTGGTTGGCAATCACAGTAGGTGAGCCAGGTGCAGCAGGGTATGCAGATCCTGGTTGAGGCACGCGTAAAGTAGAAGAGAAGAAAGACAATCGTTGGTTGCCCAGGACAGTCTTGATCCTGACAGTGAGACGGCACAGACATGGGCAGATGTGTCCCTCAGCCACACAAGCATGGTGGTGGTAAACTTCCTGGCTCTCTGGATGGTCCTGTGGTCAAAGCCATTGAAAATCAGTGGGCTTTTCCGGGGTCTAACACATATATCCCGTCACCACGGAAGATCCGCTGACAGACCCTTACTGCCCCTTTTGCTCGAATAGGCTGCCAGAAGCAAGCCCAATCCTCCCTGGTCCAGCCCTCCCTGGTCCAGCCCTAGATAGTCATTGGAGCCTACCAGGGCCCATAAAGCAATGTTAAAACATTTTAACCAAAAATAGTAGCCTCACACTTACTTTGATTTTCTAGGAAGTTCATCTTCCCGGCTAAAATGGAAATTTTTGGAGGAACTATAAATTCCTCCTTGAGATATTCATGCCTAATCCCTGTAACAAGCGTAAAGGGATTACGAAAAAGGTAACAAAGGAAGCAAAACAACACTACGAATGATAATTGCGGTCTGTATTGGTCATAAAGCAGGAAAAACAATCGTTTTGAGACCAAGGATTAGGCATGAATATCTCAAAGGAGAATTTATACATCCTCCTAAAATGTTCATTTTATCTGTTAGATAAAGGTGCCACAAGAGAAGATGAATTACATTATAGGCATGTTGTAAGGATAGCATTACAAAAATCACTTTCAAGAATGATTGTTGAGGGCACGGGTGGTAGTAAAACAAATATACAAATTTGTTAAATAGATTAATGTAGAATTAAAATACAGAAAGGGGAGAGCTCCCAGCAAGGTATATGGAAACATACCAAGAACCCTATGTATAGACTGCATTGTTCGATTTGTGAATAGTGTTGAGACCCTCATTGACGGAGTTGCAATGGGGCTTTGTGGGGGGTGGCCGACCGGAGGGAGGCTCGCCCCCTCCGGGAGGGAAGGGGGGGGGGGAGATAGTAAGGGGACAGGAAGGCGAGTTTGGGCTGGTTGGGCTCCTTGGGCGGCATTGGGCTTGTTTGGGCTCTCTTTGGGCTGGGGTTAGTTAAATACGGCCATTTTGGGTCACTGTGCACCATTTTAGGGACAGTGACCCAGAGTTGCAATGTGTGATCCACCTACATTCACATCTGTGTAGCAGGCGTGAGAAATCGCGCCCGCGGGGATGAAGGGGGTTGATCTATCACTTGCCAGGTTAAGTCTGTCTCTGAATGATTCATGGCCATGAAGTGGGAGACCGGGGGTGCGTTTTCAACTTTACATCTTATCCGGCTCTTATGCTGGATGACACGTTGTTTGTCTCAAAAAAAGGAGAGGGATCCTCCTCACCAAAGGGACAGGACACCAAAATAACACTAAGTCAGACATAACTTCCTTTTGGGTTGTTTAAAAGCATACCATCATAGATACATTACATATTCATACACTTCCAAAAATCTCCAACGAGTATAACAGAAGCCAAAAACTACTACAAAAATGTTTTATTCATAGGATCCTTTGTTTAAATTAGAAAGTTCAAAACACAATATAGACAATGAGCCAAAAGTTAGCACAACATATGTAAAATAGTCCTCATAACATTCAAAAAATGGGAGAATGCAGTTGATAATAAAGTTTAAAATTTAAAACACAACAAGCACCAAACCAATGATCATTACAGGTCAACACCTCATAATATACTACTGGTATTTACTGGTATTTTATCAATGGGAACAAATTCGATTTGGTGCTTATAAGTAGCGACACGTTTCAGTGGTATAAGCTGATCCGACCACCTTCTTCAGGCTTAATAATACGATGTCTCCCAACACTTTCATCTATTATAAAAACATTATATAAAAAAAACAGAATGTGACTGCACCTCACATGGTGCAGTCACATTCCCACATTTCCTTATGGGAACATGTGTTACGGACATAAACTAGTAGTAGTACATGCTCCTATAGGAAAATGTGAGTTTGTGCCTGCCACAGGGTGCAGGGATTAACAGGGGGGCGCCTGAGGTGCCCCCTCGGCCCCCAACCGTAGGCCACAAGGGAAACCCTGCCAGAAACCGTGTATCGTAATCCAGACGGCGTAAGCAGTTTTTAATTCCAACCGGCTGTATCGTAATCAGCCGGTTGGAATTGAAACCGATGATGTCGGTCTTAAAGCCGTAATCGGCCCCTTAATATACACCAAGCAGTCCTGTGGGACTCATTCAAGGTGGGAGACTTCTTCATGATTTAGAGGAATCCAATAATTAATAGTAAAAACCTTTCTCCATACAAGAAATGTTTGCGTAACATTAGAGACCAGATGAAATATAAACCGACAACTCCTGTTTTTCCTGTCTGTTGTATATATATTAGATAGTATATATACTTGCAACTCGCATGCAGTTAAAGGTGAGCCAAGTGCATACGACACAGTGCTCAAACGTAAAACAATATTTACAATTCTCACGGGACTGCTGTGTGTATGTTACATGTTGACGCTAGCCCCGGTGGGCGTATAGGGTGGTCCTTGTGTTAGGTTAGTGTTTTTTTCACACAGCATGCATGCATTCTACAAATTCTCCCTAAACAGTTTGGAGTCTTTCCTAGCCCATATTCACATGTCTGTCGTAGAAAAAGCATCACCTGGGAACATATTTAAAGGTGTAATGTAGTGAAAGATGTCACAGTAGGTTTTACAAACCAATCAGAAGTCATCAAACCAAGGGACATTTCGGAGCAATTACTACTGTCACAAGAGGGTGAAGAGTGGCACTTTGGTACCCACCCTAGAAGTTGGCGCACACACGCAGAGTGCACCATTTTTAATCTGAACAGTGGGAGTGTGGCAACAAACCATTTTTGGCAACAAAACGTTTGTTACCCACAGCCTGTCCATACCTTCCTACAGATCATCCCTTTGACCACGTACTTGCACCCTTTACGTTTTAAAAGTAATTAGCAGGCTGCCTGCCTCCCTTGGGCTCGTGCTGTCTTTCAAGCATCTCTCATCCTCATTCTCTATAAGCTCATCATGTAGCTGTGATCCTGCATCTTTGGGTCATTGAATCTGATGATCTAAGTATGAGTAAGCAATGCACGTGTGCTATGGGAGTGACTGGGAAATGGAGTTCAGAGGGAGATGTAGAAATTACGCAAAGAAGGCACTGCAACACACACACGCACACACCCATCTACCACAACTCAGAAGCACCTTGTAATTTGACCTCACCAAGATCACAAGAAGACTCTGTTCTTCATAAAACTATATACCGCTTCATGACCAGGCTTAATACTCAACACCACACCGCTAGTCTGGTTTAAGGGGATACTGTGGACCCTTGCAAGATGCCACACTCCAAAGCGTCTCAGAAAATACTTCAAGCTGGGCAATACCCAAGCCAATCACTACAAATGGAACTTTGAGCCATATTCACAATGTGCATTTCGTAGTACGTAAAGTTATAATACAGTATTACTACTAATGCCTCTGCCTCTTCTCTCGTTTAAGTGTGGAGGACTCCGACATACCGCAGAGATCTCCACATACGAAGGTGTATGTTTTTGTAGCTAATGTTAGAAGGACAAAGAGGAACAGCTGTAAAATGGGGACTACTTAGTATGGGAGGGGTTTAGGGAAACTTAAGATAGGTTTGGAAGAGGCATGCTATTGTAAAACAAACATCCACAAAAGATTAAGACAAGTGCAAATGACAAAGCACACTTCCAAAGTTACTACAGTCCTACAGGTGTCGCTTTAGGTGTAAATGTACCCCTGACCCTGGAGTAAGCCAGGCACCACACATGGCCAACCACTGGTACTACAATGCACTCCAACAGAAATTAATGGAAGCAAGGAATTCAAATAACACCCCATAGGAACTAAGGCTAAATTTGTTTAAATTACTAACGTAGTAATTCAACGTTAAAAAATATACTTTGTTTTTAAATACTTGTAAATGATCAAAATGTTTATGTATATAAGTAATTTAAAAATCTTTTAATATTAAATATAATTTTAAAACGTTTAATTGAAGGTAATTGTAAATCTTTTAAATGTAATAAATATAAAACATTTAAGACTAGTTCACTGAATCTTAACTTAAAATAAAAATGCTGGCACAATTATTTTGTTTTTTAAGTTATTGCTTAAAAAATAATCTTTATAAGTTTAATTAATGTATTTAAATATTATATTTAATTTGAAGAGTTAATTTGCTGTAAACATTATTTTTATTATTTCTAAGTTACCAATATAGGTTTATTAATTTACATTACAATGTTTATTATACATTAAAATATTTGTATTTTCTTTTCAACATCTAATAATAAAGTTTATTTAATTGCCTTGTACGTTCACCATAGCCAGATCTCCATCTCTGTGGCAGAGTTCTCTACCCCAGCAGCGGACATGTTTGCCAACTATATGAACATAAACTACATTTGTAAAGTTACTTGCAGGAAGTTAATGGTTGTAAATACAATCATAGGAGGCACTGCTCCATCATTTGAGGATGAGGAGATATGCAAGTCTACATGTAGGTGTAAATCTTCACTCGAAAATGGCGAACAGCAAAAAGGGGGAACGTTACAACAAGGTGTAAGCTGTAGTAGTAAATATACACTTGAGTAAAGGTACATGTGTACATTTACCTTTGTGAATCAGGTCCTTTGTGTCCAATCCTAGAGCCACATCTTCAGAAGGCTTAAGACGGATTAGAAGCAGAAATGTGCTGTTTAATCTTCAGCTCCTATGGTACCTTACCCCTCTAATTAAAGAAGCATGTGTTTGTGTTTACAATATTAATATGCTTGAAGAAACTCGGTGGAGGTCAAGACAAAATAGTTTTCCTGCAGAGAGGCCATGGGGCAAGGCAATGTGAGGCAGCTGGAGGTATAAGATGCAAATATGTTTTCTTTTCTGAAAAGCAGCAAATGAACAGATCCAGTCCCGAAAAAACATGGCGGCAGCAAAAGTGCATGATTTCAAGCAACTGCGCTGCTGATTGGCCTTGGAGAGCAGCAGACGTGTAAGCAGAGTTAAAGCCCTTTGTGACAGGAGAGGATCTCCCATCCAGTCATGATCCTGCCAGGATGTGGCCTAATGGATAGAGCGGTTGACCTTAAAGCTGGGGAACTGGGTTCAAGTCTCAGCAGGGACGCTCAACATCCTGTGATTCTGGACAAATCACTTAATCTCCCTGTGTCTAACAAAAATGAACGTGTCCGTCTGTAGCGCAACTGGTGCTTATGTAAAGCTCTCTGATTCCTTCGGGTCATGTTTGCGCTATATAAAACTCCCAAAAATTGTTGAGATGAAAGTGGCCGAGGTTGACTGACCACCAGTGAAATCTGGAGATTCAGTAATAGGCCAGTACCTCTAATAGGCAGGTAGAACTGGGGCGAAATTGGGTGTTGCATGTCGGGATTTAACCAACATAAGACTGAGGCACTGGTCTGTTGAAAATCTCCATATTTTCCCATCTGCCAGGCTATGCTTTGAAAGATGAATTCTAAACTCATTAGTTCGTCAACCCCTTTGTTCTTTAGACATTATACAGAATTCTTATCCTTGTTCCCCCCTTCCTCTCCGAGCCCCTGAGGTTTTTTGGTACTTGTTGAGGGCAAAGAACCCAACATCCTTCCATACCCCCAAAAATATCTTCAAAATATAAAACTAAATCGAAAATTGCTATATTCCCCTAAATGACATACAAAAACACTGCTTTCATACTCCACATTGGGATTAAATGTATTGTGAGATTTTGAGGGCACTTTGATGACCACAATCCCGTTTTCGCTTGACCAATAGAAGAAAAACAGTTATGCCCTCAAACATTTCCAATTTATACCAGACCTCTGACAGAGCATGCGCAAGATGGTGCAACGACCCACATCTGCCTGAAGCATCTGGGGACCGCGCATGCGCGAATACAGTTCTGACAGATTCGCCCAAGTCCTTACAGACGGTGCCGCAGGCCTTTCCAGATTAAAGATGGCGGCTGCCAAGCTAAGATTTTTTTTCCAGAGGATATAATTGTCAACCAGGCCTTGGTGTTTGCATCTACGCGGCTTGCAAGCTGACGTGAACGTTCTAGAATCTTTAATTGTGTCCTCTGGGAACCCCCTAAGTTCTTTCATGATTCTTTCCACTGCTGAAAACCCCCTTGGGATGCGGGGGAGGAGCAGAGAGTGGTATAGTCAGAGCGTGCAGTGTTAATGCGGCGGATGCAAACGACTGGAACGGACGGCTGTTCTTTTCAGTTCTCTGTAAATGCTTCTTGTTGAATTTCAGTTTCTTACCAGTTCATTATACTACAGCGATGTCAGTGCCAGTGAGTTAAGTTCCTGAGTCAGTGACGATGAATGTAGATTAAAAGCCTCACCTATGTATGGAAATGTGGGATTTTCATTCTCCAACACCAGGCAATCAGCTTACTTTGCATATAGAACAGTTATAGAATAGACAGTAGCAGTACGATTCATAAACAAGACATTGAGAATGTTAATGACATTGTGCGCTATTCACAAAGGTAATTTACACTTATGAGTAATTTACTTGTGTAATTTGCTATCACACTTTTGAATAATTTTACTACTTTGGGCTATTCACAAAATCCAAGGGTAAAGTTGGGGGAGGAGTTGGCCTAAAGGCTTGGGCAGTCAACCTCGAATCTGGGGAACTGGGTTCTAGTCTCAGCAACGACGCTGAACATCTTGTGATTCTGGGCAAATCACTTAATCTCTCTGTTCCTAACAAAAAAAAAATGACTGTGTCCTCATGTAACAAAACTGGAGCTATGTAAAGCGCTCTGATACCTGATACCTTCGGGTCAAGTTTGCGCTATATAAAACTCTGTATAAAAAAAAAAGTGACTTAGAAGTGTAGACTTAAACATCTCCACCCCATGAAAAAGGGGTTAAGCCAAATTTATGAGTGTACGTTACTAGTGCCAGGAAAAACAGTAGTAAGCTCAGCAGCACGCGGCCAACCACTGGTACTGCAACACCATCCCATGGAAAATAATGGCAGTAGGGACTTAAAATAAAACCAATAGAAAATAATGTTAAATTAAAGTCGTTAAAATAATGAAAAATATAAATAAATTAATTTAATGTTAACATTTAAAAAAAAAATACATAATTCATTATTGCATATTAAAATATTTTAACAACCTTTTCAAATTCAAAATGTAATTTTGGGTTACATGTTAATAAAATGTAGTTAAAATACTTTCAATTAATTTCATACACAGTTTTTTAATAATTATTAATGCATATTTTTTCTTGGTTTAGGTGGGATTTTTTTTATTTTAAACTTCAGCAGAATAATTTGACTTTAATATATTTAAATTAATCAAAGATTTATTCCAAAATTAAGTTGATAGTGCTGCAGCATATATTCATTTTTCATGTGTTCTACATTTAAAATATAAAATTAATTTACAATAATATGTAATATAAACATTTCCCTACCTTTTTCCAAGTTGAATTAAGTATTTAAATTGTCCCTGTACCTTACCATAGTGTGATCTTTGCCACGGGGGTGGAGATGTCCCATAGTGTTGCAAAGGGAACTTTTCCTCACACTTTAAAATATGGAGATCTCCGCCTCGGTGGTGGAGCTCTCCCTTTCGTAAAGTGTAGGGAACTGTTCCCCATACTTTACCATTGGTAAATCTCCATACAGGTGGTGGAGTTCTGCTTATATTACAGTATAGGAAAAAGTATTTTTTTAAAAGGTTATTAAACATGAAAGAATAGTGTACCAATATTCATGGAAATTCTTTTGTTATATTTATTTTAAATGTAGAACTAAATAAAAAAAATACAGCTTTAATACCATAATTCAAATCTACAATTTCATGTTTTTGAATATATTAAATGTAATTCAAAATATTTTTCTGAACTTTGAATAAAAGGAAAAGTATTTCCACTTAACGTAAAAAATGTAATTTTACTTATATATTAATAATTATTAAAAGTGATCTACTGAATGTATTAAAATAAATGTAATTATATTTGAATAACAATGTTACATACATTTTTCATTACAAATTGCTAAAATAAATAATGTTTTATTCTTGTTAACATTAGATTACATTGTATTTTTTACTATTTGTAAATAATTTATTTTAATTTAACATTCTTTGCTTTGGGGTTACATTTTAAGCCCATATCTCCACAGATTTCTTTGAGAGGGTGTTGCAGTCACTGTAGTTAGCCATGTGTGGTGGTAGACTTAATCCAGCTCTTATCTGTAGGAATTTACTGCTGTTTTGTGTGATTAGCATTGGCCTTGTTTTTTTTGTGGCTGGGTGTCTGAATCTTCCTAAGCCCCTCTATAACTCTCCCTAAACTCCTCCTTACTCTTCCCTAATCCCCTGCCATTTAGGGGCCGATTCGGATTTAGTCCGGAAGGGCTCCGAACCATGTTCGGAGCCCTTCTGACTGAATCGGTCAGTGCCGGCCGAATTCCTTTCCGACCGAGCCATTCCGATGGGCTCGGTCGGAATGGAATCCGACTCGGATTTCCGGATTGCGGACAACAGGCTCGGAGAGCCTGTCCGCCGTCCGGAAATCCTCCAGTACTCCACCGGTCGCCTCTTTACGACCGAGGGAGTACGATGGCAGCTTTTCCCTGCCTTTTCGTGCCAGTCTGTCAGGCACGAAAAGGCAGTCGGAAGCTGTCTCTGGGGGCCTCCAGCAGGGCCCCCATGGATGTGAGACTGCCGGATGGCGGCCTGGGGGCACCTATGGTGCCCCTCCGTTGATCCCTGCACCCGGTGGCAGGCAACTTGGGGTGCCTGCCACAGGGCGCAGGGATTAACTGCACCCCTACTTTCAGCACTGCAGGCATGCATTCTGCTCGGAATGCATGCTTGTATTGCTAAGTATACGAATGTGACCGAACCCTGTTCGGTCGCATCGTACTAGCAGGGCTGTAACCGACGACAGCAGGTCGGTCGGTTACAGCTCCTGGCCGATGCTCCTTTTTTTACAGCCACTTTCGGTGGACCCTTCCTCAATTTCTACTAAGTAGTAAATTACATGTGTGAGGATCTCCCCATAGAAAAGATAGGCACGTGGAGATGTACACTTGCAGGTTTGTGAATAACATTTTGTAGCACATTAGTAGCAGTATTGTAGTACTACTAAGGGGCCGATTCCGATGTCGGACGGACCTGAGTCTATCCGACATCGGTCCAGAGCAGTAACCCACCGACCTGCTTTCGTGGGTTACTGCCCTGGTAGTACGATGCGACCGAACAAAGTTCGGTCGCATTCGTATACCTGACAATGCAAGCATGCTTTCCGACCGGAAAGCATGCTTGCATTGCTGAAAGCAGGGGTGCAGTTCATCCCTGCACCCTGTGGCCGGCACCGGAAGGTGCCTGCCACCTGGTGCAGGGATCAACGAAGGGGCACCATGGGTGCCCCCCCAGGCCGCCGTCCGGCGGCCTCACACCTATGGGGGCCCTGCTGGGGGCCCCAAAGACAGCTTCCGACTGCCTTTTCGTGCCGGACAGACTGACATGAAAAGGCAGTGAAAAGTTGTCATCGTACTCCCTCGGTCGGAAAGAGGCAACCGGGGGAGTACTGGAGGATTCCCGGACTGCGGACAGCCGAGCCTGTCGTCCGCAATCTGGGAATCCGAGTCGGATTCCTTTCACACCGAGCACATCGGAATTGCTTCTTCGGGAACAAATCCGGCTTGCAATGACAGATTCGGTCGGAAGGGCTCCGAACATGGCCCTTCGGCCAAAATTGGAATCAGCCCCTAAATGTGCTACAAAATGCTGTTTGTGAATAGGGCCCATAATATCTGCAATTGGTTACATAATAATTATAGAAATCTGAAGTTCAGCTTCATAAGATTCTTCAGAACATTTCTTGTTGTGGCCAGTTGGATGTTTATTTCTTTATCTCTTGGTAGTCACTCACACAACTTTAAATGCTTTTATGTAGATCAGTGATTTATGTCTCTGCTTTTTTCTCTTTCTTTCTTCCTTTGATACAAAGGCCAGCATGTGCTTTTTCTCCAATAGCCAGACATCTAGGGGCTTTTTCAAGGTTGAAAGTCACAGTGCAATAAATGAGTCACATATTTACATGTTTAAAGATCAGTGTGTGGGCACTTTCGAGCACTTGTAAAAATACAACCAGCATAACTCACTGGTAGACAGCCGTGGTCGGTAGTAGGAGTACCTGCAGGGCGGTGACGTGGGGAGGGGCAGGGTGGGGGTAGTAATCTATGGATGATGGAGCTTTACAGGTAAGTAAACATATAAATAAATAAAACGAATTTCGTTGCGGGCACTACATTGCATTTGGGGATGCAGTGCGCGCAACGAAATTACGTATGTTTTGCATGGAACAAATACATAGTTTTGCAAATGCTTAGATAAGCCTTCATCAACAGCGACCTATACATTTTGTGTCATGTTCCTCCCTAAGTGTACTGTCAGGTTTGTAGGACGCTAAGAGTGGGACTTCTCTTTTGGCAGTCATAGTTTAACCCCTTGCATGCTGATGACAGAATGGTTCCATCATCAGCGTCGGTTGAGCTGTGCTGATGATGGAACCGTTCCGTCATGACTCCGCCCGCGCAAGGCGGAGTCAGCACAGGCGGGGAATACGCCCCGCACGCAAGGGGTTAACTCAGCCACCCTGTTTCCGGAGGGGGCTTGCACTAGTGACAAGTCCCAAAAGGTGCCTGTGCGGCTCATTCACATAATGTTCATCTGCACCGTGTGCAAATTGCCCGTGGTGCAGAATGTACATGGAAATGTTAGCAAATGAAATAAAAACAAGCATTTGAAATGCAATAGGACTCGCGTTTACGCAAGACTTATTGCATTGCAAACGGGAGTGCGGGAGGGAAGGGGGGCGAGAAGGCATGGACAGCGAGAGTGCGGGCGCTGAGGGTGCATGAAGGCACGGACAATGGGAGTGCGGGCGGAAGGGGGGTGAGAAGGCACGGACAACGGAAATGCGGGAGGGGAGGGGGGAAAAGGCAAGGACAATGGGAGTGCGGGCGGGGGAGGGGGTGAGAAGGCGCGGGAAAACATAGTGCTCTAAATAATACGTACCGTACAGTGTGACACTCGAAGTAAAGGGGCCAATAGCCATGGGAGGGTACAAATGACGACATGGCCATAATAAGGCGGGACTAACAAGCCTCATAATCAATCAGAAGACACAATTTATGAAGAACAAAGACAGAAGCCAATGAAAAATATGGGCGGAGAGTGAGGGCAGCTTGTCTCCCATACTCTACTACTGCATGCCTCGCAGAGCGAGCAGTGCATGCGTGCTGCCTCTAAAGCTCGACCTAAAAAGTGTGCATTGTGTGCATGGTTTGAAATTCTCAAGCGGGGAACTTAACAGCTAAACAAGAGGAGGAATTGTTACCCTGGAAAAAATGAATGAACAAAATGGGGCAAATCAATTTTTTCTGTTTTGACAGTTGACAGCTGTATCATGGGTTATAGGCATTTCCTTTGCCTTTCTGTGAACAACCCTGGAACTGTTCCATATACTGAATAAAGCAAATCAGGAGATTCTGTAGTTCCTTTATTTTTATTGTATCACACTTCTTTATTGAAAGTTTTTGTTCCTTTTCAAAATTACATAAACATTGAACAATTTTCCATTTCTTCCCAAAAGTAGAAATTTAGTATCAACATCAAAGTTTCAAACATTGACAGTTGCATTATATAACAATAATAATAATAAAATATATATATGTTCACAAGACTGAAAGAAATATATACATTCAAAAGTAAAATCCCTAGTGTAAACCCATTGACATCAAATGTGTAAAATACAATCAAAGCCATCATGGAGATTTAAAGTGACCCCATACCTGGTTAAAATAAACCAATTGGTCTGTCAATTTGAAAATAATTTTTTCAAAATTGGCCACTTCGAACATATCTTCAAGCCAGGAATGAAGAGTTGAATATATACCCTTTCTATGCTGACGTTTTTTTTATTTTGTCTCTGTTCAAGCACACCTACTTCACACTCAAGCAGCAAACCTTCCACACAGGCCTGGCAGGCCTATCGCACAGCTTTTCTTTTTTAGATGTGGCTTACATTTAACTGCTTGCGCCTAGAAGCATGCATTGTGAACATGGGTTGCTGTGTCTCCTACACACCCAACAGCATACTTGGAAAACTCGATTGGACCTTTGCAGAACCATTGTTTATTTTCATCTATATTATCTGCTTTTTCACTTGGACTTTCATTGTCTGCTAGGCAGGCCACCCTTCTTTCACTGCTTCTGTCTTTGCATTGAGTTTATTGGTAAACTCCTTGTTAAGGCCTATGGTCTTTGATCTAACAGACCCCCCTTCTGCATCTGTCACCACAAGTCAGTCAAATTTGGATTAGTTAGACAGCGCAAACCTATCTCATTAAAGGAGCTTCAGGCCACTTTTATTTTAAAAATAAATGAAGTTAGCTTGCTCATGGCTAGTTGGTATATCACCAAGTATCTAATGGACTAAAATACACAGGCCATGTTTCACACTCCTTCCCTTCATGATACCCTGCCTTCACTGTCTTTCTTTTTCGGGACTTGTGTGTTGTCTTGGACATGAGCCATCAAGCATCAGGCTAGTCCTTGCCAATCTCTGTGGTCTCTGTTGGTCTAACCCTACCGGGCTCCACCCTCTTGAACTCGCTTCCTTTATGCCTTTGAGTGGAATTAGATTGATACAAGTTCTGGAAGCATTTTATTAAAGACACTATGTTCTGCTCTGCCTATGGACTGAGCGGTACAAAAGGGGGTGGTGATGGACGGAGCATCTGAACCAATCAAACACTCACACCCAGTCAACAGATCTGGGTTTAATCCATCACAGCTCTTTAGCCCACTCTGCCACCCCAGTTCAGACATGGCCATATGCAAATAAAAAAGAACGGTGATGGATTAAACCCAGATCTGTTGACTGGGTGTGAGTGTTTGATTGGTTCAGATGCTCCGTCCATCACCACCCCCTTTTGTACCGCTGCCTATGGACTGGACATCTCCCACATGGAACCTTTTTCTTTTTCTGCACTTGTCCTGGTTCTCGGAAAGCACCAAAAGGGGTGTGTGAAGTATCTACAAACCAGCTTTCATAAATAGTGCTCGGGTCACGCCCTCTTGTACTGTCTAGTTTTATGTCACACTCAGTGTCTGGGTATCCCCCGAGTATGTGTAGGTGGTCGCTGTTTGTCTTTTCCCATCCTGGTGGACTTCTCTTCCTTTTGAAAAAGATCTTCACAATGCCTTTCTTCAAGAAGTCTATTGCAAGTTCACAAAGAGTTAAAGCCCAGTAGAGAGGAGCCGCTCTCTACTGGACACGGGTCATTTAGAGCTTGACTGAATGGTTCTTCCGCCATAAATCAGCAGACATATGGTTCCAGCACACAGGTTGTTCACCTTCTTCATCCGAAGATGGAGAAACTGTCGGGTTTCCACCGGAAGGGCCTCGGCCAGTTCTGCAGATGGAATCCCTGGACCTGGGGGTCCATTGTATTGTATTGTATTGTATTGTAACGGTATTTGTAGAGCGCGATTGCTGCCCGTGGGCGTCCAAGCGCTGAGCTGAACCAGAAAGTGACGGAAGAGGAACTATAGTACCGTGGGTTTGTCAAACAGCCATGTTTTTAAGTTTTTGCGGAATGAAAGAAGATTTGAGTTGGACCGGAGTGAGAGGGGAAGGTCGTTCCAGAGCCTGGCGGTATTCAGCGAGAACATTCTTCCCCCTGCTCTGGCTCGCTTTACTCTCGGAACGACGGCAAGGAAGGCATCCTTTGAACGTAGGTTCCTATTGGGGTGGTAGGGGGTGACAAGGTTTCTGTTAATCGCTGGGCTTGTGTTCCAGAAGGTGCGGTGCGCCAGGCACAATGCCTTAAAGGCTATCCTCTGCCTCACTGGCAACCAGTGGAGAGTTTTTAGAGCAGGTTTAGCAGACTGGGTGCGCGGAATTTCTAGTAAGGAACGAGCTGCACAGTTTTGAACAACCTGTAGTTTCCGAAGTGTAAACTCAGGTGCCCCCATGTATAGGGCATTGTTCGAGTCAAGGCGAGATTGGATTAGCCCTTGGACCGCGACCTTTTTAGCTTCTAGCGGCAGCAGTGGGAGAACCTTCCTCAGGGTTCTTAGAAGGCCGAAGCATGTGGCAGATAGTTTTGTGGCCACAGTCGAGGTTACCTTAACGCCACCCTATTTAAGGTGTGGTGACTATCACCCATTCCCATTACCCCGGGCTATCTGGCGAGACACTGGACTACCAAATATGAGGAATTGCATTGTTGCCTCCAGGCACAGGGAGAAATCTTCCTGCATGAAGGTGCAGGTACTTGGGGAGTTTGTTCTTGCAGAACAAAATACTTTGCCGAGCCAACCCATCACACACGGTGTCCGCATGGCAAAGGATCAGTACCTTCAAGTGGAGCTGAAGGCTCCGAGAACCCCACTGAAGGCACAGACCCCCTCCAGGCTTGTGAGATCCCCAACTGGCAAGAAGTCTTCAACCTGGGGAAGCTGGAGGGATCTCTAAGTCCGGAAAGTCACCTTCCACCTGGGGATGCTAAACCTTCCATGAAGTGGTGGACTCCCTGCCCGCGATACTCGAATAGATCTCCTCTAAATCCTTCCAATGGCACATATAAAATCAGCACGGCTGGCTGGGACACCTGCCCAGACACCTCCTAACATTGGCTTTAAATCAACCTATTTTATTAATTCATGCATCCAGAGGACCCTGATTTGCATGACAAACCCGCAACGACTTTTGTTCTGAAATTGTTGGAGTCGACAGCTTGCAAATTCATTCTTGAAATCCTGTTGAGCCTAAAGTTAGTCATGTCCCTGGACTCCCACGCTTTTTCTCACTCACTGTTTGTTGTTCCTCACACTTCTGCGAGAGCCTGCTTCCTGCTTGAATATATTTGGAGCTCCAGATGCCAACAAATGAATTTTGGAAGCGGTCCCTGCCATTAGAGGATAGTGCTTCTGGGCTGAGATATTCATGCACTTGGTAACTTTCCGCTGTATCTGCCTTTCAAAGTCTT
Organism: Lissotriton vulgaris; assembly: GCF_964263255.1. Lineage (NCBI taxonomy): Eukaryota > Metazoa > Chordata > Amphibia > Caudata > Salamandridae > Lissotriton > Lissotriton vulgaris. Next base: position 68,758,628 of record NC_141698.1, read on the forward strand.
TTCTAGTCTAATCACCTAGCTGTTTGCAAAGTAATGCCAATATGCATGTTAGGTTTAACTCTTTTTTTGTTTTAATAAATCAAGTTAACTCATATTCTCGCCTACATCTGTAGATCAGCAAGCGGCTCTGCAATATTTAGCACCAGTTCTAGGAGCATGGCAGAGATCGAGAAAGAGAAGAAAACAAAAGAAACACCAGGGAGAAAGAGATAAACCACCTATATTAACAGATGTCCTTGTATAACTTGCTTCGCTCAACTCCCCATGGGTCTCGTGTATCTCGCCTTTGGGTGTCATCTTATTTCCCAACCTTCTCTCTGGGAGTCTCTCTCGACATTTGTCCTGCTTGCGGTTACCTCAGTCCCGTTTGCGAGTGATCTGGTGGAGTCAAATGGAGAATTTTAAGATATCTTGGATATGTTAACTCTCCATACTCTGTAGACTGATAGGTCAGTAGAGGGCTTCAATCTGTTTCATCTGTTACTCTCCCATCTCTTGTTATGTTATGTGTATTTGTAAAGCGCACTATCTAGCGCCAAGAAACCGCAAGGTGTACGCTGCGCTCTAGAAATATTTTAAATTAGAATTAGAATTAGGGTTTCCTGGCGACGAGCAGGTGTGTGGGTCTAGCCCTACCCATGGTAGGTTGGTTAATTGAACAAACAAGTCTTCAGCTTCTTGCGGAATTTAAGAAGAGAGGAGTTGCTTGGTACGTTGCTTGGTGATCCTGGTGTAGAGGTTGTTCCCACAGTCCAACCTGCTGGTGACTAGGGCATGAGTAACAGTTTTTCCAGTGTTGCTTGGGAGCCATTTGAAGATCTTACTAAGCATCTTAAAGGTATAGAAGTGGGTTGCAGTGATTGCTTGAACTTGTGTGGTCCAGGTTGCTGTCGATTATTCCAAGGTTCCTGGCGTGGAGTGTGGGGTGGATCCGAGTTCGGCCGGCCACATGATGAGGTGCTCTTGCTGAACATCACTCCGTCTATCTTGTCGGTGTTGAGCTTGAGAGAGTTAGCTTTCTTCATGTTAGCGACTTTGGTCATACAGGCAGTGAACTTGTATCTTTTGTTGGAAGTTTTGTCCGAGAGGGAGTGTATGAGTTACGTGTTGTCTGCATAGGAGAGGATGTGGATGTTGTGTGCATGGATGCCATTGGTCAGAAGGATCGTGTATGAACTGAAGAGGGCGGGGCTGAGTGATGAACCTTGAGGCACTCCGCAGATGAGTTTGCGTGCTTCAAAGGAGTAAGGTGCCAGGCTACAGTTTAGAAGGAACGGATCTAGCGGAGAGGTCCTGTAATGCCAATCTCAGGAAGGCTCCTGATGAAGATGGAGTGTGAGACCATGCCAAACTCTGCAGAGAAGTCCAGGAGAATGAGTGCTGCAGTGTCCCCTCTATTAAGGATCATGCAGATGTTGTCTGTGCTGGCAATGAACGCTGTTTTTGTATTGTGGTTGTGCCTGAATCTGGACTGCTTTGTGTCAAGTTGCTGGTGGTTTCTGAGGTGAGCGATGAAGAGTCGGTTGATTTGTTTCTCTAAGACCATGGCCAGGTATGGTAAGAGGGAGATGGGTCTGTAGTTGGTGGTTGTTTCTTGAGTAGGGGCATGACGGTGACATGTTTCCTGCTGTCCAGGACTGTAGCTGTGTCAATGAAGGCATTGAGGATGGATGCTAATGCTTCACTGATCGGTAGAATCCCTTTGTGAAGGCGTGGTGGGGTCAAGGGTCAGATGGAGTCACAAGTGAATGGTCTTCAGGGTATCAGCGATTCTGATGGTGGTGGTGGCAGACCATAAGGTCAGGGTTCAATCATCGGCCTTGATAGGAATTTGAATTGCGATGGTACCCGAGTCCTGTTGAGGGTCAAAGTTGCTTTATATAGAGGTGATTTTGCCACAGAAGATTTTCAAGAGCTTGTTATAAAGGTCTAGCGAGGAGGTGATGTTGCTGAAGGTGGTAGGAGGCATGGTGAAATCTTTCATGATGGCGAAGATTTCCTTGCTGCTCTTAGCGCTGGCTTTATTACTATCCGCAAGAGATGTGCATTTGGTGTTCCTTATCTACTGGTGGTGGTGTCTTACAGCTAATTTGAAGTTGTCGTTCTCTGTGGTGTCTTGACTTGTTCACCACTTAAGCTCCAGTTGCTTGCAGTGGTGTTTCGTCTGCCTGAGTCCTTCTGTGCACCAGCTGACCTGTGGTCGGGCTCTTGTTATTGGGTTGAGCTTGAGGGAAGCCAGGGTGTCGGCGCATTTGATGATTCAGCTGTTGTGGTTCCTGATGGCTTTCAGTAAGTTGCTGGTGTGCTCGGGCTGGTGCTCAGTGAGGGCAGAAGTCCACTCCTCTTCTGAGATGATTTTCCAGCTGTGGTGGGCAGATCCATTGGTGGTAGGTCTGTGGTATTAAGGGATGGGCATGCTGAAACTGATGAGAATGTAGTCTTCCAGGTCAGAGTTGCTGGCTTGTTGACTGTGATGTTGGTGATTGAGGAGAAACTCTGGTCCAGTAGGTGACTGGAGTTTGTAGGTTCGGTAACGTGCTGGGTGAGGCCAATGTTTCAGAAATTTTGTAGAAGGGCCATAGAGGTCGGGTCGGTGCTGTCTTCCGGGTGAACGTTAAGGTCTCTGAGAAGGATGAAGATGCTAGCATTGATGATGAAGTGTTCCATGAAGTCACTGGTGAAATTGGTGCGGTGTCTTGGTGGTTTGATTTTGAAGATTCCTATTAGGGAGACCAATGCTAATTTTTCCCAGGCTAGGATCTCCCATATAATAATAATAATAATAATAATATAGATTTTTATATAGCGCGGACAGCTACCTCCACAAGGAGGTGTCCCGGCGCTGCATATCCTAGGAAAACAATCCTTGCAGCAAGGTATTTTGTCTTTCCCCATCTCACCAGTATTACAATAAGTGCTGCACCCAGTGCTGTGCATATCTGTTTCTCCCATAATGTTCTCAAAGTTCTGTGTAGTTTATACCATGCTCCCAGGATTATCCCACCCACATTCCCATGGATATTTTCAACTGATACTTTTTGTCAGTTATCAAAATTCACGCAAATACGTCCGTTCACGTAATTATGAGTAATTGTGCACACAAATCCCACTGCAGGAGCACAGGAACATTAAACTTAGCTTCTTTGAGCATTTTGGACATGTGGGTGCATTTGAACCAAGAAAATAGTACAAAATGTTGCTTTACCCTCATCACGTAAATTCACCTACGGTCACGTAATTTTGCTGTGAGTGCGCTACAGGAAATTACGATAGTTATGCCCAGCCAAGTTTCTACGCCCATAAATATTCACACATTCGCCATCCTCACTAATGTTACGTGTTTAAGGGTCCAGATGTTGCTTTTATACTCCTTTATGAATATAAATGCCAGAACACATTTTATTTCCCTGTCTATATTTTTTTGTCAAAACTAATGAAATAGAAACAGGTTTTTTGTTGAACTCCCAATTCTATCAGCAAGCATTCTAATCCAGTGTCCGAGGGTGTTTTGGAACTAGCCTCCTGTCTGGGCTAACTCTCTACCCCATGGCGCCGCAGGCAAGTCGCCTCGCCGCAGCGCTCAGCCCTTCTTCTGGTGAGGGTTTGCGCCTGCCGCCTCCAGCAGTCCGCCCTCCAGCCTCATCTACCTCTGCTCCCCGCCCACCTTGTGACCCTCCTCGCCCTCAGTGTACTCCTCTGGCTCCCCTTAAATTTACTGAGCTCCCTTGAGATACTTATTTTTAATTAAGCTTACTTGAAGCGTAATCCCCTCGCCGGTTTTTCCCGCCGCCGCTGCTGCTCCTGTGGCCCCTTCCCCCGCTCACACCCCAGCTTCCACCTCCCTACCTGCGGCCCGCCCCCCTACCCTACTTAATCGTGACCGCTGCGCGACTAAGGCAAGCCCATCTGCACCCGTCCGCGACCCGAAAGCAGCCAGCACCAGCAACCCTGGATCTCCATTGACCAGAAGAGCACCCTCCGCCTCACCACCCCCAGCGAAACCTTACCCTCTGCTGAACACCTGCAATTCTAGATCCGGACCACCCCCAACGCCACACTCCGAGGAACCCTCGTCTACAGACCCCCTGGACACCCTTCGCCACCACCATCACTGACTTCAACGCCCCCCACGCCATCGCCTCAATGAACTACATACTCATTGGAGACCTGAACTTTCACCTCGACAACCCCAGAGACCCCAACTCCACCATCCTTCGTGACAACCTCACAAACATCGGACTCAAACAACTCATCACCACACCGACCCACAGAGCAGGACATACCTTCACCCCATCTTCGCGGCAGGGAACAGCGTCCACTTCAGCCTCATAATGGAACCACCATGGACCGACCACAACTGCGTACACTTCCGCCGTCGACAAACCCAAGGCACCCAATCCAGCCCCACACCCACCACGAAGGAACTGGAGCAAGGTGACCGATGAACAACTCAACTCTCACCTGAGACAACCACACCTGGGCATCTGATGCAAACATCGCAGCCAGAGAACTCCACACTTGGATCTCCAACTGTGCAGAAGAGCTCGCCCTACTACTCAACCCCGACAAACAGCGCCCCAGGAAATCCGCCTGGTTCACCACCGATCTCCAAGAAGCCAGGCGCACCTGCAGACGCCTGGAGAAGAACTGGAGAAATACCATGACAACCAAAAACTACTCCACTTACAAGGATGCCATGACGGACTACCACAAGCAAACCAGAACCACCAAGAGGAACTTCATCCACAACTAAATCCTCACCAACTCCAAGGAACTTTTCACCGTCATTCAGGAATTCACCAACCCACACAGTGAAGCCACAGAGATCACCCCATCCCAAGACC